>NC_136619.1:23796522-24461522 GCF_933228915.1 Telmatherina bonti | reverse complement strand
ACTTCAATTTAATAATGCAGTCTTTTTTATTATAATTTGTGTTGCATATCTTAATAGCAAAATGGCGTATTGCAAGAAATGAAACTCCCTCTAAAGGGATCGTTGTGTTCAATAATGTTAGCCTAATTTTCACAAGAGTTTATGTTGAATAACTCCAAGTTTCCTCATTTAGAAAGAGCCTGGCGGAAACATAGATACTTATTTTCATGCTCACTTTCCTTTATTCTTTTCCAGTCTTGGAAGATTCATAAAACAGATTCCATACTTTCTCCTACTTTACAGGAATCCTGCACAGCAGTGGCAGCAAATATTTTGCAGATCTGTGTATACTGTTGCCTGCCTGTTTTTAATTACTGTAACAATTCCTTTATAAGTGTCACTGACTCATACATAGTGTGCAAGTCAAGCTTCTCCCATATTATTAAGTTTATTGCAGTTGTCTATTAAATCAGTCACCCTGTGTTTCAAAACAGCTGACATGCAGATAAATAAATTGTACCAGTGTGATACCAGTGTGGAAACCCTATTTATTTACAACCACTATAGATACTGTCTTACTTTGAAATAGAATTAGAAAGAAAATAAAAAACTTCTAAAAAAAAAAAACACTAAAATGAGTAAATCTGCTTCTTCTGTCATTCTGCTTTGTGACCAAGTTTGTGTGCATATTGTAAGCTTCAGTAATACAATCTGTTTCAGTGCACACAGTAAGTGACTTGCAGCCAATATCCCCCCTCTCTGACTTCTGTCTAAAGTCTCAAGAGAACTGCTGCTTAGCACCCTCTGCAAGTCTGGCTGCCTGGCACTTCATGCACTCACATAAACACCACCACCTTCCAAGTAATAAAAAATGTGCACTGTTTGTTTGGGCAAATAACACAAAGGGCTGCTGTTTCAAACATACTAGAACTACATAACATGGACAAAACACACGATCACTTTTAACAGTCCAGCCTGGCAGCAGCTTGAATCAGCTGATTTTAAATATGAAGACACCTAGTGTACTTGTGATAGATTTTGTCAGCAATCTGGAGTTGTCAGGTGTATAAGCAACTTTGTAAAATACTGTTTATTCAAAACAAATATTCAGAGATACTCTGCACCCACTCAACACTTTGTTTGTGTTAGTTAAAAGTAATATAAAGCAGTTTTCTGAGTCCAACTCCAGCTCTCGACAATCAGAAAGAAGGTTTCATCATTTGCTTTCCTCTGCTGTAAACAAATGCTTTGTTTTTCCTCTGAGACCTACCACCTCAACGCAAAGGTTGCTGTTCAACAGTAACTTTCTCCCACCTGCCTTATACCGTAGACGTGCATCACATAACTTTCCATTCTCCCTCTGGGCCACAGCTACAAAATATGACTAAAGCTTAATGGCTACATGAGAGAAATAGTATGTATGCCAAGGTAAAGGTGGGGCTTTCATTCTGTTTTGCTCAAAAGAAAAGCAAAGTTATGGTTTGAATTTAGAAGCTGCTTAAACCTGTTGTTCCAAAAAGTACAGAGGGTAGTAGTTTCCACTACCATATGCCAGGTGTGGGGCCCTGAAAACATATGGGAGCGGCCATTCCTTTATCAATATTCTTACCATCACTGCAAATTTACCATCCATCCATCCATCTATTCATCCATCCATCTGTCCGTCTGTATCTCCATCCATCCATTGAAATTTACCACATTTTACATGATTAAAACTTAAAGTACAGTTGGAACTGTCAGAGCCATTATTGTCTCTTGGAAGCAGTGCTGACCATGTCCAAGTACGTCTTCAGTGGCTAAACCAAATTCTCATGCAAACCCTCTGGTTTAACACTCTGAATTCAGTGAGTTCAGTTCAGTACTTTTGGTGTACTTTCACGACTGCATTCCTATTTATACTTGGACGTGTTAGGCTGTTTACAGATCAGTTTGGCAAGTGTGGTCACAGCTTAAAGTTTGTGGTCAAGTTGGTGACCTAAACGTGAATGCCTTGTCAGCAGAGCTGGAAAAAGGTTTATGCCTAAATAAATCTGGAAAAACTTAAGTGTCTGCCTACTGAGTTCATTTAAACAAGAACAAAAAACGAGCAAACTACCCTTTCAGTGATTAAAAGCTGTTTGGCACATGTTGAGTGCTTCTGTACAGCAGCCACTTCTACTTTTCTCTTCTGCTTTTCATTGCATGTTATTGTCACATTTCATCAACATTCTTTTATTAAAACATGTTAATTAATGCAGGATTGTGTCCTTCCTGCTGCAGCAAAGATCATGGTGCCCACAATGTATGGTATGGATTTTACCAATAAATCATATTTATCCAGTTTAGTTTGCTTCCATTTACTCTGATGATGCACATGGGTCCATTCCAGATACTTAGCGTCGTTTTTTACATGCTAGTGCATCAATTTGTGGAGTCAGGCTCTGAGCTGAGGAAATCCTCAGGACTGAATGAAGGTGTTCATCAGTTAAACGACTCCTGTGTGGTATTTTGTTCATGATCATTAAAGAAAACAGTTGCTCACACAGATATGTGCTGCCGAACATAGAGAGCATTTTTGCAGCTTGGGCACAGAGTTGGGGCAGCGTGTCGGGGAGGTAAAGTGGAAGTTGCGCAGCGCCGACAGAGTCATACTTTGACTTGAGCGTGTCATTACGCTGTAGCTTAATAAGCGCCATTTGGAGGTTGGTTGGTGCGGGTTCCCGTCCGGAGTCTAGCTCACCAAGATAGCATTGTGGGATTTGTAGTATGAAGGGTACGTGCGCTGTATAATGGATCGGCGGGCCAGACGTAATACATATTGGAAATCATCTCGCGGGCCAAATATAATTGTGATGCGGGCCAAAATTGGTCTGCAGGCCTGAGTTTGACATCTATGCTCTATTTCATGCAGATACTTTAACTGATTATGGGATTAAAAAAAGAGAAAAAAAAGTTCATTACTTCACTCTAAATCCTCAAGCTAATAAGCATCTAACCATGTCCAGTGGCTTGTATGGTCTACAGCAGGGCTACTTAATTCAGTCCCACAAGGCCCATATCCCTGTTGGTTTTCAATGTCTCTGCTCCAACACATCTGATTTAAATTCAATGGATCCAACAGCCAATGAATTTTTGCACAATGACCCATCAATTTGAGTCAGGAATGTCGGAGCAGGGGGACATTGCAAACCTAGCAGGCTACGCAATCGTGTAAGCCCTGGTCTACAGTGTAATTCTGAAGACAGGGGTTGGGTATTATTTAAGTTTAACTAGTACTGTTATTGGAAAATTATTGTCTTTACCAGTGTAATGTCTCTGTAGCAAAACTAAATAGAATAAATAGGTAAATAAGCATTAAGTTAAAAACTGCTCTAACATAGAATGCCTGTTTAAGCTAAAGAAATGACAGATTAATTTATTTCAGCAAATGAAGGAATATACATTTACATAATAATATAATTTTAAACAATCTTTTTGACTATTTAAGTACAAATGTCTGTTTTCATTTGTGACTGATTGCATCATGATGTAGGTTTGAGGTACAAAGCAATGCAGATTTTAGAATCTACAAGTCATCATGTTTTCCAATTACCGTATTTTCACGACCATAAGGCGCACATAAAAGTCTTAGATTTTCTTCAAAATGTGCGGCACGCCCTATAGTGTAGTGCGCCCTTTGTGTGCGTGTTGTTGTTGTTGTTGTTGTAATCGGACGTAGTAAAGAACACCATGAGAACGTTAAATGGTGAAGCGTGGGCGTTGATCGCATATAAAAGAACAGGTATGTGCGTTATGCAGAACACCTTTTTCTAACAACCCTGAAAATGGCAAAAAAAAACACGCTTATGAAGCACAGTTTAAACTGAAGGCCATCAACATGGAAAGCAGCCGAGGGAGAATTTAAGATTAATGAATCGATGGTTCGCAAGTGGAGGAAGATTGAAAACAAGCTCCGACAGGTAAAGAAGACACAGCTGAGTTTCCGTGGACATAAGGCAAGGTGGCCCAAGTTGGAGGACAGACGCTTGGGCGCTTGTGTCTGCTGGCACTGGTGTCCGTGCTTTCGCAAAAGCCAGCATCATTTCAGAGGAGCCGCACAGCACGGAAAGTGACTGACTGTGAAGAAAGTGAACCTCGCATGTTTGCTGGAGATTTAGCGCAGCTGTTCAATTCAGAAACAGAGGATGAGGACTTTGATGGGTTTGACTGATGACGATTACCGGTAAAAAAACATGTGAGTACCAAACTCAGTTTTGGTCCGGGTCTATTTTTAAATATGCACACTTGTGTGCTTGTTTTATCCGTGTGTTTTACCATGCCCGTGCCTATTGATGATTGATTGATGATTAAAAAATGTTAGTACTTTGTAATCAATATTTAAATAAAGCACAACCAAACTCGGTTTTGCTCCCGCTCTATTTTTAAAAAGGCATACTTGTATGCTTTTGTGCATTGAGAATGTTAAAGGGAGGAGTGTGGGCGTGGATTGTACCAGTATATAAAACCCGCGCCCTATGGTCAGGTGCGCCTTATGTATGTGTTAAATACAGAAAGTGCGCACATAACTGAGACTGCACCTTTTAGTACGGTGCGCCTTATGGTCGTGAAAATACGGTAACTGCATGAGGTAGTTAATTGTAAAATAGTTTGGAGAAGCTTGATTCTGTGCAGCAGGTGGAAAACAGTCTATTGCATTTGTGCCCAATCCACATCAGTATGCAAATTCATAACAAAGAGATAGTCAAAGATTGAGGTATTCCACTCCAAAAATTAGAAAAGCAGTTTACTGTCAATGAACGTCTACTGGAGTGTGCTGTGATGGTTAGACAAATATAGTGGAAACACTGCATTGCACAGTTGGGACTTAAGCTGCTGTCAATATTTAACTTAATAATGCATCTCTCGACCAAATTCCCTTTAGGTACTGAAATATGGCACTGTTTTGATTTAAAAATTAATTCGTACTCATTATTGCCAATGTAATTTGGTCTGTGCCAATAAAAATGCAGAGGGTGATATGTAACCATGGCATTGACAAGGATTACATTACACAACCATTCCTTTTGGATGAAATTCAATTAAATATGTTGCTTCTTTTACACTAGTCAACTAAAAACCTCCAACACTTGCAAACGTCTGACTTTTGTGTGCGATGGAAAGGTGTTAAATCACCATTTGGTCCAGTGTCATAAGACTCCATTCTGAACTGATGGGAACATACAACCTGGGTGCATATACTATATTTCCCTGTGTTCTACTTACAGGAGTAGGTGGGAGCTCACTGGAGGCTCTAAAACTAAAAAAAATGGTATATGAAACACCCTACATGAGAATATCTCATATTGTATAACAACTCATAATACATTACAAAGACAGACATGTTGTATAAAAAATTTTTGGAATTACCTGTGGTTACAGCAGCACTGTTGGGTTGGCTACTGTTGCTGCTGACATCTACATACAGCTCATCTTCAGCTTCAGTAGATGAAGGGGATGACGAGTCACTGCTCAGCTCTTCACTGGAACTACTGGTGCTATGGAGCAGAGCATATTTCCTCCGTGCAAAGACTTCCCGTTTCTTTCTCTGCAGCAGTATTTGCTCCTTTTGCTTTGGAGTCCGCTGACCTCCTCCAGGAGTTGTTTTCACAAAGCGTTTCCTATGCAGAGGCCGCCGACTGCTCAGACATGGCCTCTTTAGCAGTACTGGCTCAGGCTCAGACCGCACCCACTTATGAGAACGATTCCCCCTAGTTCGACCCAGATTAGGGCGCAGGCCAACTCCAGTGGCTCCACCTGCTGTCAGGGCAGGAGCCTTGTGTTGGACCCCTGTCGCTCCAGCCTCCCCCTCGTCATCTGAGCTGAGAGTGTCTGAGTCCCCGAATCGCAGGCTGGATGAAGGAGAGGAGGCACAGTCACTAAAAGAAGACTCGTGGTTATGTTCATCCTCGCTGGGATGCTGTAAAAGTTCTACTCTAGGACGCTGAGGTGCCAGTGAACTCTCACTGATGTGGTCTTCCTTCAGCGAGCAGTCAGATGGTCCTGCCTGTTGGCCTTTTCTTTTTCTACGGCCAGGGAGGCTCCGTTCTGAGTCTTTGTGTGTTCCTGTGTCCCTCAGGGCCCGATGCCTGGATTCACACAGGGTTTCAAAATCACTGCCAGCCTTTCCAATCACCTCCATGCTGTTAGGGAAGTTCTTTGCTCCCTCCATGGATTCTTGGTTCTCCAATGGCTCCTTCAGATTTTCCTGTCTGCTGGTGGGCTCAGACGACACCTCACTCTTCATGGTGGCAGGTCTGTCCTCACAGAGCAAACACCAAGCAGGCTCACATTAATTCCAGGGCTTCTGTCCTCTGCATCTCACAAAACCTAAAAAAAATGGCAGAAATGTAAAAGTTTTATCAAAAGTGAACAAAACCAACAACAAAAGCAAACACAATGTGAAATATAACGTTGACAAAGTGACAAATACACCAATGAGAAGTACATGAAAAAACATATTTGATCAGGCAGATTGTGATAATCAGCTTGACTTAACACGCATTTGATTGCAGGACACAGCTTCTTACGGCCCATTGATGCGTACGTCGTCAATTTTCGGGGGCTTGCAGATCTACTGTTTAACGCAGCAAAGCAACACCAATGGAAACCGCGGGGGTAATTTTCAACAGTATAGCTGATGTGGTACCAGCGAAAGAAACAAACCAGAGTTGAAGAGGAACAGAAATAAAAGATGATGATGACAATGGTGATGAAGAAGAGGGTTGTAGAAATGGCTGGAGCTTTTGAAGAAAGGCTGTGTGAATGTGTCGGGACTGTCGGGTGGTTGTTAAGAACTACATTACCGCCACCAACTAGTGTCTGAACCTGCAGTCAAAACCCAGAAGTGACTTCTGAACTCAGCAATACCCACTAGTGGATGAATGGACATATCAACCAAGGCAACATAAAACCCCCTTCATAAAAAGTATTAAGGGTGGCGACATGTAACAACATCTGAAACGTACATACCAATTACATATAAACAGGAGCATAAATGGGCTATTAGTTGCTTTAGTGCATTTTTTAAATATATATCTGCAATTAAAGCATATCCTACTACAAAACTGATTTCATAAAGGACCGAATAACAAAATAAAATAAAACTGAAAGACTATTAATAAAAAGAGGAAACAGGTATTTTCAATTAATTTAGTAATAAAATTACTCTCTCAAATTATGTTCTCTGATCACAATGGCTTAGACAGGACTGATCACAAACATCAAACATGATAATACTTTTGTGCATTACATGTAAGGAAACGTGTTCATTCATTATGTTCCTTTGCTCAAATTAATATGGCATGACTCAAGGCTGCTGAATAAAGACAGAAAATAAACACCCGCAGGCTGAGTCAAAAGTAATGGATGAGTCAGTCCTGATCTGTTAGGCTCATCGTTGATTACAGGCAACACATTAATCAGACCGAATAAAACTGGGAAACGGAAATGTCCACTAACTTAATTCTGTGTACGCGCTGACTTTTATTCAGTTTGGGTTACACTTTGGGTGTGTTCGGTGACTAAAAAAGGATTTTATTTTTCAGTCTTCCAAAACTACACCAACTTTCAGTATTTGTGAGTTTTTAGATACACTAAATGTTTTAAGTGTTTAAAAGTTGTGGATAGATTTTGAGTAAATTTTCAGGAAATCTTAGAAAATGGAATAAAGAAAAGTGAAATAAGAAACAAATGATTACATTTTGAAGGCAACCTGGATCACCACCTGAATCCAGGAATTTAATAAAATTTTTCTTTACTATGTGGAGACAGCAATAATTTCACTATTTGAGCTTCTAACTAAAAAATAATGCTCACAATCATTGTCATATTAAAAATCTAAATTTGCCGTATGAGATAACCTTATTTTGGCATGTAGGGGCTTTGTCACAGTGGTAAACCGAATCCACCAAAAAACACTTTATTCTCCTTATTAATTAAGATTCTGATAGTTTTCCATCTGTACATTTAGAGGATGGCTGTGGGATGGTTCATGTAGCATTGGGATTGGTATGAAATCAATATTGCCCAATAGTAAACATCAGATATTGGTATCGGTAGTGGAAAAAAAGGGGGATTTTTCAATTTATTTATTTTTTTTTTTTTTAATTTAATCAAGTGTCATTTTGTAAGTATCTTTACTACAGATAATAGTGTCACCAACAAAGAATGTGTCACATGAACTCACAACTACTAGTCATACAACTATAGTACATCAGTGGATGATGTATTTCTGTCGCCTACATCATGAAGTAGACCACACTTCTTGATGTGATAGAATCTGAACCGTAAATTACACTGCCACTATTTCATAAAGTGATTTTGTAAATTATCAAATGAACACCAACAATGTGGACAAACGATGTAAGATGCAAGGAAACAGAAACAGCGCATTACCCCTATCATCCACACTGTTAGCTAGGAACCAAAAAGCTCACATTGCTGATAAATGTAAATATTCTATATTTCTTTAGAGAAATGTATAAACTGTAAAGTCTGGTCATTTGCAACAGAAATTAAATGTGATTGAAAATTAAATATAAAACCTGCTTGATAAAGATAGTGACAAGCACTAACTTTAAGACATAAATACTTTATCATCAATTCATTTAGAAAAACATTCATTTAGAAAGTACACTCTGAAATTATTTAGGGGGGGGGGGGAATGAAGATATTCTCTAAGATAAGGCCTTGAGCTTTCAAATAGCTATAATTTATCCTGTTTTGGCACTATCTTGATGAAAATGTGAAACAACAACATTCCTCATCACATTTGCTGCAGGGTACAGGACTGCATTAGGATGTAGATTTGTCCATGATGTGAATGTATTTTGCTGTCCATTTCAGTCGTGGACAGAGGAGGAATAACACACCAAGCAAAGTCATTGATTCCCTCTATCATAGCGTATTTCATAAGTGCATACTTGTTGTCACTTGACCTGAAAATGTAAACGAGCTCTGGGAAAAACCAGGATGCTCGGGTAATGTCAGGAGCTGTTCCATCTGATGAAGAATTGATTGAAGCTGTACCTATAATTTAAACGTGTATCAAGGTTTTAGCTCTTTGTTTTCTGTTATATATGCCCTTCTGGGTTTGATGAAAGTGCATCAGATGCCATAGAGAGAGCTGCGAAATGTCATGCGTGAAGTCAGGGGCCTCAGAGGATACCCAGAGAAAAAAATTCCAAAGCATCAGGTCTGGATAATAATACAGATCAGGGCAAGGGTAATCAAACACCAATGACATTAAAACGATCTGCTATTTCCAAATTAAGAGTTCAGTTGTGCCAATAGAACAAAATGTATGGTGTAACAGAAATGGCAACAGCAAACCATTTCAAGATGTACGACTGAGCCTAGATTGCTGAGCCCTGCCGATACTCTCTGTACTCTTGTCAATGACTATCAACCACTCTGATTAAGCAAGCGAAAACACAGTAACATGGGTTGAATCTAGTTGACAGCATCATGTTTAAACGCCAAGCATAGTTTCTACAACGTTTAACAATTACAATAAACCCAGCTGCTGTCCGTCTCTGTCCCAAAAACGCTATAGAAGTGACTCACAACAACCAAAGTCAAATAATTCAAATATAAATATGTGCTCTTAGTGATTAATTCTAACTCTGATACATTAAGAGGGTAAATCAAAGTAGACAGTTAGCTATGTAGCCTGACAAATACTCCAGACAGAAGACAACAAAGACAACACGTACCTGGGTCTAAGTCCTTATTTCAAAATGTGTCACCGTCCTTTTCGTAACATGAGAGGTTATATCCTGAGGAAAATAGTGGCAAACGTTGAAAAGCTCCACTTGATTAAATGTTAACCCAAACTGCAACTAGACAGGCCTAGACAGAAATGGCGAGCCCAGGAAGGTAGTGGCTGGGATTGTGAAACTGACAACACAGTCCCGAGTAGAGCCGAGAAACAAAATCGAAGGCAATGGGCCCTGGGTAGCGACGAGCTAAGCTAAGGCTAGCTCCACTTCACTAAACAAATACTCGATTATACTCATCCATTTTGACTCGCTAAGGAATCCTATACAATCTATTAAGGTAATACGACCTCTGTATTATCATTCTCTTTACCAAGATAGAAATGTCTCACTATTTGCCCTCGACCAAGTTCCCATTCCTGCCTTCCGAGGCAACCACTGTTGTTTACCCAGCGGGTCGTCTGCTGGAGCCTGGCCTGGCTGGGCTACGGCTACAACGCTGCAGTTGCTCTGTGCGCCGCATGGGGGCGTCGCATCGTCAGAAGTCATCAGCTATTGTACGACACTTTGCGACAGCTTCACTTGGTCTACTGTCAAAGCAGTTCGAAGGATTATAATGGTCAATGTGAAGAAGGCATGATCACGTTATTTTGTTTGTTGTCGACAAGAGAGCATAATAAACTGAGTATTTATTGCCATCACCCATGGTATGTAAGTTTACTTCATAATGCTGTGCAATACAACTATCACCTTCCCTAATAGTTGATTTTAAATACCACTGGGCCCCCTAGTGGATATAAGGCAAATGCATGTCTGTCAGATATTTACAAAAAAATCTGTACAATTTCATATTGGTGATTGACATAATGATATAAAAAGATAACACACAAATTGGATTTAACCCTAACCAACAAAGCAGGTTGTAAATGACTCCATATAACCAAGTTAACAGGCAGTACATAGTGTCACATCCTTATTGCCAGTGAAATTTGCCATAAGAAGTCTTTAATACAGACTCAACAAATTTAAACAGGTCTAGTTTAGTTTTTTGGTTTCACAATAAAACATCCTCAGTCAATTTCTTTCCTTGAAATAATATTGTTTTGTGGGACAAATGTTGGGTTTAAACATATACTGATTAGATATGTGCTAATATGCTAAATATACCAAAAATAAAACTGAACATTGTTTAAAATCGGTAGTTATATTTTGTGTTAATATTGCAGTCAGAATATTTGAATTTCTAATAGTGCCAAGAAACTATTGCAAACAGCCTGTAAAATACATGTTTTTCCTGTCTATGGAAAATAAAATATTTATGAAAAAACATTGCTGTGGAAAAACTGTAAATAAATAAGCAAACTAGAATAAAAGTATAAAGTTTCAAAAACTTTACAACTTTAAACACACTAACACAAAAAAAAATAATGACAAATTTATTTTAAAAAAAAAAAAAAAAACAAAACTCTGTTTTTAGCCATGCAAGTACACCATAAAGAAAAAATAGCTCATGGTCATTCATTCATTCATTCATTCATTTTCTGAACCGCTTAATCCAATTCAGGGTCGAGGGGAAGCTGGAGCCTATCCCAGCTGGCTTTGGGCGACAGGCAGGGTACACCCTGGACAGCTCGCCAGTCCATCGCAGAGCCACACAGAGACAAACAACCACTCACGCACACACTCACTCAGCTCATGGTCACATAGAATATATTATTATGACAATTAATATGTTATTTGATGAAAAAAAAAAAAAAAGAAAAGAAAGAATTAGGGCATAAGAGTCTTACTTCCGTGACTGACAAATGGTCAAGTCTGCACAATAATGAAAAAAAAAAGGATCAATCAAAAAATAAACATTTAAACAAGTAAAAAGTTAAAAAAAATATTTTGAAAAAATATATATGGTTTATGGCCATTAAAGCAGTAAGTCAGTTGTTTGATTGTTGGCTCCCAGATTATATGTAGACTGTCCTGGGACAAGAAATTGAATCGTCCCCACATTGCCTCATGATGTGTCCAACAGTCCAACAACGGACAACAATTGAGTGATAAAAGCACTTTGGAAATACATAACATTGTGTGTGTGTGTCTGGGTGACTGTGATATGTAAAAATGATTTGAGTAGTCAGAATATGGTTAGAAATTGCTTTATCATTACTATAACTATGGTCTGTTGACCACAGTGGTAGAGTAAAAAATTGCAAAGGGTTGTAGTTCAAAAAGAAACATTGCCTTGTGATAGCAAATAAATGACATATAAAGCCTTGTTTTTGCATAATTTTGCCTAATTATGGAAATATGATAAAAAATAAAATAAAATAATAGAAAGTAAGGATATTTCTACATAAATGTATTCATACATAAATGTATGATTTTTTTTTAATTTTATTTATTTGATCAAGCCATAGTCTGTAATCACTGGTTTATAACATCAGACTATTGTGCTCTGAGGTGAAACTGATCCATCTTTACTCATCAGTTCATGTATGAAGAATGCTTTGGGTTTAGTGGTAGTACCATTGTCAACTTATGTACAAATGTTGTCACCATGGTTTTATCTGTAAGTTTAAGTTTTACTTCAGTATAAAGTGGGCATTTATTGTGATGAAAGAAAACTGGCAAATAACATATTTTTTCCTTTTGCATGACATAAAGAACATTCTCTATTTTTGTATGTTGATTAAATCAAACTAAATTGAAAATACCGAATACCTTAAAGGGAAATTTTGAAACTGATTACACAAATGCAGTTGTTTTTCAGTTGGCTATTTGAATTGTATGATACTAAAATTGCATATTGCATATGTTGTTATTGCAGCTATTGTAATGTCGTGATAAATCTATCAGGTTTTTGCTGTGAAATGAACATTTCTGTTGTATGGTGTGGAAGGAAGAGAACAAACATAAGTTACAACAAATAATAAAGTGAAGGGATAATTATCTTTCTGTCATTTTTAAACTGCTGATCAATTATTTTGAATTATTGAATGGTTGATTTGTGTCTTTATGTATTTGCTTGACACACTTATATTTATTGTTTGTATCTTTTGCTTGTTTTAAATGGTTTTGCATTAACCCTGTGGACCTTTGTAGTTTTTTAAGGTCACCTAATTGATTTTAGCTATTTAACTTTTGCAGTTATTTTTTGTAACTTTGCAGCAATTGAAATGGATTGAACTAATTTCTTTTGTTGAGTTTGTTTTATTCTCATCTTTTTATTTTATTATATGCCTTTGTTTCCATTTTCAGATGTATGGTACATTTTATGGCAGATCAACATGGAAAGTTTTAAATTGTTAATATTTTTTCATGTTGCAAACTTGCCTGCTCAAGTTGCCCGCCACGGTAGATGGCGCTGTGACATTTCAACGAAAAAGAAAAAAGCGAAGAAGAAAGTAAGCGAACCAAACAAGCTGCGCGCGCACACGTCTGTAATCTTGAGGTAAAATGGCGTCGGGAGCCATTTCAATAGATACTAAGAAGATATCAGAATTAAGGGTTGTTGATCTTAAATCCGAGCTCAAACGGAGGAGTTTAGATACTACTGGTGTAAAAAACGTTCTTCTTGCAAGACTTAAACAGGTAACCGAGACAATACAATTTTATAGAAGAGTTTAATGAGCTGAGTATGCGATGCAGAGATGCTACTGCTAATACTAGCTATGTAGTAATAGGTTTTCTTGTTAGCCAATTTATCAGTTTTATTAGTTTCAAAATACCCACGGACCCTTTTTCTCTTTTCATTTTAGCTATTGAAATGCAATTATTTAAGTTTTCTGATGTGTGTCTGGAATTTATTTTTTCCATTTATTGAGTGGACATCGACACAAGATGATGCTGTAACATTTTACAGCCAAGGGTGTATGAAACAGACATGAGTGTCACTCTGTTTTTCAGCAAGGTTTTATTTGGGTCAACAGACCCTAAATATCTTTATTGGAAAAAAAGAGGGGAAAAAGATTACCCACATATTTCTCCTGAGCAGATGGGGTAGGTTGCACGTGACTAATTTTTTTTTAGCTTTGGGCATGGCGCAGATGACGTCGCACAGTTGCGTTTAAAGGTAATGCAGGAGGTGAACGTTGGAGCAATTAGTTAGATGGACGATTTTAGCCTATAATTGTCTAATATAAAAAAGTTGCGTTGTAGATTCTTTGTGTATTTTTTTTTAAATTCAGAAAATGCAACAATTCAAGACTGTTTTTAAAAAAAAAAAAAAAAAGCTGAGGAAGGACATTAAAGCAGTGATCAGGACATGTATGATTATTTCTTAGTTAACTAATGAATGAATGAAATTTAGTAAAACTAATGAAAAAAACGAATCTTTATGCCAGAGGGAAATTTCAAAAGATGGTTGTGGAGGAGAATAATATGTACAATACATGGAGCAATTTAGATTTAGAGTTCACTAGTATCAAAATGTTCAGCAAGTATCAAAATGTGTTTGCAGAATTGCCACAAGGTTACAGCTGACTTAAAAAGGTTGCATTAGAGTAACATAACAATGCCTTTCAGAGTATTGCTTACCCTTGTGGAAATATAATTGGCTTTTGTGATAAATATTTTTAGGCTGGTTGGTAACTATTGGAAATAAGTTTGTGGTGATGTGTGGTCATCTATTTTAACTGGGTTCTATGAATGCATTTTTACCCTGCATATGTCACTCTAAACTAGAAAAGCACTCAGAGAGCACAAACGTCCGCCAAGGGCCACAGTTTAAAAAATAAATAAATAAAATAAATCCTGGATCCGAACGGTGATCTTGATTACCACCAAAATTAAATCAGTTCTTCCTTTTCACATTTTAAAAAAAAAACTCCTTAAGAATGAACTTTTTGCGTTATCTTGAACACAAACAAACAGACAAACTAGTTAAAACATAACCTCCTTGGCGGAGATAAAAAGAAGTTTTAAAGGGTTTAACTCTAAACA
Organism: Telmatherina bonti; assembly: GCF_933228915.1. Lineage (NCBI taxonomy): Eukaryota > Metazoa > Chordata > Actinopteri > Atheriniformes > Telmatherinidae > Telmatherina > Telmatherina bonti. The sequence continues at coordinate 24,446,874 of NC_136619.1, read as the reverse complement.
TGCTCATAGATCATTATGCTCAAACAAACCTGACTGAAATGTAATGTTTTTTGAAAAATCTTTGCTTCATCTGACATGGTCTTTTTCTTTTTTAAATTCACTTCTCAAGGCTATTGAGGATGAAGGTGGTGACACAGAAAACATTCAGATTCCTCTTTCAACAGATGCATCAACAAGGAAAAGTGGAAAGGCCAAAGGTAATCCTTCTTTACTGTTTTCAATTTCACAGAACATTCTTGTTATATAAATTTTTTATGATTGCACTTTTCACATTTATTTTTCATTAACTTATTTTTCAGGAAGAAAAGTGGATTCAGATCAAGACACTACTATGGAAGAAGATATTTCTTCCAAGGTGACTGTGGCATGCTTTAGTTATTGTTGAACATCTAGAAATGAGATGTGATGAAAGCTTTTTCCATGGTTTCTTTAAACTCAAAGCTAAAACAGAATGTTTGTGTAGGTTTTGGCTCCCTGAGTGATGCCATATTAACATGCGTGTGTTCCAATTATCGTTGTAGTGGTTGCGAGAAAAAAGTCTCACCTGTTTGACGTGAAAACAGTTCAGAAGCTTGGAAGGCTGATCAGTTGGTCATAATACTCTGAAGATAACATCTGCATCTCCCTTTACAGAGCCGATGTAAAGTCAGGGCCTGAAATTTACTGTGGGAATCATGCATAATATAAGCAATCTCCGCAAACCAAGCTTTTATAATGCAGGAAATTTCTGAAAACAATTACAGCAGGGTGTAACAATGTGCATTGAACACTTCGTATGGAAACCCGGAAAAAGACTTCTGCTATAGATTTAGGCCCTGCTTGCACCACAGTACTGATATATTAAAACGCAAAAGTTTTGTTGTGTTCTGGTGTCTCTTTTACATGATGAGAGTTTTGGGTGACAAAGGTGAACCTTCGTGTTATGTTTGTGCTTCTGCACCTTTTAATACATTTGGTCTGTTGACCTGAAGCCTGTTGTGGAGAACATTTATGTCGTCAGTGCAGAGTTGCATGTGCGAGATAAATATCAACAATTATAACTAAATAGTTCTAACTATATGCAGACTATATAACTATTGACACCCACCACCTCTGTTGTTGTGTTGTGTTTGCTGGTCTTATGAGGAAGTGGTGCACACCTGGGTGTCTCATTCCAAAGTTTCACTGCCCACTAGGTGCTTTGCAGGCGTGCTACATCGTTTCCTATTTACGTTTTTCCCTGGATTGTGAGATAGTTGTCATCCTGCTGTTGTATTCATGCTTTTTTTTTCTTTCTAAAATACGCAAAGAAAGTTCTATTTATGCGTGGAAACTTTGGGGTGTGAACAGGGCTGTAGTTTGCTCTCTCCTTCACTAAGTTTTAAACTGTCTCTAATGTTACAGCATTGCTTTCTGCTGGCAAAGCAAACATTTCCCCCGGATTTCCCATCTGTAAGACGGTCCATTCACTGACTGCTGTTAAGTGTAAATCTAGCTATACTTGTCGGAAGAGTTGGAGAATTTAGCCCAGTTTTTTGCAACAAATATGGCCTTCATTCTTTGTATTTTTACATAGGTAATATTATGGGGTGGGGAGAGGGGAAAAAAAGCCTGTAGCCCTATGCGTCAAGACCAGCATCTAACTGTCAAGACTCCAGCAGTCGTCCAGCAGTCCTCTGCTGTTTGATTTCGTGCTTGTGTTTTTCTCACTCTCTTATGTAAGTCGCGTTGGATAAATGTGTCTGCTAAACGACTGTAGAATAGAATAAATCGAACCTTGGATCATCTGAAGAGATAAAATGCTGTAAGATTCATGCTAGTAGCATTGGTGGTGTGGTGTCAGTGATGTCGGTAGGCCGTGTTGGGTACATGAACAAAAAAGGCCTGCCAGAAATGCACCAAGTAAATATAGGTGCACTTGTGACAGATACTGACAAAGCTGTACTTTCATTAATGATGGATTAATCCATCTTAGGTAGCACAAAGTAACTCATTCAGCCAATGACGTGGTCCGAGTACCAAAGCTTGGAGTTCAGTTCTATCTTTCTTCATTTCAGGTTCTTTTTTGTGTATTTGTATCATACCAACTCTGCTTCAGTTTTTCCACTTCCTCCTTAGCACTCCTATAGCACATACCAGCATACGAGCACTGTTTGGTTCCCTCTAAATCGTTTTGCACCTTTTTGTGTAGTTTATTTGTACAAATTGTAAGTTTTTCTGTGGCAATGTCATGTCATATGCAGAAGGAGTGTAGTTGCGTCCTTTTATCGTTAGAAATTTGTACTTCCAAGTTAAACCTATCAAGTACTTTGTAGGTGTACTTAGTATTGAAAAACGACTCATATTTTGGGCGCTGCCTTCATATGATTTTGCAGGAACTGTTCAAATTTGCATTGGGGCAACTATATCTAAATTTACATGTACTGGTAAGAATCTGTGATGGTGGCAAAGAACATCACAATATTACTTTCTACATTGATAGACCTTGATCACAATGTAGAGTTTAACACTGCCGCTTTTAAAGGTATACAATTTATGATTGCAAAAGCCACTACTTATTCTGCTATGGATTATTAAGCTGCCATTCTGTAAACCCTCTTCTCAGTTTTGAGGGCTCTTCATCCGAGGAGGCAGCCACATGTAAGATGATACTTTTTCAGTTTGAAGCTTGCACTGCAAGAACTGGTGCGCCAACTTCTGTCTTCACGTTTTCATTCCTCCTGGTGTCATTTCTAGCTGTATATCAAAATGAAAGATGTGTTCTATTCCTGTATGTTATGTAAAATCATATGAATTTTAATTTAAAAACTCCAGATATCACATGACCCTTCTGTAAATGGATCAAGGGCTGCTCATGCTTATCATCGAAATCAGCATGAATTTAACTGCAGACTAATTTCTGAATAACTATCACCCAGCACCAGGTAGAGATATTCAAACTTAAAAGAAAAAGATAAAGGTTTGATCAGTTTTGACCTTCATTATAGGCAGGTGCTATAAATCCAGAAAATGGTGTTTCTACTTGTAAACATCACAACTTTAACTTCACTGTGTTTTTTTTTTCTCACTTTTTCTTTCCTTTTAGGAAACTGAAGATAATGAATCAGAAAAGGGTATGTATGCTGGCATACTAATGCCTGATGTCAACATTTGCGAAGGTTTTTTTTTTTTTTTTTTTCTTCCCTCCCCATTTTTACTGTTAACATGCATGACAAACCCCTGGCAGAATACTTCTCTGCTAGCTGCTAGCATCTAGGTAACAATATGCACAAAGGAGCAGTGGATACAGAGGCATTACTGATAACTGCTTGGTTTTTTTGTTTTTTTTCATTGTTTTTTCTTTCTTTCTTTGGTTATGCACATGCACACACATAAACCATTGGATCAGCTTTGATTTTTAGTTTTCCAATTTGCTTGGAATACTCTAAGGAAAATATGGCTTCAGTGGATGGCCGTTACCTCTGGCACTCAACACCCTACACTTTCCAAATTAATAAAGAGTGGAACTTCATAACCTCATAATTTGTCTCAACAAATGGAAGAAGCAACAGCTTGAAAGATCTGAGCACTGTGATTGACCAACATACCTGGACAGACTGACAAGTGGACTGGAAATCACTCCATTTATCAAGGAAATTGAGGATCATCTTACAGGTTTTCACAAAGAGGAAAAGCCATCGAATGTGGTTGGGATTTGGCTTGTTTCAAGGACTTTGACACGCCTCATAACACTGCATTGATGCTGAGGCCACATCTACAGGCACCAAACCTATGCAGAAAACTGTTGCTACCCAGCTGGCTGCAGCTCTGGCTTAATCGACGTAGACGTCTTGGCAGATTGTCCTCCCCAATGGGGTACACTTTTCATACACTTTTTTATTTATTTTTTGGAGAGTCTGAAATCTGTGAAGACACTGACAAGATGAGTGTTCATGGACTGACCAACTTCAGATGTGCTTAATGAAGAAAATGAAGGGCGTCTTATGTATTTTTCCCTCCCAGTTTGGACTTTTTCAAAGGATTTTCATTTGCAGAGCTGCTGTGCAGCATAGGAAGCACCTGGAATGACATGTTCATTGCAAAAAATGGCTCAACGACTACATGTGTGTCAAGAACTGAGGAGCACCAAATCATCCCCTATTTTCAGTGAAGATTGTGTGGTTTGTGTCTTCCTGTGGTGTCTGCGCCCTCGATGACCATTAACACTGAATGTGTTTTATATTCTACTTTGTAGGTCAAGTAAAATGCGACATGTCAATGTTAAAAGTTGTTTTTTTGCCATGTTTATCCTCATTAAATCCCTCAGATGTAACTGATACAGATGATGGTACTCGTGAAAATTCTAAGCCTCCAGCCTGTGAGGACAACCGTGCTCACTCTGAGGGTGAACCAGAGTCAGAAGCTGTGGCGGCAGAAGCTGATTCAGACCCTGAGCCAGATGTCGATGCAGAGGACGAGCCAGATGCAGATGAAGATGCAGACGCAGAGTTCGAAGTAGCTGAGATGGATGCTGAAGCCATGACTTCCTCTAAAGAAGCTGAAGATGATCGCCTATCTGTCTCAGTCCCAAATGAAGATGCCATCACCCTAGATGTTGATGGTGATGACCTCCTGGAAACAGGTAAACATGTGAAACTTCCAGATCCAGAGACGGGGAAGATCATTGATGAGCCAGAAAACTCTGCCGATATGGGCCCAGATGATGACATGAAGGATGAAGAGATGGAGGGAGATGGTAAGAAAGATGATGAATCCAGAGGTGATCCCACGAAGAAAGATGGCCAGAAGAAAGCAGAAACCGGAGATAAAGAAAAGGATTCTGGGAAGAAAGGCCCCTCCACTACTGGGGCATCAGGTCAAGCAAAGAGGTTTGTCTTTCTATGTCAGTTCTTTGATACTACTATCAAGTCCAGCTCACTAAGAACGCAACATTGTGGGTAGCCTCAAGATATTTTTTTTTTTTTTTTTCCGCCATAAGGAAAATGTTCACTGATGTTCCTAATCCTGCAGTTTACAACTTTGGTTTATTTCTCTGAAGTTGGTTAAATTGTGGCATTTACCGGGAGCTGAGAAAACAACGATTATTTTGTTACTTTGACCTTTCAAGCAGTTTTAAAGCCGTTTCCAGTTTCCGCACAAGGCAGTGTTAAACAGCACTAGACTCCATGATGATTTTTTTCCCCTTTATTTTTTTTTATTTTTTCCATTTGGTCAAATGATTCACTCAAGTTGAACAAACCTCTGAAGATTTCATTGGTCCAGGGAATAAATTGGCTGACATCTTGACCCATCTCATCACTGGAAAAACAATGAAGCCTTTGACTCATTGATTCAGATCCACGACTTGCCTAAAGGATCGTTTTTCTCAACACTACAGACCATGTTTTATTGTACTAAATGTGTGTGTGTCTTATTTTAAATGATGGTTATATTTACTTTGACTCATTTCTTCTTCTTTTTTTTTTTTTTTTTAATTTATTTATTTATTTTTTTACAAATTTTACTTTGTAGCTTGTCAAGAGACAGAGATGGAAAAGCTGCAAGAGATGAAAAGGGTAAAGTGTCTAAACGTTAAATTATGAAAGCAATTCTTTAATTTTGTCTAACTAGATTAGTCGATTCATTTTTAAATTTACAATTACTGTTGAATATGCAGCTGTCAACAGCTCTTGTAACATTTGGGTGAGCGGCCTGTCTTCCAACACCAAAGCAGCAGATCTAAAGAACCTATTTGGCAAATACGGGAAGGTAAATAATACCTGTGATTTCTTTCTATCATTATTTCATTAGTTTAATTACTTTAATCATTTTGAAAATAACCAAAAATGCTGCAGCAACTGTGTCATACAATTATTTCCGATAGGTTTTAAGTGCCAAGGTGGTTACCAATGCCCGTAGTCCTAGTTCGAAATGTTATGGCCTGGTGACGATGTCTTCAAGTACAGAGGTGACGCGCTGCATCTCCCACCTTGACTGTACAGAGCTTCATGGACAAGAGATATATGTTGAAAGGGTAAGAACCAAAGTAAATGACATTTTTAAGATAATTTGACTGGTCTTATACTACCTTGTGGACATATTGGCTGGAAGTTATTTGTTTTTCTCTCTTTTAAGGCAAAAAATGACCCATTCAAAAAGGAGCCCTCAAAGAAGGAAGTGGAGGACAAAGCAGGTTCCTGCAAGTCAAATGATAAACGTGGTGCAGCTGGGTTAAAACAGACAAATAAGTGAGTCACTAAAAAAGAAAAGTTTTGAAAGTTGATCCTTTTTCTTGAAAATTTGCAGCCTGGCTAACTATTTTTTGCACGCAATTTTACAATCAGAGTACAGCCATCTTACAAAAAAGAAGAAAAAAAGTCAGAAAAGCCATCAGACAAGGACAAAGATTTATCCAAACAGGACGCGAGAAGTGGAAAATCTGAGTCTGTTTCATCTCACTCTGGACCAGAATCCTCACAGAAAGATGAAAGAAAGTATTTACGTAAGTGGACACCATTTTCTCAACATTATTAACATCTTATTTGCTAAAATAATTCTATGTATGTGCTCTTACTTGTTAATTGTGCCTTTCTAGGGACAAAAAGCCCAGGCAGCGTAATGATGGTAGATCATGCTAGAGGACAACTACATTTTGGCAGAGGTCCTCGACCTTTCAGAAGGGGGAGGTATTATGATAAAGTAAGATGATCATTGTTGTATGGATATATGTATATATAAAATTCTTGAAGTTTTTAAGAAATGCTTTTAAAAAAAAAAAAAAATTAATAGTTTCTTTGCTACTTGTTTTCAGCCCTTTATCAATACCAATTTTCAAAGACGGCCAAGGTGGTTGATTCCTCCTGAAGAGGTAAGTAACTGTTGTCATTTGAGACATACTACATGTAACTTTGAAGAAGCTTGAATATTTTTTTTTGACTTGAATTACCCTTTTCACCTTATTAGTTAGAGATAATGAGAGAGAAACAGCGAAATTTTCCGAACAAAGGCGAAGACGGAGACATCTTGCCTTTTGAGAAGATGAAAGAGCAGAAGGAGCAGCGTATGCGCGAACGCATGGCTCGTCTGGAACGCGTCCGTAGGGCGGTGGAGCTGCGCAGGTATTCTGCAGCAATGCACAAACCCTGCATTTAGTGATTTCTGATAGAAAATGGTCATATTTAATTTCCCTGATTTATTTTTTAAACATTAATAATTAACTAGAAGATGAGGGTGCCTTGTTCTGGAGAGTGATGGCTGTTGGTAAGAAGGATCTCTGCTACATTTTGGTCCAGCACTGGACTTGACGAAGCATCACTGAGCACACTGCTGTTTCTTTACTGCAGAAGATGCAAAGAACTGTCCATCATTTTCAGCAGCTTATCCAGCCTTTTTTCCTGGACAGTAAGCTCCAGCAGCTCCAGCGTTATCCCAACACAGAACCAGTTGCTGTCTCTCACTCCAACAGATTGCTGCAAAGCTGATTGCACTCATCATAACAAACTTATTGGAGATATGAAACATTTTGGTGCACACTTGGAATTTTCGGCGTCCCTTCTTATAGATAGTTTCTGTGTTGCTATTCCAGTCCAGTCTGTCGTCTAACTGAACTGCAAGTTACTCATATGCCTCCACTTATATTCTATTTTGGGTGTTTGTCTTTAGGCGTCGAGAAATTGCAGAACAACAACGCCGGGAGCGTGAGCAGGTCCGTCTCCTGCATGAGCGTGAAGAACGTGAGAACCTGCTTCGGGAGCGTCAGAGACTTGAGATGGAGAGACAGAAATTGGAACGTGAGCGTTTAGAGAGGGAGAGGCTTGAGCGAGAGAGAATCCGTATCGAGCAGGTAAAGTTGATCTTACTTCAGGGTTCTGTTAGCTCCTATGAGAAGTCCACTTCAGGCTTTAGATCTGCTACCAATAGCTGCTAAACTACAAGATAATGCACCAAAAAATCTGGGTGATATATTAAATGAAATGTTAAGAACACCTATAAAAGTGTGTATTCAACATGACTTTTAGGCTTTGTGTTTAAACAAAGTTTTCAGTAGCCTGAATAAAATTTGAACACATTAAACAGGATTTTTCTGTCACAGGTCTGTGCGGTTTTTGATAGCTTGTTTAGTAAAAAGTAAACCAGTTTTTTTTTTCTCCCAAAAGCTTAAAATCATGAATATAGACATATAGTTAAATGTTGTTCAAACTGAAATCTTGTAGGAAAGGCGTAAAGAAGCAGAGCGCATGGCACGCGAACGTGAGGAGCTCCGGAGACAACAGGAACAGCTTCGTTTTGAACAAGAAAAGAGAAACAACTTAAAGAGAGGTCGTGAGGCTGATCACAAGTATGTATACATTTTTTTTAGTGTTCAAGTTATTGAAAGAAGAGATTTTGAGAAAAAGGATATGAGTAATAAATAAACCAAACCAAATGTTCATCAAATAAAACCCTAAGCACCAAGACTTTTTTAAAAATCATGATATTAGCCCCTCATCTTTCATTTTTATTGTTTATTGTAATTATCAGTTGCGAAATGGAGTTTACTTTTGGGAGGCATTCACACCAAGATAGTCTGGGGTTTGGTTTGGATTGGTTTGTGTTCAAACTAGGGCTGGCGATATCACCTTTTAGTAATATCCCGATATTACTAATGTCACGATATACAATATATATCTCGAGATTTATCTTAGCCTTGAATGAATGCTTTGGTGCATACAATCACATCAGTAAGATGATTTTGTGTCTCCATTAAAACATAATTGTTCATACTGCATTAAGATATGCTGATATTAAACATTCATGCCAAAAGGATGAAATTGTAACGAAGCAAACTGATCAAAACCGCATTTATTGAACAGTTAAAGCAGTGGCACAAACATGTCATTTTAAAACAAAATAAAGTGCCTTTGCGTGATGTAATAAATGCAACGTATGAAAATAGGTGCTCTAGGGGGGGACTTTTCAAATGATGAACTATTTAAGGCTTTGCTTTATGGATACGTTTTTGAGTTGTCGTGTATTTTTTTTAATCGCGGAGTTTAGCGTAGAAATCAGTCTTATAATACGGGCACAATGTCCTCGTATCGTCTCCAATAAACGGCTTCAGCCAGCTTTTAATTCAGGGTTTGATTCCCACTTCTTTCTGTACTTTCTAGAGACATGACGAGCTAGATAAATATGCTTGTGTCACACACAGTGGATGAGGTGAGTAAGTGACAGAGGCTGTGAATGTAATCAAATATAATGAATTATTTTTGTGTGACGTGAAAAACTTTGCAATTTACATCCCACTCTGTAATCCAGAGCGGGATCAGTGGCGGATTTGGCTGTTCATTGTGACTGTAGGTAGAGTCGTGCAGGTGTCCTCTCTGCTCCTCTGACTGGCTGCAGCTGCAGCCGGAGCGACTGAGTGCTTTAGGACGGGGAGAGACTCTCGTTCATAACAATAACTTTACAATATGCGCTTTAAAGTCAGTCGCCAATACACCCGGAAAGTCTCCAATAACTCCAGTAAAAGTTGCTAGATTTGTCGCTAGTCGCTTTTCACAAAAAGTCGCCAAATTTGCGAGAAAGTGGCTACACGCTGCCTCTCATGACGTAGCACGTAGCTCACGTTATGTACGTAACTAGGTGCGCTTGCTTTAATTCTCTGTGCAAAGCGGTGGAGAGTCGAGGAGGAGTGAGAAAACCCCGCCCACAGCTAAAGACAACTGCGTGACAACAGGATACTCGGAATATGACGAATATAGGCATTTTCTATATTCGCACAGGGGACTAGCAACGATATATCGAGTATATTCGATATATCGCCCAGCCCTAGGTCAAACTGCACTCAACTCAACCGCTTGATCAGCATCCCGTAGTAAAACTGCTCGCTATGAGGCTATTCTTCTGCAAAAGTTACATAGATGAAATATCAGCCAGGCAGATATTTCTTTAGTGTTGGAGGGTTAATGATTTCCTTTTTTTTTCTTTCTTTTTTTCTTTTTTTTTTTTTAAACTTCTCCTTTTTTTTCTTATTTTAATGGGCATGATTAGTTTTTAACTGGTCAAGCCTTTATTAAGAAGTCCTGCAGGAATATTTCCAAACCTTGCTCTTATTGTGAGAAAAATTCCCGCCATCCTGGACGCAGCCAATGAGATTTATTTCTGCTGCAGGTTCTGTGATTCAAGATGATAGAACACAGCTAAACCCAGGGATGGTGGATGATATCTGGTTTATTCAGCATGTCTCCCAGTCATATGAATAAAGTCCCCAAATGGCAAAATAACAAGACCATAGGGACCGGGTCTACAGGTTCAGTGTGATATTTAAAGTTGGGGGAAAAAACAAGAGTTAAAGTTTTGTTTAAGATAAACCTGTAAATATATTTACTATGTTGTGTTTTTCTTTTTCTTTTTTTTTTTGGAACTGAAAATGACAAAACACTTAGATAAAAATAACAATTAGATCAAAGAACAAATAAAGCAAAGTAATGTAATGAAGGAGGGATGCTGGTTTATTTAAAATGATTGTGTTGGCTTGCAGGTAACCCCTAGATTTCATTAGGAGATGTCGGATATGGTCAGCTTAGTGGGTTTGGGTCAGCAAAGTTGGCCCTGTGCAGGACTTTGGTCCTAATATTGACAGCAGCAGTGTAAACGTGACCTTACTGGCTAGTGGAAGTGATGGTTTCAGCCAGAGAATTGTTATGAGCCAAAAAAACAAAAAAAACAATTTAAATGCTAATTTAGTTTTGAAATAGTTATCTGTACCAAGAAGAGTCATCCAGAAAGGGTTGAAATCATCAGGTTATGTCTGTTCTGAATGTTTTAGTCGGAGGGATGATCCGTTTTGGAATGGGAACAAGAAGATGCCACCCGAGTCGGAGGTCCGTTTGAATCAAGGCTCCAGTTACAACCGTCAGCAGAACCGCTTTCCAAACTTCAACCCACGCGAAAGAGGCCGTTTTCCAGATGCTGCTGTCCAACAGCCAAATGTATACGAGAGGTACATTAAGACTGCTGCAAAGCTTCTCTGTGGGGCCTTTTTATGCACAAGGTCCTGCATGTAGTTGTTAATTCCCTTCCAGTCTAAAAATGAATAAAATGGTTCACATGATGAATCTTTTGTTTTATAGTGGCTTAGTTTATGCAAAATGCAGATTGTTTAAATTGTTCTGGACTTAAGGACTTCCTGACAAGCTGCTAGAAATGGTCTCTTAGATACAAGATTACTGTATCTAATGCCAGCATCAGTTTCTCTGAAAGAAAACAAAACACTATGTCAATGTTAAGTTTAGTCCGTCTCTCAGTTCTAATAACTGATCCTGCATCCTTGTCTCTGCTGTTGCTTTCTTTGCATTATGCTGCATTTCTTTAGCAGATAATTATCCAAAGCAATATGCAAAGGAGGGGCACATGCTTGTCTCCCTTCTTGTTTTATATTTTGTTAAAGTGATCTTGGCAATTCTGTTTGAAGGCGTAACAGATTTGACGGTGAACCTGACGTGAAGAAGAGTCGACCTGCTCCTCACAGAGAGGGCGCAGGGTTTGAACGCTATCCAAAGAACTTTGTAACGGTGCGCAGAGCTGAAGGACCTCCTCCACGTGCTGAAATGCGAGACACTGATCGCCGAGACAGAGATGACAGACGTCCTGCACCCATGCACAATCGCCCTATTGCGGCAAGAGGTACAATGCCAGCTATGTCGCACAACCGCCCACCAAGGGATGGAGGGCATGGATGGAAGAATGATGGAGGGGTGAACTCCAACAAAGGAGACATGAGGTGAAAAATATGTAACATAATTTAGAAGAAAAGGTTGATTATCAAACTGTCACTGAAAGCAAAGTTGCATAAAATGTCATTTTGGTTTTACAGAGGACCCATGCATATACGTGCAGAGCGACCAGGCAGAGATGGTCCGGGTGCGCCAAGGGGAGGCGCTTCAGTCAGCCGTGGAAGGAGCAGCTTTAATGATCGGGGTGAAGGGAGATCCATGGTCATGAATGATCAGGTAAGCTCATGAAAATATTTTATGTTGACTTTTTTTCTTTTTTTTTTTAAATCTTTGTTCCAACTTCAAAATTTCTTCAAGACCACATTTCTTCCTCAAAGATGATGGTTAAGCTCCGTCCTTATGGGTTTTTATTAAGGATTCATGTCTTCAGCCTTTTTTATTCAGTGTTAGTATTTCAACAATGTCATAAATTGCTGTATTTGGTTGAATCGGGTCAATAATTTAATCTGAAAGTGACTTTTCTCCACCAGAGGATGAGTCTTCTAGCATATTGTTTTAAGGAGAAGTTACTCGCTGCATCAGTAGGGGTTTCATACATTTTAATCACTACATTAGTTTTCACATGGATGGCTCATAACTCATTTACTCAGTTAAATCCATTTTGTTTCCTATGGCCAAGAAATGTGTGTTATGTAATTAACTTGGAATTCCTTGAGTGTATCTTTTCCAACTCAAAAGCCTCCTAACTGGCTGCGTCCAGAGCTGAATCTGTTGTTTGTATCTTCTAAAATCTTGCTGACATCATGTTTTACTTTGCAGCATTTTTGAGTCGTGTTGTTTTACATTATCTCATCTGTTTTTGCAGTTGTCAAAAACAACCCGTTTTACTGCCAACAGTCACTAAAGAAAATGTGAAAGTTTGAAGCTTAGATTTGGTCAGACAGTAAAAATGGCTGTAATGTAATGAAAATGAAGCCATCACCATTTCCCTAACAGTGAGTCAATAAGTTATGGGGATCAAACAGTGGCCTTTCTGTGTGGTCTTCATGTTCTCCCTATATGTGCATGGATCCTCTCCGGGTAGGCCTACTCCAGCCTCTTCCCACAGTCCAAAAATATGCTTGTTAGGTTAATTGGTCACTAAATACTCAGGAGCGAGTGTGAGCAGTTGTTTGTCTCTGTGTTTGCCCTGTTATTGACTGGCAAGCTGTCCAGAGCCTGCCCTGCCTCTTGCCTGCTAATGGCTGTGATAGCTTCCGGCTTCCCTGTTGTAATGAAATCCGGACCAAGTGGTATTGAAAATGGAAAATTACTAAAAAAAAAATTTTATCCTTTTATCATTTCAGAAAACTGTTGTCAATGGGGGAACAATTTTTTTTTTTTTTTTTTTTTTTTTTAATTGAAAGAAAAAATTTAATTGAAGAAATGTGATGCTTGAATCAGTCTGATAAACCTGTCATTTTAAATGATGGGTTTCTTTGTGAATTAAGCTATAGTTTAATCGTTCAGATGGTGCTTGACTCAGGACTGTAGCAGTCTTTTAGGATGCAAAGTGGCCCTGTTCTTCAGCTTTCTTTAGCCATAAAAAAGTTGACAGTGCAGTTTGGGCCAAAATAACTAAACACCTAAACATATTTGCATCTGAATTATTTAAAAAAGTTAAACTTGTTTTAAAATGACCTACTTTAAATCTCGGTATTTCATTCTTTGGTGATATCTTTGATTTCCTAAGACTCTTTAACACTCTATTTCCACAGCCGTTTAGCTCTGGCCGCCAAGTTGTGGTGGAGCGTCACAGCAGAGAGCAGGGACTGAGGAAGGAGTGGCACGGTGGTTCAAGTTCCCAGGGAGGAAGCTTCTCTGATAATCGTAGGATGGGCAACACTCGCAGCAGCATAATGGCTCCTACTAGGTATAACAAATTAGACTGAAAATATTCAGAAATTTGAATAATCTTTATTGCTTGCAACCGTCTCAGACATGACTTTTGTTTCTGCAGTCGCTCTTCGTCCGGATTAAGCCGAATTGTACAGATCACTAACAACGCCATTCCCAGTGGTGGCTCTGCAAGTGGATTCAAGACCTTCAAAGGAACGCCACGACCATTCTAACAGCAACATTTATTCACTTTGAAGTATCTGAAAATAAAGACTTTTTTTTTTTTTTTTTTTTTTTTTTAAACTCCTTTATTTTTAGACTATCAAGTTGTTTTTTTTGGTGGCACTTTTGTGGCCATGAGGGTGATGACACCAGTTTATTATGTATGGATGAAGTGTTTACCTCAGTGTAGGGTTTTCCTGACAGTTCTGCTGTTAATGTTAAACAACCCTATGCACACGTTTTAATATTTAGGAAGATTATTGTACAGCCCTAAGTCTTTGTAACAAGTTTTCAGATGACATAAACTGTCATTGGGTGATGCTTGTACATTCTCATTAGCATAGTGTTAGCCTCAGCTTTCCTGTTGAATGTTTTATTTTACTGTATTATACATTTCAAAATGAAAAGATAAGTTTGGGTGTTTATCTGAGCAAACTTTTTTTTTTTTTTTCATGTGACACTTTGTGTGGACATCCTATTTTGGAGAATTAGATTTAAAAAAAAATTAAAGAGGAGAAAAAAGGTCAAACTGTATCAACACCTTGCACTGTAGCAGATGACCTCTTGTAGGAAACACATTTTGTACAGGTCTGAATCTGAAATAAAACCTGACTTTCAAGTCTTACTGCTGGGCATTCAGTGAAGTTCATTGTTAGTTTACTGTCATTCTGGAAGTCTTGACAAACTGTTCTCAGCCATATTTTATTTATTTTTGTAAGGCTCATATTGTTTTGGTGCCACTGTATCTACAAACCATGTCAGACAAATGCAAAGTACTTCTATCATGGCATGTTTGAATCTGAAAAGTGATGCACGATACAAAGTCAGTGCTTTGAATGGACTGAACATGCTATGAGATTACAAACTAAGCTAACACCTTGACTGGTGGAGGAGGTACTTCTGTGTCTGTCCAAGTCATTTCAGCATGACTTATTTTCTTCATCTTATTTCAATAGCTGTCAGGCTTTTTTGGTCTTTTTCAGATTGACCAATAAATATACAGAATTATGTTGTATGTACTTTGACTCACTTCATATACTTTTCCTACAGTCCTTGTATTTAGTTGAAGCTTGATTAAACTATGAAAGTGTCATGGATTGTCTCAATTGCTTAACCACGGATGCAACGATTTGTGGTCAGCTGTTACAGTAAGAGTTATTACAATGTTTATATCAATCAGTTTTTTTTTTTTTTGTTTTGTTGAATGTTGCTTTAGCAATATGCAGTGAAAATTCAGTTTTAGGAACCAGAAATTATCCAGTATTTCCTATACAACACAGCTATGTCAGTCCAGGATACAGTGTAGGTGGCTTTGAGAAGTGGAAGTTTTCATGCAGAAGTTAAAAATTACTCATGAAGGGAATAAAAGGTATTTTGCCTGGTCTGCCTTGTACTCTATGTCTGGGCTAGAGGCAAGTCATTCCATCCTGTTCCTAATTCTGGAGGTATGATTCTGGCTCTGAATGTAAGGTTAGTCATCCTGGAGAAAGAAATTATGCCACATGTTCTGGAGATCTGGGATGGTTTTGGCTCCTGATATATCTGCCATACATCTATGATGAGGACACACTCTAGTACTTCAATCTGAAAACAAGAATGAATAGC
Organism: Telmatherina bonti; assembly: GCF_933228915.1. Classification (NCBI taxonomy): domain Eukaryota; kingdom Metazoa; phylum Chordata; class Actinopteri; order Atheriniformes; family Telmatherinidae; genus Telmatherina; species Telmatherina bonti. The sequence goes on along the minus strand of NC_136619.1, from coordinate 24,431,494 downwards.
AGCAGGGAAATATTGCAGGAGGTTTTATTTAGGGAAGCACTACCTGTTCAGCTGTGTTTATTACACAGAAGGAAAAATCCCTATGAGTAATACCTCATTGTAGTGGTAGGCTTTCCAATCATACATAATACAACACTAGCTGGTATTGAGGGGGAAAAAAACTGCAAAGTTTACTATTCATTTATAAGTTGTTGGTTTTTGGTTTTTTTTTACCTCTACTAAGATGGAAGTTATGTTTTCAGCTCTTGGTTGGTTTGTTTGTCGGTCAACTCAAAATGTTATGACTAGATTCTGATTCAGTTTTCAGGGAATGTCAAATGGTGTTTGGGGTGATTTGGATCACTGTCTGGATGGAAGACTTTCTTTTGAAGGATTTGTTTCCCATTGGGAAATAGGGCTAATTTTGCCATTACAGCATATATCTCAACAAATAATGTCCAGCATCAAAACAAAAAAACTACAAGATGACATCATCATGATAGATGTTAAATACACTAACAGTAAACCCAGAGAGCCTTCAGAGAAAATGCAAATTTCTTCAATAATTTAGACTATTAATCAATTTGCTTCATCTTGTGTCATATGTTTCCAGTATCAAGTATTGTAAATAAGATGTGGAATCTATTCTCATGATGGAAACAGATAATCATAATACTGAAGTGTGAGGTTTGTAACCAGGTGAGTGACCCTATGGGTTGGTGGAGCTCTGCACTCCAAGGGCTTCTTGTTTTTGTTGTAACAGGTGGCATAAAAGCCCCTTAAATTGTTCACAAGAGTAATTTTGCAATGGCCACATTGCAATTCATCAGCCAATCAAAAAATTAGCATATTCTTTTCCTAAACGTTTTAATCTAATGTTGAATCTCATTAGGTGTCCATGAAAAGTAAATTCCAGGTTTGTGTAGATTTTTTCCAAATATAATTTTAGAGTTTCAGCAAGACCCATGACTACAGACTTCCAGTGTCCTTCCACCATCAGCTCCTCTGACTTCAGAAGTCATCTGTGGTGTCTAACATTTACACCGTCAACAGAGGAAAGGTTTTCAAGGAGACTAAACCAGCTTCTCTTGTGCTATTGTTACAATAGAGCCTCAAGTTTGCAGCTCACCTACAAAAGCAGAGGAAAATTAAGAATATGTCCTAAAATTTTTTTTTTTCTTAAAGGTAACAACAACAACAAACCAACTATTGATCTTATATTTTTATTATCCAGGTAACTATTAATCAGGTTGAAAGTCCTCCCTTGTCTATAAGGCATTTGTTTATATATATATATATATATATATATATATATATATATATATATATATATATATATATATATATATATATATATATATATATATGTTTTACCATATACAATATGACTCTAATGTGAAAAGCTACATACATTATTTGGTCATTTAAGTAACTAAATGAACAATGAAATGAACACAAATGAGTCACCCTTCATCTTCACAAATATGTTTGCGTTCCTTGTTTATGTGAAATATAAACATAACAGGCCATACAATAGAAATTATATTCTTGGGGTAAAAGTTAATAAAATTTTATTGTGCCTAACTTTTAATTCCACACGTACACATGCATCACAAAGTAAATTCTGGGAGGTTGATATTGCATTAAAGAAAAGATCTCCCGTAAGATTGTTCAGCACTCTGAATGTGTCTCATACAAGACTGAACGGTTCCCTCTACTTAGTCTATAACACTCAGGCCACTTCAACACCCCGCCCCCCCCCATTTTTTTTCTTTTTAACAAATAACCTTTCTTTCGCAGCATAATGTAGTTTCATGATGGATTAAACTGAAAAATACTACCTAAATTAGGAGTACACCTGCATCTTTAAGACTTCCAAAGTAATTTCTCCTTTTTCTAAAATGCCTCTTCGAAACAATTCTACTGACATAAATCTTTTTTGAGGGGATTCACAACTTCCCAGTCATCCAGAGCAGGGATGCCCAGTGTTGGTCCTCCATGGCCAAAGTCTTGCAGGTTAAAGCAGTTGATTCAGATTAAATGGATCTCCTCAAAAGCATGTTGTCAAGTTTCTGCCCAATTTTGTTTATGATCCATCAATCTGAATTGGATGTGTTTTAACAGATGAACACCTAAAACCTGTAGGGTAGGGGCCCTCAATGAATCAGAAAGAACCCTGCGATAGACGGATGTAGGTGTACAACTAAACTGAGTAGTATATGAAATTGCAGCAAGTTCTATTGAATTGGTATTACCTTTCCACAAACTCTGTCATCTGAAGCCAAAACATTTAAGCTGCCCTTTCACACTTTGACCAACTCATATTTATCAGCTGTTTTTTTTTTTTGAGCACCTGCTTCTAGCAAATGATTTTGGCCATTGTTTGGCTTTTTTTGCTTTTTTACAAAGGTACCCAAAAAACAATAGCGCTCTTGCACAATTTATGTTCAGTAGAAAATGAGGTATGTTTCTTTTCTGTTAGTGCATATCAATGTAACAGTGCAAAACCAATTACAACAACTACATGTTCAACGACCACCTTGCCAAAATATTAATTTTACAGCATTTACCCCACCATCACTTTTACAAGGCATACATGAAACCACTTTGAGACACTGAACACACAATATCCTTCTGATCTGTTCATCACAGGAACTCAAGGTGAAGCAAACACATTACAAAAAAAAATGTTAATGACTGGGAATAACAAGCTAATGCACAGTAGCACATTTCAAATAATAATCAATTTAAGTGGCGTATCACTCCACACTCTTTTCATTCACACAAAAACAAAACAACATAAAATTCTGTTCAAACTTTCTTACATAAAGTTTGATTCTTAAACTTCTGCTGGAATGTTTTATCAGTATGTTCATTTAATTGGGTTGATATAGATAAAACAGACAAAAAAAACACTGTCTCTATGGTTTCTTTTGCTTTTATCTCTTATATGCATTTATAATTTATTTTAAAAAAAAAAAAAAAAAAAAAACGACTATGAAGGGGATGGAAAGTGCACATAATGTTCCCCAACACTATTTAAGGTAGCCTTCTTTTGTATCAACGGCAGCCAAATTATTTTTTTTATCGTGCAAAGTTTCCTAAATAACATAGTGTTAAGTTCTTCAACGTGTCAAAGTTATATGTTCAAATACTTAAAAGTTGTAAATGAGAAAGACACTGCAGGCCAAGGAACTGTGCCTTCCATGTCCCTTCATGAAAGGCCTGAGAATAGTTCGGATGTGGAAGATGTATGGATTGTCTCAATCTGGTAATACGCCCATTTCCTAGTCTCCTATAAAACATGAAATAAGGCTTTACATACATACATGGCTGTGTATAATTATATATATATATATATATATATATATATATATATATATATGTATAATTATATTTATATTCATATATATATGTATAATTATATTTATATTCATATATATATGTATAATTATATTTATATTTATATATATATATATATATATATATATATATATATATATATATATATATATATATACATATATATATGTACACACAAAAGACACAGCCATGTTAGGGCAAAACAAACAAAAAGCTCAATCTCCTGCCATCACAGAGCCTATAAGAAAGGTTTCTCAGTAAGTAGCCTGCTGCCTTCATGTAATCCTACTGTTCTGATAGTGAATTTGTTGTGACTGAACAAAATAATAGAAACAAACTGATTTGCAAGCACTGCAAAAGCCTTCTGTGACGACTGTCTCCAGCCAGCAACAGATGGCTTGAATCAAGGCATCTGACTGGAATGTATAGATAGAAAAGAGTCCCAGGAGGCAGTCCCATGGTGCAATAATGGCACAAAGCACAAGCCAAATCCATCATATGAAAGCAGTTGGTAAATATGTACAATGTGTGTTTGCATGCTCGATGCCGTAGTTAAATGCACAAAAGCAAAAAGTGACACCATAGGATTTCAGAATTCAGAGTCTACATTCTGTACCTCACAGCAGACTTTGAGAAGTTTCACTTTAAAGTCTTAAATCTACTGATAATAGATGAGGTTTAAAATTCAAGACAGAGCTAGTAAAGCTGACCTTAACGCCGCAAATTCATGTGGTCTCCACATACTACTTTTAGGATCTTTTTTTCCCTCAAAAACTGACTGTGAAGGTAAAGATGGGTGACAAATTAAAACAAAAACTCTGGCAGTGAATATTGGCATTTCAGCTGTTCTGTGGGACATTAAAGACACCTGTCCAGCCCGTCACTCCCATCTGTGTTCTCAAATCAAACCATTCATTGGTTCATTTCCGGGAGATGTAGGCACAGTCATTCTGCAAGAGAACGGTGCCATCCTACAAGAGCAACTTAAAAACAGCTTGTTGATTTGTCCTCTCCCAGTGTAAAACCGGGCCAATTGAGAACCCTTGCAGTCGAGGTCAAGGGTTCAGGTTTTTCCTTTAATTTGTCACTTGCCTGTACATCCATGTGAGATAAATTAATGGCAGTTCTTGCTAACACACAGACTGAAAACAAGCTGTCACAGAAACATTAGACGAAAAGACGAAAAAAGAGAGAAAGAAAGACCTCATGAAGCTTTCTCAAACTCGAGTAACTTAAGACATGACATGTCCAAAATCTGCAGCAACAATGTAAAAAATATTGGCCATTTCCAAATTGAAATTTCTTACATCTGTAAAGCTCAGCAAATAATACACCACACACGATCACATCATACAGCATACTGCACACTAGACACATGAAAACAAACCTGCAGTCACATTCAAACAGAGCAGAGTACAACGCTGCCAAACTCTGTTAAGGCAAATCTGAACAGGGCAAGCTGTGATTAGTCTTGTATGGTAGCTACAGTGTCTGGCAGCTGTCTGGCATTATCAGCCTTCAGTATATAGCGTTTCCAAGGGGACACAAATGATGTTACTAAAGAGGCGAGAAAAATCCCTTTTCGGCTTATTGAAAAAAAACATAAAACCTTTCCTAAAAGTGAGGAACACAACAAATACATAAAATGAAAATCTTGGCATAAAAACAAAAAAAATGGATCTTTGTAAATAATCTTCTGTAAATAAAGATGCGTACAAAAAAAAAAAAAAAAAAAGCTTATAAGCTGTATGAGTGATGAATTAAATGAGTATTTTTCCCTGTGAAAGGATGGTGCTTCACTTCTTTAGGTTATCTTTTTTTCTAGAAAATACACCACCCCAGATAAATTTGACCCCACATCACAAATATAGTGCACTGTGCAACTTGTAACAAAGTTTGGCTGACTCTATGAAAGATAACGGGTAGTTGTAGTTATTGTAGTGTCCCTTCCTCTGATGTCCAGGTTCCACTGAGGATAGAGGATAGCAGGCACCAGTGGCTTGGGAACAACCAATCCTCTGTGAGTCTAATCTCTTCTCTGTTACCTCCTTCCCTTGTCTGTCATCAAGTAGTCGCTGCACGTAGTGTGTCCCTCCGCGGAGAAGCAAAAGCCGTCTCCTTTCACACAAATAGGCAAATGCACAAAACACAAATGCACACTCAAAAAGACGAGCTGTATGTTACAAAATAACACACTTGTCTTTATCTTTTGACTCTTTCTTGGCTTTGCGTTCCCCGCTTGACGATTGCTTTCCGGGACTGGGTGTGGCTCCAGCTGCTGCTGCAGTCCCAGGACTGGCCGCGGCTCCAGCTGCTCCTGCACCTCCTCCGTCTGCCTCAACTCCCTCCACAAGCTCCTGCTGGCCCTGCTGAGCAAACAGCGGCATTGGAGTACAAATTTAGAGATGCATGTATACTACAAGCCATCTTTCATAGAAGTGCAATATATAAACAGAATTAGCAAACCATTTCATCACTGGATTCTATGAAATCTGATATAAAGGTTGAAACCGGGGAAGGTCAGGCAGCTTTAGGTCCCATAATATGTGATTACAGGTCCATGAGCGGTTGTTGCTCAATATGCAGAAAGTTGTTTATTGTTTTCTCGTTGGAATAAGTAAAGCAACTCCTGACGAAGACGGCATCTGAATGGTTGAATATCTTAATGTAGATCTTGAATACTTCAATTAAAGACCAACGTCACCTTCACTGTTAAGCGTGTCATCCACTAATGTGCAATAATACACCTCCATATCATCACTGAATCTAGGTTTGGAACCACTGATGCTCCATCTCCCTTACTTACCGAAGGTGAACATAGGGTTCATGATGGTTGAAGAATTTCAAATTTTCATTCATTAGATTCACCAGAAAGTGGACAGCAGTAGAGTCAGTGGTGAATAAGACTGAAGCAGGGACATTCTGAAGTATTGTTTTTTTTTTTTAATTGTTTATTTTAAGCACTACAACATTGTTTATATTAAATTTAGTAACAACTTGCTCACAGCATCAGTTACCAAGTGGCGAGCTCCTTTAAGACTTTAGCCCTGAAATTACATTGTTCTCATAGACTAATAAGAATAGTAGTAATACATTTCATTTAAAAAGCACCTTTTGGGTCACTGTACAATCAAACAGGCGGAAGACAACAATAGAAAACAATAAATAAATAAAATACAGACACAAAACCGTGAGACAGAGTAATTAGAGAGAGTATGCTTTCTTAAACAGGTGCATTTTGAGGTTGGATTTAAACAGAGGTAAACGCTCATTGTTATGGACGTCTGGCGGGAGAGAATTCCAGACATCAGGAGCAGAGTAACTGAATGCTCTGAGCAAACCGGAAGTAGACTGTCTGCCATTTTCCCTGTGACAGGTGTGTGTCTGTAACAAGCCATTCTGATGGGAATCGGGTCTTTTTTTTTTTTTTTTTTTTAACAATAAACTGTTTCTTTTTTTTTTTTTACCTAACCAAGAACTGCTTATCACCAACAGCAGCAGAAAACTTCAGCTGTGGAAAAAAGCTGAATGTGAACAACACAGACTATGAAGCTTGCCCCTGTCTGACACCTTTCCACATAGATTGGAGAGCAGAAAACAGGGGTGTTCGACAGAAGTGGGTGAAGTAAATTAACAGAAAGATTTAATTCCCGACAACAGCAACTTGATAAGTTTAGGTGAAAAGTTGTAAATTCAACATAAAACGTTCCATGTTTTACATGCTGCTGTCAAGCTTAACGTGACGCAATAGCTCATACTATTAAGCTATAGTAGCTATTGCTAATGGACTAAGAGACAAAAAATGGCTATATTTAGATGATATTGTGAAATGTGAAGCATAGACCTGCTATGCAGGGGGAAAAAAAAAACACTTTACCTTAACTATTTTTGTTAGCATGGAATTTGTATATGTTTTATTATTACAATGTGAAACATGAAATATATTTCTGTTTTTGAATGAGGAAACTGCGCATAAAGCAGATCAGAAAAATATTTAGTTTACAAAACGTGATCAAGTTTTACTTCATGCAGGGCTGAAACTTGGATACACTGAAACACTTTGGATGATGCGGTCATAATGTTGACACTGGACCCTTAAAATCAGACATGTTGGTAACTTTATTCTCCCTGCGGCTTTTACAAATAATTTTATTCTAGTTTTCAGAAAACAGCTATGAAATTAGCTTAATCACTGGTACATGCTTGAGAGCAATTCATGCACTCATGAACCACTTTGCTATGTGCAGGTAAGTAACGTACCAGGTCACTCATAACTGTCCCACATTGCTACTGAATTTACAATGATCCTTTTCTGTTTACTGTCATAACCAATGCCGAACTAGCATGAACATGAACTGACTGGCAATTAGAAGGCTTGTGCAGAGTTTGATGTCAAACTCTGCACAAGCCTGCTAATTAAGTCTGATGTATCCTTACTGTGGCTCTCGAGGATTGGAGTTGCCCACCCGTTGATTAGTCTTTACCCTCTCAGTCCTGCTCTGCTTAGCTTACCTGTGCTGCTGCCGCCTGCTCCTGCTCTTGCTCCTGGTAGTACTGGGAGGCCCGTCTGTCCTCCTCCTCCTGAAGTTTTTTCGCCAGCTCCAGATCACTGATGCCTTCAGGAAGTTGCTCCCACTGCAGGTCTTGGCTTTGCTGCTCCTGCTGTAGTGACAGCGCCATCAGATAGTCCTGATAACAGACATAAACACACACACACACAGAGTAGTTGCGTAGTGTACTGATTATGCAACCTCATGCGTATTAACTGAGTTCACTGTGTCCTTATTAGTTTTCCTTTGTTGTTGCTAGTGATTGCACTTTTTTGTGTTTTCTTTGTTCTTTTTAGTAGCCAATATAGTACGGTGTAATAAACAGTTCTTATGCATTGTATTTTAATCTGTGATCTTTATGTTACGCACTCAGTGAGTGCATAGATCCACTCTCCCCATTGGCATAATTGAACATTCTCGAAATCAAACAGAATTTATTATTGCATAACATGTCTGAATATCTTTTTCCCTGTAAACATTTTCTTTTTTTTAAGATAAGACTGGCTGAACCACAGTATATGTGAAACAAACAAGTTCCCCCCCGTACACACAGTCTGGTCTGTGTGTATGTGGTAGCAAATCTGATAATTTGTCAGCAAACTGCCTTCTTGCCACTCTGGCCAACTAGAAATGAATACAGGAACTAATGAACCAATGAAAATGCATCAGAGACAGAAACTAATTCATTTAGTAAGGACCACTGTGGTACCAGAAAGAACGAGTAAGAACAGAAGCAGGCACCAGGTAGCCTTGCTCTGGAATATACATTGCAGGATGAAAATATTGGGAAAAACACCCAAGATTTGTAGTGATTTGTTGACACCACTCACAGCTTAAAGTACAAATATTCAGCCTAGACATCTGATCTCAACCCAACTTCAATTTATGTGTCAACCTGGAAGTGGGAAGTCAAAGTGCTTCTGCTCCACCTATGCTTTGTGCAGTGTTTAATATCCTAACATGGAAATGTGAACTTCTTGATGTTGTAAGTCTTCCTGAAAATTAAAAAAATTCAATGTTGACTCTTGGCCAGCGTGCCATTAGTTTGCTTTCTCTTTCTGTTTTTAAACAACGATGTAAGAAAGGCACATCGAATTTCCAATTTTGGGTTTGGTTATTGCTGGTTTTGCTAGTTTGCCTGCAACAGCATTCTGACCTGGTCTATCTGATCCTGCTGGCCGCGGTACACAGTCTCTGGGTCTGAAGGAGGTCGCAACCGGAACTCCGAATCACAGAAGTTTCCATCTCCATCAACATTATGCAGACTCTCCCAGACGACCTTCTCCTCTGTCAGGAAACCCTGGTCTGTCACTAGAAGGTAGAGCTGGCCCTGGAAAACAACCACATATGTATGACTTACACACACCTCAGAATTTTTACACTACATACACCATTTCTATTGGTTGTAGACACGCACCAACTCTACATCAGTATTTTTTATTTTTTCTAGCTTCTCATTATAAATGATTGCATCTTCATGTTCACAAAAAAAATGACAGCTGGGGATCATGGGGGATGCTTTGTGCAAGTGTTATGGGACACACAGCATTGCTTGCATTGGCAGCAACAGTGTACTATTTGAAATGAAAACTGGCGGGTACTTCCCCTCCTGTGGATGACAGGAAGTCTGCTCCGGCTCCAGTCAATGCCGAGCCAGCTGTGGAGAAGGGCTGTTAAAGGTGGGGCAGTAGAGATGGCTATAAAACCAGGTCAATCAGTTTCTACCTGTTGCATTTTATAACATTTTCAACTATTGGTTGAAAACACGTGTATGACGTGTTGAAAACATCTGTGTAATCATGAGGAAATGATGAGGAGATGATGAAAGAGAACACCTCATTATCTAAATCTAATTTGAAAAAGAATAATACATTTTAACTTACCATTACAAGTTTTTGTTTTACAAACAAGTTTTTGATCTGATCACTAATTGGAAGGATAGACGACACAAATCGATGGTCGAAACCATAACTTATGTATTATTTCAGTGATGTGTGTTATGAAAAATGTTGTCAGTACTTTTTAGTGTACCTTGTATTTGATCATGGTGCTGAAGTGGTTATTCCTGAAAAAGACACAGAGCTCTCCTTCCTGTACAGTGGAGGTGAGCTCACATAAGCCATGGTAAGTGAGCTGAGTGGCCGTGCTGCTCAGAAACTGCTCTGCTACAATACCTACAACATGAAAAGTGGATTTAGAAACAGAGTTACAAAGACAGAGACTTTGTAATTTACTGGCTTGTAAAAGGAGTAATGCATATATGCATGTTAGAGCTGTGACGATATGCTTTGGTCCCGATTTGATTAGATTCAGATTTTTTGGGTGCCGATTCGATTTAATTGAGATTCTCATAATTCCTCGATATTGCTGATTTTTGTAAAATTAAAACAACAACAACAAAAAAAAAAAGGACAAAACTTGTTTTGCTCATAATTTTTCTTGATTTCAATTAGGAAAAAAACAACACAGTAGCCAGATCATCATTCTGCGGCTATAATCCCCAAGAAGACAAGTAAAAAGATCAATAAAAATAATAAAAATGACAAAAATTTTATATTGTAATTTTTTTATTTATATATAAAAAAAAGATATTTTTAAAAAATAATCTATTTTACAATTGTGAAGCAAAAAAATCCTGATCTTTGATTTTTTTTTTATTCGATTTTCCCACCCCTCATGCAAATATTAATTTGGATCCTTGTGTTTGGTGTGTTTCTTCTCTAACTTGCCTGGGACTCATGTATATGGATGCTAAGAATGTAAAAATAGTCAATTTATTAGACTAAGAGTCCAGGCCCAGTTGTCATGTGTTGCTTGTCAAGAAACTATTTTACAGTTATTTAAAAAAAAAAAAAAATCACAAATTCACCTGCTTAAAAAGTGACCTGTATGACATTTGTACTCAAAGGGGGTAAAAATGCAGAAAGATTCTGACGTGCTGACTTGGGAGCAGCCCATATGAAAACAAATAAATACTGTGATCCTTTTAGTGTATTAACACTGGACAGTCCAGTAAACATGAATCAGAACTAATGTGCCACTAAACAGAAAGACCATTTTTAAACCGTCCTCTTCTTCTTCCTCTTTTGTTTACCAAAGTGCACGACTTTGCCCCTGTTTCTCTTCCTCTGTCGGCCAAAAGAGAAGAAAATAGATGACAGAAGGAGAGAATGAGTGAAGAGAAAGCTCTCACCTTCCCCTGCCAGCTCGCTGTTGTCAGATTGTTTGCAGGATATTATCTTCTCCACCAGCTGGTTGTAGCTGCAGTTGCCAACTGCCTTGACAATGTCATGCATCTGCAAGCACAAAGATTAAAAAAAATGTCAGAAAGCATTTACCAAAAGCTTTGGTGTGAACTAAAAGAAGTTATATTTTATTGTATTTCACTGCATTTATTCTGTTTATGAGAAGGCAGATTTATACATTTAAAAAAAGAGAAAGAACCGAGGGATGAGGAATAAAAAATCAAAGCAGTAAAGCTTGAAGTGAATCACCTCAACTTGAAAACCTTTCCTACATCTTATATCTCTGAATGATGATAAAGGACTGAGGTCCAAAGTTGGAAAATGTCCTTTAACAACACATATCTTAAGACTGCCATGACGGCAGGCCCCTAAACACCATAAAGAACAGGAGCACTTCAAGGAACACCCCAAAGATAGCAGGGTGCATACTTAACTTCCAAGCTACCCAGTTGTGCAACTGTGGGACGCATTGGAACCCAGCCTACATAAATCTCACCCAGCAATCAACAGTACCTGGAGAATATGTTGTCAGCACCCAGACACCAAATATTTCCAGACTCTATTGTCTGGAGGATATGGGTCGCTCTTTGGGCACAAAAGTTCTTCTGATAATGTTGGGTATGTGGTGCTAAAGTTAAGTTCTATTGCATGTACTTGTCGTTTTGTACTCCTGTAGTTGTTTTTATATCACTCCTGCTATTGTACATTGATACTTTGTGCATCACTTTGGTCCATTTATGTTTAAGTGGCTGATTAATGAGTCATTAGATTCTAATCAGTGGTCTGTAAGAGGTTTAGCAGCAAATACATTTCATCCTTTACCACTGGATATTTCCGATTTACTGTGCACATCTGTGGAATATCAGAAAGGAAAACTTTAAGAACATCAGTATGATCAGCACTATGGTTAGCAGCTTACGGTCAACATTTACTGCAGCACTTTTGTAACTGGTTAGTTTCCAATTTTCAACAAAAACGCTACCTTGGGTATTCACACACACTCAGTATTGTTGGTTTTTATTAAAGGTGAAAGTTATGTTTTTGGTATCGTTGGTTTGACTGTCTATTAGTAATATAAATAAAAAAGTTAAGCAATAAGGAACAAGTAATTAGATTTTAAAACTGATCAAGACCAAAACCTGGATCCAGGGTTTTTATGATTCTTTACAAAGTGCAGAGCAGGTCTAGACAAAGAAAAGCTGACACATCAAAGTGTCAAATTGCCTCACGTTGTGCTGCAATTTGTCATATGATGAGTTTAAAATAATGTTACAATTTGTCCTGTAAAAGGAAGATGTCTGGTGTTTATTTATTTATTTTTTTCAAGGAAAAAAGTTCAAATTTGTTGTGTGTAAATAATGTGAGCGAAGTCTTCCTGCATTATCATCATCAGCAGGTTACCTGTCAGGACAATCTGTTGTCATGTCATGGCAGCCATGGACAAAAACCGCAATAACCGACTTGACTGAGGACATTTCTATATTTGTAGATGTGCTTAAAAGGAGGAAAAAAATAACTTCCAACTCACCTGGGGGTCAACAAGCCAGCCATGGTAAAGAGGGATGTCAAGCAGATCAAACACAATGCATTCTGGGGTGTACTCAAATACTCGCACGCCTGTAAACTTGACGTTCACATCCAGACCCGTCTGCAGCTTGTGTAACACTGCCATGGCATCGCTCATGTTCTGGAAAATGAAAGAACACAGATTCTTGTGAAACTATGACAGAGCAGAGGAGTTGGACAAAGCTAAACAGTTGCAAGTATTTGACAGGCTGTTCAGTTGCTTATTTAAAGTAAATTTCTACAAAATTCTCAGTCCCTTCATTGATTCATCTTTTATCTCACTGTAAGGCTCGGACACGAGAAGAAAGACTCACTACACGTAACAAACTACAGTTCATCATTCAGCTCAGTTAACAACTATCTGTTAGCTGATGGTTAACAAGTTAAGAAACAACAAATCAACTGAAACTGGATGGGCTAGGAATTGTAGTACTTTTGGTGTCCTGAAGTTCAGTTTTGAAAAAATTTGCCTCTGTTGAGATGTCTTTACAGTCATGTAATAGGAGATAACTCATTCTGGAAGAATATGCTCTGACATCACTTTTTCATATGATATCGCCCTCCGGAAATGTCTCTTGGGTGCAAAACAAACCCACAATAGCTGCTATGAACTGATTTGAGGAAAAAAAGTAAAGAACCATGAAAATGTACCGACCGATGGGAAAAAGATGACTGAGGCATGAAAATGAGTCATGCATGTTTACAGTCTTACCTACAAACGTTTACTGAGAATCCAGTTAGAAAAAAAAGTGGTATTAAAAATAACAGACATATTTCCATTTTGGTTTTAGCTCAGCATATATTACTATATGTATGTATATATGTAGAAATTTTTATTACTCTTTTCCTTGTTCATGTAAATACATATATTTACAATATGCAGAAAGAAGTGTCCTTTCATCATTCCCCAAACTATTTTTTTTTTTTAATGAAGTAGCCATTTCCTATATGAAAAACTAGCATTTATCTGTTTAATCCTACAAGATTACAGAATCATCTGAATTGGAATAGTACTAGTATGAAAATCACAAGGAATATAGCACCTTATTCAAACACTGCACACACCTTAGAAACCCAGTAAAAACGACTAACTATTGCTTTTAGCCTCAAAGCACTGCTTCCCAGCTGGCGCAAAACCTCAGCTGCCATTTAACTCTGAGATTGAGATGAACCTTCCAGCTGAGCCCTGAGTGTGCTGTTCTCAGTAATTTTCATTTGATTCAAACTCTTCACATTACACAAGACATGATGAAGAAACATAACCTCAGAGCTACTACTACAATGTTCAGATTTATCTGCCATTTCCTGACTCCATGAAGCAGGTCAATCCAGTGTCATTCTTTAGTGACTTATTTGTATTGCACTCAAAGGATGTCAGCTACATGTTTAATACATGTGGAAATGTTATATAATCCACATAAATATTTCACAAAAACTTAAAAAATAAATTCTGTCTGACTTACAGTGCAAAAGACAGAAACAAATGAAGGTTTCATACATTTTTAATAGTGCTCATGCTCAAAGAATGTATATAACTAAGTGGTTATAAATGGTTTAAAACACCCTCAATCCTGATATGCAATGTCCATACTGCATGCAACTCAATTTGTCCCATTTGCTTGAGAGATCCTACACATCCCATGAGCGGTGAGCAGGCCCAGTTTTGACACCCTGGCATGAAGAGCTGAGGTGAAAAGCCTGCAGCTGGCTCATCTAAGTGTGTGGATTAGGATGCTTAAGAGCAGCAGCGATGGCAGGATTAGTGGGGCTGTGTAATGGACCACATCTCGTCACTTTAGGGGTGAAGGGCTCCAACAGCAGATGAGTGCTCAGAGATCAGATGATTAGCAATGCATCACTTTCATTCATATTGGCTTGTGTTGGATGCACTTCCTCAGTGTGACATTTGCACAGCACTCTGCTACTCTGCTGGGACCCTTCTGTATTTCCACACTTTGAGTATCTAGGTGCCTATGCTCATCCTTTTTTGTTGATTTCCAACCAAAATGTATCCAACTAGACTGCTGAGCAAATCGTATATCATATTATAATAATAAATAATTAAGCTATTTTTATGAGTATGGGTACAAGCTAGTGTAGCTTGTAATTGACAGAATAGGTTACAGTGGTGCCAAGATGAAAGGCATTACTTTTATCCCAGGAGATTAGATTGGAGAAATGTGTAACATTGGCTTTGTAGCAATTCCCACATTTGCTCAAAATGCAGCCACACATGTCGCTGTACATGCATTTTATAAAAGGAAGAGGTTGTGGTATGAAGAGAGTTAAATTATTTTCCCATGTTGCATTCTGAGTATAAAATTGCCACTAAACAATTTAAACTGGGTTGATATTGCTGATTTTTGTAGATTAAAAACAAAATAAATCTATAAAACTTATCTTTTCGCTCTTAATTTTTCTTGATTCAGTTAGAAAAAAACAACACAATAGCCATCATCATCATCATTCTGCTGCTATAACACCCCAGAAGACAAGTAAAAAGATCAATAAAAACAATAAAAATGACTAAAATGTTATAATGGATTATTTTTATTTGTTTGAAAAAAAAAAATCGATTTTTTGTTAAAAAAAAAAAAATCGATTTTAAAATTGTGAAGCAAAAAAAATCACTATTTTCAACTTGATTTTCCCACCCCGAATATCAACCCAATACAATCAATCATTAAAATCTTGATTGCAAACTCAGCTGTTATATATTTGTCAGGCGTGTGTTGTCTAACTCGACACGAGTGGATCAAATCTTTCTGCTCTCTTCCCTACAATTCTGAATGACCAAATACACAGCAGATCTATGAACCTAAACTACAACACATCACTCAGTAGGTGGAAATAGTAAACCATTACATAACTTGATGGCCAATTGGTTGAAGCTTTAAATAAAACAGTTCATAAGACTGTGATGTCCGACAATATAGGTCATACTTGGACATCAGCAACTGTCACTGCTCTTCATGTTGTTAGATGTATCATCCTAACTCAGATATTTATCTGATATTTATCAACCTTATTTAAAGACATGCGCACTACAGAGAAACACTTGACATCCATCATATTCCTTTATTATATAAATGACACAAAAATATACAGCTAACATTTTTGTAGTGGATTAAATTCCACATGTATGCTGTCAGCCCACCTGTCCTGCAGGTTGCAGAAAATACCAAACTGATACACATAAATATATCACTTTATGATCAAACCAGCCATAATTATGGGCATATTTAATATTGGAGAGTAATATTGTTTTTGATCCATGCTAAGACTTAATGCGCTTTATGCACAACAATTGCGGGGTAAACTTTCCTAAACACTTGTGAAAAATATTCCCCATTACTTCAGAAAACCTTAATTCAAAACAATACATTTCCAAAAAAAATGCTTGAACAGTCATCATGGATGAATCACCTTGATGAGCTGGGTCCTCTGCGATGAAGACCGAGCAAAACTACACTCTCACTTCCTCGGCTCCTCTGGGTAAATATTTAACAAAAGCTAAAGAGCAGTCAGGCCGTTGCTATTTTAATCCAAATGCTCTCCTGTGACAGATGATGTTTTCTTCTCAGCTGAATTTATAAATAGAATTACTTGCATTATGAAGTCTTGTATTTGTTTCCATCCAGAGAAAATAAATTTGCATTTCATAACAGTCCTAAGAGAAATGAAAACTATTCTTTTCAATATATTAAAAAGACGCTACTGTAGTTTTCCGGAGGCCTGCCCACCGTTTTGTCCAAATTCAGCAAGAACCAACCGCAGTATGTCACAGATGGCAAATGGACATGACGACACCCACATGTGAAACATCTCTCAGGCCCGTGTCTAGGATTAGACCGCCATAATAACAAGACAACCTCGGACCACTCCCTTACTTCAACTCTGCATACCGACGACACTGCTAGTTTATTAAACAGGTTGTATTTCAGCTCTGCTTAAATTGAGAAAGCCTGCTCCAGTGAGCTTATTTGAGGAAACTGCACATTATTTTTGCTCCTCTCTAAGTGAGGGACAAGTGGGGCTTCAAATCATTCACAGATGTGCAAACGTGCTGCCACGCATAAAAGAGAAGAGGCGGGGCCCCTCCCACACTGTAAGCTGGCAGCGGAGATGGGAGGAAACGAGAGGCTGAAGCTCCATCTCCAAGAGCCTTTCATTGTAAGCCACACACACACACACACACACACACACACACACACACACACACACACACACACACACACACACACACACACACACACACACACACACACACACACACACACACACAGCGCTTCAGTAATAGCCGGAAGCTGAACCCGGCCATGCGTCTCTAAGCATCGGCCGCCATGTGAAACAACATAATCTGACACTTCTGACCCCTGTTGTTCCCTGGACCTTGTAAAACTCATCTTATATAACCTATAGAGCAATGGGGAAAAGCGAACTGCGATTTCATGTGGTTTGCTATCAACTCTTTGCTTATTTCCATATTACGGACCATTCGCTGGCCTCTGCTGCCTCCAATGCAAATGTACAAACTGGCTTTAGTGTGAGCATGTATATATGCTGAAAAGTGTTTCTGCAGGCCATAAGAGCTCTCACTTTGTGCCCAATAGGGAAATATGAATACTGACAGTAGGAACAGCTGGAACGTACTGAGTGAGAGCTTGTGTTAAACGTGCACAGTTATGATTTCAACACATAGCAAGGGGGAGAGGAGAGTGAGCTCATGCCTGAATCCTGGCACTTCACATACCACGGTCAGCAACTTACTAATTCACACACAGCTGTTAAATGACATACACGAGAATGATTAGACAAAGCCTCACCTGCTCGTAGTTCAGTCGCTGAGCCTCTGATATCTCCTTAGGTTTGGTTTCCAGAATGTAGTCACCTAGAGAGGACGGAAACAGCAATATTGTGTCATACTGGCCTGAAACAGTAAAGCCATTACAACGTTAACCAGCACTGAATAATCATAAAGCAGTTTGAGCATTTTCACACAATCTGCCACATGGTCTGAAATGTTTCTATAGTTCAGTAGTGTGTGTAATGGACAGATGTCTCCCAAGAAAAGATTGTGCCAATGAGGTGGGATCAGATGCAACTCAGTTCATGAATGCTGTCACCTGAGAGCTTCATCTACTCTGCTCTGAGGCAGGACAGGCTCCATCACAGGGCAGAGCCTGGCAGTGTTCTGGCTCCTGGTGTTTTTGCTTTGTTTGCCCCTCAGACATGCAGCTTACCTACCACCAGCACAGCAAACCACAGTACAAGTCTTTACAAAACAAGTCTCGAGGATATTTCTCTGAGGCAGGCCACACATAGATGGATATGACACATCTGTATCAGATACAGATGTATCAGATACATCTGTATCTGACTGCTTTTGGTGTGTTTGGGAAAAGTTGAACTGCTGAAGAACATGTTGAGCCTTGCTGGGAAAACAATGCAAATACATTCTTACTGGTGCAGGCGACTTCTTCCTTTCAGCGTCTTGAGCAAATACTTTTGAAAAAGTCTCATATTATTTATTAGAAACTGGTAAGTACATTGTGCGGCAATGTCAAAACAAATTTTACCAGAGAATTGCTCAAGGGGATGCCATCAACATAAAAAACCACCAAGAAATGCATCTTATTCAGGCAAATGAGAGTGAGAAGAGTGTCTCCATGGTAAGACCTTTCAGCGTTCTTAATCTTGAAAGAGTGTTTTTGTTTTTCTTCCTGATGACTTTGCTGTGAGAGATAATTGTCACACCCTAACTTGTACTTTACTAATTAATACCAAATGCAACAAAATCAGTCCGTCCACGTGTTGTGAAATTACAACAAGCAAGGTGTTACTGCACAAGATGTTTCGACCGGCCAACACACTCCTCTTACTTGAAGCTCTCCACCTAGAAAGAAGTTTTACTGCAACTCCACACTTTTTCCAGCAGGGGGGCAGAAAGCTGTGTGGTATTACTACAAATTAGGTTTTGACTTGCCAACCTCTCAAAATATGTTTCTATTTGCTGGTTTTCATCTGATTCACTGGTAATGAGACAATGTTAACTGAGCTGCTGAGGGACAACCACCACCCACTTCAAGGACCCCATCTTAGCCTGATCACACCTCTGCCATTTGTTGTAATGTGTTATGAAAAAAAGTCAGGAGGTTTGGAACATTGCAGAAGCCTCTAAACACTACAGATGCAGTAATGTAGTAATGTAGTGCAAACACAAAGTCTAATTGTTCTTTCTAAAGATGAAAAAATTGGATGAAAATAGAAGCACACACACAGTAGAAAGAGAGATCAGTGATAATGTACATAACTTACAGATTAGTTATATTAGCCAACAAACAGAAGTGAAAAAAAAATAACCATAACAGTATAAATTTAGTCATATAATCCAGAATTGTTGTGAAAACTGCTGTGGCCACTTGGGGAACTGACAGTGATAACTGGTGATCATTGGACATCATACTTTGATACAGAAGGGTGATTTTTAATTAAGTAGAACAGGATACAGCCATAGAAAAGAGATAGCTCCTATTTCCTTTGCTACAGCACAAGATCAGTTCACGGGGGATTTCCCTGTTGTGGTCTCTTCCTCTGTTGACTCTGGATTAAATGTGTAACTGACCTTTGAGTATGTACCCTTTCACTGGAGGGGACATGAAATACCAGAATGTTCACTTGCATTTTGAAACTTAATGCAAAGTCTTCATACATAACTATGTATGTAAGTCCGCTTGCAGTTCGAGTTAGTATACAAGCGACAAGACATATTGTAGTGACATTTTAACTTGTTGTCAAAACAGCATGTTATTGTGCACATGCCAAGCAGGGGAGCTCCTGTTTCAACAAGGTAATGAGGCTTAAGAGAATAAACACTGCATTTATTCCTTTTTTTAAAGAAATGATTTGGTATCAACTTGCTCTTGTGAGAGCAACTCACTCACCAAGATACTCCATCAGTTGCTCAGCAGTTATAATTTCCATCATAGGTGGCATCTTAACCTGCAACAAATACAAACATACCCACTATTCATTAATGTCTTACATAATTATTAAAGAAGACACTCTAACACAAAAATAATCAAAGTTTTGAGTGCTACAGTGTAGAAAGTTGTTATATCGCCTGTCAGTACTCAGAATCTATGGACACGCTTAAGTAAAATCTCATATATATCAGCATTTCTCATAAAAGAAATGACCAAGACATCCATCTGTCCATCTTCTCCCGCTTATCCGGGGTCGGGTCGCGGGGGGCAGCAGCCTGAGCAGGGAAAGCCCAGACTTCCCTCTCCCCAGCCACATTTGCCAACTCTGCGGGGGGGATCCCGAGGCGTTCCCAGGCCAGTCGAGAGATATAATCCCTCCAGTGTGTCCTGGGTCTTCCCCGGGGTCTCCTCCCAGAGGGACGTGCCTGGAACATCTCACCAGGGAGGCGTTCAGGAGGCATCCTGACCAGATGCCTGAGCCACCTCAACTGGCTCCTCTCGATGCAGAGGAGCAGTGGCTCTACTCTGACCAAGCTCCTCACCCTATTTCTATGGGAGAGCCCGGCGGCCACCCTGCAGAGGAAACTCATTTCAGCCACCTGTATACACGCTCTCGTTCTTTTGGTCATGACCCACAGCTCATGACCATAGGTGAGGGTAGGAACGTAGATCGACTGGTAAATCGAGAGCCTCGCCTTCTGGCTCTTGTCTTGCCATTTGTCTTGGAATGACCAAGACATATTGATGATATTTACTGGGTGGAGTAAAGTTAGATTAAACCCAGTTATAACAGCAAAACACACATTTAAGAGAGAATCAAGTTTCTATGCTAATTTCAGAGCACTTACCTTCCAGGCAAGCAGAAGGACATTCATGATCGCCAGCAATGGACAGGGGCCATTCTCGTTCTGGGTGATGATCGGTGTGTTCTCCTCCCTCCACTTCATCCACTTGATGTGGTACACGGACTGGCCGGAGGACCGGTCTTTCACGCACGAAGTCTTTGTCCCATCAGCCCCAAGCTCACTCTGCAAGGCTGCAGCCTGCCCCCTGTCCTCCAGCCCCTCGCTGTTGAGGTCAGAACTGGGACAAGAGTTGAGGTTGGAAAAGGACTCGAGTGAATCTATGCTGCGGGATTCTCCACCGAGGCTGGGATCGGGGTCACTCCCACTCGGTAATCCCTCCGATAATGTGGGATCAGCGGGCAGCCCCGATTTGACGTCTGCTGTGACCGCATTGTCTGGAGACTGGTGAATCGGTTTGGCAAGTTTAATCGGTTCACTTTCTCCACAATTTGAAACCTTGGCCGGAGAGTCTGTGTTCTCGTTAGCGGGAGGTGAGAGCGGTTCGTCGCTTCTGTTGTTTACTAACTTTGAGGCACCACCCTGGCTGTCTGCTGCTATCAGGATCGAGTCTTGCTCCATCCCGTTACGGATCTGATCCCCAGATCCTAACCACGACCTGGTCGCATCGTTGTCTTTCTTTCGATCCTCTTGTACAGAGAGGACTTCAGCAACTTCTGGTAATTCAGACTTCCCAGCACTGGATATAACATTAGCGGCGCTTGGAGCACTAACATTAGTGGTGCTGATAGTACAACTAGCGTTAACCAAAGTACTGAGAGGAGCCTCACTATTCTTGCATTTGTCGGGTGTCCCTTTCACTCCACCCACAGCAGGAACACCGCCCATTTCTCCCACAATCGTGGCACCCAAAGAGCTCCCGTCAGTGTCTCGATGCAGGTTTGCATTTTTCTCCATTTCGATATGCAGGCTGTCGACTGGTTTTAGCTCAATTGTAACGGTAGCTTCGGTCCCAAAGACGCCATGACAACTCTGCGAGTGACGTCATCAGAGTGAACCGCTTTCAGTCCAAGCAAGGGGGGGGGGGGGGGGGGGGGGTACGCGCCCGTGCGGTGATACATTCAAGTCCGTTCGTATTGTGTGGCATCTAAATGTTTTCCTCACATTAAAATGGTATGACGTCTGCATATGCTTGTTTGTTTCCCCAGATTTACAAGAATCAGAAGTCACCACATCCTATTATGTGGCATATTCTGATTTATAACGAACAAATCTTTATATCTTTAAATGTTTTGTATTCTCATGTCAAAATCCTCACGGTGCGACTTCAGATTTGTTAGATGCGATTAAAAGAAATTATTACATTTATAATTACTCATTTAAATTAGAAGAAAAACTGACACAACATCAACAGAGACAATTGAGTTTTGAGAACTAATCTGCCTCTTCCAAGATATGTTTGAGTTAACCATTTTACCAGGGCGCTAGAAGGCGGCATGACAAGAATCTACCGTGGCAGTGACCGTTTTGCGTAGCAGTGCATGCAGTACGACCATAGTAGTAGGTCGTAAAACAGATCAAGTGAGTCTCTACCATTCTTAATATTAAGAAGCTGTCGATGGCTGTGGGCCTGTACTATTGAATGGTTATCTATCTATCTATCTACTGTATATATATATATATATATATATATCTATATATATATCTATATCTATATATATCTATATATATATCTATATATATATATATAGATAGATAGATATACATATATATATATATATATATATATATATATATATATATAGTTAGATAGATATACATATATATATATATATATATATATATATATAGATAGATAGATATAATATATATATATATATATATATATATATATATATATATATATATATATATATATATAGATATAGATATATAGATAGATATATAGATAGATATAGATATACATACATACATATATATATATATATATATATATATATATATATATATATATATATATATATATATATATATATATATATATATATATATATATATAACACATTGATAGTTACAGTAACGTCTTCATGTAAACACTAGGTGGTGACAAATTACTCTTTAACCAAGTTTTACCGTAAAGCGACAGGGTTTTAATGCAATTTTTGCCGAATGTCTTATGAAAAAAGTTTAGTAAAAAATTCCCTTTAATTTCATTTAATTTAATTCAGCTTATTTACTATAATGACAACATGTAGGGAATAGTGCTAGTTTACGGTGAAAGATTAAAAGTTACTTGCAAGAGAATCTCACAATGTCAATAATTTATGCTTCTACTTATTGTCATTTGGAACTTTGAACAAGTGTAAAATTTTTGGCTTTGTATTACCAAACATTTACCAAAAACAAAGCCTAGCCGCTGAAACTGCAATTAGTATTTTCGTCACTATGTTAAATATACAATTTTAATTACTTTACAACATCGAACCATAATGACATTTAGACTGGAGTGAAGTGGAGACACCTGACATGACATTTTGGTTACAAACGAAACAGGAAATATACTGCTGTCTGTGCGTTTTATTATGTTCTTTCGTTTTTCCCCCCTTCACAACTAGTACGTGATTGAGAGGCAGGACCTCACGCGTGATTGGCACCATTATCTCCGTTTACTACTTGTATTCATACAGACTGGTGACAGATACGTTATTAAGAATATTACTGCTGAAAATAATACTTAAATATAAGTTTATGTGTCTTTAGTAAGCTCGACTCTGAACAAATAGTCCCCCTTTCTGTCTAGAACTACCGCATAACACCTGGCCAAATAATATATTTACCGGTAAACCCGGAAGTCATGATTTGCGGAAGTAAACAACTTGCAGGATGAAAACTGGCCCCAAACAAAACCCTTTATATATTTCCAGACTTTTAGCTGGGATATTTACACCACTATTTTTCACACTTCCTGTGTATAAAACTGAATGATGTTTTATAGCCAATACGTAATTGTTTCTAGTGTCTCTCGCTAAAGTCACCGACTAGATGTGGGTGCGTCCTTGTTCACTTGGCAAAACGCGCCGGAAGGGAGGAGGACGTGCTTGTGTGACGGTGTATCTGTCTGTCCGTGTGTGTGTGTGTGTGTGTGTGTGTGTGTGTGTGTGTGTGTGTGTGTGTGTGTGTGTGTGTGTGTGTGTGTGTTGCGGTGCTGGAGACGGGCAGGCAGAGCTCCAGTGTATATGCGATGAGAGCTAACTAGGAAGGGAGACGACAACAGCTTCAAGTGAAACAAAACGAAAAGAGGCTGTCAGTGGAGTCGCCCAGTCGTTTAGCTAGTTTACTGGGATTACAGGGGATTCCGATATGAAATTTGTCAATCTAATTCTTCTGTTTTGCTGCCTACGGGATATTACAGGTAAGTTTGCCATTTACTGACGTAAAAGGAAAGTGTTCAGTGATAACTCTAATCGGACCGCGCAGTTGTACACTGAATAACTTGCTAGCTGTGTGGCTAATGTCAAAGGTAAGTGTTTGCTTGTGCTAACCTGTGTTTAGTCGTTATGATGTTGACTCAAGACAGGTTAGCCCGCTCGCATTGGACCCAACTACGAGGTTAATTCCTTACTGTTGAGAAATGCTGGTGAAAAAGAGGGGAAACTAAACTGTTAATATTTTACTGTACATGAGTGAAAAAAAAATAAACGACCGATGCCACTCTTAAGGTTTACAAACATATTCTAATGGCGCATGATGTACCCTAATACTGTCAGGAGAAAAAGGATATTTTTAATTTAAAACCTTCGTCATCGTCTGGCAGCTGTAACATCTGCCAAAACCAAATTTACATCGGACTAAATTGATATAATATTAAAATTAATGTCATGAAGATGTATTTTCCACCATATTGGTGTGATATTAAAATTATTATAATTATGAATATTAATAATCGTAATAATAATCCAGTTGCTGTTATCAATATTATATCAGAGATGGTAGTAGTACTGTTATTGTAGTTGTTATATGGATATGTCATTGAAACTTATTATATTTTTTATAGATTACGTGGTACATGTATGTGTGTGTGTGTGTAAATCAATCAATCAATGAAATGGCCCAAACAGAAATATTTTGTGATTCGCTGCCTCTTTCATAATCGTGCCTGCAGTTAATGACATTTATATATATATATATATATATATATATATATATATATATATATATATATATATATATATATATATATATATATATATATATTTACCCACCCTACTGTTTTCACAATTTGCATATGAACTAGAGCTACATCCTGTTTGATAACTGGCTGGTTTGAAGAAAACAAAACCTTGCTGTGTTTTCTGTAGTTTGAATAATAGTTTCCAAATATCACAAAGTCACTAATAGTAAGGGGCAAACACGTTTTTGTGCAACTAAGACAAATATAAAAAGTGGTCCTAAAATGATCTCTTTGCAAAAATGAAAGTGAAAATATATTAAACATGTTTCAAGATATTAGAAAGTGTGCTTATCCTAAATGAGTGCCATCCATATTTTCGAGAATTACCTCGCCTTTGTTCACAATACTTAAAGTGCTGCTGAACATGTTGTAGATAGGACTGTAACAGCTGTGAACTTTTAATGACATTTGATAGTTTTATAAGTTAATGTAAGGGTCTATTCATTTTAATGATACTACAATAGTCTACGTCTGCTATTTTAAGATGATAAATTGTAACTAATCTCATACTAACCACTAGATGTTCAACATTACACTTAATGGCAAAAATATCTCCGCAGACTTATTTAATAAAATTTTGTGGCTCTCCACAAAGATTGACTAATTTACAAGAAGACTGATAACACATTAAAACTGAAACACAGCATGGTGCCTAAGGTCATACAGCAATTTTCCAAAACAGATTCCACTAAGAACAACCATTTCCTCACCTAAAAAAGCCAAGTCCCTGTCTTCTGCATCAAGAAGTTGGCTAGATGTGTCTGCTGGAGAGATTGAAGAGGCAGGAAGTGAGTCTGTCAGCAATCGTCAGATCATACACTGTATACTGCATCACGTTAACCACAGAAGGAAAGTTTCTGAAGCTGGATCACAAGAAAGGCAGCAAACAGTTTGCTGAGAATCACCAGTCAATAGTCAATAAGTGTTAATAACTAGAATCATGTGCTTTTGTCTGACTAGATCATTTTTACTTCTCCTGGGTTACACGATGGCAGAGTGAGTGGATAATTGGGTCTTGGATACAGTCAACGTTGGTAGCAGTAGCATCGTGGTCTTAGGCAATATGATAACTCCCAGCACTAGAGAACTGGTTTATTAAAGGGATCATGAAAATGTCATGTCTACTACAGAAGATAAGGGTAGATGTACTGTAGCTGCAGAGTGTGCAGCATTGCTGGGCAGATAAGAAGTGTTGGGTCAAACAGCGTCTTCATGTTGGATCTGTTTGCTTTCTTATTGACTAGGAATCCCTAGGAGAAGAGAACTTGTATATCAGAGTGTCCTTTTCAGTAAATGTAGCAACTAAATTGTACTTCAGTTGTCTCTTATCCCTTGGGAATGCCATGAGAAATTAAAAAGGATGCTCTTCAAATGCAGAACCCAACTTACTTAGTGCACTACATGATGAGCCGAGGGAGAATGAAAAACCACTATGTGCAAGCCAACCACAGGCCTGTTCCACAAAGTCAGAGTAACACACCTTGTGTGTCTCTCCGTTACCTGGCAGTAATACAAA
The DNA here is from genome assembly GCF_933228915.1 of Telmatherina bonti. Taxonomy (NCBI): domain Eukaryota; kingdom Metazoa; phylum Chordata; class Actinopteri; order Atheriniformes; family Telmatherinidae; genus Telmatherina; species Telmatherina bonti. Next base: position 24,405,255 of record NC_136619.1, on the reverse strand, counting down.
GGTGGTTATCAACTCGGCAATTTAGTTCAGGGTTTTCCCATTTTGATCAGTGCACTGTGAAAGAGGTGATGTTTGCAGCACCTGACCAATCACAAACATTGAAAACCCTGCAGAGCAGTCTACTTTGCCATGGAGGAGCTGACAAAAATTCTTAATGAATATGAAAAATTCAAACACCAGTCAAAGGACAAAAGCAAGACTGTTTCCTCAACATAGGCAGGAAGTAAAGCGGGTAGAAAATTGCAAACCTCTAATAGGTAAATTTGTGAGATTATACAATGTTAATTTATCGGGCAATATAAATGACACCACTATGATCACTCGATTTCACTTTATTTCTGGACAGACGTTTTTCCTTTCCTTGATATTTGCGATTAAGTACTTTTGAGGCTTAGCACCCCTGTGTGAGAGCATTTTGTGTTTAGAATATAGAAATCCTCACCGTGACAGCATGAGTGGTATGTTGCATGAATTGATGGTTCTGGAGTTATGCGATGTATGACCATTATTCTTAAACTCATTATTTTAGACGCAACACAAGAGAAGCTAAACAGACTTGGAAATAAGTCAACAACAAATACAAAAACATACTTCAAAGCAGTCTGTGGCGAGGCTTTATTTCTTCATCAAAGGAATGGCCTCTATTCTGAAATAACTTTCTCTATTAAATGCTTCTCCAGAGCAGGTTAGCCATTCAGCCTAAGCCAGCATGGTAGGTTACCCCAGTAAGAAGTGAACCAGCGTTGTAGTGCAAAAATTCAGTGTTAACCCTAAAAGTAGCTTGATAATTGCAAATCCAACTTCGTTGTAAAAGTTTCTTACATGTAAAATTTTTCAGAGCTTCAACAACTGAACCCTGTAAGATTATTAGATTGTCATTAATAATTTGTGTAGCCTCTTTAAGCTGTCTACTAATTGCTTGATCACTTTTCGAGGGTTTTGGGAATCACATCTTACACATTGGCTGTGGTTACATGAGGTTTTTTAATTTGGAATTATTATTTAGGAATTAAATCATTCGGAACTAATATATTCTTCTACGAGTTTCCATGAAAATAATAATTCAGAATGAAGGTTTACATGAAACACGTCAGGACAAGGTAATGAACATGTGAAGAACAACCAGAATTAACTTAGAGCGGAATTAAGGTTTACATGACAGAGAAATTAAATAGATCGGAATTAAAATACGAATAAACCAGCAACTTACAGCGGAATTTAGTTTAATTCCAAATAGAAATTTTCATAAGGAAGTAAGTGTTTGCATGGTCGTTTTTCATCAGTTTAAAGTAGAATTAACTTTTATTCAGAAATAAACAGGAATTAAAGCTCCCATGTAAACATAGCAATTGATGTCACCCTTCTGAGAATAAACTGTTGTTGGAAAACCTTGTTAATTTATGTGAAATGTACTCAATGCATGTCAACATGTGGCTTGTTTTATGGTGCACATCTTTTCGTCTTCTCGTACCCTAACTTTATGACATTAAAACCTTTACTGTACCTGTTCAGTTGGGCTGTGACGACATGCATTTGTCCCGATTTGATTCTGAATTTTTGGGTGCCGATTCAATTTAAATTGCGATTCTCACAATTCTTTGATATTGTTGAATTTTGTAGATTAACCCCCCCCCCAAAAAAATGAACAAAACCTTTTTGTTTTGCTCATCATTTTTCTTGATTTCAATTTGGACAAAACAACACAGTAGCCAGACAATCATTCTGCTGCTATAATGCCCAAGAAGACAAGTAAAAAGATCAATAAAAATAATAAAAATGAAAAATATTTTAGAATGAGTTATTTTTATTTATTTAAAAAAAGATTTTTTTTTTAACAAAAAATTGATTTTAAAATTGTGAAGCAAAAAATGCCAATATTCGATTTTTCGATTTGATTTTCCCACCCCTACTGTTAAGATAAAAGTAGGGTGTTTCAACATAATTCATGAATTTTATGTGGCATAAGGTAACTACACAACAGACATATATTTGTAGCCTACTTTTCGGCCCATGAGTTGGGCACATAAAAACATACATATTTTTCAGACTGTTATGTCTTCGAGATGCCGGCACATGATTAAGTTTTTAAACAAGGCAGTCATGTGTTGACAAATCAGTCTTGTGACATCCATACTGCATGTTAATGGGACTGTGATATCCAAGCGCAAGCTCTGACAATATGTGCTGGAAGTGTTTGTGTATAAAACCGCATATTCCTCAGTAAATTACAGCTTCACTTCTTCATGTTTTTGTTTTCTTTTAATTTTAGGGTTGTTTCACACTTCTTGACTCATCGTTTTGACCTTTTGAAGAAAGGCAAGAGAGGCTCTTTGTGTAGGATATTTTCAATGCATTTATGAACAAGTTGCAGCTGGCCTGGAACTACCTGTCGTGTTTGGGGAGTTGTAACTCCCACTACACGGACATTTTTCAGTGCTGAAAAAAATTAGTGTGAAAGTACAGGCGTAAGATTTAGCACCTGGATTCTCTTTTTTTTCTACCTATGGGGATCTTTTTAATATTTTAAATTATGAAAGAGTTGAGATCTGTGTCTTTGTTCTTTAAATTAAGCTTTGTATACAAGTCCATTTCCCAGATTGCTTTGAGCGTTTTTCCTCGGAGAAAAAGACACTCAGTTGTGTTTTTCGTGTGCTGCAGAAATGTTTAGAACTTGAGTTCAGCTAAATTTCAGCTGTCCTCTGAAAAGTATTTCACTGTTTAACCCCCAGCAACAGATTCAGTTACTTTGCTCCCACATTTCTGTGGAAACACAACCATAGTCACCTGATGTGCATCATGTGCTACTCACTTGTGCTTCAAGCTGAGCACTTTCTTTGTTTTTTATGTAAAGAACAAAGAAAATGGTTGGTATGAAAGCTGACTGGATTACCTCAGTTGGACCACAGTAAGCTGAATGAACCTGTTTAGCCCATTAAGTCCTTTGGCAGTTTGTTCTGTAGCTGGTCACTAGAGATTCCCCCTTTATTTTCCTATCATGGCTCTAAAAGCTCTTTTATTTATTTTATTTGACATGTCAAAGTAGGAAAAGGTGAAGTAAAATCAAAGAAGTACAGAAACATTGTTTTTAGCTGATCCCGCGTTGCATTCTTAGTCTTGAGCCTACTGGTGTAATATCAAGCTGAATGTTTTAGTAAAGTGTTGCTCTTCTTAATTTTGGAAAATAAAGATATTTAGTCAAAATATATCTATGATATTGGTATAAATATATTTCATAAGGCCTTTTGGTCATGGAAACAGTCAAACCGAAATATAGGGATGCAAAATAAACCATCCATGCAGCAAAAGTTTGTCAATAACTGATTACTAATATGTCATTAAACTCTCTTTCAGGTCAGTTTGGGAACCGATTGAACAAATATATTCGTCATTATGAAGGCTTATCATATGACAAAGAAGCTCTGCATAACAGCCACCAAAGAGCCAAAAGGGCACTCTCTCCTCATGACAGGACTGTCAACCTGGACTTTCATGCTCATGGAAGGTCAGTTAAATCCAGTCACACACAATGCTCATCACATATTTACTCTATGTTTCTGCCTTTCAGCCAATCCTCTTAATCTTCTGCTGAACATTGTGTCCAACTCCTTTCACTTCAGATCTCACTATCCTGGGATAAGGAGAGGATCTTTTTTTTATTTATTTATTTATTTCTTTTTACAAAACTATGCCTTGTAAAGTTATGAAATTTAGAATATCCCTGTACCCCTCACCAATACCTCATCCAATACCTGAATTGATCTTTTGTTTGCTTAACACACTTTGAGGTCCTTAGTTTCATTCCCTCAAACTTGGAGATGGAAAGCCATCTTCTAGTGCACTAAGTGGGTAAGCATGGCTTCCTCCAGGTTTGATTTGTTGTTCTTTCAACAACAAATCCTCACTAGCTCTTACACAGTTCCTTCAGTACAGAAACCAGCTAAGATGTTAAAAAAAAAGTAAAACAAGTAATTTGTGTTGTCAAAATCACAAATATTTTTAATGAAGTCTGTAGGGTGCTTTTTGGGTAATTCTGGAAAATATAGAATCAACAACAAGTACAAGAATCAGGACAATCTTATTGAAGTGGTGTGGTGTTTTATCTTTTTCACAGTCAGAGATAAAAAAAATTCTCCTCTGGTCAGTGAATACAAAATTAGATAAGACTGCAGCTTTTTAATATACTCCTTTTTAAGTTTATCAGAGGTGTCTCAGCACTGTTAACTAGTATTCATTTCAAAGAAAACAGTTTCAAGCACGTTATGAGTAAAACTATAGTTGAGTTCAGAAGTCTGGGTAGAGAAGATCACTGTTTTTTATGGTGAGTGATATTTGAAACTGGTTTTACTGACAAGGACTTCCTTCCCTGGGGATATCGTTTGTACTGGTAATTTAAGACTGAAAAAAACCAGACTATCCACATTCTTGAAAACTGCTATATAATTCCCATTTCCATGTAACAGTGGAGGCTTCAGTTGTCAGTGAATGAGTTGCTAAGAAAAGTTGGACAATTCAAGATGAAGATGTTTTAAAGACACAATGTGAAATGCTGCCTGCTGTTTTCAAGTTTTTTTGTTCTATACAGCAAAACAGTTTAATCATTTAGTTCAGATAAGTTTTTGTTATGTATACAGAGGCAATCCAATGTGTGTGTGTGTGTGTGTGTGTGTTCAAAACAGTTTCTTTTTGTGGATAGTAAAAACATTGAAAACATTTTTTTATATGTTTGCAAATTCATTAGAAAGCTGCATTAGAAGAATATAGAAGTACACTACATATACATATTCTATATAAAATACAAATAGATAAATAAATATCTACATACAATACATTAGAAGGACAATTTAAATCTCTTTTTAAATTTAAAAAAAAAAATTTACTTGTAGTCAAAATCCTTAGCCTGGCAAGCCTGACTCTTTTGCTGTACCAGCGTAGAGTCTGGGGACTCACTTGCATCAATGGATTTCTAGGGCGGGACAAACAAGCGCGGAGTAAACCAATTAGAAAAAGGGCGGACGTGATGTCAGTAAAGCTGCAGTCTACAATTTCCAGAAGTGTTCAGTCGAGTGAACGCAACAGAAGAAAATAAACATGGCGTGCAGTACAGAAGACATAATTCAATTTAATTTCATTCAGCTTTATTTGTATAGCGCCACTTCACAACAATGTTGTCACAGGGCACTTTACATACACATCATTTCAAGCCAATTCATACATAGCCAATAAAAAATTACCTTTGTCATTTTTGCTGTAAAAACCTGAGACTACATGGCAACTCAGTGTTGCTTTTTGAACCTAATCGTATGGCCAAAAGAAACAAACTCCCGCTACGTCTGTGCGTCATCTTGAATGTTTTGAAGAATATGTGGTGATGCAAGACAAGAGGCAAGAGTCTCCTGAGATCAACCCATCAGTGTGGCCGTTTTGTTTAAGACAGATGTGAATCTCCGTTAACGGGAGTGACTCCAGACTCAGTCGCTCTGTATTGAATATATGGAGCACTCCAGTCTGGCGTGCCAGGCTACAAAATCCTATTAATTTAAATTGCATTTAGCTGATTGTTCGGGCCATATCTCTAAAAGTGCTTATTGTATATAAATTAATTACTAAATGTTCAAATTTAAGTAACTGAATTTTATCACATACCATCCCATATCTCATTTAGAGCTTCAAAATAGTGTTCAGGTAACAACCAAGTTTGTTTGGAAAGAAGTAATTATGAATTATTTTTGTGAAGAGAAAGAAAAGATGAATCCCTTCTGTGCCTCTGGCTGATGAACCATCGTTATTTCCTTCCCCATGAGTGAATCTATTATGTTCTCCACCTCTCCTCTCTTAGTAGTGCTGAGCAGAGCAATACACACAACAGCAGAAATGTAACCCTCTCCTTGTGTTTAGTCTACACAAGATGGGAGTTGGCTGCACAGAGACACCCCAGATAGTGATATCTTATGGTAAAGAGGGGATACTGACCTAGTCCTTCCCCTAAAGCTTGTTACATACTCCACAAAAAGTGAGAACTTTTTTCTTGTTCTCGAGGCCCCAAGAAGAAAATGACGTCATTTTGTTTTTGCGGACGTGTTTGAAGACAGTTACTGACACATCGGGCAGGCAGAACTTTTTTTTTTGCAGGACTTTGAGAAGTATCGTGTGATTGGTCGAACATTTTAGGTGGGCGTTGTTAACACGGAAAAAGCATGAAGCAGAGTTGCTGCTTCTGCGTTTTTGCTGTTTGCTGCAGGTAAAATGGATTGTTTTGATAAAACAGCTGATCAAGGTGGTGAGAAAGTACCAACATTTTTACATGTGGCATTAAAACACTCGGACCCAGCCTCGTGCACAACCCGCCCAGCCGCGGAGGAAGTTGCTTGTTAGATATGAAACTAGAAAAGCACTCGGAGAGCAGAAACCTCCTACAAGCACAATGTTAAAGAAGCTTTTTAAAAAATTCCTGGATCCAAACGGTGATCCGGATCACCACACAAATTTAATCAGTTCTTCATTTTAACATTTCCCACAACTTTTGGAATTTTTATAAAAATCCGTCCTTAACTTTTTGAGTTATTTTCAGCACAAAGACGCCGGGAAAAACATAACCTCCTTGGCGGAGGTAACAACTGGGTTCATTGCACATAAAATCAGACATCGCCCCCCGCAGTGATCCCTCCCCACTGCAGACGTGCTTCTTGTGGAGTACGTATGGACCTGATGAAGAAGAATTTTTGTCTTGTTCTTGCAGCCTCGAGAGCAAGAACTCAGTTCTTGCTTCTCGTGGAATATGTAACAAGCTTTATCCTGGGGTGATCATGTGGTGGAAGACACAGGTAGGCTAGGCTGAAAGGCTCTGTGCGCTTCTTACATTTTTGTCAATCTGAAATGGTAGACTTCTGATTGTAAAATGTCCTGATGTCTGTAGTAATGTTTTCCTTGTATGGAAATTTACTTCTTTTTAAAAAAAAATAAAAAATCCTTTTTGGTCCTGGTGCCATCTTTTTGAATTGAAAAATGTAAGTGTAATTAAGGCCAGCAGCTATTTCCTGCTATTCCCAAAACCTTTGGATAGTCAAGGCTCCATCAAACAGATTGTTTCCCTCTGCTTATGTGTTGTTTCCTGTCATCGTTTCCCTAGTGGTGTCTCATTCGGGAGGTAGATATGGACAAATTCCCCTTAAATTTTCTGGATTATCTGTATAAAAGATTTTTTTGGCTTCATAAATTCAAAGCAGAGTGTGCATAAAGTATTTAGAATTTTGTATATTTTAGCTTATTTTATCCACATGATGACATTTTGTATAAGATTATGCTGTATAAGATTAAAAAATTGCACGTGTGCAAAGAGAAATTTGGGACACCCTGTTTTTTTCAAATGGGTTTATTATAGTACTAACTACTCTGTAATCTTCTCTTCGGGTGTGACCAGTTCCAGTCCATAGATCGCTCAGCCATCTTGTGTATGTGCATGCCGCAGATGGTTGAGACCAGGTGTGCTCAAGTCCGGTCCTCAAGATTTACTATTCTGCAACCTTAACATGCAACCCTTCTTCAAAACACCTGAATGGAATAACTGTCTTGTTACCAGGCCTCTGCAGAACAGAATTACATGCAGATGATGGAATTCAGCCATTTGATTGAGGTGTGTTGAAGAAGGGTTACATATAAAAGATGCAGGGTACTATATCACAAAGACCAGGTGTAGGCACCCATTGTCTAGGTGCTGCTCCTCTGCATTTTCAACTCCACCTTCTTGGGTTCCTCAACATTGTGTTATTACGGTAATTTAACAGGTACATTTTTTTCCCTCTTTCCACATTTGTACATTGATTGAAAAATGTACCCAGTTGTCAGTTTTTGTGGGCATTAGTTTTTTATTACCGTACATGCTCTAATTGAAAAACTATTCTTATTTCACGATGGGCAAGCGCACCATGGTCACCATGCACTGCTTGCCATTAAAAACAAACTCTGCATCAAGTTATTGCCAGTGTTGAAGTTTTAAATTTGTTCCTATACTTTTAATATATTGATATCCTCAGTGTCAAAGCTAGAAAAAGAAATGAGACGAAGCTACTGGCAGTAGGACTAAATGAATGTCCTTTTGTCTATCTGGTGCAAACAAGAAACACTGAGAACTTGACAAAAAACACCAGCAGACGTTTATTATTGCTACTCTCAAAAGCCGATTCATAGTATTTTTGGTATATACACAGAAGCAGTGGTACATTTTAAAGTGTCTACACCTTTGTCTTTTGTGTGACTCCGCCCACTGCTAAATTTTTTAAAAACAAAACAAAACAGAAACTACAGATGTGGGTGTGTGGGGTCCACGGGGAATCATGGGACAGAGTGGGTGTGTCATGAATGCACAGGCAGAAATGATTGAATGACAGACAACAGAGCAGCAAGCACTACCAAGATGGAAAGATACAGATTCACAAAGCACCTATATCATGGAGTGGTCTTTGAGGTGGAAGACTTTTCCCCTCCAGAATCCCCTCCAGCTACACAGGGAATGGAAAACAAGGCTGTATCAGTCTGAGCCAGGAATGCCGTTGTGCTGGCTCATGACAACAGCCCCAGCAGGCTCTGGTTCGTGGCAGGTTGCAGTAGCTGCAGGAAGTGCTGCTGCAAGTTGCCATGATTTGAGGTCACTGTATGTCGCGAGATCAGTGTTTCTCAATTCCGGTCCTCAGCCCCCCTGCCCTGCATGTTTTATAGGCAACCCTACTTTAACACATTTGAATGAAATAAAGGGCTTGTTAACAGGATGCAAAGAACTTGATGAGGAAGTTCAATAATCTGACTCAGGTCTTTGGAGGAGGATCATTTCTAAAACAGGCGCCCTCTCAGGAGGGCCTGAGGACTGGAATTGAGAAACACTGTGCTAGACGCAGATCAGCAGGTAGAGAATAAAGTCCAGTGTTACTTTTACACCCCTTAAAAGCACAAATCCTTCCAATGCAGCAATATTTTCTCCAAAGTCCGTAAAAGTCGGAAACTAGTGACTCAGATATATCAGATAATTTCTCCTCCACACATGTTTTGGTGGGCATAGTTTCTATGCCTTTTGTGCATCTGGAGGGAGGGGGCTGTTCATTTTTTCCAAATTATCTTGTGATGTAGAGGAGCACCAAGTTTACCTCTTGTGGTGCCTACCCAGTTCCAACTTAGTTTTCAGACGGTCTTGTAAAACATTATGGTTGACCGTGTCAAATGCTTCACTAAGATCTAGTATTTCTCGTACTGAAATGTTTTATCCCGTCTCTCCTCACGCAGATATCATTGACGACCTTAACTATACCACTCTCAGTGCTGTTGGGCTGCCAGAAACCTGACTGGTAAATACCAAATTAGTTATTTAGTGTCAGGAAGTTGTGTGGTAATAGAAAGACAACCTTTTTGTGAGCGACAAGTCACGTTTGGGTCTGAAGGAAGACACCTGAAAGGATTGCTAGCTCTGGACACAGCCTTAGGAAAATCCTTTTTTCTTTTCTCTTAGACATGGTCTGCTTGTTGAGTAGAGTGTATGATAGTCAGATGTCTGAGTCATGATTCTCAGCATTCAGGAAATGTCTGAATAATTAGCTGCCTCTAAGAGATCTTTGAGAACTTTTGTAGAATAATGTTGAAGCAAGGGAAAAATAAAATGATATGTAATCAAGTTTTGACTAGTAGCAGTTTACGTCTCAGGTTTGTTCTTTACTTTTGTTAATGAATTTAAACTTCAGCATAAAACAAGGCATGTTTCTTGATCTGAATTATGATCAGTAGATACAGAGTTTCTGTGCTTCTTTTAAGACCAGCTCCATCTCAAGTTTGTAACAGTATTAATCATCACTGTTGGTTATGATATTAGTGTCCTTAAACAAATCGTTGTCAATGATGAGGAAGAGAATATTGAAATACAAAAGGTTGCAAAATACAATTTCAAACTCCACTGCACGCACTAGGAGATTGAGCAAAAGGAAATGCAATTTCTTGCTAAGTAATGTGTCTTCATTAGGTGCTGTGAAAAAAATCTTGTTGGGTTGCACCTATAAACATTTAGGATATGCTGCAGATCATTAATAATGCTGATAAAATTTCTTACAGCATGATATGCTTCCCCTGCAGGTGTCCTAGTGTCCAATTGTTGATTTAGGAGTTGAATGAATGGTTTATGGGTCTGAGATTTAAAAATAGAAGTCATATTGATTGTTGAAGGGACCATTAAATGGGCAGAAGCCAAGAACTATTCTCTATGCTCGGGATTATTAATGAACAGAGGAATCTGTGATCAAAACCAGAAGTCATAAAAAAGTATTTGCTTATTTTTAGGTTTTCGGTTTATCTGGTGTGTTCAGATGGTGGTGTGACTGAAAAGTCCTGTTATGCAAGGTTTGTCTACAACAACCCTTGAAAATGGTGTAATTGTCATACCTGTAAGATGATTATTAAACTTCTTTCTGCCTAATAAACATATAAATAAATAGAAAACACAGATTTGACACAAAACATTTAAATAGAATAAAAAAATGAAAGCCAATTTCTTACAATCTGGTTACAAATGCAGACTATGGGGCCGTCTTATTTTTAAGCCTTTTCTTTTGTTGCACATGTTTTATTTTAAACATGTATCTCTAGAAGTATTTTTGTTGTTACATTTGATGTTTCCCTTTATTACTCGGTGTAATAACAGAAGGTTAGGTAGACTTTGCAATGAAAGAGAGAATTAAAAAAGATTTTAAGCTTAGGCCCTGAAGTATAGAAATTAACTTGTGTCACCCATGTGTTGTGTACCAACAACCCAATAAATAAACAGACTTGAATAGAAACAAAAAGTGTGGTGGTGGAACATTGGAGCAGGGTTATGGAGTAAAATCTGAAAGCCAGTTGTGTTTAAAAAGTTATCCTGCACAAGAAAATCCTGGAAGTGTATGGCCCTCATGACATTGTTTAATTTAAAACACTGCCAATTTCTCAACTGCATGTCATAGTGTTACTTGTCAAAACATTTCTTTGACTCTAGTATTTTCTTTTATCTTCTCCATAAAATGTCTTGATATGCAGGACTTACCACTTGTGTTTGAGTCAGTGATGACGCTACTCATGCTACTATTTCATGTGCTGTTTGCATATGAAAGGTGTGAATAATAAATCATGTCAATCAATAAAAAATTTAAACAAATGATAAAAGATGGTGTAATTAAAAGTTATGAGGCAAATAGGGTTATTTTTTTTAAAGCAATGCATGTTGAATTCTATGATTATGTATATTACGACTGTATACTGTTTAAGTTTCATTGTAATGGAATTTAATGTGTATTACTATTTTTTTTTCATGCTGTGAAAGTTTTACGGTGTTATTGATAAGGGGGTTTTGGACTAGATAAGTGCCTAACTTCTTATTCGAACTTAAGAGCTTGCTTTTTTTGTTGTTTGTTGTAACCAATATTTGTTATTTTAAAAAGTATTTTTTAAGTTTGAAATAAATTCTAAAAAAACAAACAAAAAAAACGATGTGAATAAAATAACCCTAATGATTCCTTAAGATCACCCATGTCAATTTGGAGGTTATAATCTATATTACAAACTGAAGCAATGATAAGCAGATGCACTTAACTTCATTTCTAAAAATGAGCTAAAAAACAACAAAAAAATGTGTTGTTACCTTCATGAGTTTGTGAGAACATGAAAAAGACAAAATAGTGGAACGAATTAGAGGGAGAGAAATGAGTCAGAGTTGAGTAATGTTGGAAAAAGTTAGTAGGAAATATCACATCTTGATTTGAATAGCTGTTATTTAAGATTTCTTAAAAGATGTGTTTGTCCTTCAGTCCTTCATACTCCTCACTACATCACCTCAGGTTTCTGGGAGGCTTTTGGGTCATGTGTCCTTCATGTGACCCTTTGCTTTTTGGCTCGAACATTGTTCTAATACCAGCTACAGAAATACAGAGAAATTTTGTTGTGACTGTATCTAAAAGTATGTTTTTCTCCCAACCCAACTGTTCTTATGACTCACTAAGCATAGCAGAGCTGAGCACCATTCAACACAGCAAATATAAGGCTCATAGCCAAATGTGTATGCTGCCACCTGCTGAATTCTGCTTTTCCCTCATCCTTTCTGCGTATAGTGTCTGGACTGTGTTTCACTTATTCTAGCTAAATATTGTCTCCCTTTTTTCTATGTAGACATTTTAACTTGCGGCTGAAGAGGGATACATCTCTGTTTTCTCAAGATGTCATCATTGAGGTGTCAGGGGAAAGCACACCCACTGATACATCACATATATACAGTGGGGACATTTTTGGTAAGTTCAACTTTTTCCACACACCTCGTTCTGGGTGGTTCTGATTTGATGTTCTCTGATCTCTGCTGTAGTGTTTCTCATCTTTAGTCCTCTAGGCCTGCTGCCCTGCAGGTTTTGATGTTTTCTTGCGCCAATACACTTGATGGAAATTAATGTCTCATTAACAGATGTTCACCCTGCGGTATTTCTGTGTCTTTAAGTGAGAAATTTCATATGCTGGCTCTCTATAATTGTGAGGAAGTTGCAGTCAAGATAACACAGAATTTTCTTTACCTTTCATCCAATTCTTCCTTCAGCTCTCGTTTCTCTCCTCACTGGACATTTTCCAGCAACTCATCTTTCAAGTTCAAACAAACCTGAGAAATGGGATGTTCTCAGATTTTTTTTAAGAGGGATAGAAATTGTGAAGATAGAACGGAAACTATGAATCTGTTTGGCAGGTCATTTCCAAGCGGCTTTTTTGTTTATATCAAGAACAAAATAATATTACCCGATTTGAAATGGCTAGGTCTTTTTTTCCTCTTGTATAACTGTATCTCATGCTATACTAGCTTGTTCTTAACCTCTTTTGCCGCATCCTCTTTTTTTCCAGGTGAAAAGGACTCACTGGCCCATGGTTCTGTGGTTGATGGACGCTTTGAGGGTTTCATTAAAACCTACCAAGGGACATTCTACATTGAACCCTCAGAGAGATATCTACAAGACAAGAATGTGGACTTCCATTCTGTCATCTATCATGAGGATGACATTGGTGAGTATATTCAATTTATAGAAAAGCAGTATGAGAGAATTAATATGAAGACAAGAAAATGTTTTGATCCCAATGTCAGACTGATCGAGGAGAATATTTTTGCCTCTCACAGATATATCTATATGAGAATACATAGTATCAAATACAGTCGTCCTCAAGCGTATTCATACCCTTTCAATAAGGAAAAGTCTGAATTTACAACAGTCACTCAAATAACTGGAGAATACAAAAAGAAACAATAACTAAAAATTTGCAAAGATATATTTTAGTGACTTAAGACATGTTTCATTTAATTGAGTTGGAAGAAAAAGAACAAACAAACAAACAAATTAGTCCTGGACAAATCAGAGCATTTTTCCGATGAACAGTGGGAGAAAATACCTGTCAACATGTGCAAAAGTCTAACTGAAAGGTACAGAAAACACCTGACTGTAGTGGAAACATCATTGTTGTTCAACAAAATATCAGTTTGAGTGATGTAACGTATGTTATTTTATCATATTTGTTTGCTTTTTAAAAAATATTACTATTAAACCAGAAGTAGAAAATAATGTTATTTTTTTAATAAAATCTTTGTGTTGTTACTTTAGTCAATCGCAGTTTATTTCACAGGCAATTGTTCTTTTCCTTCTTTAATGGGAGGATATGAATACATTTGAGGACAGCTGTATATGCCTCATTAATGATATTGATTTGATCTTGTTTGCTTTTTTCAAAAACATACAAAATATTTCTAGGAGTAATTTAATGTTTGTCATTAAATAGTTTGAGGAGCTAAGACCCCATTTTCACTTCCTAAATTTTGTAAAGCTTAATGCAGGCAGATTTTTTGTCTTGTTTTAATGGTGCGAGCCGGTCACATGTGCTCTGTTTGAGATGCTTTCTTGTGGTTATACCTTTTGTTAAAGATGAAGGAATAGAAAAAACCTAGAGATGCATGATATCATCAGCTCTATGTTCTAAGTGACATTGGCCATTCATATAATATAGTTAACTGATAAAAAAGTTGTTTTGTAATGAACTAGTGCACTTCGTGTGTGTGTGGACATTCATTCCTACTAGGTTTAGTATGATGTAAAACAGGGTTGTTCAGCTCCAGTCCTCGAGGGTTACAGTCCTGCAAGTTTTTCATGCATCCCTGCTCCAACACACCTGACTCAAATCAATCAGTTATTGCACAAAACATCATTGGCTGTTAAATCCATTTTAATGGGAGCCCTGTGTGTTGAAACAGGGATAAATGGAAAACCTGCAGGACAGCAGTCCTTGGAGATAGAATTGGGACAACTCTTACATAAAATACAGCATTAAAATAAATTGATAACTCTTCCGTGGAAACTAGACACTGGAGAAGAGATTTTTACCCTTCATGCTGTGATTATGTGTTCTTATATTTACAGGATGCATACAAATATTTTTTGGTGTGTTTAAAAGAGACAGGTACAGATTTAAAAGCTGTGATACTGGGTCTGAACATGCTCCTGTTCTTTTGTACAGCATGCATTGAGGATACTCCTCGAAATACACTGTGGAGACTTAATATAAGGGCTTTAAACAACCCTGTTTGTGGCTCACATGATATATATACTAAGTAAAATTATAATTTAATATAAAATGTTTCAATATTTACAACATTTACTTTGAACTTCATTTTATAATAAACCATTTGAACCCAAGATATTTCATTTTTAACTAGAAAAGCACTCGAGAGCACAAACCTCCGCCAAGGCCTTTAAAAAAGTTCCTGGATCCAAGCGGTGATCCAGATCACCACCAAAATTAAATCAGTTCTTCCTTTTCACTTTTCCAAAGTGATTTAATGGAAGTCCATTCATAACTTTTTGAGTTATCTTGAACACAAACAGACAAACGGATAAACGCCAGGTAAAACATAATCTCCTTGGCGGAGGTAATAAAACAATTTTTAGAGCTCATGGACACTGGAGAGGTTGATTCACCCATAGTATGGGACACTTGAAAAGAGTTCATTTGGGAAAACAATTACTTGGTGTGCCCACAATAAGAAAAAGAAACAATTACGATGGACCGACCTCAAGAAAAAAAACGTTAGAAATCCAACGTAAAAAGAAATGCCCTAAGCTGTTGACTGTGCTTAAGAAAATACGAAATGAAATTACTTTGTTGTGCACACAGGAGATTGAAAATCAGTTTGTCGTTGTAAAGCATAAATACTACAAATGTGGCCCATTACGACTTAAATTATTGCTAGAAGATTGCAAAAGGAAAGAGGATACAGTACAATATACAACATTAAAATCCTGATTGCTATTCTAAAGCAATATCGAAGAATTGTGAGAATCTCAGTTTAAATCAAATCGCCACCCAAAAAATCGGAATCAAATCAAATCGGGACAAAAGCATAACATCATCGCCCTAATGAAAACTGTCCTTGCTTTGGACTTAGTAGTATTTACACCACTTCCTTCAGCTGGTTAGTTCTGTGGGAAAGTAACAAATGTTTCCGCATCTATCTGCATTTTTTTTTTCTGGTTAAAAACGCTTATATAGAGTCTTTAGAGATGGTTCAAGATTAGCTGAGGTGTTATGTTCATGAGAAAGATCTCTGTCATTTCTTTAGTAATCATGAAGAAAGACCTGTTTGGAGGTAACCCCTGTGGGCTGAAAACACCTTTTGGCTATGATACTGAGATTCAAGTGTGGACATGTCTGTACACTGCAACTATGACTGGAATTTTAGGAAAATAGTTTCATTGCTTTCTCTAATCATAAGTGGTGTTTACATGATGGTGTCTTATTTAGAGTACTTGTGCATGTAAACCTATCCATTGTGAAGATGAGGAATCTTTGAGGAGCCCTTGAAATATCTATAATTAGCTGAAGATAGAATGAAGCACACTGTGTTCACTGTTTGTCTTTTATAAATGAATATTTAAAATCAACAATTATGAGATGTTTAAACATGGTTTTTCACAAGAGTGGATTTACACAAGTGACATGCAACCTGATTTATCAGATTTTTGGGTAATTTTTGAGGCGATATTAGTAAATCTTTACTCGCATTATTGTCAGAATAAGGATGAATTCTAAAATTAGTATTATCTAAAATAAAGAAGTTTATTGAAAGATGACTTTCAGTCTTGGTTTTTCTCTGAATCCTTACTTCCAGCCAAACTGCAAAGGCCTTTTGATTAGTAGTTGAATGAGACAGCATTGACTTTGGGAACAAAGATGGCTTTTTCTGAAAAACATCAAAAACACATTGTCAATGCCTGAATGTGTCATTTCAGGCTGTTTAGGAATTCTGGCTGATGTCTATCACATCCATTATATAATTATAATATAATTAATAATATAATATATAATATTGTGAGTTTTGTGAATATAAGATGCTGAGAAGTGAGTTGTGTTTTCAAAACAGGTTGGAGTAATGGCTTAGAAACTACATTCAGCTGTGAAATCAGGTCATTTCAATAGACCTTTTCTTTTTGTCTATACTAAAAATAACTGCAACTATATTGTCTGCATTTTTTCATTGGTTTTCAAGCTGTCTCATCAGTTGCAGGACATCATAATGCTTAGAAAGACATATTACCGAATCTTGTTTTTTCTATTTACTCTGAGTAATAGATCTTATTTATAGTTTGTTTGCAGCATCTGCTTGTCTGCCATAAAATAATAAAGCTTTTTTCAGTATCTCAGATTTCATACTTTCTGCAATCATTATTCATCAGACTGTTTTACACCTCAGTTATCTTTTAAATCAGATTATTTCATGAGGGTTGTGAAAAATATAGCAGCTGTGAATAAAACTGATCATCAAATTTGTGGAAAATCATATAATCTCAATACATCATAATTAAAATGTGTGCTTTATTATTGTGCACGTGCTGTATTTAGACATGAGCACATTGGTGACTGTGTTTGTAAATACTGGAAATTTTTATTATTGTAACACAATTACCGTACTTTTCAGACCAAAAGGCACACTGGATTAGAAGGGCCAGTATAAATGATCTTTTAATATCAAATCCAATTTGATACATAAGGCACATTCAGTTATAAGGCACATTATGGTCAGTGATGATTCTAATGCCAGCTGGTGTGCATTATTTTTTAATGCACGCACACGTAGTTCAGCAAGTTAAATCAACTTTAGATCACTCGGTTGTGGAAGTCACTATTGCAAAGCGTTAATCTGCTGGTTCAGATCAGATGGTTTTTCACAGGTGAATAAAAGAAATGCCCTGTAGCATGACAGCAGTTGTTTAGCATAAAAACTACATCGAGACTAACATAAAATAGTTCCGAGACTTTAGCATATTTAACAAGTTTTGTAAAAAAAAGAAATTAGCATTTGCTGTAAAATGTTTACTGTTTTGGCCCATGGAAAAAACAACTGAGAATAAAGAACTGGGATTAAACAACGGGGATCAGTGTATTAAAAGTGCATTAACGGCGCTGCACGTTGTGGAGTTCAAGAGTCTGTTTTATGCATTTAAACCCTACCGGGAATTCTCCAGTCCAAGTTGTTTATTGCGCTTATTCCACGGTCCCACACGGTAAACCGGTATGTTGAAGCCGAAGCACCGTACGTGTTACTCTGCACAACCAGAAATAATTAATACATAAGAGGCACCAGATCGTATCGCACAATGTCAAGAATTTTAAGTGCGCCTTATGGTCTGTAAAATACGGTGCATGGTTTGCCATTTCTTTGTCCTTAAAGGATTTTTTTGCCTTTGGTGGAGGCAGGTCATTGGCAGAATATTTCTGTGCTCTTTCTCTCACAGAAAATTGATAAAGTTATAAATGAAGAATCAGCAATGACTCATTTGTTAGATTGGATTTGCTGAAAGAGCTGAGCTGTATCACTTATACTCAAGCTTTTCTTTTATTGAATGCATCTTCTTTTGCACCCAGCTCACAAAGATTCACCTCCCGCAGTTAATCATAAATCATTCCAAACAGATCCATGATGCACTATAAGCTCTTCCTGGTCATCCTATTTCTGTCTGCCAGATTATCCTCACAAGTATGGCTCAGAGGGTGGATGTGCTGACCAGTCTGTGTTTGAAAGGATGAGGAAATACCAGACATCTGCAGTTCAAGAGCCAGGCAAAGTAAGTGCCAGCATCACAACCCTCCTCCATTCTACTGCTGTACTCTCATAATTAGGTACAGATGGCTGATGAGACAAATATAAACCATCTCATTTCCAGCCTTCATTATAATAACTCTTGGAGCATGAATGCATACTTTTGATCTGCTTGTCATGAACTTTATTTTCAAGCTCAACATATTTAATGCAGTAGTGCGCTGGTGTGTTTTTTTTTTTTGTTTTTTTTTCAAGCAAAATGTGTGCTCTTCTGTATCGTATGCTGTGTAAACACATTTTAGTTACCTGCAGGACAAGAGGGAATTTTGAGAGAAAAAGGACTTACTGTAATGACTGACTTAATCATCCTTCTTTGTCACAGGTCAACAATGTGGTGGAAGATGATGGTTCTGATAGTCCAGTCATTCTGAGGAGGAAGAGGGCTGCAGGGAAGGAGAAAAACACCTGCCAGCTCTACATCCAGACTGACCACTTCTTTATCAAATATTATGGTTCAAAAGAGGCTGTCATTGCTCAGGTACACAGAACAGAAGCGGTAGTCAGAGACTGAGTCAAAGTCTGGTGAAGAATGATGTACTTTAAAAACACATAGCTGATGTGCTGATTAGTATTTCGCTGCTTAAACATCTGTGGTGCCGGGGTCAGCTTGATGTTGTCCCTGCCTTTGGCTGCTTCACAGCTTGGAAAGCTTTTTTTTTAATTTTATTTTACAGATGGTGAGCTCGCAGAGCAGCACTTCTTTTCTCCTGATAGGCTCTGCTCATTGGTCAGAGTAGAGATAATGCATGCTGGTCTACCAGATAAAAACATTGCTGAACTTGCAGCTACATCAATCTGGCTTGGGATTAGCTGTAAGGGGAAAAAAAGTCAAACCACATCTGTGGTTTGTTGTGCATAAAATTTTAATTTTAAAAAAGGGATCAGAGCTGATTTTAAAGATATGGCCATCAACAAATGTAGTCTTCCTATGTTAAAAAAAAAAAATTCTCCATCTTCAATAATTAAAAACTAGAACTTTGAAATTATGAAATTGAAATCATTTAGAAAAAAACAGGAACTGCAGAAGCTCATCATGTTATGTTGTTATTTGCTGCTTTACATTCCTTGCTAGTAATCGGAGCAAACCTGTTTTCTACAGATTTCCAGCCATGTGAAGGCTATCAACTCTATTTACCAAGGTACAGACTTCATGGGCATAAGGAACATCAGCTTTATGGTTAAAAGGATCAGGGTAAGTTGAATATTACAAACACCTAATGTACCCAGGATGCCATTAGGTATGAACACATGCGTAGTAGTGCAACATCAGTTTGACATACAACTTACCTAAAAGAGATTAACATACTCCTAATAAAGACAAGTGTAAACTGTTTCTCCTCATGTTCTTTGTTCCAGGTAAATACCACAGAGGATGAAACAAAAAGCAGCAATCCATTTCGCTTTGCCAACATTGGAGTGGAGAAGTTTTTGGAGCTTAATTCAGAGCAAAACCACGATGAATACTGCCTGGCCTATGTCTTCACCGACAGAGACTTTGATGATGGAGTACTCGGCTTAGCTTGGGTGGGAGGTCCCTCAGGTTGGTGCAAAGACAAATAGCTTATTCAAAATAACATTTAGTTGCTTATGTATTTTTATAAATGCTGGTCAGCCTTGCAAAGGATACTAATAAATATTGATCTTCTGTAACAAACTCCTCTACCAGTGTTCAGATAAAGAGAGTTGTGAAGAACATACCATGTTGCAAAAGAAATGCAATGATGTAACCCTTTGGTCAATTTTTTGTCATGTAAAAATAGTTAACCAGTTCTTAAATTTAAACTGGCATAAAATCAACTTAAAATTGGGGTTGGAGATGGTGGAGTAAGACCTACAAACTGCATGTTGTTTTTACAAAAAAAAATAAAATAAAAATTCTAAAACCTTGATTGGAGACTAAAAATATTCAATAAAAAGTAGGGGTGGCACTTTTGACACATTAATTATGATTAATTAATTACAGAAAAATGAACATATTAGGAAAGGGATTGCAAATTAATCACAGTTTGCATTCTAATTAACATAGCACGATTGTCAGTGACTGGAAAACTTGTTAAGGCACACATCAGAGCTTGGTTAAATCAGAATTGCTAACTTAACTACTTTGATGCTATATTTAGCTTTCAGACCCCTTTGATTACTTTATTTTAAAACGTGACTAGTGCAGCATCCCCAAACATTTAACAAACAAAAACAAAATAAAATGCCTACCTTGTCCTAACCCATAATTGTAGCCTATACGTTCAAACTTTCACATTTTATCAGGATATTTTGCATCACAAACCATAATACATAATATTAATAGCTATACCTCACCAATACATTTTCAACAAACCTGAATGATTTTTTTATTTTTATTTTTTTTTTTTTTAAAGAATTTATTTAGATCTATTTATTGTTTGACATGATTTCATGTGTTCACGGTAGCAGTTCCCCAATGAACCCTTCCTTGTACAGATTCAGGAAAGTTTAGCCTTTGTTCTCATGACGGTTCAATTTGCCATAGGCTTGACCCTTTAAAGACGCATTATGTAACATTCTGACCTCAAAACTGAGCATCTTGAACTTGTTTGATGACACAGTGATCTCTGTCATTTGTATTTTTAGAGCTGCTGCTACCCAGCAGCGTCCTGAGGATGAGAAACTGTACTTTACAACTTTTACATCCAGGATGCGACATGACTGAGCAGAGTTTTGTTCCACGGTATAATTAAGAACTGACTGTTTTGAACACGCAACGTAGCTGATTTAGCAAAGAAATTCAAGAAGATTAAAAGAGAGCCGTCACCTTATCGTGGTGGAGGGGTTTGTGAATGTTCCCTTGCCCGGACGCGGGTTACCGGGACCCCCCTCTGGAGCCAGGCCTGGAGGCGGGGTACGAGAGCGAGCGTCTGGTGGCCGGGCCTTCGCCCATGGGGCCCGGTCGGGCTCAGCCCGAAAGGGTTACATGGGCCCCACCTCCCGTGGGCTCACCATCTGCGGGAGGAGCCGTAGGGGTCGGGTGCAATGTGAGCTGGGCGGCAGCAAGGGGCGGGGACCCTGGCGGTCCGATCCCCGGCTGCAGAAGCTGGCTCTAGGGACGTGGAACGTCACCTCTCTGGTGGGGAAGGAGCCTGAGCTTGTGCGCGAGGTTGAGCGGTTCCGACTAGACATAGTTGGACTCACCTCGACGCATGGCTTGGGCTCTGGAACCAGTACCCTCGAGAGGGGCTGGACCTTCTTCCACTCTGGAGTTGCTCATGGTGAGAGGCGCCGAGCAGGTGTGGGCATTCTCATCAGCCCCCAGCTTGGTGCCTGCACGTTGGGGTTTACCCTGGTGGATGAAAGGGTAGTTTCCCTCCGCCTCCGGGTGGGGGGACGGGTCCTGACTGTTGTCTGTGCTTATGCACCGAACAGCAGTTCAGAGTACCCACCCTTTCTGGGGTCCTTGGAGGGAGTGCTGGAGGGTGCTCCTTCTGGGGACTCCATTGTTCTGCTGGGGGACTTCAATGCTCACGTGGGCAATGACAGTGAGACCTGGAGGGGAGTGATTGGGAGGCATGGTCCCCCCCCTCTGAACCCAAATGGTGTTTTGTTATTGGACTTCTGTGCTCGTCATGGATTGTCTATAACGAACACCATGTTCCAGCATAAGAGTGTCCATATGTACACCTGGCATCAGTATTCCCTGGACCGCAGTTCGATGATCGACTTTGTAGTTGTATCGTCGGACCTGCGGCCACATGCCTTGGACACTCGGGTGAAGAGGGGGGCGGAGCTGTCAACTGATCACCACCTGGTGGTGAGTTGGCTCAGGTGGTGGGGGAGGAAGCCGGTCAGAGCTGGCAGGCCCAAACGTGTTGTGAGGGTCTGCTGGGAACGTCTGGCTGAGTCCCCTGTCAGAGCGAGCTTCAACTCCCACCTTCAGCAGAGCTTCGAACATGTCCCGAGTGAGGCGGGGGACATTGAGTCCGAATGGGCTGTGTTCCGTGCCTCTATTGCTGAGGCGGCCAGCCGGAGCTGTGGCTGTAAGGTCGTTGGTGCCTGTCGTGGCGGTAATCCCAGGACTCGTTGGTGGACACCAGCAGTGAGGGATGCCGTCAAGCTGAAGAAGGAGTCCTATCGGGCCTTCTTGGCCTGTGGGACTCTGGAGGCAGCTGATGGGTACCGACGGGCTAAGCGGCATGCGGCTTCGGCTGTTGCCGAGGCAAAAACTCGGGCATGGGAGGAGTTCGGCGAGGCCATGGAGAAAGACTTCCGGACGGCTTCGAGGAGATTCTGGTCCATCATCCGGCGGCTCAGGAGGGGGAAGCGGTGCTCCATCAATACTGTGTACAGTGGAGATGGGGAGCTGCTGACCTCAACTCGGGACGTTGTGGGTCGGTGGAGGGAATACTTCGAAGACCTCCTCAATCCTACCAACACGTCTTCCCATGAGGGAGCAGAGCTGGTGGACTCAGGGGTGGACTCTCCTATCTCTGGGGCTGAAGTCGCTGAGGTGGTCAAAAAGCTCCTTGGCGGCAAGGCCCCGGGGGTGGATGAGATCCGCCCGGAGTTCCTTAAGGCTCTGGATGCTGTGGGGCTGTCCTGGCTGACACGCCTCTGCAGCATCGCGTGGACATCGGGGGCAGTACCGCTGGATTGGCAGACTGGGGTGGTGGTCCCCCTTTTTAAGAAGGGGGACCGGAGGGTGTGTTCCAATTACAGGGGAATCACACTCCTCAGCCTCCCTGGTAAGGTCTATTCAGGGGTCCTGGAGAGGAGGGTCCGCCGGATAGTCGAATCCCGGATTGAGGAGGAGCAGTGTGGTTTTCGTCCTGGTCGCGGAACAGTGGACCAGCTCTATACCCTCTCTGGGGTCCTGGGGGGGGCATGGGAGTTTGCCCAACCAGTCTACATGTGCTTTGTGGACCTGGAGAAGGCATTCGACCGTGTCCCCCGGGGGCTCCTGTGGGGGGTACTCCGGGAGTATGGGGTACCGGACCCCCTTGTACGAGCTGTCCGGTCCCTGTACGACAGGTGTCAGAGCTTGGTCCGCATTGCCGGTAGTAAGTCGGATTCGTTTCCGGTGAGGGTTGGACTCCGCCAAGGCTGCCCTTTGTCACCGATTCTGTTCATAACTTATATGGACAGAATTTCTAGGCGCAGCCGAGGTGTTTAGGGGATCCGACTTGGTGGCCTCAGGATTGGGTCCCTGCTTTTTGCGGATGACGTGGTCCTGTTGGCTTCATCTGGTCGTGATCTCCAGCTCTCGCTTGAGCGATTCGCGGCCGAGTGTGAAGCGGCTGGGATGAGAATCAGCACCTCAAAATCTGAGACCATGGTCCTCAGCCGGAATAGGGTGGATTGCCCTCTCCGGGTCGGGAGTCAGGTCCTGCCTCAAGTGGAGGAGTTTAAATATCTCGGGGTCTTGTTCACGAGTGAGGGAAGGATGGAGCGCGAGATCGACAGACGGATCGGTGCGGGCTCTGTGCCGGTCTGTCGTGGTGAAGAAGGAGCTGAGCCAGAAGGTGAAGCTCTCGATTTACCAGTCGATCTACATTCCTACCCTCACCTATGGTCATGAGCTGTGGGTCGTGACCGAAAGAACGAGATCTCGTATACAGGCGGCTGAAATGAGTTTCCTCCGCAGGGTGGCCGGGCTCTCCCTTAGAGATAGGGCGAGGAGCTCAGTCATCCGGGAGGGGCTCAGAGTAGAGCCGCTGCTCCTTCGCATTGAGAGGAACCAGTTGAGGTGGCTCGGGCATCTGGTCAGGATGCCTCCTGGACGCCTCCCTGGTGAGGTGTTCCAGGCACGTCCCTCTGGGAGGAGACCCCGGGGAAGACCCAGGACACGCTGGAGGGATTATATCTCTCGGCTGGCCTGGGAACGCCTCGGGATCCCCCCCGCAGAGTTGGCAAATGTGGCTGGGGAGAGGGAAGTCTGGGCTTCCCTGCTTAGGCTGCTGCCCCCGCGACCCGACCCCGGATAAGCGGCAGAAGATGGATGGATGGATGGATGGATAAAAGAGAAAGGGACAAAACAAGAGTCATTGTAAGATGGTCTTTTGCTGGCTGTAGTAAGCTAACTGGTCAGGTAGGATGCAAGATGGATCCCAAATTAGCCGCCAATAAGGGACGTATGACAGGAAAATGCCAAAAGTTCTGTACTGGGTCTTTAAAGCTATGCTAGTGGGTTCATCCCTCATGCACTTGTGCAGCACTGAAAACTTTAGTTCACGCCTACCTACTGGGTAGGTACACCACAGCGACAGAGGATGTCTTTCCTGCTGCAGAGTATGCACTAGACTTACAAAACAGGTTAGGAAGATGGGCACACCATATGTAATTCATAAATTTCCATTATGATACTGTTAGATATGGACAGAACGAGACATTCCAATTGGCATAAATTACTGCTGCAAATAAAGTTGTCATGCTGGTATGTTTTCTCAAATATTAAAATATTTAAGGATTATATTGGCAAAAGTAAGTGTCCTTATGTGTGCATTGCTTATCTAAAATAACATAAGATTAGATTTACTTCTTTACACTAACAAACATAATAACTTATAACTTCCTGGATTCCCCTCTGCCACATTGTTTAACATTTGATGTGTATTTTATAATAGACTTCCACAACCATGCAGTAGTTTATGACTTTTTTCTGCTGTGATACAGTTTTTTTGTACGCAAAATTTAAAGGACAGAAATGAGGGAAAATACTGAAAAATATTGGACAGGCAAGAACTTAGCTTGCTCATGCAAGTTACATTCTCTCCAAAACACTTAAACGTTGCTGTAGAAAAGTCTGACTGCATGGCTTGCAAACAGAAGAGAAACCGAGATACAAAATGCTGAGAGGACAAAAGTTAACAACTTCACAAGGCATTGTGAGCTGTGTCTGGAGTCACGATGTCGTAAGTGTGTATGTGTGTCACCACCTCACAGTCACACATAGGAAGTGCTCAGACAGTGAGCTGATAGTGCTGAGATGGTAAGGGTTGAAGAACTTCCCAAGTAGTTCTGTTTTTGATGTCTGATAAATGAAAGAACTCTGATAAAAGCAGTCCAGACTGCTACTTCTGTTTACTCCTGTAATTATGCCACCAGTGCTGGACCCTAAACTAAACACATTTTTGTAGAAATCCAGAACCCCCAGTAAATATAAAATGTCACATGTGTTTTATGGATTCTAAATAAAATACAAATTTAATATAAAATGTTTCAATACTTACAATTTTTACTTTGACCTTCATTTTATAATAGACTATTTATACCCAAGATATTTCATTTTTAACTAGAAAAGCACTCTAAGAGCAAAAACCTCCGCCAAGGCCTTTAAAAAGTTCCTGGATCCAAACAGTGATCTGAATCACCACCAAAATTAAATCAGTTCTTCCTTTTAGCATTTCCAACAACTCCTGAAAATTTCATGAAATCCATCCATAACTTTTTGAGTTATCTTGAACACAACAAACAAACAGATAAATGCCAGGAAAAACATAACCATCTTTGGCTTAGGTAATAAATATCCATCATTTTTATTTCACATCCACATCTTGTGTTTAGAAAGTTTTACCTGGGCAGTTTAGGGTTGTAAACAAGAGAAAGGAAATGGGGAGAAAAGATGTCAACAAGTGACTGTAAGGTTCTGGAACAGAAGCACCATAAAACATTGAGTCTTTAAAGAGAAAATCTTGTTAAAAGATTACCTTTGTTAGGAACCACAAGATGGAAGTACATTCACGATGCCACTTAAAACTTTACCTTTCAACAAAGAACCTCTATGCTGTCCCTTAAACGGCATATGGCCCCTTTTCACTAGCGCCTGCTGAGCCCACCCTGGCAGCACTTCAGCTGGTTTGTAGGTTAGAATCTTTCTGGGTCAAAAAGACATTTTTAGCACCTACTCTGTTGGGGTTCGAAGTCCAGCTGAAAGTGTGACGAGTACGGTTTGCACGTGTACAGCCGCTCCAGACCGATATGCTCTGATGGCCAGCAAACAGGGTCAGACTGGATCATGGCGGCCAGAAAATGTTCCCACCATATGCCTTCTGGTGGTGATGGAGCCTGCCGTGGACAAACCATGAAGTTTTTAAATGCTGTAGACTTTTCTATGATACTGGCGAGTTCCCACTGCAACGCTTCAATGGTGGAAAGGGAGGTGGAGGTTGATATGGGGACACTGAAACTCACTGGTCCATTGTCCATGTTGTCTCACTCGGGCAGCAAAGGGCCTTCTGGCAGAAGGGTGGAGCAGGCTGGATGCAGTCCAGCCTGCAGTCATGAGGATCATAGGATGGGAAAGAGTCCTATGACCCTCACCCAAAATCGAAGGGGTCAGTGGATGTGTTCACTGATGCCTTTTAAACATTAAGAATACTGTAACAAAACCCAGTCAAAACCAGCATATTGGTAAAAAGAATTGCTCAAATGGATAAGAAGTTGTTGTAGGGAGCTGTGTGGGCAACATGCAATGTGTGTGTTTTATGTTGTGACAAGTGATTTTGCACACATTCATATATTACACAAACTAGAAAACTATGTGAGCCATAAAATGTGCAGTCATGCACATGTCTACTTGCACATAATGGATACATTGTGTATCAGCTCGATGTGCTTAGGGTCTCATGTTTCCATGTTGCTGGAAGCTGCTGCCTAATGACTGGATTTATAGATTATGGTGAAAGCTGCATCCCACCAGGCGGATTTATCTCTTGAGTGGGATTGTGGTTCTGCCGCTTTATCATGTCTTTTCAATTTAACTTGTATTTCTGACATTTTTAAACTCGCATGCGTCAGTCTTTAATTTTGGAGAATTCCTCACGTTTAAGATGTGATTTTAGTATTATTCATTCGTCTCTTCTCTTGTTCTATCACCACCACAGGAAGCTCAGGGGGCATCTGCGAAAGGAGCAAACTGTATTCTGATGGAAAGAGAAAATCTCTCAACACTGGTATCATCACTGTGCAGAACTATGCTTCCCATGTTCCTCCCAAGGTGTCACACATCACCTTTGCACATGAAGTAGGACACAACTTTGGCTCTCCTGTGAGTACAATGACATAAAAACATTGGTTTTTATCACTAAGCGACTTTCTATTTACAACTTATGATTGCCTTCTGGTCCTTATTTTCTGCCGTTTTTCTAGCATGATTCTGGAAATGAATGCACCCCTGGAGAGTTCAAGGAGCAAAAGGAGCGTGGCAACTACATCATGTACGCCAGAGCCACTTCAGGGGACAAAATCAACAACAACAAGTTCTCCATCTGTAGTATCCGCAATATAAGTGCCGTTCTAGCAAAGAAGAGAGACATCTGTTTTGTTGGTAAGTTCCTTCTCATGAGCAAATATGTACTCCTTTGTGTGTGTGTGTGTGTGTGTGTGAGACAGAAGGATGATGTTTTCAATTTGGTGCGTGTTTGCTTGTACGTACAGATTCTGGCCACCCTATCTGTGGTAATGGATTGGTGGAAGAAGGAGAACAGTGTGACTGTGGCTACAACGATCAGTGTAAAGATTCCTGTTGCTATAGCGCCAATGAAGTGGAAGGCAAAAAATGCAGACTACAACCAGGCAAAATCTGCAGGTCAGATCATGATTTTAGGATGGAACTATCAGTCTGAAAACACTAATGTAAATTCATTTTACATTGTGAATTTATTATTCTCCCACAGTCCGAGCCAAGGTCCATGTTGTACAACTGAGTGTGCTTTCAAGGGCACAACTGAAAAGTGCAGACAGGAATCAGAATGTGCTAAAGAAAGCCAGTGCAATGGAAACACTGCCTTGTGTCCAATGTCAGAACCAAAGGAAAACTTAACTTCTTGCAACAAAGAAACCCAAGTTTGCATCAATGGGGTAGGTTAATATTTATTCACCTCTAGTAGTTTTATATCTGATCTAATTAGATTGTGTTTGGATAATTTTCTGAAACATATTTTAAACTTGTCTGCTTTTTTTCCACAGGTCTGCTCTAGTTCAATTTGTGAGAAGCATGGTCTAGAGGTATGCACCTGCGCCAGTCAAGATAGCCCAGATGAGGCAGCTGAGCTGTGCCATGTGTGCTGTATGACAAAGGGTGAGTGACAGGCTGCACTGATAATGGATAACAATATTCAGCCATTTTAGAAACTTTAAACTTTGTAGTTGTTTTGGGGTTTTGAGTGTGTGGTTTTTTTTTTCTCTTTCCTTCTTTCTTGTTTTCTTTTTTGGTAGTTTGCATATTTAATTATAAACCATTTTAACTGACTAAATCTCCATTTATTCAGGAATATGATACAATCTCAGAAAGTTTCATGACCAAGACAAGCAAGAATTAAGCTGCTAATGGTCATTCTATCTCCCACAGAACAAGGTCATATTTGTGACTGCATGAGGGTGTGAGGGGGGTTTCATACCTTTTCCTTATGCTATTTATTTACATTGCAAAAGAATGTCTTTCACCTGTCATGTAGTCCTTTATTTATTCTGTTACTCAGTTAAGAGACGGTTGAGAAATGAGCTTATACATTTAAGTATTTATTTATTTATTGTTTGTTATTGTAGTAATAAAGTCATATGTGATCCACCTTTCTGTGCTGGAAATAAGGAGGAACAACTCAATGGAGAGATAGCAATTAATATTCTAGGTTTTCCAATGGTGGGGAAAAAGTTGTTGAAAAGCTTTGAAAATAGTCTGATAGTTGCTAAAACCATGATGTGACATTAAGTGCCATTTCTACTGTGTTAGTATGTAAAGGGCTGATGCATTTAACGTGTGAAAGAGAGATATGTAGATCGTGGGTGTGTATGAAAACGCTGTGCCGTACTCAGCAGTTGTAAATACAACCACTTGTTTCTGTAAAGTAAAAATATGAGTAGGTTGTCGGATGTATTTAGGTAGCCATCAATATACTTGGACTCAAGTATAAACTTTGTGGAAAAATCCATGACCATTTCAGGCCAAACAGAGGGAGTAATGATGAGTCATAATGTTTAATTTAATTTTATAGGACCTGGCTCCAGGTTATTGAAAAGATCTTTCTACTTTGCTAGAGCATCTTAGTTTAAACCGTTTCGGTATTGCCTCTGCTTTAAGAAGCAATTTTCTCTCCTTTTTGCCCCAGGAGAACCCAGTACCTGCAGTAGCACCGGCTCAGACAGATGGACCAAATTCTTCCAAAAAAAGGTGACAACCCTGCAGCCTGGCTCCCCCTGCAACGACTTTAAGGGATACTGTGATGTGTTCACGAGGTGTCGCTTGGTGGATGCTGATGGGCCTTTAGCCAGACTGAAAAAAGCGATCTTCAATCCAGAACTCTATGAGAATATCGCAGAGTGGATAGTGGTAAGTGTGCAAACAATGATTATATGTCACAACTTTCCTTTAAAGCAACAGAATGAACAATAGAGTTCTCCCGACAATTAAACAAATATGCAAAAACAATTTCTGGACTGTTCTCATCCGTTTTTCTTTATTTTCATATATTTTCTGATATTCAGGCTCACTGGTGGGCGGTGCTGTTGATGGGCATCGCTTTAATTATGCTAATGGCGGGCTTCATCAAGATTTGCAGCGTTCACACCCCCAGCAACAACCCCAAGCTTCCCCCACCAAAGCCACTGCCAGGTACAGTACAAAGAAAGGTTTTTATATTTATTCCATAATGTTTGAAAGGTTCAGTAAACCCACAATGTATGGTTGGCTGCAGCGTTAGGTACGTGAGAACAAAGCTAGATGCTGATACGCTACATTGTTAAAGCACATTGTCTGCAAATTAAACTTTTCTGACAGTCATATAATGAGGTGTGTATATCCTCCAGGTACATTGAAAAGGAGAAGACCCCAGCAGGCAAACCAACAGTCCCAGGGCCAGCGCTCCAACGGCCGGCGGAGAGAGAACTATCAAATGGGACAGATGAGACGCTGAGATGCTGCTCTTCTCTTTGCCTTGGTTCTTAGTGCCTACAATGGGAGCACTTCACTCCAAAGAGTTACCTTTACCACGTATTGCAAAGTTCAAAGAACTTGGACATGAAAAATGTTTGAATGGACAAAGCCCAAGCACCTCAGCTCTGAGAGCCAGATTAACCGTGGTTCACAAAGCTTTTAAAGGAAACAAATCATTTTTCAAAGGAGGATCAGGGGAAGAAATTCACTGATCTGTTTTGTCGTCTTAATCTTTTTGGGGTTTTAGCTTTTTTTCTTTTTTTTAAATTATTTTTATCAGAATGGAGGAGAGAGAGAAGTACCTTTGTTAGTGTTGCCTTCCTCTGCTCTCCATCTGTGTGACCTATTTCTTTTCTTTTCTTCTCTTTCTCTCTGAAATGCCACCTTCATTCGCACGATAGCAGGACTGCAAGTTACATGACTTTTTGCTGCCAATCAAAAATGGATCTGAAACATCGTATCTAAAGAAAACTTGTATTTAGCCATGGTGATGAATGTTTTCAGTTAGAATACTGTCATTATCTGATGCTTTAGATTTTTGAGGTATACGTTTTCTGAATCATTCAGATGTTGCAAGGGTTATTTTTTGATCCCCTCTCTTTCAGATTAAATTTAGTTTCTGAATGAATAAGATTTACTGTTTTAATTCAATTTCTCAGGATCAGTAAAGAAGAAGATGATTGCATATATACTTCAAGGTACAGTTCTTGCTGGCTGAAACCTGTCGGAAGCTGCTCACTTGATAAAAATGGAGATACATGACTAACAAGAATGTGTAGTCACCATTTACTAGAAACGAAGGAGCATTTCGAAGTACTGCGATGAGGTTTTCCATTCAGGCATGTAGTCTGAGACCGAAATAAATTATGCTCAAAGCTTTTTCTTTTTCAACCTGATCTCATCGTCCTTATCACAGCTGGTAACCGATTTACCACTGTGTCACATATGCATTCGTTTTTATATTCATGGTTGGAGGAGTTAAAATAAAGAGGGGAATGTCTTAAAAGTAAACCCTTCATACATATAAACTTCTATTTATTGGAGTTAAGATGACAGAACCCAAATATCACAACATGATGACTCTGTCTGTATTTTGCTTGTGATTTGTCCAAAGTTTTAGTTGTTAAGGAACGGCCAAAAAAAAAAAAAAAAAATCACTTGGCTGACAAATAAATATTCTCAGCCTCTGTAATCAGATAAAGAACTTGTCAGGTTTACATGTGATTTGTTCCTTTAACTTTTATGGATATTTGTTTCCAGTTCCCATTTTGTAGATTTGGAGGAACTGAATTGCTCTGGGCAGAAACTACAGATCTTAATTTTGTCACCGTTTTCTGGTAAATGGTGTTTAGTTAAGCAAACAACCACTATGTGCCAGCCATCCACTACTGTTCTGTCCTTTTTATTTCTTTGCTGATCAAGTTTTTTTTTTTTTTAGTTTTTTTTTTATTGCTAACGTTATTACCCTGGTTACATCTTTATGCTTTATAAAATTGCATTAAAGTGTGCCTTCAAAGAGCAGCATGAAGTTGGTATTTTAGTGTCAGACATCTTTACTGCAGTGGAGACGGTGCATAAGGCGGTGTGTGAGTGCTGTCATTCAATCTGGAACTGAAGAAAAAGAAATGCATTGGAAAAGTGTGGTTTAAGGCAGTGTGTGTTTCCAGACCTCAGGATTTGCTTTGAACTATAGTTTATAGCCTGGCATTCATTTAGTTTAACATGAGTGGTCCTTAGTTTCATCAGGTCAACTTTATGGACTGATCAGTGTGATCAACAGAATACAGCTGAGTTACAGTTTACACACTCTTGGTTAAGATCATCATTGTGGCAAACAAGTTACATGGAGCACAGCTGCAGCTCAGTGCTGTTGTTACTGATCAATCAGATTCTATGCAGACTTTTACAGCCGGCTTCTTCTCTGAGAAATGCCTTCAACGTCTTCTCCTGATAGGGCACATGGAAGAATTCTCTTTTCCTAACTAAATCCTGTCCATGTGTGTACACAAAAAAAGCAATTCTCGATCATTTCTTCCTGAGTCTCTATTTTTATGGTGCTGCTGCTTTTTTTTTGTCGGGGCTGGGAGGAGACTTGTGGTTGTGCGTAAACTGCTTTGCTGAATCAAGTCTGGTTTTTTTCTGCTGATGTGGATTGTATGACGTCGGCAATGTTCAGTGAGATGATACTTTGGGGAATGTATTCATGTTTCATGTGTGTTGTCATGATGAGAAAATATGCACTGATGGGGATTTAAGCAGAATCCAAAGTGGCAAAGATTCAGTACTACTGTCTGGTTTTAATTGCTCTTTTGTTTTTTTTAAAAATTGTCTTCAGTTGTGTTTATCTTCTTATTTTGTTTCTTTTCCTGTTTACTTAAGGAATTTTCCTAAATTTGATAAGATGGTGTGCAGAGATAATTTCTTTTGAACTACTTGAAATGCATTAATAAACTGGAATTGATTAAACTTTTTTTTTTCCTGTTCATAATAGTAAAGAGCAGTGATGGTTTCAACTTATGCACTCAGGATCACACTTTAAACCATGTCACAACTGGCCAGATGGTGTTGCTGTTGTTTCCCAGATTGACAAAGTCCAACTTCACATTCAATTATAGTTGTTGTTTTTTTTTTCCTTTCCTTATAGGAGAGAACACTTTTATTGAAAGAGACCTACACTTGACTAACTCATTGAGTGTACAAGTGGGGTTAAATATCATACCTGAGGACTTGAATGTGCGAACGTCCACCTAAAGGATAAGCACCTTTTTCCTCATTAAATTAAATGGAAAGAGTGTCCAAAGTTTTGAATGATATTTTAGATTTACTATGATACATTCATTTTAGTTCATTACTTATTGTTACACTATTTTAAATTATCAAGGGCTAAACATTTCCGTTTCGCCTTCTGATATTTGTGTTTTTATTGCAAGAGCTTTTAGATTACTTAAATAAATGTCTCACGCTAAATAACTTGTGCACATACAAAAAAAAATCCTACACAACAGACTAGAAAAAGTTTCTATTTATTTAGTGATTTTTTTATGTAGTGTGCTGCCATAATATTTTTTCCTTATTAAATTGTGGCAGGTCGTCACACACGCATGAAAAACAGGTCACATCTGTTGAAATTACTGTTATACAAGTCAACATACTGTGGCTGATATTCTCTAGTCAATACTTTATAGGTAAACCTTTAGCTGTTTTAAACTTTAGACTGTGTACTGTGGAAATAAAGATAGATCCGGGCTGGTTCAGAAATCAACAATGTTTTTTTCCCCAAAATAATTATCACTAAATTCAAAACTTGCTTTTTATAAACAGCCTCTAATGTTTTTTAAGCCTTACTTGAAAACCTTTGTCTGACTTTTTTAAAATGCTTATTTCAGTTATTAAGTCTAATTAACCCCCAAATCTGCTGCTTCATCATAAAGAGGGAACGTTTGCTCCAGTCATCATCTGGCAGGAGTCGCAGCAGAGATCTTCAATCTGTTGAACGATTAGAGCGGTCCATTAGTTGAGCTTCCTTCTGCGTTGTTTTGGCACGTCCTCTTTGCAGCACACAAACACTTTATCCTGAGAGACTTCAAGCTGTTGTCCATCATTTTTCATGGCACAAAATGATGTCCTAGAAAAAGAAAGAAAAAATCAATTCTGCTGACCTGGAGCTGCTTTAATACAATGTCAAATCTGTGAAGTGGGAGAGCATCATACATTTCAAGTACTGTGATATGTGTGGAAAGAATCCACTAGATGGCACTAATAGTATGATAGTTTGGCTTCAGAAAGGGGGCTTTTGTTTTGTTTTCCTTTTTAAAAAAAAAAAAAAAAAAATTGTCAGGAGTTAAATTTAATGTAACTGGGACAAAGCAATGTAAAAGGAGAAATCTATCATTTATATTCTTAATATACCTTTTGAAAATTAAGCCTCTAGTATTTAAGCAACTGATAGTAGTACAGTATGATAGATGTACCATAACAACCGTTTGGAGACATTTAGTTTACTGTACTATTGGTGCTATTGTTGTGGCACTTTGTAACCATGTGTTATAGATAATCCTCAGTATTATCAGAAAATATAATGAATAAAGAGGATTGTTGATTATGTAAACCCTTTTATGCTCATACTTCAACTTATTAAAAAGAAGAGCTGGGAAAACTGGTTAGGTTAACTGGCAGCAGATAAAACCCCTGAATGTCTCTGAAAAGCAACCGCAGACAGCCTGAGTCTTACAACTAAAGATGAGGAGTCTAAAAAGGCAGGAGTGTGAAACTCTAGTCCTTGAGGACGTTCAGGCTTTTGTTTTCCCAACTCCTACTCAGTGCAAATATTTGGAGGATTATGAAACACAAATATCTTGCTGGAGACTCTGTCAGCTGAAATCCCATATCAAACAAAAAACAAGAAATCTTGGAGCATTTTCAGCATTCATCTTTGTTTCTGAACTTGTTTAATCTTCTTCTGTCGGTGGCGTCTTCCTGTTTTTGAGGAATTTTTAGTCTCCAATCACAATTTTCAATGATTTACAAAAGTATGGCAAATGCTAAATCATGCTTATTTCTACTTTTAGTTGTTCACAGTAAATTTGTAATAGTAAAATTAGAATTGTAAAACTTTAACTTGCAAATCAATAATGAAATAGTGTGTCAACAAACTGTACCGCTGCTGTGTCTCCCCTGCTTTGACACTGATATTTCCAAGAGTAAGCTGTGGTTTTCTTGCTTGGCCACCCCAAGGAATAATCGTCTTCAGACTGCTCCATACGTTTCTCCACAGAGCCGATCCTTCCCAATATAACTTGAGCATCATCAGCTCTCCCAAATCTTTCTCCAGTGTGATCAGGAAGGTGAAAGTTGTGTTACCTGAAATATTTTCATCACTGGTGGAGAATTTCAGAAGGAAGTCATAAAAACAGACAGAGAGCATTAAATAAGATCCAAATAAGATCCTGAAAATGGCTGTCATACATGATTTAGAAATAAAATATTTTATACAAAGTTAGATTCCTGCTCTTTTGATCATCTAAAGCTTAAGCAGACAGCAGATTAGATTTCTTTGCTTGCACTGGTTTGCCTGAGGCTCTTTGATACACAAAGCATGAAGATAACACACTTGTCAGGGAATGGTGTCTAGTTTAAATAATTTATTTCATCATCCCTATTTATAGTTTTCCTCCATGCACCAGCTTCAGTTGTTTCCATGTGTCAGACGTTCTCCCAAACATTCTTTCTTTCTTTTTTTCTGTCATTCTTTCTGTGCGGAGCTGAGAACTCAGATGCATGTTGCAAATGTCAAAGACTTGCTATTAGATGTGATGTGATGTAATCCTGATGGGGGTTGGTACAGTACTCACATAGTGATGGTAAGGTCTCCACTCTCCTCTTTTGTTCCAGTGAGGGAGACAGTGAGAGAGGGCTCAAGCTCCATCTGATCGACAAACTGGATCCTGATCTGGTAATGATAAACTGCAGAAAAGGAGCCAGAAACAAACAAAGAAGAGGAGATGATTACAGAAGCCCATGTTTATCTTAACATTAGTCTGTCTGGTAGATGGGCTGATTACTTCTGGCAATCATGGAATTTTTTCCATTGTCATTGACTTTGAGTTCCAATAAACAGCACAACACATCGTATAAACCACCATGTCACATCCACCAGTGATACAAACGGAAACTTAACCAGCTAACATGATCACAAACTGATTTAAACCTTATATATCTATAGATATATATCTATATATCTATAGATATATATATCTATCTCTATAGATATATTTATCTATATATCTATCTATCTATCTATCTATCTATCTATCTATCTATCTATATATATATATCTATATATATATATATATATATATATATATATATATATATATATATATATATATATATATATATATAATATATATATATAATAATATATATATATAAAGGTTATATAGGTTTGTGATCATGTTATATATTTCCAGCTGAAAATGTATTTTTCCAAACTTCTACAATACCTATCATAGTCTGTTTTATTATTAGTAGCTTACATTTTTTGTTAAAAGAAATAGCTAAATCCAAGTGTAAAAATATTCAGATTTACTTTGATGTTGTTGCTTAAATTTATTGCACAAAAGCTTTAGCCTACAAATAAAAAAGTAAAAGGTATTCACAGGGCCCAGCTCCTTAGAAAGGCGCTCAAGTCACAACTCTTCTCAGTTTACTGTGTAAATTGGAGCTCAAAATTAAAAAAAATTGTATTTACATGGCACGTCATTCCTGTCAACAGCAAAAGCAATGCATAACAATTACTTAAATTACTAACAACTGTAAAGGACTTTAAAATGCCAAATACATAAAATAAAAAATTCTAACTTATTGTTATAACATGGAATTAAGTAGTTTTCAATGTAATTTGATTTTATTTTCATTTAACTAAATTAAAAATTTAAAACATAAATAGTGGAAAAATAAATACTAGCCAAGATTGAAGTCTTAAATGCACAACATTTGTCTAGAACAGTTTACAGATAAATCTTGAGCCCATTTGGATAATTGCACAACTACATACGTTTGAAGGGCATCCGAGATCGTGTTTTCAGGTAGAGTCTTTTGCTTCTGCCTGTGGGGACCTTCTTGATATTGTAGCCCAGTGTATTGCAGCGATTCTTCCGACAGTCCAGACAGAAACCCTTGACAAAAGCGTTGTTATCACTGCACCTGTATGCCATGCTCTGCTTGTCTTTATTCAGCAGAGAGTCAATGAACAGATGGACGGACCGCTCATGAGCACATTTCACTGTTTGTTTCAATCCTGTGGAAAGATTGAGAAATTTTATTGAAATCCAAACTTTGAGGTTCAAAATGTTATTTATTTTTAAACTATTCTGATATGAGTGACCTAATCACAGTGCCTGACCACTAACAGTGGATTGAGTTAATCACAAGGAACTCCTAACATTTTGCTGTCACATCTTCTCATTAGGTGTGCCACTGCTCTGCTCTTTAAACCTTTTTCTTTGACTAGGACTCTTGTGGCCTGGAGGCAGCTCAGCTAAAATGGACAAAGCTGAGAATGGTATGTTGCCAATTAACTCATGGTGACAGATGCTTTAATGTGGTTATCACTGTCACATTATGCAGATATGTTTTCAATTAGCAGGCACCACAATTCCCAGAGCCACTTCTGTGGGGCTGGAAGGAATTAAATGCATCTGCATGAACACAGAATAAGAAACTGTCAACAAGCAAAAGATGAATTGATGTCAAATATATGGCTTCTAAAGCATTGTTTTGACGTGGCAAGATCGATTATGAAAAAATAAAATGTTTTTCTAAAACATGCAAAAAGGCAAACCAGAAAGTATTGAAACAGCAGAACACACTAATATTTGCCTTGGCTTGTAAATGGCACACTGAATGACTAAAGCTGCTCGTGTGCTCTTAGAGAAAATGGACTCGGTTTGTTGTACATCCGTTTGTACACACAGCTGTGCCCATGCAAGGCTTCTGTGAATACGCCAGGGAGGCAGACATTTTAGGTGCAGATTACAGATACATGATTGATTTAAAAAAAAAAAGAAAAAAAAAAGTGTGTTTTTAGTGAAAATCTTGCTTTTGTTTTCAGATGGAGTCTATGAGGAAGTTAGTTTTATCGCTGCCATTTAAAAAGGTGTAAAACACGTAGAGTACATCTGCTGGTCCAGAGTTACGTCATCAGAGAGAAAACCGTTTTTTTTTAATGTTCTCATAAAAAATAATCCAGCCAGAGTACAAACCATGATGCTGCAGAAGGTTAAGGAGATATTGATTAAAGAAATGTATATGTCTTCACTCAGACCCAATAATGTAATTCTCTGAGCTTTGACTTGATGTTGTGTAACTGTTTACACAAACTACACATTCAGGTTTGGTATTTAAACCAGTTGTTAAAAGGGATTACAGTTCATTGTCACAGTCCTGGTTTTTACGACCAGATAAAATACATCACTTTGAGTCATGGGTCATATTAGGTGGAATTAAAAAAAGATACTTCATCTAGAATTTCACTTTCTGTTTTGCTCTGATCATGTGTGAATTCATATGAACTCTTTCTTTCTTTATAGATATAGACCATAGGTGCCTCATTAAATCAAGCATTGATTCTCAGTAACAATCAATCAATACCATACCTCCCCGCTCCCCAAACACCTCAGCTTTTAGTCAGAACAGTAAGAGCATCATAGATTGTGTGTTTCTACCAACTTTTTAAAGTTGTTGCAGGATGTTAATCATACCGTGAATTCCGTACTCGCTTATGTGCTCATAAATGTTTTGCAGGTCACATCCTGGCTGGAAGTCTCCTCCATTGGGGTAAAAGTCATAATGTGCAACAGCTTGTTTGATGCCCACACTAAGGCCCAAACGGTTGTGAGTGAAGGTGTGAATGGCATCTACAAACTCTGCATCATCAGGAGAAAGTCTGTCTGAGGGAGACATGCCTTCAAACAGCGGCCCAGCTGGATCAAGACCTTGAAAGACAGAATATTGTTTTAAAATATGCAAAAACCCTCTTTTTAAAGCATTTTAATAAATAGAACAGACTTAGAAATCATTAAAGCTTTTTATCTAAATTAAATGACATAAAGACAAATACAAACACACAGAATATATACTTTATGAACTCTTTCTTATCTACACCATTTCAGGTTGAAAACTGAAAAGTCCAGTGTCCACTTTGACTGCAGAAAGAAAGCAGCATGCCGACATTGCTCCAAAACCTGTATGAAAAATGCTCAGCACTTATGGTCACTATCAAGCAGTATCAATCATTCATTCTTAGCTTGGGACAAGAAGTTGGTGTAGTTTAACTTGTATTATCGACAGCATATGATTAAATTTCCTTTTTTTTTTTTTTTTTTTTTTTAAAATGTTATCCAAAGATATGTTACTCTTAAATCGTTGTAATGCCTCTAATGTTTATCCCAGAGTGATGAACCCCCTCCCCATTTTTACTTCTGAAAGACTCAGCCTTACTGGGATGCTCTTTTAAAACCCAGCATGCCACTGACCTGTTTCCAATTAACCTAATTAGTTATGAGACGTTCCACCAGGTGTTTCTTTTTAGGCTTTACATGATGTTTCCAGTCTTTTGTTGCCCTGTTTCAACTTTTTTTTCTGAAGAAAATTTGTTGTTGGCATCATTCAAAATGAGCATATGAAAACAATGATATTCCTCAGTTTCAACATTTAACATGCTTTCTCTGTGCTGTTTTCAATTATGTTTGAACTCTGAATGATTTAAGTAATTTTTTCCTGCTTTTAATATTTATTTTCCACAAAACATTTTTTTTTTTACAGTTGGATCTGAATGTTTATTTTGGCCATTGAAGTTGAATATGTTTGTGATGTCAGTGGAAAAACTTACCAGTAATTCTTCCAATTTTCTCTGAACCTTCCAGAAAGCTTCCAGCAAATCCGGCGATGTGAGCGCCAAGGCTGTAGCCAATCAGATGAGCTTTTCTAACTGGGAACTGGTATTCTTCCTATGAAGGATTATAACTCATGAAATATTTTGTAACTGTGCATCCTTGGTGTTTCATGGTGAGTTTCCATGAGAACAATTTATTCAAGATTTTCTTTTATTTCATTAATTTAAAAAAAATGTCACAAAGTTCAAAATACTCACTGACCTGAAGGGACCGCAGTATGTAAGCTATGTCTTTTCCAACAGTGCGAGTGCTCTGAACTGCTATGGGATAGTGCTGATGAGCCAGGGTCAGCCAGTCAGTGATCACCACATTTACATCTACGATGTCAGTCTTGAGAACTGAAGCTAATCTAAGTATCCAACTTTCCATCAAACCATCCATCTAGAAAAGAACCAGGGTGATTGTTATAAATCTGTTTCTTTCTTCTTCTTCTTTTTTTGTCTGACACTGAATGTCCCATTCAGTTAAACAAAAGTGGCAATCTATATATATATATATATATATATATATATATATATATATATATATAGATATAGATATAGATATAGATATAGATATAGATATAGATATAGATAGATATAGATATATATATATATATATAGAGATATAGATATATATATATATATATATATATATAGATATATATATATATATATAGAGATATATATATATATATATATAGATATAGATATAGATAGATATAGATATATATATATATATATAGAGATATATATATATAGATATATATATATATATATATATATATATATATATATATATATATATATATATATATAGATATATAGATATATATATATATATATATATATATATATATACATATATATATATATATATACAGTGTGTAAACGAACAATTAAGATAACATGTTCAATTGTAGCTAGATAATTTCATTAGTATATTATTTTGGTAAATTTATTCATTTTTGTTATGCTTCAGGCCTTTCAGTTTATCCTGTAGTTGAGTTCCATGTTTTGTATTTAGAGGCTGAAACCAGTGAAGTGTAAAGAAAGTGGGAGTTGACCTTACCGACCACCCGTGAGTGATGATGATGAGGGGATTACTACTGTTGAAGCCACAGGAGGTGAGAGTGTGCAGCTGCAGAGGGTTCAGTGTGCAGGTGTCTTCACCTCCTAAAAACAGTCTGAAGACTGAACTGCTGACATATGGCTCTTTTATCTTCGGGATACCATTCTCCTCCATGTTCATTACTCCTCAGAAATCAAAAGCACAAAAGGTTTCTATTTGTTTAGAGCATGTACTTCATGTAGTAAATTTGAAGTGAATTATTACAAATAATGGATGGAAATTGACTTTATTCATGCCATTCAGACCAGGGGAAATGTTTTAATTAATCCTATGATATAACTGAACAATTAATTAAGTTAAGTCAGGAATTGTTTTCCTGTTTCTTTTCATTTGGACTCTCCAGGTTATGCAGACCTCTTTGGCTGAAATGATCCTTAAGTTAAATCTCACGCAGTAAATCTCTGCCTCACATTTCTTAAAAATTTTGAGCTCAAGCTTCTTCAACCAGTCTGCAACCATAAAGTTTACAGAGCCTGATCCAAAATAATCCATCATCATTTATCCGTTGCTAATTATTATAATTCCTACTCTGCATATTTATTCATTTATTTTATTATGATCATTTTACACATTAATTATGGTTTCAGATACAAAACTCCTGATAAAAACATTTTGTCAGTGAAAGTAACAAAAGTAATTATCCAGCTACCACCTGTCTTCATCCGTCTGCATATTAAACTCCCTGTTGTACTATTTGATGAGTCTTTACACTGTTAGTTTGTTCATTCATATGGATATGGAAAGCAATTCAAACCAGTCCAAGTTACAAAAAAGAAAAACACACCCCGCTATATTTGCTGGGATTACCATAAATTGAAATGAATGAAAAATGCATACAGACCAATGTCTGTGTATTAGCTGTAAGCAATACACTGCTTTCTGTTGTAAAGGAAAACTTATTGAAAAAGTACGAGTCAATTAGCTAAATAGAATCTGTGTGAATAACAGTCTGAGATTTAAGAAGAATCCTAAGAAGAACAAACTGTAACACTTAAAGTATTATATTTGGTACTGTCCTCAAGTAATTCAGTTTGACTAATAAAATATATTTCATGTTACAACACAACATTTAATGCTTTAAAAGGTATTTTTCAACATTTAAAATATTTCATATCACACAAAAAACAAAATAGGTTTGACCCCATTGTTTTAATATCAGTAACATGTTGGTAAAATGACTAATTTAAAACACAATTTTACATTCAAATGAAATGTTTTCATTTTTAAAACAGCACAAAATGAAACTGTACTACAAATAACAAGAATAAACAGAAATAAAGACACTCTGCCATATCTTTGATTTAGTAAAGTTCAGAATTGAAAAATCCTGACAGTTTGCGCCTAAAGCATGTGCACTGGACTTTGCAGCTTAATTATCACATACCGTGCAGGTGACTTGTTAAAACACTTGTAAATCTAAATAAACATTAGGTGGCTCAGCAATAAAGTAAAAATACATTTTTTTCTAATGAGTTGTTTGAAAGCTGACTCCAAGAGCTTGGTATTAATTCCACTGAGCCTGATATATGAACAACTAGCAATATTTGAAATTATAAGAAAGATGACTTGACCATGTTGCCATTAATACATGTACAATATAACCTCACAATCAGAAATCTCAACCTGTTAATTTTGATGCATCTATCAATTAAAATAAGACATAAAGCCAAGGTAAAGCATTTTTACACACCATTTGGTGATTTTCTTTCTCTTTTGTTCTACTTACCTCTTCTGCTTCCTTTGATTTTCTTCCCCTCACTGAGGTGATATGTTAAGAGGAAACAACATAGGATTTTTAGCACAGACATGTTATACAGCTTTCTTGAAAGCTCCTTTGAACCAGTCTTCTGGTCAGTGGGTAAATGCAAGAATAAAGATGAAGGCCTGTGGGTCAAAAAACTATTTTAAATAAACTTCACAGATGTCCTAAGATTTAAAATCAGTACAGTCATTTTACTGTACTGAGCAGAAAGGAAAGGCATAATGTTGTATTGATCAGAGATTTTCTGTCCTAACCTGATTGGTTGGGAGTTGTAGATTAAACACATTGTGAACGAGCGTGCTATGAACTGGGAGGTAATGTGGTACAATAAGCAGGACCTGAACACTTCATGCAGCCCCTCACCAAACCCACTTAGAAATAGAAGATTTTCTTTGTAGCACAGAACAACCTGTTCTAGGTTGATGTATGTGCCAGTCACCAAAGAATTAAAATTAAACAGAATTAGAATAATATTCATGGATTACTGCAACACATATTTGAAAAGATAAAACCAGGCACTCAGTGTACCTAGTGTACTCCAAAGATCACAAGGTTAAAAGTAGCTAAACCCTGAAACAGAGCACAAAACAGTGCATCCACTATGTAAAAATACCCAGAAGCCTAGCTTGTTTCAACATTTCTTTGAGCTCATATCTACAAAATTGAGTTTCAGGAATGTTGCTTGTTTATTGTATTGTTTTAAAAGAGGTAATTTTAGGGAATGGTGCAGCTATAATGCATCATTACCTTTTCCCTGCGCTGATATCTAGTATCAGTTTGTTTGCGGTCAATGACGTGTGGGAATTCAGTGCACAAACAGGACTAATGTGGACTGAGGTTTTCATGACCACTTTGGTGGTCATGAAAATACTTAGATTTATGTCTGTTTATCTTTTTTCTTTCTGTTGGATGGTAATTAAACAA
Source organism: Telmatherina bonti (assembly GCF_933228915.1). Lineage (NCBI taxonomy): Eukaryota > Metazoa > Chordata > Actinopteri > Atheriniformes > Telmatherinidae > Telmatherina > Telmatherina bonti. The sequence continues at coordinate 24,361,933 of NC_136619.1, read as the reverse complement.
TAATACAGCAAGATACATTGACATATGTATATATTAAAGAAAACAATCTCTATGCTGGGCTCTAAATGTTTTAACCTTTCCTTATCAGTATTTTTTTATCTTGATACAAAATGTACTAGTTTTCGTGTGCGTGAATGGAAACAAACATCAGACCGTTTTCTTGCCTTTTAGTTTATTTTGGTTTTGTCTGTTTGATAAAGATAGAAAAAACCTGCTAATTCACTTACAATTTATTACTTATTTTTAAAAAAACATTCTTAGAAGGAGACTCAAATGTAGAAATAAACACCCCTCAAACATTAATGTAAAATTATGCTCTGTGTATGCGTTAACATTAGTTCATGCATTTAAATATAGAAGTGACTCAGTATATATTATCAATGGTCAAACTACAGTTAAATCTTCCATTTAACTCTGCTGTTATGGATGTAATGCTAACAATTCAACAACTCTGTATTTGTTCACTCAGACTGGTGAACTGGGTGGGGTTTGATTCATAGTAGATAATCATAATTTTCTTTTATTTGGCCTATTACATAATTTTACTTTAAACTTCAGTGAAGAGCTCTCTGCAAAATGAGGTCAGATTTTACACACAAATTAACACATTAGTACATGCAATTTTCATAGTTCTGGCTTCAGTGAGTGTATAGTAGGCTGGACAAAAATAAAACTGTAACTAAACCATGTGTGGTCTGTAAAGCTGCATTCAGTCCAGCAGCAAAACAGTTAAATTCTAGTTTCACTGATTTGTGATGTCACATCTGTCAACAAAAGGTTTCGAACTGCAAACACGATGACCACATCTGCTTTTCCAAGAATTGTGTGCATTAAAATGTGTGTGTTTTTTTTGTATGCCTTTGACACACACACACACACACACACACACACACACACACACACACACACACATTGCTTGGTAAAATCAGAACACTGAGGATATTCTGTCATGTCAGAGGCTCATATACAGGAGCAGGGGCGTCTCCAGCCTTTAAGGACACCTGGGGCTTAGCCTAGACCACATGTAAATTTATAAGTAGCAGAGCAACACACACGCACACACACGCACACACACACACACACACACACACACACACACACACACACACACACACACACATTTTTGTCCCAGCAGACAAGCTGGAACAATAGCAGCATTGTGTCCATTAACCACAAATGAATTTAATTACATGCATCTGATCAGGATTATTTTTCAGTGAAGTTAACGTTAGCTTGACAGGATGAACTGTCAACCATAGAGCTGGTCTGGGCCACCTCCTCCACATGTTTGTAATTTAGTTACAAAGGTAATTAAAAATAAAATTAAAATTACTGGCACCATTTCCTTTCATTTAAAAAAATATATCTGATTTTTTTGTGAAAAAATGCGATCAACAGAGGACTGGAGCCCTTTGGGTAATTCTCATACATGAGGTAGGGCATCTCATTTCACAAACTTTAAGCACACTTTAGAGTGTGCAGACTACATAGAACACTTTGTAGACTATGTAGTCTGCTTGGGACACAGCTGTAGCTTTCTTTTTAACTAATCTGGAGCCAAAAAAAGTGCAGATTTGAAGGGTGAATTTGAAGGAGTCTTTGAACTGGGATGGCACTTGGCACTTCCTTATGACAATATAGCTGACCAATCCACACTTTAAAGTGTGCAGACACTGATTTGGGACACAGCTTCTTTTTTTTGCCCTTTTCAAAGGCAATTAAAAAAAATTTGTATTTAGTGCAATGTGATACGTCCTTATCGCAAAGGTTACAAAAGGTATCCACAAGGGGGAAGAGGGTAGTTATCAGATTGTTCACAGGGGTTTTTAGGTGATGCAGAAACTGTATATACATTACCAGTCAAAAGTGTGGACACACTTTCCTTCAAATTCAGTGGGAAAGTGTGAACAGAACACATGCATGTACTTCGACTCTGTCCATCTGGCGTATCGCTATTATTATCAAGATCTGCACATGTTGCAACAGCGTTACGATCAGCTGCAAAGACCATAACAAAATAAACGAAGAAAAGGAATCTGGAATACAAAAATATATTTATTAACTAAACCAAAACCCAACCCAAAAATGCCAGGTCCAAACTCCTGTGGACCAGGCCGCATCGTGGGAGAAGCAGATCTTAAATAGCCGATTGGAGATCTTGGCCAGCTGTCACCAATTAGCCATTAACTCCACCTGCAACAACACATTATTAGAAATCAAAGCAAACTAAAAAACACAAGAACCCAACAAACCATGGGTTGTCACACCTTCCCCCTAAAAAAACAACAACAAACAAACAAAAAAAAAACCACATGCCCAGGAACCTAGACAACTGACAAACATCTAGTCTTCACATTAACTGACAGACAGCTATCCAGCCACACACCACAAGTAAAACAGCCTCAATTCATCCCAACATGTAATGAAGCTGTATAATACAATGAAACATACTTGATTTCAGAAGTTACGAGCTCTGAACAATGCATCTGCCAGGATATTATCCCTGCCCCTAATATGCTGGATCTCAAGGGCCAGTGAATGCAAAAATGAAGACCACCTAACAAGGCGTTGATTTGGGCTACGCAGAGAATTGAAAAATGTCAAAGGGTTATGATCGGTGTACACTACTAGGGGACCAGAACCTACATAAACCTCAAAATGCTGTACGGACCAGATGAGGGCCAAGGTCTCTTTCTCTATCACAGAATAATTCAGCTGATGTTTGTTAAACTTCTGTGAAAAATAACTTACCGGCCTATCAATCCCATCCTCCTGCAACAATACACCACCAACCCCCACATGGCTGGCATCCACCTGGAGCTTAAAAGGTTTTAACATGTTAGGTGCCACCAGTACCGGGGACTCACACAAAATGTGCTTGACACCATCAAACGCCTGTTGACACGCAGGGGACCAGACAAACTTTGCATCAGCCTTCAACAGATTGGTCAACGGTGCAATGATTGAGGAAAGGTTTCTGCGAAAACTCCGGTAATATCCCACCAGCCCCAGAAACCTCATAAGTTCCTTTCTGGTAGTCGGCAGGGGATACCTATCTATAGCCTCCACCTTCGCACGCACAGGCCGCACGCTACCCTGGCCTACTTGGCGACCCAGGTAAGTCACCGTGGCCTGAGCAAAATCACACTTAGCCAAATTCACGGTAAGGCATGCAGAGGACAACTGGCTCAACAAGGCCTTCATTCGCTCCATGTGAGAGGACCACGTATCAGAATAAATCACGACATCATCTAGATACACAGCACAACCATCCAGATTATCCACAGCCATGTTCATCAGCCGCTGAAATGTAGCAGGGGCATTTCACAAACCAAACGGCATTACCCTCTAAGAGAACAGGTCACTGGGCGTGACAAATGCAGAGATTTCACGAGCCCGCTCAGTCAGGGAAACCTGCCAGTAACCCTTCAGAAGATCAAGTTTACTGATGAACTTGGCAGACTCCACCTGATCAAAACAATCATCCATACATGGCAAAGGAAACGAATCAGGCTTGGTGACGCTGTTAACTTTCCTATAATCTGTGCAAAACCTTGGGGTGTTATCAGGTTTAGGCACCAACAAGCACGGTGAAGCCCAACTAGACTTTGAATGCTCTGCGATCCCATTCTGTAGCATATACTCCACTTCAGTGTCCAAAAGGCAACGTTTTACCGGGTTCACTCTATAAAACCGTTGGCGAATCGGCTCCACATCACCCACATCTATGTCATGTTCAATCATGTTCGTGCAGGACGGAACATCACCAAATATCTCAGGATAAGCCCTCATCAGCTCAGCCAACTCAAGTCGCTGGGAAACGGATAAGTGACTAAGGAACCCTTCCCAATCTTTCAATATCGTAAAGTTTTTAAGTCTACCCATCAGTAGGGCAGCGTCTGAATCCAGCAGGTCATCCTCATTACTCCCCGCTGTCTGAGGCAACTCGCTACAACACAGACCGGGCGGATGCCGTTCACATCCTTCCGTGAATCCCGAACCTGATAAGATTTCAAGAGGTTCACGTGACACAGCTGATGACGTTTCCGCTGTTCGGGCGTGGCAATAAGATAATTGTTATCTGTCAGCTGGCATACAACTGTATAAGGGCCAGAAAACCTTGCCTGAAATGGCGAAGTAACCACAGGAAGTAAGGCTAAGACCTGGTCACTGGGACGAAACACACGCAGTTCTGCATTTCTATCATAACGGCGCTTCATTTTACCCTGTGCAGCAGCCAGATTGTCTTTGGCCATCTGTACAGACACGAATAGCCTCTGATGGAAACCATTGACGTAATCAATTATAGTCTGAGGAGGTTCAGACTCCCGCAACTCATGCAAGGCACTAAGCTGAATCCAGTACTTTCCTGCACAACCTCCCTTGCAGCAAGCAACATCCAAGGCAACCCCTCTACCCAATCAGCCTTCATCTGCAAACAAAAAGAGCGCAGCAAGGACTTAAGTGTCTGGTGGAAACGCCCAAGCGCGCCTTGGCTCTGCGCATGATAGGCAGTGGAGCAATTATGCCGAACACGCAAAAGCTTTAACACCTATGAAAACAATCGGGAGGAAAAATTAGACCCCTGGTCACTTTGAATGACCCTGGGTATTCCGAAAATCGAAATAAATTGAGTCAGCGCATGCACCACAGACTTGGCAGTAAGCGAACGCAGGGGGTATGCGGCAGGATACCGGGTGCATTGACACATAACTGTCAATAAATACATGGCTCCAGAAGTCGAACGAGGCAAGGGACCTACACAGTCAACTAGCAGATATTCGAACGGCTGACTCACAGCCGGAATGGGACACAGAGGAGCCACTTTAACCCATTGATTAGACTTACCGGTCAGCTGGCAGGTATGACACGTTTTAAAATAGTCTGAAATATCCTTCCTCATGCAGGGCCAGAAGAAATACCGCAACCCGCGGTCATAGGTCTTTCTGACACCCATGTGACCCGAATCATCATGTGAGACTCGCATGACTAATTGACGGAATGACAGAGGAACAACAACCTGATAAACCGGATCCCCACCACAACGGTCACTTTGGGGTACCCATTTCCGCCATAAAATACCATTCCGAACCAAATATGCCTGGGCGTAATCCTTGGCGGCCACCGCAGACACAGCAGACTGGAAGAAAGGTTGCAGTGCCAGATCAGCCTTCTGTTCCCTTGCCAGATCATTACGAGTCAGAGAACCAAGACCCTCAGGCAGACTAAACACAGGCGAGATCGAATCATCATTAGCAGGTTCTGAATGCACAGCACCCGCTGCATCCATAGAGCGTGTCACCGGGCCCACTGTGTACAAGTGGCACAGGCGCCACCACCGGGCACCCCGGCTGCTCGGGCCAAACCCGACTCCCAGCGAGACCATTCCCTAAAATCACGGTTACGCCCTCTACAGGGAGAGCAGGACGCACTTGCATCTCCACAGGGCCACTGAATAGTTCAGAATGCAACATGAGTCTATGCACCGGCACACGAAAAACTGTCATGCCCATACTCAGTACCGGCAACAACACCCCGGTGTCAGACTCCGCGGAAAACGGCAATGCAGAGGAAAGAATGAAAGAATCATATGCACCCGTATCCCGCAGGATCGTGACAGGCACCCAAACAGTACCACCCACCAAGGACACCTCTCCCCATAGAATGAAAGGAGCATAGGACCCCAAGTCAGGCTTACCCAGCCCCTGCTGCGCAACGTGGTCAACCGGAACAGAAACAGCCAGGGGTATAGTAGAAGCAGCCAAAGCTGCAGAACCAGTCTGTTGCAGCCGTGACCTGAAAGCAACGCAGTCTCGCTTCCAGTGTCCTGCTTTGTGACAAAAATGACAAGCTGCGTCCGGTCCACGAGTCCCGGAAAAACCCCGAGACCGCCTAGACGCCGAATGGGCCACAGCCGGTTCATACACACGAGCATCTCCAGAGCATAACTCACCGCTCCCTCTATGTGTCAGCATGTACTTGTCAGCTAAAGCAGCAGCCTTAGAAACTGTAGCGGCTTTCCGTTCTAGCACATACATAGCAAGTCGCTCTGGAAGCGAATTCCTAAACTATTCCAGGATCATTAAATCACATAACCCCTGAAAATCCTGCACCTGCTCCGCAGCGCACCAACGAGAAAAGTGGACGGTCAAATCCTGGGCAAATTCCAAATGTGTCCTTGCACCCCGTTTCCAAGTCCGAAACCGCTGGCGATATGCCTCTGGAACCAACTCATCCGCTTTCAGGATAGTTGCCTTCACCTGACCATAATCGGCACATAATCACTCAGACTTAATAAAGATACCACCTCCTGAGCACGTCCCACCACCACACACTGAAGCAACGTAATGCGGTCCAAACTAGACCAGCCTCGCGTATCAGCAATGCGCTCAAACAGCGTGAAGAAGGAATCCCCATCATCCTCATTAAACTTAGGAACCAAACGCAAATCATCCAGCACATCAAAAGCCATACTGGATCTATCACGCTGGGTCACGCCGAGACCCCGCAGCCAGTTTGCCATCTTTAAGTAAATCCAATCGCGTACTCTCCAGATCCAACCTGGCCAGCTCCGTACGCTGCCTCATCCTTTTCTTCTCCAACTCCATCTCCTGTCACATCTTCTCCAATGCTAATTCCTTATCCATCTCCAACTGCATACGCAACAAGAGCATCTCTTTCTTTTGCTGAAATTTAGGGACCCAGCAGGAACAGTCTCCTGTGCCAACTCCGGAGACGCACCAGCAGAACCAGAAGGCAGCGAAACCCATGCGAAAACCCAAATCTCATGCAGGTTTGCCCGCAAAATAGCCTTAACATTTTCCTTCAACAGCTTATCACCAACATCAATCTTGTAGTGCTCCGCAATCTGGACCAGCTGATCCCGCGAACACTGATCCAAAAAACCCTCAAACGGAGCCTTAAAAAAGTCCTCGACCGACATAATCACAACCACCAGCCGCACCGGTCCAGCGGTCCAAACTTACCCCCAATAACTGCCTACCACACAATACCTAACTCAACCCTGGTCTTCAGGGATTAGGGATGGTGGGTACTTACGCACCAAATACCACCAGCGAGACAAACTGGAAACCCGCTGCTCCTCTATGGCCGTGCCCCCGAGACAACTGCTCCAACCATATAACCCCACACTACCAAGCACAAGCAAACGAAACCCAAAGGGGAGACGCGCTACACCTACAGAGGAGTGAGCCCGCAACCGCCCAGACCGGCGGCAACTGCACACAGTGAAACAACACACAGGGCGACGGCGGCAACGCCAAAACCAGCGAAAGCGCAACCCGCCCCCCCAAAAACATCCCGGACAAGCCCCCAATTGTTATGATCGGCTGCAAAGACCATAACAAAATAAACGAAGAAAAGGAATCCAGAATACAAAAATATATTTATTAACTAAACCAAAATCCAACCCAGAAATGCCAGGTCCAAACTGCTGTGGACCGGGCCGCACCGTGAGAGAAGCAGATCTTTAATAGCCGATTGGAGATCCTGGCCAGCTGTCACCAATCAGCCATTAAATCCACCTGCAACAACACATAATTAGAAATCAAAGCAAACTAAAAAAACACAACAACCCAACAAACCATGGGTCGTCACAACAGTGTGACATCAGCAATACGTGACAGATGCAACTTACAACAACTTACAAATTAAGAGTAACAGCGTAATAAGTGACATTCAGAATATAACACTAAACACCCCCACTCGCTCTTAGCTCTTCATATTGCTCATGAACATACAAAAATAAGGTTTCCTCTTTTCGTAGACAATTTCTCAACAAAAAGCTTTTACACTTTTAAGTGCCAAACATATCAACACGTTAACGAAAAACAAACCCACCTTCACTGTTCAGTATAACTACTCCTAGCAGTTGACCAATTAGACGCAGCTCGCAGGCAGGACAGAGGGCGGAGCTTTCTCTGTTCGCTTGTTTCTGGCAGAGGCTGATCTGAGAAGATCAATACAAAATGAATGAAGGGGTTTGTAAAAAATGCTTGATTATTTCTTGCCCTTCTGGACCTTCATATTTAAATAAATTAGACAGTAATTTGAATAATGGACCCACTTTAACAATGTTTTGAAATCTCTGCAAATAAACTCTGTGTCATTATCTGAACAAATACACTTTACTTCTCAGTAAGGTGCAATGTCAGCCAGGAATCTTACAGTAGCTGGTAGGTGTCACTTTTTTACTTCAGAAAATACACTAATACAGTACCCGAATAGTCATCAGTAAAAGACTGTGTATACTTGTTACATGTCATGCTGGGCGTTGGCATAGATCCTTTTAAATCAGTGTGGACTAGTTCTAGGGGCTTCTTGGCCTTTGCATCTGGCTCTCTGTGTCTGGTTTCTGTGAATTTTCCCTTAGTACAAACTTCAGAGAGCTGCTCTGCCCTTTTATCTCCATACCTTTTGCAAAACCTTGTAGCTTTTGTACATTTTCAAAGTTACAGTGACCTCAAATTTCAAGCCAGGTTTGTATATCATCATATACTTCACATTAATCATCAGAACTTACTTCAAAAGTTGGTACACCTTGTCACTCTCATGAATATCAAACCTGCTACTGTCTTTGGTTACAATGGTGTCTCCTCTCTTGAGATGATTGTTGCTCCTCCATTTGCTGCTTGTGCTACTGAGAGGATGTTGTAAGGATACAACGGCATGTAGAGTGCATTACATAGCTGCACTCTGTGTTGATGTCCAGCGTTGTCTAGTAGATAGATCATTGCCGTGCCTCCCCCTTTTGCCATCACGCTGCATTTGGTCCTGTCTGCCAGTTCTACTGAGTGTATCTCAGCCTGGAATGAGTTGTTGAAGCTTTCCCAAATTTCCCAATTTCATTTACAATATGGGATGCGGCTCTTGCTGATACTGATATTTCACTGCAAATTACAACTAATTAATCTTTTCAGATAACTATGTAGATAAAAAGATAGATCAGGGATCAGAAACTTAATTTTGCCTGGAGTCAAAATGACCTCTTTACATCTAAAACTTGTCTTTTTCTTTGTTCTTATACATTTATTTATATTTTATATATCATGGTCAAATGGAATTGGTTCAACATATTTATATACAGTGTGATTCAAATGCAAGTGCTTTTTACATTTATATTTTGGTGTACTGGCCTTTATTGTCCAGCAGTAGATGAGAAAGTGGCTCATGTGGGAACTGAACCTTACACCTGCCTGTAATAAGCAGCTGCTTCACCAGGTGAACTAAAACTTACAAAAGCATTTTGCTTAAAAACTGTTATTTTCCAGGTCTTTCTGTCTGGTATGTTTGGTCCTGAAGTGCAACTTTCCTTCAACGGTTTAGTAACCCTGCTTCTCTGCTGTTGCTTCCACTGTCCGAAAACTTGGACAGAAACTGGTGTTAAACTTTCTGCCATGGGAGACTGAGAGGAAGGGAAGCTGCAGCTAGCTTAGGAGTAAACTCCCTTCACTTCGCCCAGCAGCGGCGAAGCAGCCACTGCTTTGTGGTGTTTATTGCTAAAGCTTGTAGCAAAACATTCACTGCTAAACGGGCAGCTTCTCAGAGCTAACTTCCTCTGCTCTCTCTCTCCTCTTAACGAGACAATGCGGTTCATTTAATTCAGCACTATAAATAGCACCATGTCTATGTGTGACCCGAACCTCAAGATAAGCTGATCATTGCCTCCATCCCGCAGCCAGTCAGTCCTGCATTGAAGCGTTGCTTTGATTGTGTGAGTGAGTGTGCGAGCCTGCAGCTGAGGAGAAAAAAACAGAGCAGAGCCGCTGGAGGAGGGTGGCAGTTAAGTTTAGGCGCATCTATGTAGATTGACTTTGGTTTTGGCTACCGGGGCTAGATTTAAAACATCTGGGCTGAAGCCCCTGGCTGGCGACGCCACTGTACAGGAGCCTGTTGTCATACATTAAATGTGGAATCACAGAGAAGATATTCTCTGGAGAAGCAGAAGCACTGAACTGCAAATGCTCTTCATCCATTTTCCATGAAGTTACATAAGCTTTCTAACCTGAGCTGTTATGGATTTCTATTACAACTCTGCTATCACTGCTTATCTTGGTAACTAATGATTTGAGGGATGATTGGCAAATAACTGCCTGTTTAGATATAGATATCTTTACCAGGACCAGTTTATACACTGCTCAAAAAAATAAAGGGAACACTCAAGTAACACGTTGTAGATCTGAATGAATTAAATATTTTATTAAAAACGTTGTTCTTTCTATAGTTAAATGTGCTGACAACAAAATCACACAAATATCAATAAAAATCAAATGTATCAACCCATGGAAGTCTGAATTTGGAGCCATACTCAAAATTAAAATAGAAAAACACACTACAAGCTGATCCAACTTTGATGTAATGTCCTTTAAACAAGTCAAAATGAGTCTCAGTAGTGTGTGTGTAGCCTCCATGTGCCTGTATGACCTCCCTACAATGCCTGGTCATGCTCCTGATGAGGCGGCGGATGTTCTCCAGAGGTGTCTCCTCCCAGACCTGGACTAATGTATCGCCAACTCCTGGACAGTCTGCGGTGCAACTTGGCATTGGTGGATGGAGCAAGACATGATGTTCCAGATGTGCTCAATTGGATTCAGGTCTGTGGAACTGGCGGGCCAGTCCATAACATCAATTCCTTCGTGTTGCAGGAACTGCTTACACACTCCAGCCACATGAGGTCAGGCATTGTTTTGCATTAGGAGGAACCCAGGGCCAACCGCACCAACATGTGGTCCCACAAGAGGTCTCAGGATCTCATCTCGGTACCTAATGGCAGTCAGGCTACCTCTGGCGAGCACATGGAGGGCTGTGCAGTCCTCAAAAGAAATATCGCCCCACCCCATTACTGACCCACTGCCAAACTGGTCATGCTGGAGGATGTTGCAGGCAGCAGAACGTTCTCCACGGCGTCTCCAGACTCTGTCACGTCTGTCACATGTGCTCAGGGTGAACCTGCTTTTATCACCAGAGGGGAATTTGCCAATCTTGGTGTTGTCTGGCAAATTCCAAACGTCCTGCACGGTGTTGGGCTGTAAGCACAACCCCCACCTGTGGATGTCTGGCCCTCATTCCACCCTCATGGAGTCTGTTTCTGACTGTTTTAGCAGACACATGCACATTTGTAGCCTGCTGGAGCTCATTTTGCAGGGCTCTGGCAGTGCTCCTCCTGTTCCTCCTTGCACAAAGAAGGAGGTAGCGGTCCTACTGCTGGGTTGTTGCCCTCCCACGGCCTCCTTCACGTGTCCTGATGTACTGGCTTGTCCCCTGGTAGCGCCTTCATGCTCTGGACACTACGCTGACAGACACAACAAACCTTCTTGCCACAGCTCACATTTATTTGCCATCCTGGATGAGCTGCACTACCTGAGTCACTTGTGTGGGTTGTAGACTCTGTCTCATGCTACCACTACAGTGAAAGCACCACCAGCATTCAAAAGTGACCAAAACATCAGCGAGAAAGCATCAGAACTTAGAAGTGGTCTGTGGTCACCAGGCGTATAATTTCTACCTGTTGTCTATTTCATTTGCACAACAGCATGTGAAATTGATTGTCAATCAGGGTTGCTTCCTAAGTGGACAGTTTGATTTCGCAGATGCGTGGTTGACTTGGAGTTACATTGTGTTTAAGTGTTCCCCTTTTTGTTTTTTTGAGCAGTGTATTTACCCCTCAGGACAGGGGTGGGTCCTGGCTTCCTTAAAGAGTTGTTTGAAGCTTGGTTTTTAGGTTAAAGTCAGAACATGGTTGAAATTCACATTAGGAACAAAACAACATACAAAAGGTTGTTTTGGTAAAAACAGAAAATAAGGTAGCTGTGTTTCCAGCTGTCTGCTGGGAATGGATAGTGAAGACAATAAATTGACTCAGGTGTAATGATGAGGTAAATGAATTTTATTCTGTTCTACAGTCATTTGGCAGATGCTTTTATCCAAAGCGACTTACATGTGAGAAGTGTTTGGTTAACCATAGCAATTAACCAAACCTCATGTCTTGTGGGTAGGAGGAAGTTGGACTACTTAGAGAGAACCCATGCATACACGGGGAGAACATCCTAACTCCACACAGAAAGGCCACCATTCAACCCCCCCAACTGAGGCTCAAACCAGTGACCTTGCTGTGAGGTTGCAGTGCTAACCAGTACATCACTGTGCTGCAATTCTAAATGCAAATGAAAAAAAGTTAAGGATTTATTTTTCATTTGGTATGAAATTTTCCAAACTAATTTGATAGTATTTAAGATTTTTTTTAGATATATTTTTACAATTTTAAGTGTAAAGTTAGAAAAAAAAATCCATTGGAAAATATCTTTTTTTTTTTACACACCTACAATAAATTTGTACCTTTTTCATAACAGACCATTAGGTGACATAAAACACATTTGTGTTGCAAATACCTCATATTGTTATAAACCAAACTACTGATCATATTTTAGAATAATGATTTACTTTATCCAAAAAGACAAATCATAAAAACACAAACAAAAAAACTTAATGCAAAGATAGAGTTTAAACGGAGGGGAAGAAATAATGATAAAATAATAACAGTAGTAGTAAACTATATTAGAAAACAATAGAAACATTAGCCAACAAGATTCAAAATGAGTCCTCCTGTTCAAGACAAAGTCATACAATCAAATTGTAGGTAGAAAATAATGATCAGCATGAATCACTGAGGTGGTTCAGTGTATAAACTATCAGATGCTGCAGCTATTCTCATTAAAATGGAGGCCACATGAAGTACAGGGTTTACAGTGGACACATTAAACGTTAAACTACTTTTTGTGAAAGCAGAGCCAACACATGCTCTCAACAACATAAAACACCCCACAGTGGAAAATATAGTTTTCTTTCCTGTTTTCCAAGAACAAAACAAACTCATTTTAATTCAGGTGATTGTCATGTTTTCAAACAAGTGTTTTGTGCATCACAGAACCACCATCCTGCTATAAAATGACATTTTCTGCACAACTGAATGTCACAACAAATCTTGCATTCAGTAACAACTAATATCCATATTTATGTCACTGGTCTATAGGCTTCCTGTATCCAGTGACAGTTGTACCTAGTCGGTTTAATCTGTGAAGAGAGGTTTTAAACATCATGACGATCTTTGAAAACTTGTATTTTATTCTTTATATTGCTGAGACTTTTCAAAAATCCCCCAAATGTGAGTTTAGTCTCGTACTTGATCTCACTTATAAGTTTTTGATGAAAAGAGTTTTGGTCAGAAATTGCATATCGTCATTTATGCAGCATGTATAGGTCTACTGACTTATTTAAAATACCAGTATGATATTTTAAGGCTGGATTATCTATACATCTACACATATATATGTGTTATAAAAACTATGACTTTTCAAGCAAAATAAAACAGTTAAAACTATACTTTTACAAACATGCAAAAGGTTCTGTGAAACGGAATAAGAAGTGATTCCACAAAACAAATCATCACATAGGCTAAAAATACAAAATATTACTAATTTTCTTCACTGAATCAAAGTTTTATTTAGTCAGATATAGCCTATTCTATTTTTATGTAACCTGTACTGTAATACGAATGCTGTACAAAAACTTGGCAAACAATTCTAAAGAAGATGATCCTAGTTAGGACACACATAATGAAGAATGCCCTGTAGCTATACTGCAGAAGAGGTTCTCCATTCAACATGATTCATTTATGAAACGATTAAAGTCTAAAGAAAATACATTATTGAAAATCTTTAATATTTTGTAACATAAAAAAGCCCCTGATCAATAAAACCTGAAACCTATAAATAAGTTGGACTTTCCACAAGAGACTTTAAAATCTTCATGACAATTTTATGCATTTTTATTAATAAAATACCACAAAACAGTCCAGTCAGGTGGTTTTGCTGGGTATTAAACTGTAAATCTTTTTCTATTTATAATTGTAAAAATGTTCCTGGCTGCTTTGATACTTTGATACATGAAAATGTGTGGTTTTTTTTCCCTCTAATTACCTCATTCTAAACTTTAACTCATGGTTATGATTTCATATTTGTCCTGGACGTTGTTGTCCTCCTGTCTTTGAGGCTCAGGTTGGTGCAAGTCAATGAAGAGAAAGTAAATCCCAGCTGCAACCGCTCCACCCACCATGGGTCCTGCCACAGGGATCCACCACCAACAGCCCCCAGCTCTGTGGACAGGACAGTAAATATAAAATATAATAACAACATGCAGTTTAATATCATGCGGCAGAACTGTTATTAAGATGGTATCCTGAAAAAGCAGCTCTGTGGCTCTGAAACAACTTTGTCAAGTGACACCAGGCTATACATTTATGAGATCATATGGAGAATAAACTGGAAACCAAGACAGTTTGCATTGAAACTCGACTGTAATATTAATTTGGGAGGATACCATTTCTTTTAGTATTTGATATAATACTAATAACAATTGTTAATATTTTAGCAGTATATAATCTTTAACGTGTGTATGGTGCTATTAAAAGTGGGGTTTCATTTCTTTCTTACATCAATATCAATCTTTCATCAATTTATTGCAGAAGCGTGGCTGACCACTCAGTTCATATGTTCATATTATAACTGGCTCATTCTTCAAAAGAGGACACTGTGAGAGCTACAGCAGCACAAAAGTGGACTTGAGTCCAGTGACTACTACCTCCACGGAGGACAAGCCAGATAAATGGATTATTCCTAATCCTAAAGGGTAGTTTGGACAACAGTTTGTTTAAGCATGACCAACAATGATATTGTAATAAGGATTTTCTTAAAAATGACTGCACCGCATATGTTTTCCCCTTAGGCAGGTAAGTTTGATCAGTCTTGCCCGTTTTTCATCATTTTCAACACTTATTATTTTCATGTCATTTCAGAGCCTCTATTTGATACATTACAGTCAGTAATCATCTGTTGATGTAGAAAAAAAGTGAGTTGTGTCCACTCTTGCATGTCTGAGTGCAGCAACCTCACTGATTATCAGTGTGTGAACCCAGGAGTTCCAGTCCCATTACTGTCAGAGGGTTGTTTTTACATAACTGAGAAAGGGATTAAGTTTTGTCCAGTCTTGAATTTTCCTATTTTTCTGGTTGAATTTATCCTTGATTTGGTTTCACAAAAGCAGTAACACATAATTGACCATGGAGATTATGTTGTGATTAGCTGGCTCTGCTCCTCCTCAGCCTGTATTGGTACTTGTGAAACCAATTAAGCCACAATGGTCTGACAAAACTTTGTCAAGTCCTGTTATCTTCTCCTATCCTTGATAATTTAATTCTAATTTGGTGAAACAAGCCTCAGATGGAGCTATAAATGATAAATACTCAACACCACTTGACATTTGATGTTTGAGGTCAAAACTCTTTAGACATACAAGTCACAAGTTACTGGGAGCTAGTGGGTTTTTTTTAAATGTGAACGCTTAATTTTACTACCTGTATTTTCTAGGCAATGATAGATTAAACTGACGTAGTAAGCAGTAGCTTTATTTTTCAGAAATGTGTTACGTTTGTTGTCTTATCATTCTCTGATATAATTAAAATGATGCATCTTCAAAACATAATTTCTTGTCTAATTTCTTTCTCTTGTTGAATTCCCTGAATACATCTGACAAATGATGTGTCACCAAGCAAGTTATTCTCATAAGGAACTAAATTAACTTAAAAAAGGATGCAAAACAGTTTGTGTATGGGAAATGTAGGAGAAGGTTTGATCTTGACAGTCAGAATATTTTTACTTCCCTGCTGACTGCTCTTTTCTACTCTGTCTCTTTCTGCTTTTTCAGTTAAAATACTTAACTGCTGCAATACTCTTCAAAGCAATAATGCTCACTATCTCTGCAGTCTGTATACCTGTAGTAGCATCATCCTACCTATAATGAGTTATCCCAGATTACAGGTCTAATGAGCTCTGTCTGTTAGACATGTGCCCTCATTTCATTCTGGTTTACACCAGACAGACTCCTTTACCGAGCCAGAGGGAGATTATAGAGTATATCAGGCCAAAGTGACTGTACAGACCTTTACGCTAGTGAAAGAGTTGCACCACAACAGTAAACCAGCTTCTGTACAGGCCATGTTTTTGTTGTCAAGGAACTGAAGAAGTAGACTGGAGGAGGGAAATATCTGGATTAAAATTTGATCTATGGCCAGTGCAAAAATGATCAGACCAGGAGACAGTCTCTCACTAGGTCGTACTGATGCTGTTTGCATGTGCTGGAAAGATATGTAATGTCTAGAAACACTCAGCCTGAAAAGAGTTTTCATTTTCTTTCTTTTTTTTTTTTTTTTAATGATGATGCATTTGCTTTTAATCATATGTGTAAAAGATTATGGCAGATTTAGTTTCTATTTGATAACATAATCCTGGCAGTACATTAAAACGATCTTCTATATTTTTAAAGTCCTACTTTAGGAGCCATCTGGCAATATCTAAACTGTGGTAAGAGCCACCACCCTGAGTCTTTAGATCGTCTCCAACCACTTCATACTGTGTTACTTTCCAGCTAAATCAAGAATACTGCTTTTAAATGTCCTCAGTTGTATTGAGCAGCCTTTTAACTCAGACCTGTGCTTATATGGCCTTTCTAAAAGCACCATTATTATCCAAGCAGTGTTTTGTTCTTAGTCTGACAACCATAACAGCCAATCTCAATGCATTTAAGCAGCGACATGCACAGACGCTTTCAGGGGCAGGGGTTAAAAAGATTGGTCCGGCGCAGGGTCAAGGATGACGGGCACGAAGGGCAAAGGCACAAACAGCACCTATTTACCAACGATCAAAACAGAGAGCCTGTCAAGGGTGACCAGAGGAATGTGTCCAGAGCCTCCATGAAACATTAGTAGAAATCAAAGTCTAAATAAAAATGAGAGGTAAAAAGGGAGTCCAGTCAATGAGAAGCTTTAGGATAAACTGTGAGGTTTCTGGTTTTGGTTCAGATCACAGAACTATGAGTCAGTATTTTAGTTGAATATTTTAGTAGTAGTAGTAGTCTTTTAGTAGAAATATATATATGTATATATATATATATATATATATATATATATATATATATATATATATATATATATATATATATATATATATATATATATATATATATATGGAATAGAGCATATAAAGTCTGTTGCTATAAACTGTGCAGTTAAAATATGTGGTGTAATTGCTTTGTTTGCACTCTGAACAAAGTCCAAAGCGAAGTGAAAGAGAGGTGCACCTCCTCTCTCTTCCCCTTTGCAACATTCAGGCTGTAATGTACAATCTTGTGACATTGGATGAAATCTTAACCCCTTTGTTGATTTTTATTTTACCAAACTGCATCTACAGCTCTGACTGGGTCTTGTTTGAGTACATTGACAAACATTTGACTTGATATCTGGGAGTAAATTAATGTTTGGTATGGTACAATAATTATTATTCAGTAATTAATTGTGTTTATTAACATGGTGTAAAATGAAAAACAAATCTAAAATAAACTTTCTTGATTTTCTGATCAATTCAGTGTCACATAAATATTTAAAAATGATGAATATTTGTTGTGATAAAAACAAAGGTTTGATAGTTCAAAAGTAAAACAGATCAATGAAATGAAAAATATTTAGGACCTGATTACGTCCTAAATACTTCTTCTAATTCTTCCTCAGTTTAAGACATGCTGAGATGATCTGCTGTGTGGACAGTTCCTTCAGTCAAAGATGATCACATTACAGCGATGCTATGCAAGTTTCCAACCTTAAAACTTGGTGCTTCTGACTTATTTAGATACACCCTGACAGTCATTATGCACATCCTGGAGCTGTGTTTACCCTGCGGTGTCCCTGGGCTGCAAAACTGGACTTCACTATTTTCTTTCACAGTCATTTTGCAATATACAGCACCATGTCACATATATCTGGATATAAACGCACTGGATACTTTGAGACCAGACCATGACTGATTCGGGGCCAATAAGGGGCCAACCTCAGACTGGCTTTTCCTGGCTGGAGAAAGTCCAGAAAAGAGATGCAAGACTGTTTTTCTTAACATGATTGGTATGCAATAATGCAATAAAAAATGTTAACATAACAAAAAACTTTTTATATGATCATATTAGAAGTTTTTCTTCTAAGGATGACACTAACAGACTTCCATAGAAAAGTTAGAGAAAACAAAGATAAGTCTCACATTTACAGTCTCTTGTGTGAAGGTTCATGGATTAGCAGATTCTACTGTTCGTCGCTTAATTTTACAAGCCTTCAGCAAAGCCATCACTAAGACCTTGAAAGTGGACATCACCACGTAGGAGCACAAATAGACATGTAAGGCATCAAGGTGTTAACACTGACATGCTAAGGAGATAAAATCCAATCTGCATACCGTCGGGATCTTAGTAACAAAAATACTGGCATTATCATTTTGAGACTTTGTTTTATAGCTGCCAGACTTTGCACTGTGGACCTACATGGCTCATTTATTTTCAGGCATAAGACTTGGTTACCAAGAATCCAACCAAATGAGTGCATAATAATGCACTGTGTGGTACCTGTAACAGGACATCCTCATTCATGCATTAGTAGAGCCTGGGAAACAAAGACTACATTGTTTCCACGGTGTTGCTAACCAAAGAATAGCGAGTTTATTTGTACAAATCTTGATTTTTACCATTGTAGCTCCATCCATATTGTTAGGGGTATTTTGATTAGTAGATATAAAGACCTTCTCTGATCTTTCAAACAGAAACGTGAGCAAAATAAAGAAAAAAAAAACAATCTGACCGAGATGCAACACAAGGGAGACAAAGAAACATACAATGCTTCCATTTGGAAATGACCTGCTGAATATTTCATATTTATATGCAGGGAGAGTCTCCCTGCATATAAATATAAAAACCCATTTTCAAAATGCAGGAAAAACATGCATGTTTGAAATATTCATCCACATTGGGATGAGAAAAGAGATGGTGGGAGAAGCATTGCTCTTCATGTGGGATGGAAATGCAGCCACTTGGTTAAACTCTGGGTTTCTGATTTTTTTTTTTTTTTTCTAACAATCCCAGCATAGACCTTGAAATTTGACACTTCTAACAATGATTTCATAAAGGATGACAGTAGGTGTTTACTAGTGTTTCCTAATCAGTAAAATTACCTGAACACTTCCATGCCCCACCCAGCCACAGCTGTGAAGAACCGTGGGCCGAGATCTCGTGCTGGATTAATTGGATAGCCACAGTTTAAACCCATGGACACTCCGATGGCCATGATGATCAGGCCGATACACAGAGGCTCCATGCCTTTTGGGGCGCCAATATTTTTCCTGTCAGTGATTGCCAGGATGCACAGGATCAGGGCTCCAGTTGCAATTACCTTAAAAACAGATGGAACAGGTCATTAATATGACATCGGCTGTGTTCCCAGAATTATTTATTTGTCAAGGTTTGAGCTAGAATAAAGGATATCTTTCAGCGTTTGGCCGTCTGTGTGTTTGACCTCCTGTCAGTAAAATAAACTAAGCCAATTTCACAAAAATTTGGTGGAGATGCAGCGTAGTAAAGGAAGTAAGTATAACCATTTGGAGTAATATGGTTACCATTTGCTAGTATGGCAAGATGGGGCACTTGCATGGGCTTTGATGTTGGATGCACTGGATGTAAACTGTACTTTGGTAGCTGTATTTGCTCATTTTAATCACCTCATCTGCTGGTATGACCCTTGTCCTGTATTTTCACTAAGCTTATTAAGGGTCTTCCCCTTTTCCCTGGATTCAGTTGTGTGTCAACAGCTATACTTCCCCTCATGACCGTATACACAGAAAAATAAACCAATATTATTTTCTAAGAATTTCATGGTCACCAGTTGTTTACCGTATTACTGTAAACATTTTTTTATTTTAATTGTTTTTTTATTTGGGTAAAAATTGTTTTTTTTTTAAATTTTGTTTATTTATTTATTTTTTAAAATCAAATTAGCAGCACACACCATACTTTAATACTTTGACAAATTTAATAATGACGCATAATGCCAACTATATGAATTATTTTGATTTTTAAAAAGGTCGACAAATAAGCTGGCTTTCATATCTTGCACAAACTATCATTAATACACCTCATATTCTTATATCTAACCCCCCCCCTCCCCCTACCTTTATAATTCATAAACCAATGTGTTTCTCCCATCTCATGTATATCTGGAGCAGATGGTGGTTATTTTCAGCACTGAAGCAAAATTGTTCATACATCCGCAAAGAATTTATTTATGTCAACTCATTCTCACACTCATGCCCAGGACTGCACGAAATGCAGGCTACCGTGCTTCTCTCTATGCTCTAGTGGCTTCCTTGTAGTCAAATGTTCCTGTTGGATTATATTTGCTTCCTCAATAGAATTAATAATTTAACAAGAAGAAGAGACAAAGCCTTTTAAATCTAATAAATGGATTAGAAGATTAGAAAGACATGCTTTATACTTACTTTAATACTTTCAGAACTGGGCAGGTTGTATAGTTCTTAAGATAAACGTATAGGATATGGGCAGTCTGGTGCTGCACCATATCAAAATTTTCCCTTTCTAATTGTGAGTTTAATTGTGACAGTTAACACACACAGAACAAAGCTTAAAAATAAATGTTAAGAGTCCAATCCTACTTCAATGAAAATAAAGATATAATAGGTTTTAAACACCACCTGGTCAACAAACCCATTTAGGACTGAGAGATGCTCTGCAGGATAAGATGCAAATATGTTGGCTGTGGCATTTGGACCAGTAACTGCAAATTCTCCTTTGGTATAGTCCATCAAAGCATCTGCACAAGAGAAATATAGTTAAAGAACAATTGACATGTATGTGTGTGTGTGTATATATATATATATATATATATATATATATATATATATATATATATATATATATATATATATATATATATATATATATATATATATATATATATATATATACTGCTTAAAAAAATAAAGGGAACACTTAAACAACTAAATGTAACTCCAAGTCAACCACAATTCTGTAAAATTAACCTGGCGACATAAGAAGCAGCACTGATTGACAATCAATTTCACATGCTGTTGTGCAAATGGAATACACAACAGGTAGAAATTGTAGGCATTTGGCAAGACACACTCAATAAAGGAGTGGCTCTGCAGGTGATGACCACAGACTACTTCTGGACTGCTATCTCCTTCTTTGTGCAAGGAGGAACAGGAGGAGCACTGCCAGAGCCCTGCAAAATGTGCTTTGGCAGGGCACAAATGTGCATGCTCAAACACTCAGAAACAGACTTCATGAGGGCGGTATGAGGGCCCGACGTCCACAGGTGGGGGTTGTGCTTACAGCCCAACACCGTGCAGGATGTTTGGCATTTGCCAGAGAACACCAAGATTGGCAAATTGGTCACTGCTTTATTGGCAATGAAAACGTTCTTTGTTTTGCTACATTGTTGAGTATAAAGTTTTGCTAATTAGGCAACATAAAGCTGTTATTAGATGTATTTCTACTAACATAAGGAAAACACTTTATATAATAAAGTGCCATATGCACAATACTTAGCTATTGTGTAACTAATTAACCTTAAAGAAGATTTATGTGTGTAGAGTGTGCAACACTGAACTTTAATAACACCTGTGTCACTTCACCTGCATGCGGAAAGAGGGGAGGAGTAGGATGACAAATTCATAAAATTTATGCCGTGGTAACTAATAGTTGGGCAAGTTCAACTTATACACACACACACACACACACACATATATATATATATATATATATATATATATATATATATATATATATATATATATATATATATATATATATATATATATGTGTGTGTGTGTGTATGTTTTTTTTTTTGCATGTAACTTTTCATACATTGATAATTCCTTTTCAATGGGTATATATGGTGTTTATATTAATATAATATAATTTGAATTTTATGCCAACAGTATATAAATAAATGATCCTGCTCTCCTGATGCTGTTAGATGTCGGATGGTCCACCATGCGTGATTGAACAGTCACTGACACGTTGTACAATTTGCCTAATAAACATTTTCACTGATGCTGCAGCCGCGCCTCTTCACATCTGTTTTTCATGCGCTTTTTATTTTGAGGAGGTAGAGTATCAGGTGGGCTACAGTAGACATTTTTAAAAGATGCGGTTCTCCTGAGGAGCGTACATGAGTCATGTCTGTCTCCAGGCCACCGTGACTGTCAACACACAGGCACAGAGGAGGCTGGACCTGCGCAGATTTTGCACAAAAAGAAGATTTTTCCTGGCTGTTGTATTTTCTGTGTTTTATTTAGTTAATTATTTTTAGATTGAGTGTTGATGTGTGTGACCGACATGTGTAGGGTGTTGGAAAGTTATGAAAATACGGAACAAAGTACACTTGAATGTGTGATGGCTGTGTAATATTATGTGAGCTCCGTATAATACAAAGTATTAAATATGTTGCAATTTATACAGGAAATCACTGCTGCCTAGAAAATGTGAAACTATTTTTGTGTGTATGTAACAGTTTCATGCCATGCATAGATACAATTTCAAATAGTATAAAGGTATGAAACTTTGCTTGGATATCATCGTAATTTTATTTTAACATTTGAATTTATTTTTATTGTGATCAGCACAGAACAGCACCAAGTTTGTACATCAAGCAAGACAATCTGCTCAATAACTTTAATTATTTCAGGTTTACACTCACCATAATACAACCCATAGACAGCGCAGGATCCAGCAAAAGCCCCAAGGAACTGTGCCAGCACATACACAGGAAACTTCTTCACAGGCAGTTTCCCAAGAATAACCATGGCCAGAGAGACGGCAGGGTTTACGTGGCCTCCTGAAAAATAAGGAAAATCATGAGAAAAGTCAGGCAAAAAAAAAAAAAAAAAAAAAAAAAAAAAAACACAAACAAAAATTGAAGAAGTTAAAAAAATATTTTAATGATTAAATAGTTGTATGTCTACAAACAGAAAACATTATCTTTTAACACACACTGACTCAAGACAAACTCGGGAGTCACATGTCTGAAAACGTTACGTTTCTTTTCAATACACACACACACACACACACACACACACACACACACACACAACAAACTGAAAATCTGCTACATGAGAAGCAAACATTTAGCATTTTTGCTTGAAATGCGCTTTAGAAGAATTGTTCTATCAGTGGACTCGGCTCATTTAAAAAAAAAAAGTCTAATCAATTTGAAATCGACAAGTTTGATCGCACAATGTTTTTTAGGTTTTGCTCACAAAATTCACTTGGTAGAATAAATGAGGGGTCTGTTTAATGATGAGGATTATCAGTTATCATGCAGTCAAACAGCAGCTTTTCTGGATGCGTTTACATACTGTTTGTGTGCATTCATACCTGTTTGTCTTAATTCTGCATTGTCCTAAAAAGTGTGTTGAACACATTCCAGCCAATTGTTAGCGGCATGAGATAGCAGTGTGGGGTCATTTATTTAACACTCTGGGATCTTGGCTTTGACCTCGATGTGGTAACACCACTGGGGGTATCAGCCATGCGCCCATTGTTAATCTCCCCATCCTGTTCACAAACACTGACCACGACAACCAGCCAGACCTGCCTGTCTGAATTGCATCTGACATAATCTGCCTGAATCTCCTTAAGGCACACGTAGACTGCAGGTCATTAGAGTGACCATAATGTGTCACACTTACGGTACACTGTCATCTAAAATCTTAGACTACAAACTGAACGCAATTGTGTTTTCTTCTCCTATGGGCCACTCTGCCAAGGAAGTCCAGAAAGCCAGGCTTGTCACACCTGACCCCCCTCATCTCTAGAGACCCATGCCCCTGTAAAGCTCATTAGTCCAATACCTATGATCATCTTCAGAGATGTCGTTGGACAGAAGCTTCCCACTGAGCTGTGGACCCCAGGGCTGAATGGCCCATTCATGCAGCAAAAGCTCTTCATATATTAACCTCCGTGTCCTCCGGCTTTTCTACTATTCTTCTGAAGCTTTGCCATTCCTTTTATTAAAACTGTGGCTCAGGCAAAGCATGAGAATGACCAAAACATCCATCTTTAATTGTAGCATTCTCATACAACTAACGTATAAAACACATCACCCAAATATGGGCAAATTTATTTTTAAAGGTTTTTATTGGAAAATGTTTTTCAAAGTGCACTTAGGCTTTAATTCTTATCACTGTTATCTTGAGTTAGAGTAATCAAAAATAAAAAATCTGATTATTTATTCATGTAGCCTTTCTTAGTTGCCTGCAGTAAAGAAATATGCAGGTTTAATCTCATACAAGCTAGAGAAGCTTGTGGAAAAGATGAATAAATCAGTAAGCAGTAGGCAGCTATGGAGATGGTGGGGTAGGTTTTTTTCTATTGGAGAGAGTGTAGTTGCACCATATTCTTTCATATTACTTACATTGTGTCATCGCATTCAATGCAACATTTCATCCATTTCTTTTTAGATTTGGTATGGTGGTAGTTGCAACCCCTCCTAATCCACCAGGGAAGATAGTCCCTAGTACAAATGGATAGTGGGATGTTTTTCTTTACATAAATTTGAGCATGCAAATAGCAGAGATGGAGAGTAGCATAATCAGAGAGTGCATCTAACCTAAAACTAACCCAATCTCTGCTACCAACTAGCATATGTGGCTTTATGCAGCATGACACCTCTTTTAAAACACAGAAAAGAAAGATTTGACAAGCTTGGAGAAGATCCTCAGTCTGAAGTTCTTTCTGGTCAACATAAAACAATAAAGGGGTTTATAGAAATTTAAAAGTGAGCAGTCTTGTCCTTTCACGTCATTTACAAAGGGGTATCTATATTTTTTTTAGCAGGTTATGTGCTTTTTCTTTTCTTTTTTTTAAATAAGGACTGAAGAATAATGAAGCATCAGCTCTAATGGGAAAGTAATCTGGCAACAAGTTGACATTAATTAGCAGAACTGAAACAACTTGCAAACTAATCAGTTGACAAAATAACCAGCAATAGATTTCAAGATCAGATCAGTTTGAGCAAAAAAAAAACTTTAATTTTTTTTTTTTAAGGAGCTTCTTGGCAACAAAACTGCAACTATCTGCCCGATTTTCTCACTGTAAACCGAGGACATGATATTCTGGTATTTTTCAGACCAAACAATTGAAATATTCATTAACCTAATTGAACAGATGAGTGATCATGAAAGAATCCTTTGTCTCAAGAGTTGTGAAAGTGGATAATGTGCAATTATAACAAATACCAGCTGCACATGTGTGCCACTTTTACCTGACACTCCCCCTGCCATGAAGACGGCCATCATGACTCCCAGAGTAAAACCAATGTGGATGGTGAGTGGCTCCCCGAGAGCCCCTTTACTCAGCACTGTCTGGGCCACTGAACCGCATCCAAAGAGCTGGGACACAGATCAGAACAAAAACACAAAGAGTAGACATAGAAAGCCTCATTGTTTTTAATTATTCCAATTATACCCACCATTAACACTAACCCTTTTGTCCACAAACAGCCTCTGACTGCCACAGACAATTTGTCCAAGCTGGAGATCAAAACAATGATTAATCCCCCGTTTATTAGGTAAAAGGCACAAGCAATTTAGAAGAGGAAAAAAATGTTGAGGCAAGAGCAGTCATCCAAAAATAAAAAGGGTTGTTGTGGAAGCCGCATCTCGTCTCTGATGTGCCATTGCAGGCTTTAAAGCAGACTCTTAAAGGTGACAGGTGGAGCTCTGGGGCGAACAGGTGGAAGCCACCGCATGTCAAACCAGGAGAACAAAATAACTCAAAAGCTGGCAACACTTTTAGTCAATGACAAGAATACTCCTGATAAAGGGACTGAAAAGGATACAGATAGATGAATATAATCCATTGTTTAAATTTGAAACTCAATAGAATTAAAATACTTCATTTATTTATATTGGACCAATAAAAGGCATACTTTTGCAAGAGTTGTGTGTAGTACATATCAGTCTTACACTGCATCAGTAACATGTTGTTGTGATTCCAACAAAGAGCCTGTAAGGAGCAAATTGCAGCTGAACACATGAAAGAGAGACTTTCTTATTTTCTGTTAATAAAGGCATGTAGAAAGTAGCAGCCAGTCCACAGAGACTTGGTTTGACAGCTTATTAGCGTACTGACTGACAGCTTTAACGCGGCTGTTAAAGCTGAATGACAGGTGCAGAGGGAGGTACTCACTATCAGGACAAATATTCCCAGAAATTCCGCCAGGAACTCCTTAAAGATATCCCGCCTCAGGCCAAATTTCTCCTTCATTTTTCTTCTGCTCTCACTTTCCATTTTTTGTCCGCCTTTATGCTCCTTGATGTCTACTTCGGACCACAACAAACAGCCAACAACTATGATGGAGTGTGTGTATGTAGCTGTCGGTGCAGGTTGTCGCCTCCCACTCGGTGCGCTCTCACCGTGAGGCGCACGGCAGGCTGATGGGCGCGTTAAGCTTTCTGCAGCCGTTTCCCTGCATAACCACAAGGGGTCTTACAGTCTGTCTTCTACAGATTCGTACACTGCTGTCCAGCTCTGCTAGTTGCTGAAAAAAACACCTAAACATACAAACAAAACAAAAAATCAAAAATCCATGAGAATTGCTTTTGAAAGTTTAAATATAAATTAACCCACTGACAGAAAAAGCCAACCGTAATAGACTTATGTAGGCTACAAGAACAAATAATATTTAAATAGAAAATGTATGAATGTTTCTGTGACAGGGTGAGATTAAATTAAACAAAATATTTTTTCTTTTAAAGCAGTAAGTGTTGTCCCATTAATCTCACTAATGCTGATCAAAAATAAGGAGAAATTAATACTTCTCGATTTAACCCACAAACAAAAATAAATTATGCCACATTTCTTTTCTAATAAAAGCATGCAGCTAGAGATGATAAAAAAAAGTAATCCTTCTGGTGGATGCAAACATTTTATACACAATCTAAATTTTTTGGCTTGCTCATTGGAAATAAGCAACAACGCATTTACTTTATAAATCTCAGATTTATTTATTGATGTATTTATTTATTTATTTTAATCAACTGCAGTCCGTATTTTAAACATCCTTCTTGACAACCTGTTGGTTTGCTTCTGTTTAACATAGTTTATTGTCTTGGTGTTTATGGGCTAATATTAAACGTATAGCCTATACACAGTAAATCCAGGCAGGCATTAAGTCCAGTTTTTATTTCATGAATAAATGTTTTCGCACAATTCAAAATCGGCCTAAGGAAAAAAAAAAACAAAGGCTTACAAGCACATTGGAAAATCTCTTCCAATTATACTTTTTTTTTTTTTTTTTAAGTGTGTTGACATGTTCTTCTAGTTATATAAAGTGAAACTTTTCCAGGACATACCCACATCCATATGCACGTGCTGTTATAAGTAACTTTTACGCAATTCATTTGTTTTTTCGTAAAAATGAGGGTTGTTAAACAAAACGACGTGTCACAGAAAGCAACTTTGAACAATTTTCTTGCAACCCCAACCCCACCTACCTACCCAATTATACTAAAGAAAAATATATGACAGTAGCCAGTTATTTATTTGCATCCATTAGATGTCTACACATATTAAATTAAAAACCCTTATTGGAATCACAGATTGTGTATCTCAAACCCAGACCCCCCCCCCCCCCCCCCCCACACACACACACACACTTCACGCCGTTTCTCACTCACCTTTCTTCACCCCGCATGAACAAGCGAACATAAAGTCATTCTTGTCACTCTCCACCTGTTTCTACTTCTTTTCTTTTCTTTCTTTCTTTTTTTTTTAACTTCAAGTGTTACCATCAACACCCCATCCAGTAGGACAAAATCACAAAAAGATATTCCGCGCGTGACCCTCCAGGGTCCGAGGCTTGTTCCATCCAACAGAGGGAGCTCCATGAATACATTTGAAGCGCGGCTGGTTTGTCACGTCGTCTCCCCGGTACGTCTTATCTTCCTTTTGCTGCGCTTTGTGAAAATGTGAGGCGACAGGCTGTGGACGGGATGTTTTGAATCCATTAATCAATGTCACCATTGCTGGCTCGTCCTCTTTGATGTGAAACAGACACTTGGAGAGTGTCGCCCATGCTGTGAAAAAAGGTTGATGTGCTGATGGAGAAAAGACATCCTCCGGGAGTTTGGAAATGATGGAACTACATCTGTCTCCAAACCCCTTTGTCCTGTCAAAAAGTTCAGGTTATGAAATCTAACTTGTAAACTTCGCTTTTCGACGCGACTCTCCAAGAGCAACACTTTACTTAGGAGATTAACCACGAAATACAAAGAACTTCTTTATTTACTCTTCAACAACTGGCTTCTTCTACCTGAGTCGTGTTACCGAGGTGGGATTACACGAATTTATTGTGGATGTGTTGATATGCGCGTGGATTTGCTTTAATACCTTTAGTTTTCAGAGACAGGACCCCTAACAGCTAATTCCAGGATGTTTATTGTGAGGTTTAAAGGAGGCGCTGGCAGGAATTATCACCTGCAGGACAAATCTGTGCCAACAACACCCCAGCAAGTAGCAGCAATCCCTGTAGTCCACATTTACATAACATCTCAGACCGTGGGGAGGTTGTGTTAGGCAAATAAGCCCACAGAGTGATAGCGAGCTGAAAAGGAAAGTGACGCCTTTATGTCACTTATAGGAAATGGTTCATCATAGTGTGACATTTCATTTTACACGTTTGCACAACAGGTGGAAAACTAACTTAGATTATTTTTTTCCTTTTCATCTTCACTAAAACAAAATCTCTAAAACTGTCATTTAAAACTTGAAACAAAGCAAACTCTATTTGTGAACCAAAATCTTTCCATAAACTCAAAAAAGCTGCCAACAGGAGCCTGCAGAGATTACAGAGATTATTTTGCTAAACAAATTGCATCCTATAGACTTCATTTGAACAATGAGTCTCAGCAGGTTTGGGGAGCTGGTCTTTTTTCATCCTAATAATAAATATTTAAATTCCTCTACAAAATGCGCATTTTGAAAACTCCCTTGGTGTTAATATTATGGATTATTATTACTTTTGAATGAATATAGCAGAGTGTTCGTGATAATCAGTTCCAGACCACATAGATAATCCGCCGCAGGGAGTTTAGACGTGATATTTGTGTATGTAAAACTATGAATAACTATGTAAAAAGCGTCAACTGTTGGTGAGTGAAAGCAACTGAGGAAACTGAGTGCACCGGGAGTGTGAGGTGGGTGGGGTGGATGTGTTCCTCCTTCTTAACACGCATGGCTGAGGTCGTTTATGTAAATGCTTGAATTTAATTTTCAAAAGGACGGCCCTTTCGTTTGCCCAATGAAAAGGAAGCGCGGCCGACACCTGGCTATAAACCCAGGAAGGAACCCAAAACCTCAATCAGAAATCCGTGGTGAAAACCCCGCAGAGGCGCAGCACGCAGGCAGACGAGCGGAGAGACAGCCGTGATGACTTCCAGTAAGATCGAGATCCCAGGAGAGGTGAAGAGCGACCCCGCTGCTCTCATGGCATCCCTCCAGCTGATGCCCTCACCGGTGCCCAACCCGGAGATCAAGTACACAAAGGTTTGTTTCTCTGCACACACTCCGCTGCAGACTGACCGCAGTTTACAACAACTGCGCGCAGATTTCTGGGCTTCAAAATGTGTCAGAACTTTACAGAGTTTGTGTCAGCTCGCGCCGCAGGATGCTAGTGGACTAAACTTATCACCGACAGAGAGTTTCAGCTCAGAATAGAAAGTTCTCAGTTGTTCTGGTTCAGACCTGTTACGCTGACGAGTAGCCTCGTATGGGTTCCTTCTGTTCTTTTTTCCCCCTTTTTTGAGTACGCACGTGCTCAATGCAGACTATCAAACCAGTAACTCCAGTAAAATATTTTTTAATAAGCAAAACAGTCATAAACACAACAGATAAAAAACATTTTATAAGAATTTATTAAGTTGTGGGAACCGCTTTATTTACTTTATAAGCTGGAAACTGCGCAAACGCGAAGCTCTGATGAGAAAGTCTGGTCGTCGTAGCAGCGCGTGCGTCTGCTTGGAGGTATTTAATAACGTTTATCTAAATAAAGGGCGTGTCCGTGTTTTAATAAACAGGACGAGTAAAGTGCTGGTAAAAAAAAATTACAAGAACGACTCACGTGCTCTCACTGTTTTATTATGTTACTTTTATTCTACATCGCACCTGGAATGAAACCAGTGAAGACACATCATTCATCCAGGTCAGTGCGCGAGAAACCAAAAACTTGTTTTACAGGACAAACTAAGCAATTCAGTGGTTATACATAAAACTGCAAGTGGGATATTGGAACCCAAATTTTCTCCGTCTTTCGTTTTATGTAATAATGATTTTATATATATATATATATATATATATATATATATATATATATATATATTTTTTTTTTTTTTTTTTTTTTTTTTTTAATTTATTTATTTTTTTTATTTTTAATTATATTTACTCACACGCAGTAAAATTGTAACTCAGAGACGGAAAAATGCCGTCTGCTCTTTAAATGCATGATATTTATGTCATGAGCAAAGGCAACACACAACTTTTTGGAGTCTAAATAATTGTCACAGTCCATGACTTGACTGAGACATCCTCTCGTCGTCACACAAAGTTGGTTAAGCGAATAAAATAGTAGAAATAAAAATGTATGTTCACAGAAACATTTTTTTCCACACTGGACTGTTCTGCGGGAAGAAGTGTGTGGGTGGGAGAAGGGAGATTAAGTAACAGCTGGATAAAGAAAAATTAGTCCAATAAAACTATTCATTTGACTCAATATAAAAATCACGTTAAATATAGAAGGAAAAGCCTGAAGTATGTCAGCATTAAGGGAGACAGCCTTAACATATAAATAGAAGAAATCCAAAGATTTCATGCAAACATTTGTTTATGTTTGATTACAAATCTGAAATATTAATGTAGTTTTTTTTCTCATCCACCTTGAAATGAATCCACAACCTCAGTTTAGCAACTTTCACTCTTAATTCTTGTCACAGAATTAAATTTAAGGTCTCGTCACCAGTTTTACCAGTCAGGATGCAGCCTGCTGCAGTGTGTTGCCACAGAAATGGTCCTCTCTCTGCAGGACAAGTGTTTTTATGATTGCAAGATGAAAGGGCACACCTCACTGAGGACAGATTAATGATAGTGTGGTGGAAGTTCGTTCTCTGCAGTAATTGCTCTGTGTTAACTCGGTGTTTTAAGTGCAAAGGGCACGCCACTGTTGCACTGCATGGTACATGTTGCATAGGTTCTGACGTGGTGGAAGCTTTTCATTCCCTCACACTGCAAAGTTTTAGTTGAAGGGGTGGAAACTACAGTGTACAGGAGAAAATTTAGGGAGCAACTTGGTGAATTAACCCCCAGGAATTTGGATCATCCACTCCCTGTTGGCTTGGTGGACATAGGGGGCACAAGGGCCCTGATTTATGGGCACCCCTAGCGTGGGCTCTCCTCACACCCTGTTCCTGTTCTCTAGCCTGTTGACTGCACAGGAAACACCTAGCATTGTCCAATAATATTGGCTTCTTTTTCTGCTCACATCATTTTTGCTTCTATACACACTGTTTATGCATCCAGCTTTTTGTAAGATAAAATTAACAATCCTTTACTCAGAATTTAAAAAAAAAAAGGATATTTTCAATTCACACAGCACAGTAACCTTCTTTGGTTTTATAATACAAAGATTACATGAGATAACCCTACAAACAGAGATATGGTTGATACATTATCATGACTTGTCAGATATCCTTCCATAACAGTGAAGCATGTGATAAAAAAAAAGGGTTCTCACGACTGCGGTTTGCCCCTTGTCCTTTTCACAGTGATGAACTGATCACCTTACAAAGATGTGCTGTCATCATATAATATTTCTCCTTTATTGTGTGCATGAATGAGAAATGGGACCTGGTATTAGTTTGTAAGAATTTTTAGTCTCAATAAACGCTTTTCTCCTGTATTGGGAGGAGAGTCTGCTCCCTCTCCCCTACCCCCGCATTTCTATCGCTAGAAGGATCCAACAGCTGCGTTACAAAACAGAAATAGTTTAAAGGTTGATAGGACCACAAAGGAAGCCATAAATAATGGAGCAATGATTACTATTTATTGTTTTTTTTGTTTTTTGTTTTTTTTTTTTACTTATGGCAGAGTGAAGAAGAGAGTATTGCATGTATAGTCCAGGAGAAAATTCTCCTGTTGGTGTTAGCAGGTGATAATTGAGGCCTTTGGTCGTATTTTTGCAACGTTTAGTGATAATATGTTAGTAAAGCAGACACTTAATGGGATTATTTTAATAAAGGATGGAAATAAAAAGCAGGAAATTGCTGATTTTGTGGTTAAAAAAAAAAAGTTTATAAATTTGATATATTACTCAATTATTGCATGTAGTGAAAAAAACAATTTTTTATTTAATTTTCTATAATATATATTTGTAAACTTTTAAAAAATAATGTCCCACAGATGTTACAGTGAAAGCCATGAATGTGCACAGTTGCTTGACTGACTAAAACAGCTTACCTAAAAGAAAACTTGGTTTTTATTGTCGCTGTGATGGGATAACCGTAGAAAATAATGCTTCACGCCCAAAGAACTGACAGGTATTGAAGGCTCTGGCTCAGTGGACTTGTTCTCAGTGTGGGTTATAAATCCCTTACTCTAATCAAATGTTATACATTTTCTTTGCTGCTTTGTGGGTGATGCATTAGTGTACATTCACCATAGGAATCCATGCAGAATGTGTCTGCTTAGTACCTGCGTTTTAGTGAAGCAGTCTGTGCAGAGACATCTTCTCAGTTTGGATGAAGAAGAGGCTCCATCAATCTGTCACTGATTGAGATAGTACAGATGGACCTAGAGGCTCCCCGATGCTAGCTGCTGTCCACCGGGGTGTAAATTATGACCCTGTCTCACTGTGTGGGTTAGTGGCCCTGCCTCACCAGAGCCTGACCTGAAGTCCTGCAGTTTTTTACTTCAAAACCACCATCTTTCTGCGATCAAGATCAAACAGAGCCAAAGTTAGAGGATACTGTGCAACTAAATGATTTATCACGACGAGCACAGCGAGAGCTCCTCCTTCCCTTCTTTCCCTCTGCTTACACAATCTCTTTGTTTGCACACACATGACCGCA
Organism: Telmatherina bonti; assembly: GCF_933228915.1. NCBI lineage: Eukaryota > Metazoa > Chordata > Actinopteri > Atheriniformes > Telmatherinidae > Telmatherina > Telmatherina bonti. Next base: position 24,328,835 of record NC_136619.1, on the reverse strand, counting down.
TACTCTCGAGCACACATCTCTTTGGTTGTGACAGAGTAACGGTGCACCACCATTAATGTGTCCATTGGTGTGAAATGCCCGCTTGTGCAGTGAATGTAAATTATCATCTTAGCCCACACGTCAGCATCATGTCCCTTGTCTCTTAATCACTGTTTAAGGAAGAGCAGTGACAGCAAGGTTGCCCCGTTAACTTCCCATACTTTCAGTGTGTATCCCCCTCCTGACAACGAACGTGTAAATCCTTCCAGTGTCATTATAAAGAGCGCTCGGCTTCATAAATCTGCCGGAATAGGTTTTTTTTCTCCAGAAGTCCCGGCTGGGACAGGAATGCTTTTCCCAGTGTTTATTTGTTTGTGAAAAAGCATGATATTTCCTTACAAATGATTTCCTCTTTGTCTACTGATCCCCCCGAGGAAAGCTGTGTAAAAACGCTCTGTACGCCTTTCATCTAAGATTTAAAGAAAGGTAAAGTACACAGGAAACACATCAAACCCCATCACCAGTAATTAGAGGTCAGTTTTCAGTGTTGAATCCTGAAAATGAAACTGATGTTTTGCTGTTTTTCATTGAGATTGTAGCTTAAGCGCAAATATATTTCGAGGAGCACAAAGCGCATTGAGAGAGACGAATAGGGAGTTTTTCGAATTTGGTTTGTTTCTCAATTCACTTTGGAGTCAAGATGAACAGCTTTAACCCGTCGCCCACACATACTGACAAGACAAAGATGTTTGCCAGTCAGTGACAGCGAGGTCACCCTTTCCAAAATGTAGGAAAGCAGGGTGGCATTGTCTATGGCTGTGTGAATGAAAAACATGAAGGCTCCATGGTGTCAGACATGCAGAGAGGAGTAGGAGAAAAAACACCAGCTGGTCTCTACTTTCACATGCTCCCCTAACTTGTAACAGTAGTAATTATAAGACTTTTGAAACCAATCCAGATGCAGAGAGGAAACAGAGGTCCTGCGATTGGGGAGGATATGAAACTTCCTGCGCAGACAAGCGTTGCAGGTGCCCGTAGGATTCGTCTGGCTGTGGAATCTTGACGTGTTGTGTATAAACACACGCATACACAACACCCCCCCCCCCCCCCCCCCCCCCCCCCTCTCTTCTTACTCTTTCTCACTCTCTCTCTCTCACACACACACACTCTTTTTAATCCTGCCCCCATCCTCCTGCTTTAAGAAATAAGACGAGGCCGTTACAAATTCCTTCACCCATTAGCATCTGAGCTGTGAGAAGAAGCAAAGAGCCAAACAGATGTTTTGTTGGCAGCCAAAAGTGTTTTGGCATTGCTGACTTCCTTCTGCTACACACTGAAAAGTTAGTGGTCACAAAAATCACGCAATGTTTAGCTAACAGGGGGAAAAAAAAAATTTTTTCTTTTCATTTCAGTTTAGTATGAGTAATTTATTTTTTGGATTGGTGACTCAAGAAGCAATTTGCTGAAGAAACAAAGAAAACAACTTTTCTTGTTCACATTATGTCTCGTTTTTTTTTTAAAGAAAGTTTTTAAAGCCAACACTAAATGACAACCAGTTTCTGTGATAGTTTTCACAAAAAAGCATGGGAGCTACTAAATGTTTGCAGCTGCCCCTGTGAACCATGCACACAGTGTTGACCTATACGCTCAGCGCGTAGCTCTCTTCCACATCAGGCTTCCTCATTTTGAGGCGTCATATATGACACTTTACGTCAAAGTTCATGGTTTGTTCGAACCGATGAAGCAACGCCGAAAAGTGAATAAAACAATAAAATGCAAAATAAGGTGAAAAACTAATTGCAAGATGAAAAAGACTGTTGAATGCAGAATATTAACTTTTATTCTAAGTACTGAGTAGAAGCACAGACTTTCATAAACATGGAACTACCATGTGAAGCCATAGTAATGACCCCGCAGGGAATGGGAAAGAAAACATCATTTGTCATTTGAAAACATGGACCCTTGCACTTGCTTTTTCATCCTTGCGGTCTTTGCCCCTTGTCCAAATGATCCTAAAAGCAATTTTAAGAAACCTTGAGAGTTGATTTACGGCTCGGGCCTGTCATCTTAATCAAGTCTCTCAATGGAAGGAGACAAAAGTCTAACACCAGCCTGAGCCCAGCAAGGGGGCCGAGCCAAGCGGCGGCTGACAGTTGTCTTTTTCTGACCATGATTTAGGTGGGGCCTGCTTCACTGTTCTCGCGCTCCATCCCTTCTCCTTTAGCAGCATCTAGTGAGAAGGGGTTACGCCATGCATAAAGCTACCCATGCCCTGCATTCTTGCTCAGACTGTTGAGGCTGTCAGGGGGCTCCTCTGATTTAGGGCACCCCACTTTAGTGGCCCCTATAAATTTAAAAACTAATTCAGTGCTCTGCAGGACTTTTTGTTTTTGTAAGACCTTTGGTCCTTATCGTTGCTGACAATTTTATGAAGTGGTCTTAATGAGCAGCAGATTAAAATGGCCTCTGATGGAAGGTGCCTGAGATTACAAAGGCCGGTAGGGAAAGGAGTCACAGGGTGTCAGTTTGGAGGGGAATCCTAAAAGAAACGGTGGAGTGGTACGCACAGATACTGGAATCCCTACAAATACCTGCAAGTGAGTTAATTCAACGCAGAGCTCATATTATGAAGTAGAGAGCTGAAGGGAGGACAGGGTAGACGTAGGCAGAGTCCTCTGTGGCTCCTACGGTTTCTAGGCTCCTTTTATACCAGCCTGTAAGCAAACAGAGCTAACAGTTTACAGCCAATTAAATAGTACTTAAAGCTGAGCGTTTACGGTGGTAAACATGTTGGAGAGTTTGGGGAGGCCAAAGCCAGTGGGATACTTGAACCCTTGCCTAGGGTTTGCTCTTCGTGTATCAGAGTAGAAGGATGGTAAGTGCATATGTATACACAGAGCCAGCAGATGTTCTTTTTGCACTCTATTTATCAGACAGACTGACAAGCATTAAAAACAGTGTGTGAGCAGTCCGCCGAATGAATCCAAACATGCCAGCGAGAAAGGAAATTTTTCTGGATGTGTCAACAGACACACCTTGCATTTTGTCCCACCTTTCATGAGGAGGTGAAGGTTGTTGGTTGTTTCTGTGGCGTAATTGTCAGCTTTCAGAAAGTGTAAACATTGTTTTTTTTTGTTCTGCTTTTAGGAGATGTTGAATATGTCCTGTTTTGTATCCCAGGCAGTTGTTTAATGGAAGACTTGCTTTAACGCATCGCAGAAACTAAGCGCAGCACGTGTTTTATGATCTCGTAAACGAGCAGAGATGTTGTGAAACGTGTGTCTTTGTGCTGGGGGTGGGTGGGTGTATGGTGTCTGATAGGGATTTATCTCCCCCTCTACCACACACACACACACACACACCTACCCACCCCCTTTGTCTGGATGGTGGAGCACTCCCCAGAGTGCAATGCTGGACGAGCAGGAATCTTGGTCCAGATTTCCAGAGATTCTCCCATATCACTTACACAAGAGCCTGGATGTGCTGGGCCTGCTTCCTGAGAGCTGTTTGTCCTTCACACTCTGCAAGCACATCACTGCAGCCAAAACAGTTTAATGAGGTGATTACTTAAAGTGGCCTAAATATTTATGAATAACAAAACTAGTCAGTTTCTTCCTCTTACTCTCAGTATTAGCAAGTTGTGTGTTATCAGTCCAGATGATGCAATCATGAACAAAATATGTAAGATTGCTATGACCTTAGAATATAAGTTTTAACTGGAAACTCTTGCCTGCAGATTTTCATCAACAACGAGTGGCAGAACTCGGTTAGTGGAAAGGTTTTCCCCGTCTACAATCCGGCTACTGGAGAGCAGATCTGTGACGTCCAGGAGGCAGAGAAGGTACATAACCCACACAGAAACTTTCAGTCATGAATATAATGTTCATAAATCCACTGCTATTCTTGTAATAATAACATAATGTCTGAGTTCTCGGTTTCATTTATAATCTTAAAAGTCTTAATGTTGAACACTGTTTGAGTCGAATGACTGATTAGTTTGATTAAGTATGATTACGCATCATGATTATTTGCTACAACTGTGATGTTTTTAGCAATAATGTTTCTCAGAGTAGTAAAATGCACACAGTGAAGTATTAGTTATTAATCTCTAATTAAGTTGTTTATGAGCACATGTTTACAAATCAGCAGCATATTCACTCTAAGTGTACTTCTTTTCATCATTGTAAATAGTTTGTCATCATCACTATAACTTCTAGACTTGGTTTTAGAAATCCACGTCAGTTTTCATCCAAAAAAGTCAATAAGAACCAAATTGTGAAAAAATACTTATTTAATTTGTTAGTGATCGCATAATCTCATCCAGCAGTTAATATGCTTACATCCTGCTGCAACTAATGCTCATTTTAAATCTGTCTGGAAGGCTGATGTAGATAAAGCGGTGCAAGCAGCTCGTCTTGCCTTTTCTTTGGGTTCTGTATGGAGGAGAATGGATGCATCTGAGAGGGGACGACTGCTGGCCAAACTGGCTGACCTGGTGGAGAGGGACAGTGTGTATTTAGCAGTAAGTGGATGAATACTGCAAAATTTTTATTAATGTGACCATAATATGATAATTTCCAACAGCAGAAATTTGATAATACAGTCTATGCAATGAATTTCTTCTACAGGAATTTTTTCTACTTTTCCATTTATTTTATTCATGGGATTTGATGTCTTATTTTATATTTCAGTGTAGTTTCTCGTTTCCAAAACTTATCTTAAACATTTGATGTCTTCTGCTAAATTCTTGTGGCTTCCTTCACGTTTGAAAATACAAATATTTGCTTTACCTTAAAGAGAACTGAGGAGCTGTATTTGTAGTTTAATGTTATCTTGGTGTCACATTTCACCCATGGGTGAGTGTAAAGGATGGAACAGTTTGGAATTATGTGAAGATCACAAGGTTATATCACATTTTTCTCAAACGTCTCCCCCGTCTCTCGTCAGACCATTGAGTCGCTGAACAGCGGGAAACCTTTCCTGCCCACCCTGTTTGTCGACCTCCAAGGAACTATAAAGACTCTGAGATACTTTGCTGGATATGCAGACAAGATCCACGGCACCTCCATTCCAATGGGTAAGAGCTAAGTAATTCAGCATCTATCTATCCATCCATCCATCCATCCATCCATCCATCCATCCATCCATCCATCTATCTATCTATCTATCTATCTATCTATCTATCTATCTATCTATCTATCTATCTATCTATCTATCTATCTATCTATCTATCTATCTATCTATCTATCTATCTATCTATCTATCTATCTATCTATCTTTCTTTCTTTCTTTCTTTCTTTCTTTCTTTCTTTCTTATGGGTGTTTTTGTTATATAATCTGTTGCGATTGGTCGACATAGAACATGCACCCCAAACCTGCATGAAGTGATTATTGTGGAGTCTTGGGTACAGCAGAAAAATAATTCTAGACTTAATTTGGTTGAAATTAAAATAATTTGTATCCGTACAGATTTTTAGATAGAAATTTTAGTTTCTTACCATTTTTGTAGAAATATGTTTGGTCTTACCTTGAGCCCTGATGTTTTATCTTTCATTTATGTGAGATTTAAATCTTAAAATTCATGTCAGATTTTTTTTTTCCAGCTATCTGCATAATTCCCCAAATGAGATCTGCACTGAGAATATTTTTGTGTTTTTATGCAGCCAAAAAGTTAAATCTAACCTTTTCCTTTATGTTCAGATATCCTGAAAATAAAATGAGAGCATCATTTCTAAATCTAGGAATCGGCATAATTTTGATTATGTAACAAATCATTGTATAATGAAATTCAAGAAGATAACCCCTTTGTTCAGCTCACAGAAGAATGAAAGAAAGAAAACAAAGAGAAAAAAAGAAAGAGAGAAAGTGTGAAGTACAGACTATAAATGCAGATGAAGGAAAGAGCTCCATCATCATTTGTTTTGTATCACCAGTGCAGGACGAACAGGCTTTGGCTTTTGTCATTTAGTATTTTTTATCTTCACAGTCTATGCAGAGCTGTCCTCTGTCCTCAGCTGTCCTCTAACTATACACCTAACACGCCAGTTTGTGATGTTTGCACTTAATGTTCTCTCTTGCTTATCATTTGCTTTTATAGAAGAGAGAACTCACCACATCTGGAGAAGTAGAAAGAGTTTAATATTCCTGTCTTATTTTTTTAAAATAAATATGCAGTTGGTTGCTTTTACTGACGTGAAGCAGTAGTTTATTTTTCTCTGCACCACACTGTGAGGAAATCACCAGAGATTTTCTATTGTGATACCTACTTTTATTATAGCACCCAAATCACAAATTGCTCATTTTGAGGCACATATATCTATTTTGGGGTTCTACCAGAGAAAGATTTATGTTTACCTTATTGCAATACTTTAACATGAATAAAACTGTACATTGCTGCAGAACAATTTGCCATCAGGTTTAAACTCTGTTTCAGCTTGTATGTCTTAAGACCTCTGAAAGGCCCAGTCTGCTCTGACTGATCAGCTGATAGGTCCCTCCATAAGAAGCCGGAACTTTGTTCTCGCTCTTGAGGCCACAAGAACAAGAAAAAAAGTTCTTTTTTATCTGGTCAATTTATACTCCAGAAGAAGCTTCGTCTGCAACGGGGTGGGGATCACTGCGGGGGATGGCCGTGCTTTTATCTGCAATTAACAGGGTTGATTCATATTTAACGTTGTTCGTGACAGGGTGGGTTGTGCACATTGGCTCCATGTCTTTAAATGCCATATGTGTTGTAAAAAAGGTTTGTACTTTCTCACCACTTTGATCAGCTGTTTTATTTAAACTTTTCCTTTAACCTGGATCAGCAAAAATGGGGAAACTCAAGTCCATAAGAACAAAATTTTGTCATTTTGTTCCTGCGGCCTCCAGAAAAAAAAGGTTCTTGCTTCTTGTGGAGTGTGTAACAGGCTTTAAACCAGCCAGCTGAAATCCATTAGGCAAATGCACATTCTAGATTTGGTGAATTTGGTGAAGAGGTCCATTTACAGAACTGCTGCCATTTACTCAGCTTCTAATTTAATCAAATTCAAGAAGTTTTAGAGGATTCAGAGTTTAGGGAAACATTTTGTTAAAGTCATCATAGAAAGGTAAAAAACATTATTCACTCTTGAAACAAGGCTGATATCAGCCGTATGGCAGGTACATTTTGGGATGAAGCGAGGGAAAAGTTGGCTGTCCGTTTCAAAAGGAAGGGAAAAAAAGAATAAGAGAAGACATAGGAAACCTCCTGATACCAACACATTGTCCCTCTCAAAGCTTCTCTTGTGCGCTGCTGCCAAACCAACCACAGTGTGCGTTTTCCCAGGGGGGTTTGCTTAAAGCTTTGTTCATCTTGTAGACTTTCAGTAGAATTAAACGGATATTCCTACAGTCTGCATGATGTAAGGAAACATGTCAGGATGAGGTGCAATGCATATACCACCAACAACCCCCCTCTGTTTGTCTTGCATGTTAAGCTGGGATTGTGGTATTAAATTTGTGTCACAGACAGTCTGACATGAATAGGGACTCTTATTATGTGGAGCACCTTTGGCTACACAGTTTAGTATCGTTTACATTGCTTGTTCCAAATTGTAATCTAAGTCATTTACAGGCGTCATAGTTTCACACAAGCCTGGCAAAAACTGGAGTTTCTCCGGAAAATCTCATGTTTTTATAGATCTGATCTGCAAACAGTAACACTTTTAAAAGAGTGTATAATTAAGGGAAGCTGTTGACATATGGGAACTTTTACTGTAGTTTTGTGTCCACTGCCATGCCTCTACTGTTTCCCACTGAAGGATTATTTGGCTTCTTATCTTCCTCCGATCATTCCAGTCCAAGTGCAACATTAGGCAATCATCAGCTGACCACTGTTGTAATAAATGCATACACACATTTCTCAATATGAATTGTTTTTGTGGAGAATGAACAAGCATGGCACGCCCTCAGTAACAACCTCCTTTTACTCAAGTAATGCAAGAGGAATGAGCAAATCTTTCCAGCATAACACCCATCTCTATGACTTAAAACAGTTACACACATGCCTGTGCTGTTGGAGGCTTGAAACGTAATCCCTCACCAGTGTTTAAGGAAGCAAGAATGTTGCGTGTGGATTCATTTACAAATTAACATGTTGAGTCAACAACAGCGGGGTGTCAGGTGGTGACATTTTTCAAGTGTTTCAGTTATTTTTCAAAGTTTTTTTTTTTTAGCAAAAGTGAGAAATGAGTTATAAGTTCTCTCTTTGTTTGTGTTCCTCTACAGATGGAGAGTATCTGACATTTACTAGATATGAGCCGATTGGAGTCTGTGGACAAATTATCCCTGTGAGTATAAGCCTGCCTACAAGTGACATGCACAAATCTGACATTAAAGTGTAAAGAAAAAAAACTGATGAAAGCAAATTGGCTGAATTTAAAAGAGAAACAGGCTTGTTTATTGGATTACATTCTACATTTTCCGATAATTCCCAGACAGTCATTGTTTATTTGGGTAAATCCTGGTGGTAAGCCCCCAAAATGACTATGCTTGTGAGTCTGAGTAATAGAGAATGAGAAGTGAGAGGCAGAACAGTAGGGGGAGGGATTTATCCAAGTGGGTTTGAGAGAAGGAGAATGATGAGAAAGGAGGAAAAGATCAAGGAGAAAGAGACACTGTTGATTGTGCAAGAGAGCAGAAAGCGTGTGGTTCTCCGTTGAGCCCCATGGGCTCCTGTGTAAAGCAGAAATAACACAGGCCTCTGTGTTGTACAGTGATATGGGTCTATTGCACATGTGTTGCAATTTCCTGATTTTCTCAGAATGCTGTGGGAAGAGAAAACACTATACAAGTGCCGAGAACATTTTTTCACTTGACTATGTTTAGACAGAGTGAAAATGAGAGTGAGTGACTTAAGAGTGATGAGTTATTGAACTTGACTTGTGACCACCCAGTGTGTCAGTTGCATTATTTTTCCACTTGTGTGTGTGTGTGTGTGTGTGTGTGTGTGTGTGTGTGTGTGTGTGTGTGTGTGTGTGTGTGTGTGTGTGTGTATGTGTATGTGTATGCCTGGGTGTCACACACAGTGGAACTTCCCTCTGATGATGACAGCATGGAAGCTGGGTCCAGCACTCGCATGTGGAAACACTGTTGTCCTGAAACCTGCTGAGCAGACACCGCTCACCTGCCTCTACATAGCAGCTCTTATCAAGGAGGTAAATGTCAAGAGGCACTCTGCCAACTGTAAACGTTTTGTTTGGACTGTCAAACCACTCCACACACTGGATCAGCTCATTTGCAGGAGTCATTTTGCCAAGAACAAAATGTTCATGAATTTGGCTAACACGCTACTTGTAGAGGCTGTAGTGAATGTAGCTGCAACACTTAACGGAGGTAATTACACGGCTATAACAATTTTTCATGTAGTAAAATAAAAAGTTTTTTATCTGTATTTTTCATGTTATAAAATAATATCCCTGCAATGGACAGGCGACCTGTCCAGGGTGTACCCTGCCTCTCGCCTGGTAATTGCTGGGATGTGCTCCAGCTTCCCCGAAACCCTGAAGAGGATCAAGCGGCATAAAAACTTAATAAATGAGTATGGCGTGTGTTTACATCACGATATCCACATAAAAATAGATGCTAAATACCATCAACAATACAGTTTTCTTAATGGATTGAAACTTTGTACTGTCATCACAAGAAAAGATTAATCTAAAGGGTAACTTGGATGAAAGGAAGAAATATCTCTCATCACAACTCAGTTATTCATTTTGGTGCAAAACTTTGATTTTTCTCAATGTAATTAGTTTTATTTAAATTCCTACCAAGCGCACAATCCAAAATATGAACATATAGCTGTATAACTTAGGAACTATTTACACATCCATCACAGAAAACGCTGAATTTGAACTTGCTGGGCAAAAAGTCGTCATCCTTAGAACACACAGTACAACAACTTTCACAAAGAATAATAAATGCTAAACTCTAAGTTTCAAAGGAGGGATATTCATGCAATGATTCTAATCACAAAACTACAGTGTTTTACAAAGATGGAAGCTATTTAGCACAGTTAAAAGGACCACTCCCAGGTATTCGGTCTTGTCTCCATCTACCTGAGTACAGATGACTCTTCACTTTGGTTTGTCAAGTATTTCCAAGGAAAACGCACAAACACAAACTTCTGTTTTTTAATCATGTTGATAAAAGTAAGGTCAGCACTCTATCACTTTCTCCATCTACTCTCACGTATGTTTATACTGTTTTCCTGCAAAAACTCATCTCCCACTAGATTTCTTGTTACATATTGAATGCACACCCATCTCTGTTGTCAGAAACTTTTATAAAAATAACTTACCATGTCAGTGACAAAAATAATTCCTTGGATTACATTGGGTTTTTGTTGTACACAGGAGTCTTAAAATTAGATTCTTTAAGAATGTAAGTGTGTTAAAAAAAAAAAAAAAGTTTACTGGTGCTTAAATGCAGCATAAGCAGTATAAAAGACTGGTTGCATTGTTCTAATTTGGCATCGCACTGAACATAAAGAAAACAGAATGAACGTGTGAATAAAGAAACAATCAAAACTATAACCAGTATTTAATTATGTTTACATAAAAGTGTTTGTAAAGGGATGCAAATTGCTTAAATATGGTGAAAGCTACTCTGAAAATTCAATTGTAATTTTCACTTCTACTCTGAATAATACATATTATTCACTAACTTAATATAAATGTTGACACTTCACAAAAGAGTGCTGACAGGGAAAACAAAGGATTTAAAGTATTATAACATAATGTCATAGACAGAGTTCAGCCAAGACACTGAGGTCAATATAAAATATTGTTAAAAACATTTAGAAATGGATAATTGATTTGATTTAATGTGTGACATATGTGTAGTGGTGTTTTTGGTGAGCGTAGCTGTGCACATAAAGTAAAACATAGGAATAACTTAAACAGGATAGGAACAACGCAGCATGACACCCTGATCCAGAGAAACTCAGTAATGTGCACATCTAAGTGTCCACATCCTCCTTGTTTCCCCTGAGTCTTCTTCAGCTGCACCTCATTTTGGAGTCTGTCTGTGGCCGTCTTCTTTTTTGATGTTCTCTTTGCTCTATGCTTGCAGGGACGTTGGGTTGGGTCCGGATTCCCTCACACTGCCTGCAGTTTTGCTTGGCTCTGCTGTCATCTCCGCTAAAGCTTATTTCCTCTCATATTGTTTTGACAGGCTGGGTTTCCACCGGGAGTCATCAATATTTTGCCAGGATACGGGCCAACTGCAGGAGCTGCAATTGCTTCACACATGGGCATAGACAAAGTGGCTTTTACCGGATCAACCAAGGTACTTTTTTTCCCCCTTTCTAATGTGACTCAGATCAGCAGCTGTTTACTGCTAGCTTTTGTCACGGAGCACAAGTGACACAATGACAAACATGTGCAGAGCATAAGAGCAGGCTGGGTAATTAGGGTATGTTGTGTGCCTGTCCTGAAGTCTAAATGACAAACAAATGGGATCTTGCATAAACTGAGTACCCTGTCATTACTCCTCATGACAAGACTCTGATTTTATCTCACACACATGTGCATATTTGCGTTGTCAAGAGCATGCAAACACTTATCTCTGAAAACACCGCTTGTTCTCTGTTTTCCTTCAGCTGTCTCTCTAATATTAATGTATGAACATCAGCAGGATGTTTCGTTTAACTTACTATTCTCCTCTGGATAAAGATCTGTAGCTTTTCAGTACAGGGAAGCAGTAAACCCGAAGCTTGAGGACATACCATGTTAGGTGTTGAATGTTTTGGTCTGAACACATTCCTGAGGCTGAAGCAAACAGCAGAGTGACAGCAGATCCCCTCTCAGCAGATCATTTATAAACACTTGCCATCATATCTACCAGACTACCTCCTCTGTTAAAACCATTTACTGCAGAACAAATGTACAATACATTTTGTGATTTGGCCAACTTGTATTTCACAAGTGCCTTTGGTAAAATAACCAGATTTTTGCAGTGTCTCTTCTGACTGTGGTGTTGTTTTAGAGATAGTGTATGTACCATGAGCAAGATCAGATAAGCCCACACAGGTACAGACATAATAGATCACTGTCAGGAGCCACAAAAGCACGGCAGCGAAACCAAAATTTAATAGCTCAATGGAAGATTTATGTTTAAAACCAGGATGTACAAGCTTGTTTGTCCTCACTACTACTGCTACAGTTCAATTCAATTAGATTCAGTCATCTCGTGTCACTTTTTGAGGTAGAATGCATTTCAGTGCACCTCAATGTAGTCCAGTCTTATTTCACTTAAGACAAATCATTATTCCAGTTTATAATAACTGTTCATATGAGGCACTTTATTAAAAATAAAATAAGCATCAAATCTTTTCAATTCAATTCCCCAAACTGAGCATGGCAAGAGGGTGGACATCAGTGTGAAGGAGAAAACTCTATGAGGCACGTTACATACCCCAAAACAGAGAACTTTGTTCTTGTTCTCACGCTGGCAGGACCAAGAACAAAGTTTGTGGGCTTGTGTGTCTTCGTATGACACATGTTTTATAGATTTTGTACTTTCACTGCCTCGTCCTGATGTTCCTTTAAACTATCCATTCAACATTGTTAAATGTTTCGCATCAGACAAGAAGTGGAAATGACAACTTTGCGCTTTCTGCTTTTCTGCAATAATTATGCCCACTTCAGCTTTCCCACACAATCACTCAATAGTTTTCGGACGGCAGACAAGGAGAGTTTTGTCCGGATGATGCATCAAGAGTAAGCCAGAAGAACTCCAAAACAAGGGATACAAGAACAAAATAACATAATCATTTTGCCACATTAACAACAACAACTAGGTTGCTTATCATGGTAACAACCTTCACCAAGAAGAAAAACCTCCTGCAGAACCAGGCTGAAGATTGTGTCCATCTGTGGATGGAGAGGAAAGGAAAGAGGGGTTAACAAGCATTGTATTTCTAAGCCAGGGATGCACACTGAGAAAGAAAAAGAGAGACACAAATGAATGACAGTAACATCATATATTTATACAGGCAGAAAAAAAAGTAATAACTGAAAAAATGCTCAGTACGTCATATGATGTCACCCAGCAGCCTATGGCAGAATTGCTCAGGGACTGTTAACTCACCAAAAAAAAGTTTTATGCCGAATCTTAAAGATAGAGAAGGTGTCTGCTTCCTGAAGCCGAAATGGCAGCTGCTTAAATAAAAGAAAGGCCCATTAACCAGAGGCTCCCTTTCTACTTTTTGAAACACCTGAGAACCACAAGTAAACCTGCAGTCAGAGAGCAAAGTGCTCAGCTGGGGGAAAAGGAAATATGATCCAATGAAACTCAGTCTGTAATAAATAATTGCAGTGGTCAAATCTTAAGGGCTATGATGGACTGGCGACCCGTCCAGGGTAAATTATGCATATTCTCAAAGGAGAATATGCATAGTTTAGAAGAAATCTGACCGACTGATTTCATGTACCAGTTCTGAGTATTCGTGTTTCCATCTGTTTGAGCTGTGCTGTGGAAACAGTTGCAGGCATTACACAAAACTTCAACTTACCAAAATTTGGGATGACAGCATTCTGTGACGGTCTTGTTAGTGTAACTCTTTCACCACAAACACAGTAGAAACACATGTCTGTAAAAATAAAAAGTCTTTCATTTTTTGTCTTTTAAACAAATTACACAAGTCTGACAGATGCGTTTTTCACACAGTGGTTAAAGCAGATCCATGCAAAACAAGACAAACCTTAAACTCCCACTGTTCTTTTTTGGCAGACCAGAGAAAAGCTGCTGAGTGCTGCATCAGCTTGTATGGTTATATGCACAGCTGAACCTAGCGTAGAGTTTGACCAGGCCATTTAATCTGACCACAGTCCTTTTTCCAATACTTATGAATGGGAGGGCTCTCAGCCTTTTGACTAAACCCTTCATATTTTGGAGTTTCTGTTGCTTTTATCTTTATTAGTGGGAAATCACCATGCAGACGTTATCTTTAAGACATTTGTCTGCTTAGACATTGTCTTTAAGTTACCTGAATGGTGATATTGTCAGATTATGCTGGTGCAGTCATAAAATCTAGATTGTGTTAAATCAAAGCAAAAGCAGCAGAAAATCTTTAGATTTTCCCTGTGTTGGTATACACCTAGTTTAATATCTTAGCATACACTTTAATCTATACATTAATTTTCTTCCTTTTAATTTTTATTTTTTTTAAATGGTAACCCAATGAACGTTGCAAGGCCAGTTTGAATCCAGTTATTCAAAGTCCTGATGAATTATCTGTGTGGATGTTTGAAGTTTTGAGAATTACCATAATTACCATAATTACCACTAACACACTTATTAGGCACCATGAATATTGAGCTAATAAGTGCTTATTGAAATAAATGACTGATGTCATATTTCCAGGGCTGCATTGGAGCTGGGGCTGCATGTGTAGTGGCGCTGTGGCCTCTACTAGGGAGGAGGGTTGAACAAGGACCTTTTTGTGTGGAGTTTGCATGTTCTCTCCATGTATGCATGGGTTCCCTCTGGGTATCCTATCCAAAGACATGCATGTTAGTTTAATTGGTTACCATAAATTGTTCTTAGCAGTGAGTGTGTGTGTGTGCAGATGGCTGTTTGTCTCTCTGTGTTGGCCCTGTGATGGGCTGGCGACCTGTCCAGAGTGTAACCTGCCTCTTGCCCAAAGACTGCCTTGGATAGGCTCCAGCTTCCCTGAGACCCTAAATTGTACTAAGCGGTTAAGAAAATGGATGGATGGCTTTGGAGGTGTCAATGTTGACACTTTACCAAACTTATGGAGCCTTTTTCCACATTCAGTGGACATTCAGTAGTCAAACGTTCCACCAGCCATTGGATTCCTATCACAGGGAGACTGGATAGGTGGGTAACTGTGATGTATTTTTGTTCATCCATTGAAGTTAAAGTGAGCTCATGCAATAATTAAAGTCATCATTATAAGTAAACTACACATCTGTAGATTCATATTAACTGTATAAAAGAGAAAAGGAAAGCTTACATGGGCGCAACATTGGTTTTTCTTGCTTAGTTTTCAAACATGTAGTTTTGAGGTTCCCATTTCCATCTTACATCAAGCCTGATTCATGTTTCCCCTGTTTTCCAAAATTCCATAAACTTTATATAGTTTAATCCTATTCAAGGTCATAGAGGGGCTGGAACCTATCCCAGCAGCTATCAGATCAAAAGTAATCTTTTCCAAATCCTTACCAACCAGTTTTGTTACCTGAATAAAATCAATTTTATTTCCTCAGCCTTAAAGGGGCTCTACTAAGCTATTTCTAGTTTTCTGAGCTTTCGACAGTGTTATAGTGTTGAATAGTCATCAGACATTTTTTTTTATCGCCTAAAGGAGTGTTTGAGTTTTCCAGCACGCTCTACGTTTGGTTTCCATGGCGACGGAAACGCTTGGTTTTTAGAGACTAATTTCTACTCTGAAACTTTAGTGACGTCCCTGTGGGAGGGACTCAGTGATTGGTCATTTTATAAACATCATGTATACATAGACTCCGCATAGTATCACGCTGCCTATACGAGCAGACGTCTCATCGTGCCGCCATCTTGAATGGGTCTCACGTGCGCCTCCAATACTTTGATTTGGAAGGTGTAGACCCAAACACAACAATAACTTCTTCAATTTTTACCAAATTTTTTATCACAGTTTGTTTTGTTTCAAAGAGCAAAGACATTGTTATGCCACAGGTCACTGTCAAACATAAAAAAAACTATATGCTAAAATATTTTTATAATGCTATTTAACAAAGACAAAAGGTAGCTACAATATAGATAAATGTATAAATGAATGTGATACTAACATGTTTGATTGTTTGTTTATGCATTTGGATTTATCTGTCTATTTTTATCTGGTCAAATAATGAATGATTATTCAACCTTGTGAAATGTAATTCCACATGATCTGCTTTCAATATTTCGCTGGTTATTGCAACCGTATGCTAAACAAAACACAGGAATAGTTGATGGGTTTCTCTTGACTACAGTTGACTCTTTCTTTTTTACATTTATTTATTTATTCATCAAATCAATTATGTGTTTTATGTGAAACGTGTTTTGTTTGCGTGTAATATATACGCATTGTTCCACAGAAAACAGTTATGTGGGGAAACTACATTGACTTTGCCACAAGATTTGAAATCGGAGACCGATCCAATATGGCGGCAACGCTCGTTCACTCTCCAGCGTACAATGAGGCTTCTATGAATATATGATGTCTATGGGTCATCTTCTTTAGGTTGTGCACGTTGACGAGAAGAACGCCACACCCACCTTCACTGCTCAGTATAATTACTCCAAGCTGTTAACCAAACAGATGCAGCCCACAGGCGGTACATAGGGCGGAGCTTTCTCTGTTAGCTTGTTTATGGCAGAGGCTGATCTGAGGGATCAATACAAAATGAATGAAGGGGTTTGTGAAAGATGCTTGATTATTTTTTTGCTCTTCTTGACTTGCATATTAACATAAATTAGACTGAAATGTGCATAATAGAGCCACTTTAACAAACAGTGAGTTGGAATGAAGATACAAAAAACAATGATCTCACATGAAATGTTTAAGGTGTTGGGTAGCATAATAACTTATACATGTCCATGGTGCACATTCAGAACATTTTACCAAAATACTTTGACAGAAGTCCTCACTGGGTTGCATTTAGAAATTTAAAGTACTTGGTAAGCATAAGAAAGTTACTTGTTTTACAATGTAGTCATTATCTGCATGGACACCATTTCTGTAATATACATGTAGCTGCTGTCCCAACCAGTGGAGGTTATCATTCTTTTAACTTAATTATAGGTTGTTTCGGGGCACATGAACAACCCCCCCCATGAGGACATATTTGGGAGGAGGACAGTATCAACTAAAATTACACTCTGAAATTTATTAATAACAGACGTTCTCTCCCTGGTCTCATCATTTTCTAACTTTCGACAGAGCAAGGCATAATTGAAATATTGATTTAAGGATTGTGAGAAACTGTATTCAACTTTAAACAAAAATTTATCCTGTGATGGATGTTTTAATGATTTTTCCGTACAGATTAATATAAATATACACTTTAGTTTTAACTCTCCGTAGTAGCATATTTGTATGCCAACAAACATAAATACACATTTTAAAGGAAACATTTTCTTTATTTCATCATCTCATTTTATTTGGGGATTTCCTTTGTGAGTAACCCTGTTTTTTAGTTTCTTTTTAACTAGTTTTTTGTTGTTTCATGTTGTCTGGAGCCAATTATTGTCATGAATGAGTCCATGTTGTTAGAGACTGCCGATACTCAGACAGTGAGTCACTGCGCTGTTGCAGCAAAGCACAGTGTCTCCGCAGAAAGTGGAGGCTGGTGGAAAGGTTACAGGTGGATTTTAGGACCACAACTCATCTTCTCATGGAATCACATGAGTTTATGACTCCACGCAGAAAAGTCTCTCAGCATAGTGTATTTCCTTTATGCCTGGACAAACGTGTGCAAACATCCTCTTAGTCAGCCACTCTAAGTCTCTGATCAAAGGCGTGCAAAATACATCAGAAACCATGCTCCCAAGCCAGCTGTTTTCATACAGCTTCAGGGGAAGCCACAGCACAGCAGTTGTTTCTTTTTCCTTTTCTTTTTAACCTTATCAATTTAAAATGCTGAAAGAAGATGATTCTTTTCTTTTCCATGCTGGAGGTGGGGACATTTCTGTTTGGATAGTAAGAGGGGATTTCTCTACGTTATCTTGTTTGTTCCCTTGGGAAAAAAAATCTGTATGAGTAACACGAATACTGGCTTTACGTGTAGGATTATTAGGGAATTATGTGTATGTGGAGGGTCTTTCATGGGGTTCTTATCTGTCCAGTTAATGTGGTGTTTCAGGACAAAAGAATTATAAAAAAATAGTTCTGTCAAGTGATTTCAAACTTTCCCAAAGATTAAATGATGTACAATATGGAATGCAATGGATGCTGTTTCACCAATAAGAACCAAGAGCAAATAGAAGACACCAGGGGAAAGTATCAATGTGGTCACTAACCTAAATATAAAATGCAAGAAAGCTGAAAAGGGGAAAATAAACTTCAAATTCATTATAAACAAAGCTTGTAAAATTATAAGAATGAGCTGTGTAAAGCTGGAGAGGGTTTATATTTCGAATGATTGCACAGACACCCATACAGTTTATTGTAGAGGTCCTTTCGACTGAGAAATTAATTGAATTTACCAACTTTTGTAGTAAAAAATTGAAAAAAGTAAGAAAAAAAATGTCACGTCAAACAAGAAAACTAGTCATTGCTAAAGAAAAACCATTGAAATAACTGCTGTTATGTCATAATTCAATATGACTGATTTAAAAATCCTACAAGAAAAAGTTTGGCTTTTGAAATCAACAACATGCACTCTGAAAATGATACCATCTGACTTTTTAAAAACAGTTTTACCTTAGTAGAAAGTTATCTACTGCTTATCTTTAGCAGCTCACTGGCATCAGGTATTTTCCCCCAAGTCACGAAGAATAGCTGCCATCCAGTCATTCCAAAAGAAAAGTACTAGAAGCCTCTATAATGAACAGCTACAGTCTCTAACCTTTCTTTTAGATCCAAGACATTTGAGAAAGTCGGGTTTGACCAGGTTAATGATTCCTTAAATGAAAGTGGGAATCTTGATATGTTTCAGTCAGGCTTCCGACCTCATCACATCCTGAATCTCATTGGGTCGAATACTAATTCTAGTATTTTGTTACGAAGGTATAAATCTGAACTGGTGACCTTGTCCTGTGGAGTACCTCAGGGATTAGTCTTTGGACCTCTTCTGTTCAGCTTGTGTGTTCCATTAGGATAAAATATTACATCACTTTAACAACAATTATCACAATTTTGCAGATGATCCACAACTTTGTGTCTTTGACACCAGACGGCTGCAGTCCAGTATTATGACTGCACTTTTATACTTTCTTTACACCACCTGTAATGTTTTTAATGTTTTATGTAAAGCACCTTGAATTGTCTTGTACACAAAGTGTGCTATAAAGTTGTCTTGCTTTCCAAAATACAGCATTGCTTGTAGTGTGTCTGTAAAATGCTTTGTGTATTTGTAATCAAAACCTCAGTTATTAATTGTAAATGGGTGTGTAAACTAAACAAGAGGCCAAATTCTGTTTAAAATATGCTACACTTAAAGGGCACACTTATTTCTTTAGCCACAAATATGCTTTGACAAGGTTTACAACATTTAACAGGAAAACAAGTATTTTATCAAAATGTATATACACACTGCTCAAAAAAATAAACGGAACACTAAAGTAACACGTTGTAGATCTGAATGAATGAAATATTTTTATTAAATACTTTGTTCTTTCCATAGTTGAATGTGCTGACAACAAAATCATACAAAAATTATCAATTAAAATCAAATGTATAAACCCATGGAGGTCTGGATTTGGAGTTATACTCAAAATTAAAGTGGAAAAACACACTACAGGCTGATCCAACTTTGATGTAATGTCCTTTAAACAAGTCAAAATGAGGCTCAGTAGTGTGTGTGGCCTCCACGTGCCTGTATGACCTCCCTGCAATGCGTCCAAGACCTGGACTAAAGCGTCCTCCAACTCCTGGACAGTCTGTGGTGCAACTTGGCGTTGGTGGATGGAGTGAGACATGATGTCCCAGATGTGCTCAATTGAATTCAGGTCTGGGGAACGGGCGGGCCAGTCCATAACATCAATGCCTTCGTGTTGCTGGAACTGCTGACACACTCCAGCCAGATGAGGTCTAGCATTGTCTTGCATTAGGAGGAACCCAGGGCCAACCGCACCAGCATATGGTCTCACAAGGGGTCTGAGGATCTCATACCACCCTCATGGAGTCTGTTTCTGACTGTCTGAGCAGACACATGCACATTTGTGGTCTGCTGGAGCCCATTTTGCAGGGCTCTGGCAGTGCTCCTCCTGTTCCTCCTTGCACAAAGAAGGAGATAGCTGTCCTGTTGCTGAGTTGTTGCCCTCCCACGACCTCCTCTACATCTCCTGATGTACTGGCCTGTCTCCTGGTAAAACCTCCATGCTCTGGGCACTACGCTGACAGACACAGCAAACCTTCTTGCCACAGCTGGCATTGATGTGCCATCCTGGATGAGCTGCACTACCTGAGCCACCTTTGTGGGTTGTAGACTCCGTCTCATGCTACCACTAGAGTGAAAGCACTGCCAGCATTTAAAAGTGACCAAACCATCAGCCAGAAAGCATCGGAACTGAGAAGTGGTCTGTGGTCACCACCTGCAGAACCACTCCTTTATTGGGTGTGTCTTGCCAAGTGCCTATAATTTCCACCTGTTGTCTATTCCATTTGCACAACAGCATGTGAAATTGATTGTCAATCAGTGTTGCTTCCTAAGTGGACAGTTTGATTTCAGGGTGTAATGTAACACATAAATGCACATATTTCAGTCATTCATTAAATAAAACCTTAAATATCAAGTTGGAATTTGAACGAATCTGAAAGAACTGTAAAACTGCACGACACCTACTTTTAAAACTAAAACATGGTGCCTTACAATCAGTTACATACGTCATACTCTTAAGCAGAATGTCCCTAGATGTCTTATCATAAATGAATAAGTGTATTATTTATTGTTCTTCATTTCGGTTATGTGATATCATCATTCCTGGCATGGAGTGGAGTGGAAATGGGGATAATAGGAAGATAAGGAAAAGCCACAGGCAAATCCCCCATTGTTTTCCATATCAGCACACAGGACTCGTTCATACTGAACAAAACGTCTCACAGTGGGTTGGATCACAGGACACCACCCACACACCTTGTGGTTACCTCTTCCTCCCCTTCTCTACATATCAGATGCTGTTCCAGGCTGAAACATCATTTTGTTTTCCTGTTACTGTCTCCGAAAAACCTGTAATGGATATTCATTCAGTGTGTTTGCAGAACTCATGTTTCAGCTGGCCTACCAGTGCATTCCTTGTTTGGAGCTAAGAAACCTCTTTAGGATATTTAATGGCTCCAGCTGATTTAGTGATCTGGCTGTGTGCCTGTTTCTTTGAGTCAACTTAAGATCTGTTTCCTCTGCTAGGTTGGCAAGCTGATCCAAGAGGCAGCGGGAAAGAGTAACCTGAAGAGGGTAACGCTGGAGCTGGGAGGAAAGAATCCCAACATCATATTTGCAGATGCAGATTGTAAGTTTCCAAGTGTCATTTTGTGGGTAACTTTGTGTTTTTTTGTCACTGACAGTTGGTGGTCTGCCAATGTCAGCATGTTTTTAATTACTTAATCTAGGTCTTTAAGTCTGTAAATTAAAACCTACCCGGCTGAAATCCTTCAAAATGTCCAAAACGTACTTGTGCTATGAAAACCTCTGGATGGATGTGTTTCATATAAATTATAAGTGGCTCACCAAACTAGGGTGCAGAGGCTTTCAAATGCTTTCAACAGGCGTGAGAGGGGCTCTCTGAGGCTGTAAATCAAGAGAATGGACCCTGACTCAGTCGGGTGCTTCAGCCGAGACCCATAAATCACAGGGGGCCGTTAACCCCTTGTGTGCAACAGCAGGGTCCCGTCTGTAAGGTGTCAGGTATCAGATTGGCCCAGGATAGCTTCAATAACACTGCAGACATAACTTCTCTTATCAGATTAAGGTTTCCTAATCTAAGTTTAGCCCAAATCAACGCTGGGTTCTGAATTATCAACCTTAAAAATACTCATTCAAACTTTACTAGTTAATAAGTACATCTGTGCTTGTGAAACACTTGCCATACAGAAGTTTATTTTTTAATGAATAAGTCACTTTATGTGCTTATTGATGGACTAAAATCTGCCTTACCCTTCAGTGGACCTGGCTGTGGAACAGGCCCACCAGGGTGTGTTTTTCAATGCAGGTCAGTGCTGCACCGCAGGCTCTCGCATCTTTGTGGAGGAGCTCATATATGATGAGTTTGTTCGGAGGAGTGTGGAGCGAGCCAAGAGGAGGATAGTTGGCAGTCCTTTTGACCCCACAACTGAGCAAGGTCCACAGGTGAAGTGAAAAAATCAATTTCACTTATCATGTTTTATCTTCCCTTTATGTCATTTTCATATAGTTTTTAAAAAATTTTTTTTATTATATCTGCCTCCAACAGATCAGCCGGGAGCATCAGAGCCGTGTGTTGGAGTTCATCCAGAGCGGCATCAGTGAAGGAGCCAAGCTGGAGTGTGGAGGCAAAGCTCTGGGCTGTAAAGGGTTCTTCATTGAGCCCACAGTTTTCTCTAATGTGAGGGATGACATGCGCATTGCTAGAGAGGAGGTAAAAAAAATATAAAGACCTGGAATTTTAATTTTGTGCAACTAATATATACATACATGTATATATATACTGTATATACATGTATATACATGAGCCTATTTGTTATGTCTTCTGACACTAATTTTGACTGCCGATAATGTTAGGCTCTCTCTATCTCAATAATAATTTGACTTACACGTCATTGTAACTGGACATATTTTAGTCACCATGACAAAAGATTTCTTCTGTAAATCTGTTATGTCAAAGTAAAAAATCTGAATTTTAAGGAGATGAAAAGATGGTTAAAGCGGTTAAAAAAAATAGAATAATTTTGAATATGGCAGCTAAATACAATGTACAATATATCCAACCAGTGAGCAAACATCACAAACGTATCCTAAAAGGCTTCAGCACCTTCCTACTAGGTCCATTTCTGGTGTAAAACATTGTTTAGCTACTTGATTCTCAAAACCCATTTTTGCTGTCGTTGTTAAAGGTCACATGAATTAGTAGTTTGAGTCCTCAGTACTAAATTCTTAAATGTATTTTAAAAGATACATTTTGATTTATGAAATTTAGTTAAAACTGCAGAATTACAAACTTCTATGGCTGTCAAAGGTACTTAAAGACCTAAAGGAGAATTTAGGCACATATGCAATGATAACAAGTGTGATAATAATTAATAACTTTGTAAAGGAATAACGAATAATAAATAAGTGTGAACTGAATAAAATTATGACGCTATAACAATAAGTATCAGCGTATTAAATGTGGAAAAAAATCACAATAATGAATTTATTTCAGATTATGTTTAAAATACAAAGAAATCAATTATATCTGGATATATTGACAAACATGGAAAAGAACATTTGCAATTTATATTTAAAAAACAAGTAAATGATAAAAAGTATTAAATGTTATTCAGACAGAAATGAATGAAAAATTAATGTAAGAATAAGAATATGTCCATAAAAAAATAAATCATTCCTTTATTTTGTGGTGTGGTTTTTTTTTTTTTTGCCATTTATATTTTTATTTTTTATTTTTTATTTATATTTACATATTCAGTCTTATTTTCTCTTTGCAGATGTGTTCTTTATTGGGTCATTTCTCTTTATCCAGTCTTTTAAATTAGAGATTTTAAAGATTTTCCAGGAAGCATTCTGATGTCAGATCTTGATGTGTGTCTTCTGGCAGATTTTTGGACCAGTCCAGCAGATCATGAAGTTCAAAACTATTGAGGAAGTGATAGAAAGAGCCAACAACTCAGATTATGGTTTGGTTGCTGCTGTATTCACCAATGATATCAACAAAGCCATGGCCATTTCTACAGCCATGCAGGCCGGCACCGTCTGGTGAGTTCACTGGTTTGTTTCTTTAGCTGGAATCGGTTGTATTCTTCATGTGAAATATATCAAACATTTCAGTCATCCAGAAACTGTACACTGGCAGTGTGCCTCCTAACCATCATTACACGCATTACAAGATTGTTTTCTTTCCCTTTTTTCCTTCACTTTGTTCGCACAGCTTAGACATTTAACACGTTGAGACATCACATGCAATGTGCCAGCACAGGAACCATAAGTTCATATAAATGGACACCTAATTTCAGTATTTGTTTAAAAGAAATTATTTTGAATTGCCACTTGTTGAAATGACTCAGAATTGTTTTGTTTAATTTTGTAATCATGTGCAGATGGTTAGGAGTGAAAGCAGAATTATAGTTAACTAACAGTATCTGCCAGAAAGGTTTCACCACTTGTCAAACTTGACCGCTTCAGTCTGGTAACTGAACAAACATTTATTCTTCCACTTTTTCCTTCATCCTTGACGTGTCCCACTCACCATCTCACCACCATCCAACATCACACATACATAACAATATTTTTTATTCAAAAACCTCCTAAAAGCATCGATGATTCGTTGTTTTATCATCAACATTTTCTCAAGCTGCTTGTTTATTCGGTTTAAACTGGCTCTAATAGTTATTTTTATGTTGTTGTGTTCTTTTGCATCTTTGCACCAAGCCTTTATCAGACAAATGTAATTCAACAAACCTACAAGTATATCATCTGATTGTGGTTTGTTGTGCTTGTTAAAAGCCACTAGAATTATACGATGAGGGTGAAAGATTACAAAAATAGCAGTGATGACAGAAACTAACTTTACATCCATCTTCCTAAATGCAGCTTAAGTTACACTTTGAAGCAAACCACAGGAGTCATATGCATGAGAATGATCCATGTTTTGTGTATTTCCCAGGATAAACTGCTTCAACGCTCTGAGCACACAGTGTCCATTTGGAGGATACAAAATGTCTGGTAACGGGCGTGAATTGTGAGTACAATTTGGCTGGCAGCCCACTTAATATACACAAATTAAACACAATATCACAAATGGTGACTTTGTGTTTTGAAAATCCACTTTCCAAAATTGCTTAACATGACATTAATCTTTATCTAAGAGGATATTGCAATATTTCTACTCTGAGAGTCTACAGCAGTGTATATACCATACCTCACTGCTGCTGTCAGCTTGGCATTTTAAACAAAATCGTTACTATTTCCTGTTTCAGAGGAGAAAGCGGCCTAAGGGAGTACTCAGAAGTGAAGACCATCACAATGAAGATGGTCACCAAGAACTCTTAAGGCAGCAACACTTTTCTGGGAGGAGGCAGCGTCTTCCTCATCGTCACTGCCTCTTGTCAGTCCGTCCACTGTGGCAAACCACACCAACCGTCAAAACTCGTTATCTTTGTGGTATCTACAGGTTCCTCTCACCTGCTGCCTTTAGTGCCCGTCTCAACTTGACCTTGCTTTCAGCCTTTCCCTGTGTAGACATCTCCAGGCCTCAACTGGTGACCACTGAACCACCCCCGTTTCTATATACCTCCTCCACTAACATCACTAAAGCACTCACAGAAATGATTAGGGTGGCTGCTCCGACTTCAACGTTCAAGATCAATAACCTTCCCAGCCACTGATTTACTTTCCAGATGCTGGATGCTCAGAGACTCAGTCGCCGCACTTGCAATAAGGCTTTTACATGCTACTTGTTCTGTGTTGGGAGGCAGGGTTTTTTGTACTGTGTGGTATGATTGTCAGACTTCATGTGTCATTGGCTTCATAGAGCTTCGGCTCGTTCAAGACCACTGATGTTGTCAGCCTCAGACATGAATGGATGAAATGTTAATTCACAATTAAAATTGATTTCTAATTGTCTTTGTTTATATGTTAGCTCATATGACTTAACACTGTATGTAAACCTTTGACCAACTTTAACGTGAAAGATTTTAAACTCCTAAAAACATTTTACTCTCACCTGCTAAGAGAGGAGTAGATGTATTTTAAACTGTATGTAACTGATTTTCATCAATGTCCATCTATGTTTATGTTTATACAATTATATGCTATAAAATTATAAAATGACTGCAGTTTGTTTGTTTTTGTTGTAAAACATTTTTTTTTCCCCTGGAAATGTTTGTTATCTACATTATTAGAACTATCAAGCTGTTTTAGCCTCTCAAAGGGTCGAAGCAGCTAATCTCAGAGGACACACACTAGCTAATAACAGCCACAAACAAAAGAAGACCACTTTCCCTACCAGTAAACATATCACTGGTACAGTTGTTAAGCATCATTTGGCAAACTTTAAGCCATACATACTTCATTCAATATTACAGCAGAAAATTAATCTGCGATGGCCTGGCGAGCTGTCCAGGGTGTACCTTGCCTGTCGCCCAATGCTAGCTGGGATAGGCTCCAGCTTCCCCACGACCCTGAATTGGATTAAGCGGTCCAGAAAATGAATGAAATGAAAAATTAATCTGATTCAGAACAAAATACACAACAAAAAAGACACATTACCACCCACAGAGTCTATCATTATGCCTTTCAAACACAGCAGTATTTGTATTCACTGTTCTGTGATAAGCAACCACTTCCCTGCATTCTGACTCTGGGTTGGAAGTTATAAATGAACACCTACATCTTCAGCCTCATTCGAGCCCCCCAACATGCCTTGTGGATAACTGCACACGCTTTCACTCTCACAAGTTGGCTGAACATTTGTAAAGATAACCTTAACAGTGGCTAAAAAGATTAATTAATGAATTAGAAAGACTATTATATAATCAATAACCCACTGACTCAGTTCTTTAAGACACTGCAGAAAGCAACAAAAACAGTTAGGTCAGTCCTTCAGAACAACCTGATCTCTCTCTGAAACACCTGTTCTCCGTCTGTACAGTCTCTCTAAGGTGAGGTCACATTTCACCTTAATCAGCTGGGAGAAAAACTCTTTTATTAAGTGCA
Source organism: Telmatherina bonti (assembly GCF_933228915.1). Classification (NCBI taxonomy): domain Eukaryota; kingdom Metazoa; phylum Chordata; class Actinopteri; order Atheriniformes; family Telmatherinidae; genus Telmatherina; species Telmatherina bonti. Next base: position 24,302,286 of record NC_136619.1, on the reverse strand, counting down.
TGACAGAGCAAGTTTTGCTTCCACACCAGATGCATGAGGGTAAAAGAGGGCAAGCCATGTTTTCTCACAAAGTGCTTTTATACTTCTGTGTCTTAAATAACTGAATGAATAGTAACTTTCATCTGTTAACACAGGTAAATAAGGTAGGCTACAACACATAAGTTCAATTTGAAAACTTATTCATATTTAAACAAGGACAAAACTAATTAAAATGAACAGTTTTATTAACAGATACTTTAATCTACATTAAATTTCATATCCATATACATCTCTTTCTATCTATCCATTTATTTATTTTACCGTGTCTTAATGTAACTCAATTTTTCTAACTTGGGACAAAACAACTACATACACAATTTGTCTTCTTGCTGTTCAACACATCACAAGTCAGTTTTATGTTGGTTGTATGTGAGTTATTGTGATTTGTGCTAGTGTTTTATATCTGTCTTATTGTCTTCATGTTCAGCATTTTGGTCAGCCATTGTTGTTTTTAAACATGCTCTATTAATAGATTCTGGATTTGGATTTTGGAAACATGTAAAAGATAGGGCACACTTATGGGTGTTTCATTAATATAGTGTTGTTAAGTAACTTTGCACTGGTATTTATTACAGACAGGAGATAGCTCATCGAGAGGAGTGACAGTAATGACATTTAAAAAGGGAAGAAAGTGGCTCAAATAACTCCCAAAAGAAAGAAGTTGCATAAAAATGACTTCTGACTTTTACATTTGACTATCATGGCTTTGACCTCAAGTGCACCCTTTTCTCAGTTTTGGTTCATACTACAGGAAATGAGGAGCTTACGCTCACAAAAATAAATTTAAAGGATGATTTGGAAAAAAAAAACCTCTTTAGAGATCTTTCCAAGGTATTTTGACCTGTCATGGGCCAGAAAATGGCAGCATTAATGATGACACTGCTATATTCAAAGGGGAAAGGTATGATTTTGACATTATAGGGACATAAAATTGGTCCACCAGTTCAAATGTTTTATGGGACTTACAATACACACTAATTTCGAATCACGTGTCGACAGAAAATCTGAACTAGCAGAAATTTATGATCCAAAATATTCTATTCAGTGACTGACATTGAAGTCTGGTCTTTATGTCGAACTGAATACAGGTCTAGTTTGCATAATGTTTTCCATGATTTTATGCGATGAAGACATCTGCTGCCATAGTTGCTTCACATCAGTATTGTACACACCATGATGCAAACTTCTTTCATCAGATAAAATGCTCTTCAATTAAAGAAAGCCACTTCTTATATTAATCAGCTTAATGAAACCTTGAAGGAAAATGTGACCATTAACAGAATTATAAGCAATGGTAAACTATTGTTACACAGCACATTATTATCCTTATGGTTCTAATATTTCTGAAAAAGAAAATCTTAATGTGATCATTACATAGAATGTGTGATGTAAGGGGAAATGTTAATGATTATTTTAATTTAGTTCTCATTTAATTGAAACTTATGTTAAAATTGTCTTCCTTTTTGTAGAGTTTTGTATCAAATAGAGATGTCTTTTTTATTCTGTAAAATATTATCAGAAGGTCAGATCAACACTTCATTTTGCCATATTATAGCTGATTAGATTTCTGTCAGTACATATAGATCAAGTTACAACTCTGTCCACTGGTTATTTCTCTGAGCTTATATGGGAATCCCAATCGTCTCCCACACCAGTCAAGACGTGGTCTTTCCAGCATGTCCTGGGTGTTTCCCGAGACCTCCTCCTGGTATGACTTGCCTAGAGCACCTCAACAAGGGGACATCCAGGAGGCATCCTTACAAACGTCTAAGCCATCTCAACTGGCTTGTCTCTTAATTGTTCTGTGAATCATCACCTTAACATGGTAAAGGTGTTTGAACCTCAGGGTTTTGTTTTCTCCCCAAACTATTGAAAGAAACGCACTAATCCCAGATGAATAATGATGGGTGCTGGACCAAAAAGGCAATCAAGGATGAAAAATTAAAGTCTGTGCACAAGAAGGTGCTTCTTTATTAATTTAAATGTGTGACACAGGCTAGTTCCCAAAACATCACACAATTAAATGTGGACTTTATTTTTTCAACTTTGTTGTCTTGTTCATCAGCCTGAGTAAGACCTCCCAAGACTGAGTTGCCTCAGCGCAAGGGCCAGACTAAAAGCAAGTCTTTAACCGCAATGTGCAAGCAGCGAGATGATTTAGATGGTTCTACTACAACAAGAAAACTGGAGATACTTTCTGAGATCAGGCCTGGGAGTGGTGCTTGCTGGCAAGCAGCTGGTGGCCAGGCCATGGCATCTGGGGCTCAGTTCAGTCCTAAAACGCCACAGGGTGCTCCTCTAAGTGCGTCCACTGCTAAGGGGAGGAAAATGGTGGTCAGGTGTAATGTGCTGGGTGGTGTCTGAAGGTGGGACCCTTGATGAGCCGATCCAGCTGCGCCAAGGAATGTTGAAATTTCCTCATTCAAAATTTCATTTAAGAATAAGAGGAATAAGAGAATAAGAGGCTACAAGTCTGCAATAAGTTGATGAAAAGGATAATGTCATCTGAATATTTTCTTTCATGTGATTCCAGAAATAACAGACCATTTAAATGCTATCAGTGCCAATATATCAATACAGATAAGTGAGGATGTATCCAGAATATGACTTGAGTCATCAGAAACATGGTTTTGGCTGGTGTTACTGTGGAAGATGAATGTGTGAAATAACACTATGCTGGATGTTTTGAAAAAACAAAAAACAACAACAACAACAACAACAAAAAAAAAAAATAAAATAAATAAATATATATATATAAGATAGATATTTTTAGCATCAAAGGAAAAAGACGCTATAATATGTGTACTTTTTAAGGTAAAATAAACTGTATTAATACAAATAAAAAAGTAAACCAATGAAGTCAAAATGACCCTTTTGACATACCATATTTTCATAGGGTGTATAGGTAGAATCACAAAGTCAAGGGCATCAAGTTGGAAACAGATCACACACTGACAGGGATGCTCACCCTTTTCCCGGATGGACATTAAATGATATTTTCTCATATTTTTCAAGTTACCACACAACTGTTGTGGGACAACTGTCACTATATAGGTTTTATAAGATTCTTCACCTTTTTTTTTTTTTTACTGAAGTCACTTTATTGTACTAAAATCACACTATTCAAATAACAGCTTAAACATAATGTAGTTTTAGAATGTTGTGCTGTGTGTGCATGTGTGCTAGTACATTTGTGTGTGTGTTAAAAATGTGTTTCTTCTCACTAAAATGTTGTGCAAGCTCCTCTGTACATGCTTTTCATTCCAGTGTAATATGAATCAGTACTCATAAAGTAAGGAGATTTAGAGAGCAGAGATTCCTCCACACAGCGATGTTGTCACCAGTCAATGCCTGCAGCATGTTTGATATTCAAAGATGTTGAAAATCAGAACAATAAGAATTAAAATGGATCATCACACGTAGACATAAGCCAGGGCCTTATTAACCCTGCTGGGTCACCTTGAATAGGGTGTATGATGTCGAAAGACTAGAAACACCAATGAACCCATCATCAATGATGATATATCAGAGACACACCAGAGGTATATGCTAGGAATTAGGAATGACATAAAACTTTCTCTCCTCTCCCTGAGCCGTCACCTTATCGTGGTGGAGGGGTTTGTGCGTCCCGAAGATCCTAGCAGCTATGTTGTCGGGGGCTTTATGCCCCTGGTAGGGTCACCCATGGCAAACAGGTGTCTAGGGGAGGGACCAGACCAAGCACGGCTCATAGACCCCTATGATGACGACCAACCTGGGCATGAATGTTCCCTTGCCCGGACGCGGGTTACCGGGACCCCCCTCTGGAGCCAGGCCTGGAGGCGGGGTACGAGAGCGAGCGTCTGATGGCCGGGCCTTCGCCCATGGGGCCCGGTCGGGCTCAGCCCGAAAGGGTTACATGGGCCCCGCCTCCCGTGGGCTCACCATCTGCGGGAGGAGCCGTAGGGGTCGGGTGCAATGTGAGCTGGGCGGCAGCAAGGGGCGGGGACCCTGGCGGTCCGATCCCCGGCTGCAGAAGCTGGCTCTAGGGACGTGGAACGTCACCTCTCTGGTGGGGAAGGAGCCTGAGCTTGTGCGCGAGGTTGAGCGGTTCCGACTAGATATAGTTGGACTCACCTCGACGCATGGCTTGGGCTCTGGAACCAGTACCCTCGGGAGGGGCTGGACCTTCTTCCACTCTGGAGTTGCTCATGGTGAGAGGCGCCGAGCAGGTGTGGGCATTCTCATCAGCCCCCAGCTTGGTGCCTGTACATTGGGGTTTACCCCGGTGGATGAAAGGGTAGTTTCCCTCCGCCTCCGGGTGGGGGGACGGGTCCTGACTGTTGTCTGTGCTTATGCACCGAACAGCAGTTCAGAGTACCCACCCTTTCTGGGGTCCTTGGAGGGAGTGCTGGAGGGTGCTCCTTCTGGGGACTCCATTGTTCTGCTGGGGGACTTCAATGCTCACGTGGGCAATGACAGTGAGACCTGGAGGGGAGTGATTGGGAGGCATGGTCCCCCCCCTCTGAACCCAAATGGTGTTTTGTTATTGGACTTCTGTGCTCGTCATGGATTGTCTATAACGAACACCATGTTCCAGCATAAGAGTGTCCATATGTACACCTGGCATCAGGATTCCCTGGGCCGCAGTTCAATGATCGACTTTGTAGTCGTATTGTCGGACCTGCGGCCACATGCCTTGGACACTCGGGTGAAGAGGGGGGCGGAGCTGTCAACTGATCACCTCCTGGTGGTGAGTTGGCTCAGATGATGGGGGAGGAAGCCGGTCAGAGCTGGCAGGCCCAAACGTGTTGTGAGGGTCTGCTGGGAACGTCTGGCTGAGTCCCCTGTCAGAGCGAGCTTCAACTCCCACCTTCAGCAGAGCTTCGAACATGTCCCGGGTGAGGCGGGGGACATTGAGTCCGAATGGGCTGTGTTCCGTGCCTCTATTGCTGAGGCAGCCAGCCGGAGCTGTGGCTGCAAGGTCGTTGGTGCCTGTCGTGGCGGTAATCCCAGGACTCGTTGGTGGACACCAGCAGTGAGGGATGCCGTCAAGCTGAAGAAGGAGTCCTATCAGGCCTTCTTGGCCTGTGGGACTCTGGAGGCAGCTGATGGGTACCGGCGGGCTAAGCGGCATGCGGCTTCGGCCGTTGCCGAGGCAAAAACTCGGGCATGGGAGGAGTTCGGCGAGGCCATGGAGAAAGACTTCCGGACGGCTTCGAGGAGATTCTGGTCCACCATCCGGCGGCTCAGGGGGGGGAAGCAGTGCTCCATCAATACTGTGTACAGTGGAGATGGGGTGCTGCTGACCTCAACTCGGGACGTTGTGGGTCGGTGGAGGGAATACTTCGAAGACCTCCTCAATCCTACCAACACGTCTTCCCATGAGGGAGCAGAGCTGGTGGACTCAGGGGTGGACTCTCCTATCTCTGGGGCTGAAGTCGCTGAGGTGGTCAAAAAGCTCCTTGGCGGCAAGGCCCCGGGGGTGGATGAGATCCGCCCGGAGTTCCTTAAGGCTCTGGATGCTGTGGGGCTGTCCTGGCTGACACGCCTCTGCAGCATCGCGTGGACATCGGGGGCAGTACCGCTGGATTGGCAGACTGGGGTGGTGGTCCCCCTTTTTAAGAAGGGGGACCGGAGGGTGTGTTCCAATTACAGGGGAATCACACTCCTCAGCCTCCCTGGTAAGGTCTATTCAGGGGTCCTGGAGAGGAGGGTCCGCCGGATAGTCGAATCCCGGATTGAGGAGGAGCAGTGTGGTTTTCGTCCTGGTCGCGGAACAGTGGACCAGCTCTATACCCTCTCTGGGGTCCTGGGGGGGGCATGGGAGTTTGCCCAACCAGTCTACATGTGCTTTGTGGACCTGGAGAGGGCATTCGACCGTGTCCCCTGGGGGCTCCTGTGGGGGGTACTCCGGGAGTATGGGGTACCGGACCCCCTTGTACGAGCTGTCCGGTCCCTGTACGACAGGTGTCAGAGCTTGGTCCGCATTGCCGGTAGTAAGTCGGATTCGTTTCCGGTGAGGGTTGGACTCCGCCAAGGCTGCCCTTTATCACCGATTCTGTTCATAACTTATATGGACAGAATTTCTAGGCGCAGCCGAGGGGTTGAGGGGATCCGACTTGGTGGCCTCAGGATTGGGTCCCTGCTTTTTGCGGATGACGTGGTCCTGTTGGCTTCATCTGGTCGTGATCTCCAGCTCTCGCTTGAGCGATTCGCGGCCGAGTGTGAAGCGGCTGGGATGAGAATCAGCACCTCAAAATCTGAGACCATGGTCCTCAGCCGGAATAGGGTGGATTGCCCTCTCCGGGTCGGGAGTCAGGTCCTGCCTCAAGTGGAGGAGTTTAAATATCTCGGGGTCTTGTTCACAAGTGAGGGAAGGATGGAGCGTGAGATCGACAGACGGATCGGTGCGGCGTCTGCAGTAATGCGGGCTCTGTGCCGGTCTGTCGTGGTGAAGAAGGAGCTGAGCCAGAAGGCGAAGCTCTCGATTTATCAGTCGATCTACGTTCCTACCCTCACCTATGGTCATGAGCTGTGGGTCGTGACCGAAAGAACGAGATCTCGTATACAGGCGGCTGAAATGAGTTTCCTCCGCAGGGTGGCCGGGCTCTACCTTAGAGATAGGGTGAGGAGCTCAGTCATCCGGGAGGGGCTCAGAGTAGAGCCGCTGCTCCTTCGCATCGAGAGGAACCAGTTGAGGTGGCTCAGGCATCTGGTCAGGATGCCTCCTGGACGCCTCCCTGGTGAGGTGTTCCAGGCACGTCCCTCGGGGAGGAGACCCCAGGGAAGACCCAGGACACGCTGGAGGGATTACATCTCTCGGCTGGCCTGGGAACGCCTCAGGATCCCCCCCGCAGAGTTGGCAAATGTGGCTGGGGAGAGGGAAGTCTGGGCTTCCCTGCTTAGGCTGCTGCCCCCGCGACCCGACCCCGGATAAGCGGCAGAAGATGGATGGATGGATGGATGGATAAAACTTTCTCCTGAAGGAGGCTTCTGAAATCAAGAGCATGTAGCCTTTATAGCAGTATTCCTTAGTTAATTTTGTCTTCTAAATATGATAGTACTTGAGTTCCTTAGAATTTCTTTTCACACAAAGTGAATAGTTTTAGTGTTTAAATCTAAATATTTAAGCCTTTAACAAGGAGGGGGGAGATTTTAAGTGGGAAACACAGCTAATATCACTGACCAGACACCAAATAACACTGTTCTCACTAAACAGTTGACATCTTTTAAACATTATGCATTATCATTGGCCGCTAAATGTACCGTATATAGGCTTTTGAGCTGCCATTTCTTTTTGTAATATTGTGGTTTCCTGCATAATTAGAGATGACATACAGTATAAGGCAGATTTAGAAATATCAGAACAGTGAATTTGGTCTTTATGGCACTATGAAGCAAAATGGAGTTTTTAAAGTGTTCACATGAAAAACAGAAATGTTAACAGTGTGAGGGGTGACTGTCTTCAGATATAATTGTAGCTGGCAGGGTCAGGGTCAAGGTTTGGCTGGGAAAAGACAGCCAGTGCTCAACAAGAAGCACATGATCTTTGTAAGAAGGCAGATTCAAACCTTTTTTTTAACCACTATAAAGCATAGCGTGCTTTTGTCTGCAATCAAAGTTTGAAAATAATAACATTAACAATCATAGGACCATAAAAGCCACACAGAATGGATAGAATAGCAACCTTTTAAAAATAAAATGTTAGTGATGTCCTTTCATGGGCACATTTATGTGATTAATAAGCCGCTAACACCTCAAGTTTAATTCATTACATAAAACTTATTTGCATTATGAAGTGTTATCCTTAAAGACTGGTCAAGCTGTTATGGGATAGATAATGTATTGGATGATTTAAGCAATGCCTTGGAATTACTCCAAGGTTAAGTGGCAATCCCATATCCATCAACCCTAGAAACTCAGTACAAATGACCTTTAATATGTATTTATTGGAAGGAGCACTTATGGAGCCTTATAAGTATCATTCACCAACCATTACCCTATGCTCAGAAAAATGATATACGGCAGCCATTTGCATGCTAATCTACCCATTTGTTCAATAGCTTTGTTCAATAGCTTCAATGGTTCAATTCTGTAGCGCGGTGTCTGAGATTAAGCCACTGAGACATAACTTCATCAAGAGCAGAATTGCAGGAGTGATCCATGGGTTTTCCATGGTGTGCCAAATTCATTCTGAGAGTATAAATTGATTCACTTTGTACCATCAGGACTTAAATGAGATAGTGACATTGCAGCTCTGAATGACATCATAAAATTTGAGCATGACATATCTGTACTCAGTCCTGATTTATGTTTTTTGTCTTTCATTTTTCTGCAGAGCTGGAATTGATCATAATTTTAATAGTTTTTTATCTAATTTAATTTCCTTTTCCTTTCTTTCTTGTTTAAATTTTACATTGTGTTTCTTATTTTCTTTATAAAGCACTTTGAACCACCCTGTTGTTGAACTGTGCTATACAAATAAACTTGCCTTGCCTACACTGGGAGCAGAGGAATAGGGGATAACACTTAGCCGACTGGCTCAACGGGAGATTTAATTTCTTGAAGGATAATATCTGTACCTTGGTTGGTTTGGTTGACTTTGAAACATGTTTTACTGTTGGTTAAGGTAAAATTATCAGTAACTATTTGTAAATGTTGGAAGGGGTCTTCATTAATTCATGAAGGAATACCAAAATAACCTCAAGTCTGTGTGTAGTAGGCCTATGAAGTCAGTGTTATAGACATGATGTTCACAGTCGCTGATGATGTTAAAATAGTTTCCATCTGTCTACGTGATTGATTTAGAGACAATGTATTGGAGTGATGTAATCTGCTCATAATCTATATGTCTGTAATACATTAAGGACTGAAAATTAGGTTGTATAGTTTTTGTGGTGATTGATTCAGGTGGTTATGTCCTCTTTGTGTATCCAAGATGTTTTGTGGGTTAACCCAGAGACTCAGTGACCACAAACTGTATTTTTATATGCAACACATAATTACAATGTCATTTTCTTTGCAAGCCAAAATGTTTTCTTCACTGTAATCATTCAGTTTTCAACACATAAACCAAACTAAGTAGTTTGTGTAACCATGGCCAACAATGTAATACATAACTTTACAGTTTTTTGTATAAAAAAGTAGCAAAACATTGATTGAAAGTGTAAACAACAGCATATGGAGGAAAAAAAGATTTGAAAGTAAAGCTATATTCAAACATCTGTCATTTGAATGAGAATCAAACTCAGTTGTTTAACAGAGGTGTGTTGCTGAATCCTTTTGACCTCCAAGCAAGTATCTGGTTGGTTGTTCAGTTTCATGCAGCAGTCATTTTGGGACATTTTCACACTAGCATTGCATAAAATTGTGTGCCTGCATTGTGGTTATTATTTTTATTAGTAGCAATAAAAAAAAAAATTTTTAAAAAAAAGAGAGAAAATGGTGACTGTGGACACAAAACATGAGAATTGGTCATTGTGACCATTTCACATTTTGTTGTGAGTCTTGCACAAATATTGAGTTGGTATACTGTGTTATTCATAAACCACTGAGTTATGAAACTGTTCTCATTTAAATAAAAAGGGTCTAGAAATAATCAGTCAGTGGTGTAATCCAGCCAATCAGCTGATATACTTTATGAAAGATTTTGTCTGCATTTTATTAACATGGAAAATATTTGAAGGAATCTGCAGCTATGTTCTGAAACTGTCGAGTAATTTCATTATAATCTACATTTACATTTAAGATCTCAACTTGTGGATAAAGAAATTCTAAAGAAACGTTTTAAAAACATCAGAACTTTCTAAAACCTGCATTTAAGCCTCCCAACATCCCATCAGGGTTTGGGGAACATTGTTTCTCTGCCAAATTATTTATGCTTGAAGGCTCCTTTCTTTTCAGTTGATATTACATTTTGTAAACAAAGTTGCATGTAATCAAATTACCCAGTTTGAAAGACATGTAACCAACCTGGAGCCTTGAGGCCATCTGGTTCTGTCAGCAATCCAGCTCTGATAGTAAGAGCAACAATATGCAGCCAATGCAACACAGGTGCACCTCTTCTCAGGGAATACATGCTCTGCTAAGGTGGGAATAGTTTGTTAAGCATTTATTCAAAAGGACAAACTATATTCACACCTCTGATTTTATGTCTTGAGGTGCAACAGTTTCACAAAAAAACAAAACTTCATGGTTTATCAGCCCACTTTCTTACAGTTAATCTGTATAAGATATAAAAGGTGATATTATTCAAGAACCACTTTTCCCTTCAAATGGGCAAAAATATTTATATATGATTAGCAAAACCTAGGAGAGGAAAGGTTGATTCAGATATCTAACGCAAAGCAGTCCAGAATGTAAAATTAGGAAACTTCCTCCTTCTTACTCACACTTTGGATGCATTACTCCATGTTCATGGTCTCATGTGAATCTACAACAATGAAGGAGTGCCACAAAACCTTTTCCAACATACAACTGTAAATCCAGCAGGGCTGATTCATCACAATAGAACAACTAAGTAATGATGCTTGTGAATGGAAACTATGCAAGATTTAATACTTCATGCACATTTTTCCCACAACAAATAGGTTCTGATGTGTGCTCTTTGATAAAAATGCGGCATAGTTTTGTACATTGACATTTGACCAGATTTAATTGTAAGAAACTCCTGCATCAAAAAGTCCGCTTTGAACCCTCTCTACACAAGGAGCATTTTAGGGACACAAAATGATCTCTCTCATAATAGATCAAGTGGTGTTGATTTTTCATTACCTTTGATTAACAGCTCACATTAATGTAACAGATGAAATAGTTTGTCCAGCCTACCATTTGTCTCACTTTCATCCATTTACAACAGTGTTTCATCAATGTAAAGCCATATCGCAGGAGGTTCCATTTAATAAAGCTGTTGCATTTAACCCTAAAATGACAACTACTCTTTAAATCACCACTCATAACCAGAGATGCCAAAGGAAGCAACATCTCATCCATGCAAGTCATTTGGATGGACTGAGTATGCTTTTAAGGGGAGTAAAATGGAAAGAGAAAAAGGAAAGTCTTTAAGCCAATCTGGGTCTCTGCCAGCTTGCATCTAACCTTTGCTCTTTTGGTTTGGGAGTTAGCTAGTTTCCTTTTTTCCTCTGACATCACTCTCCAGAATCCACACAACAATAACATAGCCCCGATTGCATGACATTACAGCTTCCTAGAATGCACATGGGAGAATTGAGTTAAAAATCCCACACGGCTAGAGGCTGACTGCTGTTTCCAGCAAGCACCAGCTGTACAGCTGGTGTCCATGGGAGAGACAGAACGGAAACACAAATTCCAAACTGTTATGAGGCAGGGAAATACATTTCCTTGGGCAAGATTTTTCTTCCAGTGTACTGCCCTATTATGATACCTCAAATGTAGCCTCAAATAAAATTATTTCACACCATGTGGGCTTGATGTTTCAGGTTAACATGACCTAAAATCTGTGGCCAACAGAAAAAGATACATAAATAGAAAAATAAATAATAAAATGAACCATGGGCATCAGTTTTTAAATAATGCATCATTTGCCTTTACAAAAGCATTACCTCTCTTTACAGCAAAAAAGCTCAAGTGCACTTGTTATGCTGAAAAATGAATCAATTAATTGAAGACCGACAAAAACGTCTAAAAATTTTGCAGAACAATTTGGCTAATTTACAATAAATTTGGGAAGTTTAGTATTACCACTGTTTTAGTTATAATGCATGTGAAAAACTATTTGTTGAACAGTTTTAAATTTAAATGTGACAATTAATGCAACTATTCTGCTTTATTAACATTCAGTTGATTAAACTGCTGAAAAAAGGTCTTTTTTTTTCTGGGCAAATACTCAGAAATTAACCATCAGTCATCTATTTAAACTGGCTTTACACTGCAGTAAACATTACAGAGTATTTAAACACTTGCAAGTAATACATTCAGACCCCCAAGAGAGTCTGATCCTGAAATTTACAGCAAATTGCTATTTGATGTGTCCTTTTTTCTTCTTTTTTGATGTCCTAGATCTTAATTTGTTCTTATAGCTTATTTCAGAAATATGAGCCAAACACCAAAATAAATCACACACAAAAAAGGAAAGAGAAAAATGCACCTTGTGTGATTTTTTTTTTTTTTTTTCTTTCTGTAATGCATGCCAGATGTGACCGGGACCATGGAAACAGGTGATGATAGCATTACACTGTGATTGCAAACAGATGGAAAGACGCTCAAACCTATTCTAGTGTCACAGTTGGGGTCATAAATAAAGATTTTTTCTTTGTGATGAAATTAATTCTTTATAAATAGCATCACAGTAACCTTCAGTGCTGTATAAACAAAAAGAGGGCCTCTCACGGCTAAAACAAAAAACCCAAACATTTTTATTGTCAGTCTTGCAGAGTGTTTTTTTCTAACAATTTATGATGTGTTATGACTGTAGTTATTAGTTAATAACTAAACTGCTGCTGTAGAAGTCTTGTTGAACTTTCTTACCATGATGTATCACAAAATAGAACCCTGTAGTTTTTCATCTTTGTCCATTGCATCAGTAAGTGTGTAGGACACAGGTCTGCTTCACGTCAGGTGAATGTATCACTGGGAGAAAAATGTCTTCAGCAATCAGCACTGATGAAGACTTTGTTGGAGCTGTCCTTAGAGACAGAAAAAAGCCACTGTATGAGTCGGACAGGCCTCAGCAAGGGAGAGGACGCTGTGCAGACCTGTGCTAAATGGCTGACTGGCCACCCCTGAGAGACAGTTATTTGGTGAGCAGTTACACCTCACAGCACTGAGAAAGCAATGATCCTCCCCGACCCTACCCCCCTTTGTCTGCTAAAAAATACTGACTGAGCTGTTCATCTTGCTTAGCTTGAGTCAAGAAGAAATTTTATGTTCAATGAAAGTGCTCAAAATTGATCTTAAAAGTGCTGATGAGTGGCCACTAATGAAACAAATGAACAAAAAAAGAAATACTATTGCACGTGGATTGTATATGATGGATTATACACACACTCTTAAAATTCTTTACACATCCGATTGATTCATTTTCACACTTTGATTTTATTAATAAAAAATGTAATTTCAGCTTCAATTATATAGGCTTCAGCTTGACTGTGACCCTTCATTGGACTAAGAAAAGGGAAAGATTGATGTAAATTTTTTTCAATTCAGCCTTATTTGTACAGCGCCACTTCACAACAATGTTGACGCACGTCATTTCAAGCCAATTCATACATAGCCTATAATAGAAACCAACTGATTGCATCGAGTCATGACTTCGATCCAAACCCCCATGGATGCTATAACATCTTACCTTTGGAAACCACTTGAAGTTTGACTGGAGCAAACATGAAAATGATAAGCTTTGTCCAACAATCTAACTTGGGGCCCTTGTACGTGTGTGTGTGTGTGTTGTGTGTGTATGTGGGTGTGTCTGTGTGTGTCTGGGTGTGGAGGGGGTGACATTTACTTAGAAATACTAACTCTCCGTATGTATCAACTGAGGATAGATGAGAAGCTTTTTAACCACCTCAGCAGCTTGGACATAGGCGATCCAACTCCCCAGTTCTTCTCATCGGAAGACGCATTGGATTGATGATGTCTTGGAAAATTTCCTCCATTAACCCACAACATCTTGAGTCAAAGTCAGCAGCCGCCAATCTCTTTCAAGCTGTTTGGAGGTTGCTCTAGATGGTTTTTCTCAACTCTTTTCATGTCCAACTTTTTGCCTTAGCGACCACCAAAGCCACGTTCTACTTAACCTGCCAATACCCATCAGCTCGCTCCGGAGTCCCGCAGGCCAAAAAGGCCCAATAGGAACTCTTTATCTTGACAGCATCGCTCCCATTGTCCAACAATGAGTTTGGAGATTACCATCACAACACGCACCAATGACCTTACAACAACAGCTCCAGCTAGCCATCACAGCAATTGAGGTGCAGAACATAGTCCACTTGGACCTGTTTTCCCCTGCCCCCCTAATACCCTAACACCATGTTTGGGCCTGCCAGGACTGACTGGCATTTTACCCATGATCTGGGCCACCTCATCACTAGGTGGCGATCAGTTAATAGCTCCACCCCATCTCTTTACCCAAGTGTCCAAGGCATGCGGCCAGAGGTCCCAAAATGATGACTGCAAAGTTGATCATCAAACTGTGGTTTAGAGTGTCCTGATGCCAGGTGCACATGTGGACTCTCTTATGCCAGAACATGGTGTTAATTATGGACATGTCTAAACTTCTATGAATCTGGAAACCACGATAGCAAAGCCATAAGGTTGGAGAGCCAATGAGCTTCATTACTGAAACTGGATTGGCCAATGACAGAGAGTATTAATAAACAACATTCCAAGATTTATACAAAACTTATAAAAATCCATGATACTCTTTTTTATTTTTGTTTTCTGATTTTTTTTATGTTTTGTTTTTTTTTTTTAATTATTGTTTTCAATAATATTGATGATTTTGATCATTTCTCTGAACCAGGATGAGTCAGGTCATTTGATGCAACACTAACATGGGCAAAAATTGACAGCAATAAAACCATCCAAATCCCAGAAGTCTCCTAGCCCTGATCGCTACCCCAACGAATTTTTATCAAGTATTGTCTTTTATTTAAAGTAGCCTATATGAAGTCACCTTGCAGAAGAAAAATTTACATTTAACAATGACACAGACAAGATTATTTGTTCTTCTCAAAAAGTATAAAGAGTTGCTACAATGTGAATCTTACCGACCAAATAAGCTTGCTCTGTTCTGATAATAAAATTTTCACAAATGTCCTGACAGGCTTAAACCAGTCATGGATGGATGGATGGATGAATGGATGGATGGATGGATGAATGGATGGATGGATGAATGGATGGATGGATGGATTAAAGAATGGGTAGAAATGACCATGGCATGCTATTTGAGTTTATGTGTTTTAAAAGACATGGTTAGGGTTGCAAAAGTATACCTCATGGACTACACACTTCAACTTCTACATGTTGTTTGAAGCTGCCGTAACTAAAATCAGTGCTGACTTACACTTCTCATAGATTCTACTCTTGGATTATGAAACAGCTTAATTTTTTAACTAAACATATGTACCATACCGGTCCTAGTGAGACTGGGCTGGGGAAATTTCTACAATGCAAAGACAGTACAACTGACTAGCTTTCAACCAAAGTTGCGACAATAGAAATGGGCTCATTTAAAAAGATGAATTCAGATGTCTTTTTAGACATCTCCATTATGTTTTTATCATTTTAATAATCCATACACAAAATCTCTATGACACTACTCATTTATATTGTTGTACAATGTTTACATTATAAGTTCTCAGAAAACTGACAGGATGTTTCCATTTAGTCTGAAGTGTGGCAGAATGGTTGAAGGTGGATGTCATGTGTATCTCTAGAAACTTGCAAATGACTGAATATGGGATCAAAGAGTTAATATGAAATAAAATTGAGTTCAGAAACATATATTTATTCCTATTTTTGGCCACTACAGATCTGATTTGTTACATAAAAAAGAAAAGTCTAGAGAAGCCGAACCATACAGTTGTGTCAAATATTAAGGAAGAGTATTAAACATAATATAAAATCATCTAAAAATTTTTAAAAGGGATCTAATCTTTTCCATTTTTCCAGCTATCCCCAGAGCTACCACAAGAGAGCACAGCTGTCTGACTCGCCCACTTATTGCTAAACCTCCCCAGTGTCACACACAGGTGTAAAAACCCAGGCCTTTAGCTCAAATTCATGTTGTCACAACTTCAGCCGGCCACCCCAAATGGGGCCCCCCATTCTGCCATTTGGGAAAGTGGTCTTTCACAGTAATGGACACTTAGGAGTGCGACACCTCGACCCAGCATGGTGCCACTTGACGATGTGACAAATACTGAGCTCTTAAATCATTAAAATACGGGGTGAAATGATTTATTGGTCCTTGTAGCAGACAGCATTATCTGGGGAGCATTAAAGATGCTCTCTGTTTTAGATTTCACACATTCTGTAATGTGTTTATGCAGCTGGATAGTTTTATTGGAGCAATTGAGTTAAGCAGTGATAAGTGAGCTGAAGTACCATGCTCAAGGGTACACTAGAAATGCCACACCTGTCAGTGCTGTCTGCTGGATGAATTTGGCCTCAAGTTATGAAATGTTATGAGCTTGCAGCAAGTAAATTATCCTAACTAAACATTAAACTTGGCCTCTGAGGTTTATATTCCAGTTTCCTGAATTTACTTTAGTTTTAAAAATCTTGGGATTACTTTATAAGGTTTTAGACTATTACTATAGTCATCTTGGATCCTACAAGGCCCCTTACACAAATTTATTCTGTTCCCGAGTTTTCCCTCGTCCTGGCGCTGTAGATTAAGTGCTACTATGGTTAAAGGCAAAGCTTAGTCGTGGACTGTTCAAGAGGATCAGCTCACTTCCTTTAGCACACAGCACAGTGTGCTGAGAGTAGAGCTTGTCTTGGAAGATCAACGTCTTCGCTTTTGTTGTATCAGTCATGCAGCTTCTTTGTTACACAATGGCATCGGGGAGGTTGGTGGAGGGCTGAGGCACTTGATTGGAGAGCACAGAGGACCACCTGACCACCTACTGGTGCCCGGGAATGCACACACTCACTGCTGATTGTGTCTTTATCTGTCCTCTGACAGCAAATTTGTTTGAAAGTCTCTTCATTTCTCCTCCCCCGACTATTGAGCGAGTTAACATGCTTTATTCTACTTTGACATACAAAACCACATACACTATAATGTGTAATAGGCTCTAGCATGTCCAAGCTCACTGGTCCCTTCTTAGAGGATTATTTGCAACACTAACGCACAGACTTCTCTCTCACTTTTGTTTGAAATGTTAAAGCTGTTATCCATTATTAAGTCTGCACATTCATTTAACACACCCTCTTTTCCATTTGTAAGACCCTTCCATCCTTATATTTCCATCCAACTCGACTGGCATGTTATTCTAATCTGTAAATGTTATGTGTGTTAGTAATATATGTAAGGCAGGAGGTCTAGAAGTTTCCTATTGATTTGTTTACACTTGGGACACTCATGACTCACATTGTCTCTGCAGCTAAGAATAACATTAAAACAGATTGTCAGGTGCAAACTGGAGACTTTTGGCTGAATGATGAACTCAGCAATTCCGATGAAGGGCTTTTGTATTTTTTTTAATCATGTGCGATTCATAGCTTCCCACATTTCAGCAGCTGTGGTGATACAAAAAAAAGCAAAGGGTATGTCATGTTTGTCTTTCTTTCATAGATTAGTCAACAGGAGAAGGGAGGATGAGACCAAAATGTGCAACTGCTCAGTCTCATTAAAACGAGGTTGCTAAGACAGATAGAGATAGAGAAACAAAATAAACAACCACCAGTTGCACCATTCTTCATCAGCAAGAATGTAGACGCTGTGGGGGCCACAGGGATCCAAGAGCCTGTTGATGATGACACTTGTGCTCTATTTCCTCTGCAGCTTCTCAGCCTTGACAAAGTCCAGAATCAGCAGATTTCTCTCTCCTTCTCTGATAAACACACAAACACACACTCAAGACATTTGTTTTGTTAATTACTTGTTAATGCAACAAGATGATTATCAGGAAAGAAGTGAGCTCCATTTTCTCAAAAATCCCATGAGTTTTAAAATGAAACATCTCGGCTCAGAAGTTTCCAAAGCTCAGGCAGTTTCTTGAACGTTTACCGGCACGGTTGAGTCAGCTGGCGAGTAAAACAAACATGTTGCATATCTGTGTGAAGCAAATATGAAGACTTTAAAGAAAAATATTAAGAATTAGAAGATGAACACAACACTCAAAATACTTGCAGCATATAAACATTTTGGTACATCTGACAAGATCCCAAAAAATAATATGTGCTTTAAAAAAAACAGCACAATACGTTTCTAAAAATAATAAATAAATAAAGTGAAACAGCAAGTATTGGGCAGCTAATAGTTTATAGATTTTTCATTTAAAGAGTATTGCTAAAACGATTCCATCACAGTTTCTATTACATTTTTTAAAATCAGGTTTTTCTTTTAAATAACAAGTGGGAAATTCGAGCTCTATAGATTAGAGTGGCTTGCATTGCTTAGGTATTTATTAGTAGTGCATGGGAGTCCTGTGCATGAGGCTGCAGCTAAAACAAGGCTTCCAAAGAACTGTTTTCCCTTCTTTTTCTTTTTTAAAGTGCATTTATTCAGAATTGCCAGCGTTGCTTTTTTCTGCAGGTCTCCAAAAGACTGGTTTTACACTGTCTACACGCATTACTCCCATAGTCTGTTGAAGGCTGATCCTGTCACCCACATCTTTCCTGCAGCCGGGCCACCCAGCCTGGATGTGCCTCCAACATGTCATCCCTCTGTGTGGTCCTTAACAAAATAGAAACAGAAAGACAGAGGAAAGCATAGCAATGCCAACTAAGAGAGAGATGTTTCAAAATATGACAGCGTCATCTCTGGGAATGGGCTCAGACAGAAAAAAACGAGACAGAAAAATGGTGTGTGAATGAAAGCTGAGCCAGTTCTGAGTTTAATTATGCTGTAAGGTGGATTTCAGCCTTTTAATAGAAGATTATTGTGCAAAGCGTAACCTAATTCAAAAGGTATTAAATTAGATAGTTTTGCTTTCCTTCTGAAACATCTTAGCAGATATGATCACTACTGTTTCTGCTCTGCACCTTTTTGAGAAACACAAAAGTAAACGGTCCAAAAAACACAATGATTAAAACACAAAGGAAAACCATTAACTGATATGGCCTCGTGAGACAATTCATCACATTTTGATTTCAAACCAAACAAAAGTAAGAGAAAAGTTATGTGCCAGTAAAAATTTAAAACGACTTGTTGCTAAATGCCAAAAACAGCAACCAATTGCGCTTATGCAATTGTTATTAATCGTGACTTTATTGCGATTCCGAGCCAAAGAATAACAACAAAAAAAAATCTTTTAACAGTTTACAACAAAACTATAAAATTTCTATCAGAGAATAAATAGAATATACTACAACAGATTTATGATCTCTAATTGTTTTAAAAAGCAGAAAGTGGGCCATGGTTTTACAGTGATCCAGCATATTTTCTGGTCTTTTATAGTTGTTTCTGGTTGATTTATGAGTCAGTTGATGGATATTAAATAACCTTCCCTGCCATCAGGCTAATTTGGAATTTGCAAGACAAAGATCTGCAGGTCACATGATAGATATCCGATATCTTGAGCATGTTTTGTGTTAGGGAAGTGTGTTGGAGGGCTAAACCAGTCCACTTCAGTGATTTACGCAACACTACATTAAAGAATGGAAAGTGGTGGAAACAAATGATCTGTAGGGCATGTTGATTGTCTGACTCGCCGTCTGAGGCGCAGTGTTGTGATTGAAAGCTGTTTTTCCATTATTACAGCTGAAGTCTGCTGAGGAGACTACACACAAACAATATATTAACAGTTTGTTACTACTTGACTTTCTAATAGCATCTGCACACTGCTTTAAAAGGATTTAAAAAGCCTAATGCAATAATCTTTTCACCTATGATGATGTTATTTATCTCATCATCTGAGCATATGATGGGTTAACTATTGAAAGTTTGAAGAGGTAACGGACAGGACTTGTGTTTGTTAATGTCTACAAAACAAGAATTACTGACTTAATATTAATATTAATCAATATTGATATTAATATCCTGCTTGTCCTCTGACATCAATTTTTTTTTCCTTTTTATATTTCTTAACCCAGTCTCCAATCTAAACTGTCCCACTTCAAAATATGAGCCTATGTGGTGTATGGTCATACAGGTGGCAACAAAATGTTCAGCGTATAACTGTCTTGTGAGCAGTTACATGTTAATTGTGAATTAAGACACTCAGGGTCACATTATGAGAAGGATCATTTCAGCCCTAACCATTACTCTTTTCAAACCAAATATTTTGCATATCTAATCCTATGCAAATTGTTTACTGGCTGAACCCAACAAGAAGTGACAAAGATCTGTTTAAACACAGAGCCAAGATGGCCAGCAGAATAGCATCCATAGGAAAGTTGTAGAAAGGATACATTTTAGTCCCAAACATTATTGTTATGTAACCCCAAACATGTGGTTATTATTTTAGCCAAGTGTTTATTGGGGTATTACCCGAACATAACTCGAGTTAAAAGTCAAAGCCAAGTTGCAGTTGTAGGTCCTCAACTTGTGTCACTAATGCCTTAATGTTTGCAGGCACTGCACTTTAGTCCACCATCCAACCCACTCTTCTACTTCTTGATGATTTTGTGTCTTCTCAAAGGAAATGCAAAAGAATGGTGTCTCCTGCAGTGTCTGAACGTTCATATGAACCTATTTCCCTCTTGCTGCCTGTGGGGATGGTCATTTATAGGATGTTGTCATGGCTTGTTATAAATACTATTCAGAGACAACCTACTGTACATGACCATTTTATGTAGAGGCCTGGATGATCATACAGCAATTCAAGAAAGCTAATACAATATTTTGCCTTCAGAAAAACTGGACATAAAACTCACACCATCTCTGCTGTTGAAAAGAAATGTATGGTCTTTTTGGATGGGTACAGTACACAGAAACAAGTGAGGAAAGACTGAGTCAACTTGGATTCAGACTCAGGACTCAACTGCTGAGGGTATTTTTGCCCTCATGGAATCATTCTTTCAATGGGTCACCATTATTTTGAACCATAAAAACGGCAATCATAAGCCTTGTTTCTTTGTGCCAGGCACATTAAGTAGACTTTAGTGAGATACAGCCAAGTTGAATGAGCAACGACTGCAATAATAAAAGATGAAAGAGAGAGAGGCCAATGCTGTATCTCATAAGTTCTAAAGAAAGTGATATGATGGGGACTTACACTATAGTTTAATGGATATTTTGCTTGCCCATGTACGTTCCTCTTGCCAATGGTCATGATCATACAGCGTTCTAGTTTTTGGAAAGAAAAGGTACCGTAACAATCAATAAAGTGTCAGCTTTAACTTCATATTGCTATAAAATCAACTCCAGAACACAGTTTCTTAATGGCTGCTTTATAAATATACCACAAGTTGGCTCAAAAAGCCAAACAACTTGGTGCATCTGGAGCTCAGCTGACAGTGTACACTAAACTTTTAAAGGTTAAATTTTTTCTGCAATAGGTTCTGATTCATTCATTCATTTCTGATGAGTGGTCCTGGGGTTCTGGCTCTCTGTCCGGCCCATGCTTTGACGTCTGGTGCCTGCCGGGACTGCTCGCCGTCGCCCTTTGCTGTTCAGTGCCCATGCCCCGTTGTGCCTGTGGGCTCCTGCCTGAGTGCTTCTTTCACTATGGGCTTGGGGGAGGGCAGCGCTCTCTGCTTTGGTTGCCTGGGCCTTGGGTTCCTCCCCAACACTTCGGGGTGTGGTCACACTCCCCTGACAAGCAATCAGTTTATCCTTGATGGCATGAAACAGGTTGCACATTCACATGTGCATGCCCATAAAAGGGTTCATCTTTCCACCTACTTCGTACTAAATGTTGCAGATGCTAATCTGTTGAGTCTCTGCAGGTATGTCCAATGACGGTTGTGTGTGTGCGTCTACTTTTTTTTTTCATATTGTTATTACTCCACTTTATACATCTTGTTGTACTGTAATACTATAGTAGTTTTTATTGTTTTTGCGAATACTGTTTTTAGCAGCTTAGACACAAATTATTTTCTCTTCTTTCTTTTTCTTTCCTCCTTCCTTTTTTTCTTTCCTCTCACATTCTTTTCTTTCTTTTCTCTTTTTCTTTTCCCCTGTCAGGTCCAGCGCTGCCTTATCAAGTCCGATGATAATTTCAACAAAAATAGTAATAATAATATTCAGAATGTCAAGGGCCATATGCATAACATGTTTCCCTTGACAGAGCAAATCTGTCTGGCAAAAATATGGCTCACAGACTGCCGTACTGGATGCTGTGATGCAGTTCAGGACAGGTTTAAAAGAAGAAAAAAAATGTTTGGGGAAACGCTTTGAAAGAGCAGATTAAATAGAGTGAAAAGGTATTTTTGTCTATCACCACTTAGTATCCAGCCATGCAGATAATTTATGTTTAAATAAATTTGTTTCCAACATTTTCCAGCCAAGCTAGTGAAGGTAACTGAATTTCATTCGTGAAGCCTTCTGTGTTGAAAAACCATACTTCCCACAAGGCCTTGATAAATGAAGTAGATTGTGATTTCTTAACAACACCCAGTGTGATCATTTTAGAACTGTGTGAGTTGTGGCATTTAAAAGGACCAAGGAGCGGTCCAGATGAATACACACAATGTGTGCTTGACAGGTGGTGATGCTGATGAGCCCAGAAGATCTAACTTTTCTTTTTCTTTGTTCAACACAAAAAGTTCTGCACATAATGTGATTTTCTGTGTAGAGTTGGAGAATTTAGTGCAAAAGTCTTTCCTGACATTTTGCTTTAATCAACTATCTATCTATCTATCTATCTATCTATCTATCTATCTATCTATCTATCTATCTATCTATCTATCTATCTATCTATCTATCTATCTATCTATCTATCTATCTATCTATCTATCTATCTATCTATCTATCTATCTATCTATCTATCTATCTATCTACCTACCTACCTACCTACCTATCTATCTATCTATCTATCTATCTATCTATCTACCTACCTACCTACCTACCTACCTATCTATCTCTATCTATCTGTCTGTCTGTCTGTCTATCTATCTATCTATCTATCTATCTATCTATCTATCTATCTACCTATCTATCTATCTATCTATCTATCTATCTATCTATCTATCTATCTATCTATCTATCTATCTATCTATCTATCTACCTACCTACCTACCTACCTATCTATCTATCTATCTATCTATCTATCTATCTATCTATCTATCTATCTATCTACCTACCTACCTACCTACCTACCTATCTATCTCTATCTATCTATCTATCTGTCTGTCTGTCTGTCTGTCTATCTATCTATCTATCTATCTATCTATCTATCTATCTATCTATCTATCTATCTATCTATCTATCTATCTATCTATCTATCTATCTATCTATCTACCTACCTACCTACCTACCTACCTATCTCTATCTATCTATCTGTCTGTCTGTCTGTCTGTCTATCTATCTATCTATCTATCTATCTGTCTGTCTGTCTGTCTGTGTCTGTCTGTCTGTCTGTCTGTCTGTCTGTCTGTCTGTCAGTCAGTCAGTCAGTCAGTCAGTCAGTCAGTCAGTCTGTCTGTCTGTCTGTCTGTCTGTCTGTCTGTCTGTCTATCTATCTATCTATCTATCTGTCTATGTTATAATATATCTACTGTATATCTATAATCTACTGTGTATTGTATGGACTACCTTTGGATTCTTAGCTACTATGTAATGTGGAGACAGAAATACACTATGTGTTTATTGAGGTACACAAAATTTGTGGAATGTTTTTCACAAGCTGTTACTGCTGCTACATTAGACATTATACTTTCAGCATGTCCCAACACAAAGTAATTTAACATGTGGATCATTAGTGAGTATTACACACAAGTAGTGATGCATGAAACAGGGAATGAATGTGAACATTTATACAATGTCGAGGCATAATGGGTGAGTAGCTGAGCAACAATTGAACTGTTCTGCAGAGATCCTACTGATGACCATTTTAGTGAACTCCTTTTCCTGTCCCAAAGCCTCAAACCAATTTATCTTGAGTTTATTTCCATCTGCTTTTTCTGCATACAGAAACTTTCATTCATTAACACATTAATTCATACATGTCTTTCTTTCACTCTCTTTCTCCTCTCTAAATATGAAAATTTGCATTCTTGTGAGGAGTATTTCTTAGATTAAGCTCCATGGGTTTCTGCACAACACACTACAAATGCCTGACCTAAACAGCACTGTGTTCCTCATCATTTGTTGTGAAAACAGTTCCTCTGGTGGCCTCACTGCCCCCAGCCTGCATTTCCCCCAACTGTAAATCATGATAAAATGGCTTGCAGGTGTCATGATTAAAGAATACTCTCAAAGGACTTTGGGCCACAGACGCAGGCACAGCTGCTGCTCTCCTTTTGCCAGGTCGTTTATTGCTATTTGTTTTCAGTTTAGTGTGATAGCCTTGTAGTACCAGTGCCTGGCTGGACGAAAGGCCAACCTCCACAGGGTTGAAATAACAGTACACAGTGCTTTGTCATAACTTTCCTGATGTATAAAACTACAGTTAATGAAAGGGAAAAAATCTGCCATTCCATGTGTAGTACATGTCTTGTCGATAAATAACTAAGTTTCTTTGAATATGAGTCTTTGATTTTTGAGGAGGTAATTTCATCAATCTGGATACAGATACAAAAACTTCATCATATGAAATATTACTCATGTGATTAGTTACCTTTTGTACTTTACAGTACTGAGAAAGAACAAAAACATCATCGTGTCTACCCAAGCTCAATAATTTCTTCAAATGCATAATTTCCATAAGTAGTTTCCGTAAGTAGTCTACACATGTAGATTTAGAGAATGATGAATAATAACCTAACTTATAAGTTGATTCTAAATTAAAAGTAGGAAGTGAGCCATCTTTGTTCACAAAAAGCGATGTAACCTATTTTATTGTACCCATTATGGTTTTAGTTTATATTAATTCATGCAGTTGGTTATATTTTAAAAGTTGATTTTTAAATAATTAAACTGATAAATTGTTTAATTTGTAATTACAGAGCACATTGTGAGGAAGTGAAGAGTGTTCTGTTACCAATTTAAAAGGTATAATATGTAACTTTGTTTTGTTTTTTTTATGAGCAAAATTCAAGTACTGCTTTCTAAATACAGATTTGACCAAATTCTACTCACAATCGCATCGAAATAAAAGTGTTCTCATAACTGAGATTGATTTATTGATGAGTACATAGGTGGCAGAGCACTCAAATAAAGGCTGCCAAGTAGCACCGCCATCTTTGAACTTGTTAGCCTGATCTGTTTTAGCTGTGAATCCCCGTGTGCTGTCAAGAAAGAAACAAACAAAGACAACAATGGATCATTCCACTTGACGTTTTCCAATAAATGGAGGGCCATCCTACTCTTTACCCCGAGCAAGGAAGGAAAAAATAGCCAAGAAAACAAGAAGAAAGAGTTACTGAGAGAAAACAAGTCTACATCTGTAGCATCTATCTGATGAA
Source organism: Telmatherina bonti (assembly GCF_933228915.1). NCBI lineage: Eukaryota > Metazoa > Chordata > Actinopteri > Atheriniformes > Telmatherinidae > Telmatherina > Telmatherina bonti. Next base: position 24,277,107 of record NC_136619.1, on the reverse strand, counting down.
GGCAATTCAGAGGAACTTCAAAACTGACATGGAGGTTATAGCTTTCTGCTGGACAGGTAAGTTATTTCAATCTGACATAGTTTAATTTGGTGGTAATTTATAAACAGGGTAGGTAGTCTTGTTACGACTTTATCTTGTATAAATGGCAAATTTACTGTTACTTATTATGTAAAATGGCAGAGACAGCTAAGTTGTTAGTGTGCCTTGGAAGAGCTCCATTGCAACAGTTTTCAGCAGTTGTTACTCTTCATAGAAGTCATACCAGCAGGTGACCCTGCACTTCTTTCGGCTGTATTTCCCAATTTTTTCCTAATTTGTCATGGGGGGTGGGGGATGATGTCGTACCTCTAGTCACACAATTTCAAGCTATTAGTTGTAGCTTGGTAGCAGCACTTATGACTCATTGGCATCAACGATGAAACAGAATTATGTAACATTCTATACCTCATCACCTGACTGTAAACTGCAACTTTACTTTTTCACATTTGTGACTCTCCGCGGTTTTGATGTTGGTAATAACACAACACGGCGAGGAACCATAGAGCACTACTTGGTTGTTTGAAATCAACTAGCGCACCGCTAGATGGGAGTAATTCTCACAGACTGGAAGTTTTGCAAGAATAGATGGATGGAAATAAAAAACAACTCAATTTTGCAATAAAGTCTTTAATGTTCACTTTAGATAGTGTTTACTTCAAATCCAGTATGATCATTGATGTAGATTTTTTTTAAAAAGCAATAACCTAATGTTGCAGTGTCAGACAAAAGGAACATGGTGCTGATGCATGATCAGATGTTTGTCTGTTTTTATAAGAATAAACATCAACATGTGTAACCTTTAGTGTCTGAAATATAAGAGAACCTGTTCCCCATTTGAAACTCAGCATGCTCTGAAGAAGAACCTGTTCTGTTGTATGTAAGATAGAAAATAAGGTTTGTTACTCAGATGTCAGGAGTGAGCCACAACTGTGATCAAGTTAATCATCACTCGTCACATCAAATCATGTTTTCCTCAGATCAGTGCACAAATCACAAGACATAAAAGAACAAATGTGACACATCAAGCTATAAAAATATCCTGAAGATGTCTGTGTTGTGGCTATGAGTCCTCTTCCTTTATCTGTTACATACTACATCAATGTTTGATGCAGCCATGTGTGAAGCAGCTTGCTTTTACCTGCTGACAACACCACACCGCTCAGTTTCTGAGTTCAAAACCAGGTATAGAAATTAATCTATGTATTTACAATGTCAAAGGTTTGCTTTAAAATCATGCGATAACTGGATGAAAACCTGGATAATATTTCATTGCTTTTAAAAATTCAAATGAACAATGTCAAAGCCAAGACTTCCTGTTGCATGTGCTGCACATTGGTTCTATGTGGGTGGATTTCAAAATGCACATGTAAGTAAAAAAAAATCTTATTTGATGATAACAACAATGGCTTTGCAATCCAGTCAGTTCATTATGGTTTAAGTTTTCCAAAAAAAATCTTCCCACATCTGTAAAGATCTGCCTCTATCTAGGCAGTTCATAAAACTTTCTTTAGAGTCATTTTCAATGCAAGCTATTGGGTAATGTCAACAAACAACTCTCAACGTTCAAATATGAAACAGAAAAAAAGAAGTTTTATTAAACATATACTATAGAAAGTTGTTTTTGGTTAAGCTGCAAATGAAATGACTGGAGAATCTGGGAGTTTTTTGCTCCTCAGCTCCCTCTAGAGTTGTGGGATGTAACATCACTGCAATGGTAATGTTGAAGATACTGGCTGAGGTGCCATAACCAACCAACAAACATGTTAAGCTAACAGGGAGGATACATTTTTATGACTTAAAAAAAATGAGAAATAGATGTTATGTATTGTACAGTTAGATTTTTTAATTAGCCCTGCAAGTTAGCTGAGATCCCTCAGAAATGTTTTCAGCTAACTTACATGATTTTAGTTTCAAATATGCAAAAACGTTTATGTGACTTATTTGTAACTTATTTATAACTTATTTGCGAGCATGTTTGGACTTCAGAGCCCTGTGGGCACACAGCAAGTTCAAGCTGTTGTCCCTTGTTTTATTGTTGTTGTCTGTTTTTATTTGACTCCATAACTTTGGTTGTGGTCTGTTTTTAGAGTGTAAGGATTGCCAAAATTATACTTGGTCCTATTGCAGAGGATGCTGGACAGATTAAATGTCTCTCATCCCTTATCTAATGCAATGGCAAGGTGTGTTAGATAAGGCTGTTAGATTGCATTGGCAATAATGGATATATGCCTCTGACAGTGTCTCAGCAACAAAGGTCATATCTGCCTATTCACGGTTTCAACATAGTTACCTCCACCAAGACAGAGGTTATGTTTTCTGCAAAACTGCTTTTTTCTTTCTGTTTGCAAAATAACTCATAATGTTATGGACCGATTTTCATGAAATAATCAGGAAATGTCAGAACTGGAATAAGGAACAAGTGATCAGGTCAAGTCATAGAGAAATGGCAAAGGTTCATGAACAAATGAGAAAGCTGTTCGAACTGTAAACAATCACAGCCTCTAATGTAGACATTTCCCATAGCAGTTGGTCTGACTTGTCAGGTGTAACTAATATTGTTAATGATGGCGCTCTTCCATTTAGGTGGCCCAGTAAGCCATGACAATGAGCCAACTTGCACAATAGTAGAGGCCCAGGGCTGGCACTGGAGCAGCTAAATGAAAAACAGCCAACATCAATGTTATAAGCTGCACCTGTGTTTGGCAAGTCAGAGTGCTTTGAGAAACATTTAATAATGAGAGAATGATGAATTATTTCATAAAACATAATAATCTATCAAATATTATACGCTAATTATTACCGTTCAACTGTCAAACAAAGTTAAAACTGCATTATATATAATGACATTCAGAAATACATAATGAAAAACAACATTCGATAAAAACCTGGACCAAAGTTGTCTCTAAATAACATCAACATAAGAGAGAAGTATAATAGTTGATTGAGTTTTGGGTTTCCCAGTGTAATGAGACACTACACATCAGACTGCTGAGCGTGGTATGTTGGACCACTTGAATACACTCTAGAGCAGTTCCAAGCACGTACTCGCACACTTGACATGCAAGTCTGATGTAAAATGAGGGTTCAGGGTGCCTGTCCTGGTTTTATCACACTGGAACAAAAAAGTTTTAATTACCATTACTTTGCACATTGCATCCCAAACCACTGTGTGGTATTATATTAGGCATCAGATCAGTGATGAATACCACCTCTGTAAGGTCAAAATGTAACTGGACACCCACAAGTGCATTCCACACAATAAGAACTTTTTCATTTAAATGGAAAATCTTTTTAAATGTATTATAAAGCATTTTATGTTGAAATTCATGTTCAGTTTTGTTAAATTTACTTTGTTTTGAAACAGCGTTTGTTTTAAAAGCAGTGCCATGCTAAACCTGTTCAGAGTGTACCACAACCTGAACAGATGCATGTTATAGTTTATATATTGTGCATATATTTTGTGGTGATTCTCAGTTCCTACTGCGACTAATTAGAGGCCAGAAATGCTCATGGTGTTTACTAAGTGAAAACTGTGCTCAGAGGGAATTTCATTCTACGAAACAGAGGCACACCCTGCACCTAAAAGTTTGGTATTATACAGTAAATGGATCCACAATGATTCAACAACATTGAGTCAACTGTGTCATCTAACTGTTATTAGCTGGCTAACTGTCCTGTATTCATTCTGCTTGTTATCAATCAGACACAAGCTTTGTAAATCAGTCCAATGTAAAAAGATATTTGTGTATTTCATCCAATTAATATATAATAGTATTCTTTCAGTATGTGCAACAAGGTTGGATATCAAACCACAACTAATACATGTAATATAATTCTGTTTACTTTTGCATTACATTCTAAAGGAAGTCTGAAAAAAATGTCTCAAGATCCTATGAATGCAGGAAGGATTATTATTATTATTATTAATATTAATATTAATATTAATATTAATATTAATATTAATATTAATATTAATATTAATAATAATAATAATAATAATAGGCTGCACGGTGGAATAGTGGTTAGCACTGTTGCCTCACAGCAAGAAGGTCGCTGGTTTAATCCTCGGGTGAGGGCGTGGCTTGAACAGTGGCTTTTCTGTGTGGAGTTTGCATGTTCTCCCCGTGCATGTGTGGGTTCCCTCCAGGTACTCCAGCTTCCTCCCACCATCCAAAGACATGCATGTTAAGTTAAGTGTGAGTTGTAGTATGTCTCTTTGTGCTGGCCCTGCGATGGGCTGGCAGCCTGTCCAGGGTTTACCCAGCCTCTTTCCCAAAGACTGCTGGGGTAGGCTCCAGCTTCCCCATGACCCTTTATTGGACTAAGCGGGTCAGATAATGGATGGATAATAATAATTATTATTGTTATTATTTTATTTTCTTTATATATGTTAATCATATTGTCAGCAAATTCAATTTAATCTACTCAGACATCTCACATGTAAGCATTGAGGCGGAACAAAAGGGTTGCGATTATGTGTAAGTTTTCATAAAGAAGTCGAGTAAGAGATCTGAAGACATATTTCAGACGATACAACAGTGACGTCTCTATTCTTAGAGAGTATGTACTGTTTGGAAGGGGGTGCTTTTACACCTATTGATGTGTCATTTTAAACATCTGCAGCTTGCCCTGGAGCAGGCTCTGTCTTCAGAATAAAATGTCATACAGATATATCCCAGCAAAAAAAAAGAAGTGAACAACCTTTGTGAAATTGAAAACCCAAAGTTGAACCTAAAGTTTTCCTGTTAATCCCCTGGTTTCCCACAGGAATCAAGTTCCTACATTTCAAACAGTGTCCCTGACTCACCTGTTCGCTTTGTTGCACCTGTCAGGGAGGGACTAATCTTTATCATCACCTTTATCATCGCTGTCAGTACATGGTGCCCTGTGATATCATCTAACCCCCATCAACAGCACCCATCTTCAATGTGAGAGGAGGTCTCATGAGCACCAGTGAAAACCCCTGTGTGAATGTTCAGAGCCTGTTAAACAACACGACACAGAAAACCATTTGCTTATTTGGGCTTTTTTTGTTTGACAATAAAATACAATTTGAGAAATTTAAGATCAGATTTGACAACAAAATGTTAAGAAACTAAAATATCCAGGTTTGTCCAACTTGTACTCTGAACATTACAAACAGCTTAGTGTGGGAGGTATAAAGACACAGGGGAGCACTATAATAGAACAACCACATTAAAAAGAGATCTAACTTTGAAGTAGTCATGTCAGATTCTCACACAGCAGAGTCATCTTATTATACTCAACACCTATTCCAAGCATGTGTCAGATGTTACTGATATCACCTCTAGTAATGCACCAGCAGACCATTTGTTAGATGAAGTAAAAACCACTTCAAATTTAGTGTGGACCACTCAAGGAGATTGTGAACCATGTATAAATCCTGTGTTTGTACAAATACACCTCAGGAGGCCGTGTGCAGAGACCGGTAGCTGCAAAACCTCATTATATCCAATATCAAAACTCTGCTATAGATACTATGCTTTCAGCTGGATTTGCTTCGTTTTTAGTTGGGATCCTTTGGATTTAAAGAAAAACATTACATTTAAGTTTGGATACTCATACAAAACTATGTGATTATGTTTTGCCTTTTTCCAAACAATGTCATGTAAATGATCTATTTCATTTTACAAATTACTGTGAACAAGTTTTATAAAGAAGTATTATGAGAGCAATTGTATAATCCCAGTTGCACCACCAGCTTCTCTCTTCCACCTCCCACAGTATCAAGGATTCCTTTGTTCGGTGCAGTGGCACCTGACCAAAGTGACAGTGTTTTAATAAAAAAGTGAACCTGGGTCTCAGAGGTTTGTTAATGACTGTCAAAGTTTGATTAATTATTCATTGGTCATGGCCCTTTCAGTCATGTTGTTATGTTCTGTGCTGACATACAAAAGAATAACAGGAAGAAAAACAGACTGTTAAATAAGCTTAGAGACAGTAGAAATGACACAACTCCTTTAACGTTAATGAAAATCATATCCCACTTTTACATATTACAATTGTGTCTAACAAACGTAAACTGAGTATATTTGCTTTGGATTTTATTGTTTGACTAGTGACACAAAGTATTACCTGTCAGGACTTTGAATGTGTTAAAGGTTTTCTGAAAAGAATTTAGCCTTTAGCAGTAAATCATAGAGGACATCAAAATGTGGACACATTCAATGATCATAATTTTAAACAGTATCAATTGTTTACAATTGATGAATTATGTGTGCCGGTTGGTCTTACTGGGAGACAGGTAAAATATGGCAGTGTTACAAAATATGGCTAGAAAATCATAAGATTGCAGTGTTCTCTTGGCATACTGTTTTGATAAGACGGTGTTCACATGACATGGATTAGGCATATATTAAAAAATATATGCTTTGATAACATTAAATTTCTATAAATTAAAATTTATGAATTTGTAGGAATTGTGCAATTTTAGAGCTTTTTTTTTTTTTTTTTTTTTTTTTTTTTAGGGTTTCAATGTTTCGTGCTGTACAGCAACATAACAATTTAAAATTCCACCACAAGACTGGGTTGCTTCATCAAAAAAGTAAAGAAACATTGACAATTTATTAAAAGATTAGGTGGTCTATAGTTGCCTAAACTATTTGAGTTGGTATCAAAGCAGGCAAAATTGGCCTTCCATCCAACCATCCATCTCTCCATCCTTAGTTCCTGAAAGTACTCCAGAAACAGCTACATCTCTTTGCATATAAATCTGTTTTGTTGACAGTCCCTCTACAAATCATTGTTTAGAGATCTGGTGTAGCTGATTATATCCAGTGCTAGCTTGCTGTCTGTAGCAACTCCTCTGTAAGCTAACATTTGTCGCTGGTGTTCTGTAACATAGTAGCTTTAAACAAAGTCAAAGGCCTACTCTTATATTCTTGGGCGTTTACTTGAGGATCTTTGGGTATTTATTTCCTCTTAGAAGGATTTTGCTGACTTACTGTTTTCTTCTTCTCAAGTTTTGCAGCAACATTCGTTTCTTTCACTGAGTATTTTCCAGGGTATGCATTTGGTTCAGATCATACTAGAGCTTCTTTCCCTGGAATAATACTTACAGCAGTCTGTTGGTTTGTATACACAGTGTTCTCAGATTTTTTCCAAGAGGATACGAAAATTCACAGTTTACCCACATTCAAAAGTCTAAACCTTTAGAGAAATTAGAAGTTTAAAACGTAAATGCTACAGACTATGTACAGCATACTTAGAGCTCGAGTGGATGTTACGTGAAGTCATTATGTCTTCTTGAAGTATAAGGAAGTCAGTCAAATGGGCCTGAGCTAGAAGGTCAGGCCCACACATAGAAGGTTAGCATGTTAAAATCAATAGATATATCTTCAATATTAATGTTTGACTTTACATCATGGCAGCTGCTTCCTCACGTTCTGTTAATCATTTTAGATCAATATCTTTTGTCAAAGGACAATCCCTCAGCGAAGTCGGTCCTTGAGAGCTGCTGTCCTGCAGGTTTTCAGTGTTTCCCTGCTTCAACAAGCATGACCCAAATTAAATTTATTCAACAGGATTTGTAATTCTGCGCAGTAACTCTTAATTTGAGTCAGGTGTGTTGGAGCAGGGATACATCAAAAACACATGTGACTGTGGCCCTCAAGGACCTTAAATACTTTTACTTTCTTGTTCATTTACTTTACTCTCGGAATTTTTTGGTTGGACATCACTAACTTGCTCACAGAAAGTATAATTTTTTTTTTACGATAAAGCAAGTTAGGTTTACAGATTTATCAGTCTCAAGCACTTACCAACTACATGAAGCCAGTTCATAATTTTTCATATTTAACAATTAGGATTATGATAGACAATCTGTTCATCCTGTCTCTGCAAGGTCCCAATCACTGAGACTATGAACAAATGCACTAGGTACATCAAATGGGAAATCAATTGATACTTAAGTTGATTAAATATCCACTCACTTTTGGATCTATGTCAAAGTTGTGGTAAATTATTTTTTCTAATAATAACTTCTGGTTGAACTTGATATGACATTATTCCAACAACATAATTTCAGTCGTATCTGCAAGTGTGCAACTCAGCATAATCCCGAAAGTTATGGAAATTATTATTTATAAGATTTGTTTGTTTTTTTTTGTTTGCCCGTTCTTATCAAGAACTGTAGTGAGGTATAAACCAACAGAAACTGGCAAAATCACTGCAATAATCTTTCTCTGAGACAACATAACCTTCAGTTTTCAGGTTTGTATCATGCACAGAAAATGATTGTGATGGGAAATTATTCCAGCAGATTTAATCAGATAACCTAACTGGGTTAAACTCTGAGGTACCCTCTCAAGTTTTTACCTTTTCCTTGTCATATTGGAGGAAAATATTGTATTTTTTAGTGCACTTTATCTGATGGCCTGAGTTTCTAGTTACCATACAGATTGGGAGTTTTAAAATACAAAACAGTTAAAAATTGACTCAGAAGTTTCCAAACCTTTTGACCTTTGACATCTTGTTGCAGGGTTTTGTTGCGTATAAAATTTACAGAGAAGTTAAGCAAGTTCCACTTCCAGCAGATAGTGTTGACCCCCTGCTTGCACTGTGATACTTAAAGTATTACTTTTATCATGATGTCAGTTATAGAAATATGTCAGCCAAGGGGGACCAAACCAAAACTTGACTTTAGTTATAGATGTGTTTTCTAACTAATATTTATGCACTTTTTGGGATGAATTTCATGCAGGAATTTTACTCTGGACCAAATATATTTTTATCTAAGTAAAGGATCTGAGTAGAAGCTGCAAAGATCAGGAACATCAGCAAATATTCAAGAATTCACAGATAAATACCACAAAAATATTTGTTAGTTTTTATTGAATAGAAGTGAAGTAATTGTTTTGTCTGTCAGGCTGGAACGTTGTTAATAGTTATCCTAAATGTTCCTACCTCAACCTATAAAAGTTGCTCATGTCTGTAGGTGTTTACTGAAAATACTTTGCACTCTGCAATGTTACATCTCAGCTGGAATGTATTTACTCAGCAAAGGAAGTCATCTAATAAGAGGGTGTAGCTGCCTGCCTGTCTGTCAGATTTTTTCAGTGGAAATAAAACATTAATAAATAAATAAATAAATAATGAAAACAGCCTGGGCCTCCCACTCCCACTCATCTCGTCTGGTTTATCATAACTCGTGTCCAACATCTTATGGGGCCCGGAGCCGTGTGCTCCAACGTGCAATAATGCAATCAAAAACACCTGGCCTCAGGGCTTGGAATGGTCACAACATTACAGCATATAAACGCGCCAACTACTCCATATAGAGGCCCCATAATCGTTGGACCAAAGAGGATTTCTGTTTTGGGTTTTTTGTTCAGGTTTTTTTTTTTTTTTGTGTTACATAGTTTTACTATTGTAACATTTAAGACCCAGAACCAAATTTAACCATCCAACACAGATTTAAGGACCTAATTGTGAAGAAAAATAACATGAGAACTTCCCTCCCAGAGTTCAGCAAAGCACTAAAACACCAGAGTTCTGAGACTTTGTCAAGCATAGGAAATAAAATGTCCTTCAGCTATAAATGATTTCCAGCGCGCACACAACTCTTTCACACCTGCAACATAAAAAAGATGGAGCAACAACCCTATTTTGACACTTTCAGTGAAACTTGTAGGACTCCCAAGACATGAATTTAAAGCACATTTCGGGTGTTTTGTAGTTGGGATGTTATCAAATCATATTAGATCATTTTACTGAAGTAGTTTTGAAAAAAATATTCTTTTGTTTTGGTCCTCATCTGTTTCTGGAAAGCTTTATATTGATGTCACAAACACTCCTGGCCAAGAAATTACACCTTGTGATGTAGGTAATGTAATAATTGATCAACAGTTCAAGTTTCACTAAATACAAGAGGAGGAGAGTAAATTAAGCCAACATGAAGTGTTTTTTTTATCCCTAAAAAGAAGGGGGGGGGGAAGTTGGACAAAAGTACATTGTTGTTGTTACATTAATAGGGATACAAGAATAAGAATTTTCCTCCTCATAATGATCAAGCTGCCAGCGAGGGTCTCTGGTTTCTCCCCCCTGCCGTGCCCTGGCACCCCCACAGCATCCCCACAGAGACGGCTTCCTTGCTGTGATGAGCTTTTGACAGGCCCCAAAACAGCCTGCTTAATACTGTGCCAGGCCAGACATGGAGCGGCTGGGATGCTGGCAGCTTCTTGGCCCACACCATGCATCATGGGCCTCAACCATTATACCCCTCCTTCTCCTCCTCCATCTCTCTCCACCCTTTCTTTTTACTGCCTCGGGATTGTTATGCAAAGCTAACCAAGCAGAGATTGTGGGAGTGCTGTCAAGCACAGATGTATCCAGATCATATTTGTACAACCTCCTGTCATGGTGAGAGACATGAGTTCAAACCGTGAGCTGTTATCTTTCAAAAGGCTGAGCAGCGAGGTGCAAGGCTGCAGCATCACCTGATTTGTGTACCAAACCTGGAATGGGACGGTAACTTTATCTTTATCTCACAAATAACTTTTGACATCTGCTGATTCTTCTGATGATGAGCTTTGAAAGGGAATCTTCAGATTGGTATTTGCTTCCCATAGCCAGATTGTCCTTGATGAATGCATCGTGACAAAATAAACCATAAGTATCATGAATTGTTTGTAAAACAACTTTTTAAAAATGAAACCAAAAAAAAAAAGGCCTAAGCTGCAAAGCAAAGACTGAAAATACACCACTGCCATCCAGTGCTGACATCTCATTACTACATGCAGGAAATAAAAATAAACACACACAGTCCATCTGCCACAAGACACGGCTACACAAGGATAACTCGTTACAGCTAAACCATGCCTTTTCCATTTGTGGTGAGTTTTATGGCTTTTGAACTGTAAACATTGTTCCAGGGAAAAAGAAACACATCATGCTTTTGTTGAGACTTTCTTATCTTACAGGACTGTTTGAGCACTCTTGCATTAAACGTATTCATTATTTGGCAAAATCTCTGGTGGAAAAATAAGGACCTAACTGTGTATTATAATCAAAACAGCAGCCTGCATCATAAAATAACAGTGCATGTGTGTTTTATTACACTGCACTGATTATGAGAAGCAGATGTGGTCTTTCTGAAGCAGAGAGAAAATCGAGTTAAAGTGATAATTCCTTATTGATTACACCTCTTTAAATCTTAAGAAGAGGGGTCTGTAGAGAAGTAGACATGGGTTGCGGTTATTCGGGTCAGAGAATTGCATCTTTACCTTGAATAACATTTGAATGTGTGAAATAAGGCAGGGCTGCTGAGATTTTCACACTCAAGATTTTACCATGTGTAAAAACAAAACACGCAGTGGAAATGGCTGCCAGTGGCCCCACAAGCTTTCACAGACAGCAGCTGAAAACAAGTTAACTAAAGAATCCCGATGAACTTAAGAACTGGATGGAAAAATAATTACAAAAAATAATTAATCTCATGTATCTCTTAGTTAAGGGTTATGTCTGCTTTTAGAAATTCCACATGTTACTTGCAGCATTTCGTCAGATATGCTGTACATTTTACAGCTTGGGGAGGAAACGTTATTAAGAAGTCCAGGACATAGTAAGTATACATAGTTCATTTATCACATTTTACCTTAGAAAGCAGAACAAACTACTCAGATCCATGACAATGACAAATATGTAATAAAGGCAAAAGCTTCAAGTATTTCAATGTAAAATCATTAGTGGCGCAAATTTCACCTTTTTGAAACAATGTTCCCTTCATGTCAGTCCAATATTTTATATATAGTTAACATAAATAAATTAAGTTGTGTGATGTTATCAGAAAATGGCAACGTATGCAATGTTATGAACTAATACAATAAAGTCAGAAGTCTTTGACAGATAGAACAAAATCCTCATTTGTTTAAAACAGAATTTACTTATTTGGGTTTTTGGCCTAAATCTTCTTTTTAGTTGTATTGATGGAAGCAGTTTCAAACATGAGATTGCGGTTTCTTAACCTGCTTTACTCACATGGTTAATAATCAGTTTTTGACTTCACACAGTGACAACATTTATGATGATTCATGGATTGGAAAAAAGAAAACTGCAACTGAAATCTAGTGCTTAAAAAAAAAGTTGTGCATGTTTTTACATAAAGGGCATTGCTATCTCACCATATCTACATCCATAAAGAACATCATAAGCTGGCATTAAATCTTGATTTCTATGTTGAAAATTATCTTTTTTATTTGCTTTCTATTAAACTTCTTGCAAAGTAAGCTACTCCTAAAAAAATCTCACACAAAAAATAATGATGACGCAGTAAAGCTAAATTCACGTAAACCATGTTGCACTTTTCCACATTTATATATAAAAATATGCAAAAATGAAATGTTTTTATTTAATTATTATACATTTGGTTCTGACTTTAACTTAACTAAAATCACATCTACGCTTTAGGCTTAACTAGACTTCTTATGAGATTCTCTGCCATTTCAAGGTAATGCTGGCGTCTGTGTGCCACATTTACCAGCATTCACATGAAATGCAGGGCTCTGACCACATTAACATGCAAGAAGCTGGTCCTACTCGATGTAAAAAAAAAAAAAAAAAAGGAAAGAAAGAAAAAGAAAACAATCTGAAGAATGTAAAAATGCAATAAATCATTCCTTGAGTGTGTTTTACAACCAGCCCTCACTTCCAGACACCTCCATCTTTTTTTTTTTTTCCTTCAACAGATTAACCCACCAGTAGGGGAATATTTTCCCGTCCACATTCCCAGTAAGACAGCTGCAGGACCCTCATGAGTGTTGCAGCCACATATCATGCTTCCTCAGGCAGCCAACAGCCATGACATGAAGTATGAGTTGGCTTCCTGTCACACACACACGTTTCATGGTGAGATAACTGGAGACCTCAGCACCTCAGTCCTGTCAGGAAGGTATTTACTTTCCTTGTTGCTCTGTCAGGAGAACACACACACACACACACACACACACACACACACACACACACACACCGCAAAGTCAAATGTTGAGCTCATCTCGTTTACATATGAAACATTTGTTGAACTTTCTTACTTGTGAGAAATGCCAATAAGCATCATTTTCTTCTCTTCACTAAAAACATCCATGTGACAGTCTGATTGCAGGGGGACGGTTTTAACTTCATGTTGAGCTAAAAATACATTTTCTGCATTTCTTCAGTGCATTTATGTTTTGTTTTTTTTAGATCTGTCAGGATCCATCCGGATGGGAACAGGGATACCTGTCCAAAAGACATGGGTGGCTGTAGCTCAGGAGGAAGAGCACCCCTTGATGTGTGCCTATTGGGTTACGAGTGTGTATGTAAGTTGCTTTGGATAAAAGCATCTGCTAAATGACTATAGAATAGTCACCACTTTGCTGGCTTGGCTAAATAAAACTACCATACTTAATTCTTCTTTTTTTTATGTTGCAAAAACAGGTTGAGCTTGTTCAAATTAAGCCGGGAAGATGGAAAGCAATCATACCTACATAAAGCTGCTGTGTGCTGAATTATTTCATCTCCTTATGTGCCCTGAAAAAATATGACAAAAGCTTTAGAGAACGGAAAAAGCATGACCTCAGACTTTGTAACCTGGCAGATTTAATCAAATCATTCTGCTGAGGGCCTAACTTGTGTTTAACGCCAGTCTATACATCATGCTGTATATCTAATTTAAGGCTAAGCTGACTGGTCTTTGAAGACGGAGTTTTGAAATCACATTCCAGTTTTCCCTCCCAAACAGCAAATTATTTCTACTCCCGCAGGACGTGTGATTTCGGACTCAGAGTTGGAGCAAATCACTTGCAGACTACTTCATGAAGAGCTTATTAATCTGAGACAAGAGGTCTGGGATTCAAGTTGAAGTATAAACAACCTCCTCATCAATGGACAACGCTGCAAAAAATAAGAAAAAGAACAAAAACCAAAAGAAAAAAAAGAAGCTTCGACTACAGATTCACCTCATCAACATCCACATACATTCAAGGTCCAGTTTGATGCCAAATACCACAGAGAAAAACTGCAGCAAAAATGTGCCCCATAATTGGGAACAGTCTGTATTCATGTAAGCAAGGTAGACTGTAATTAATCCCAGCACAGTGGGGATCCTCTGTGGAGCATGGTCATGTATTTGTTATTGGACGTCATCGTGGGGCCACGCTGAAGCCCATCAGATACAGTGTCTACATGCAATCAGAGTTCTTACATTTTCATCCTCTCTAAAATATCTCCAACCAACGCCTCAGAAACAATTACCAGAGGTTATCGGGGGGCATCTACCACCAGGCTGTGACCCACATGAACCCACCCTCATTTCCCCTCAAAAGGTACCTCAGCGCCTGATTTCCTCTTCATCAAAACCCCTGAATCAGGCTGTTTAAATTACCATGGTCTGCAGTCCTTTCTGTGATTTAGAAGACAGATGATGGGAAAAGCGAGACAGTTTGGAAAGATACTGAATATAGCTGGCACTTCTTATCTTGTGCATATTAGCAGAGTTGAGAAATGGTGTTTGCATTAGCCTGCTGCCGTCCCATCATCGCCTGCCATTCCCAGCAACAACATGATCTAAATTCAGACCAGATGTTTCAACCATCCAGCCTAAATAACTCACTACCCCACATTAATCTTATCAAGTGTGTGATGGATCCCTGTCTGATAACATCTCACAGGATTTAAGAATATCAGTTCCTGCAGCTGACCAAAGCTTCACTGGACATTAATTCATATCACCTTTCAGGTTAGAGTCTAAGAATAAAATAGAAAGTATTACATTAATAAGAAATGGATTAAATCTATGAATTATTTTATGAGTGCAGATTTAAAACAAAACACAGCTGGAAGTGCAGGTAATATCTAAAATCTTAATAGTTTATATACAACAAATATATGAGGAGCAATTTTCATGGGTAGCTTTTTCACATTTCTTTCTCCAGATGTGGAGAATAACATACGACTCAGGTGTCGTACTTCAGTTTTCTCAACCAGGCTTTGTTTCAGCAAGACATATTGTTCATATGACCTTCAACAGAAAGATGTACTGAGGCCAGAATTTGCCACACAAAACACCATTATTTAGTTTCACTTTTTATGATAATAAATGCATAGATAGGTGCAGATGAACTGCTAAATATAAAAGCTCAGTAACTGTAAAGAAACGCTGCAGGACAACCAGACTAGCGTTCACCTCTTGTCTTTTCACTACCCTCTCCTGCTAGCTCAGTTTTTTTCTTCTTCATACTTCTCTACAGCTTCACTAGAATAAAACCAACACACTTGCTACAGCCAACTATTTATAGGTTCAAAAATTGTGAGATATGCTGATTATGACTTAAGCGTGTCTTACACAGCAGTGCACCAGGTGTATTCTAAGGTACGTTTATTTCATAATGGAGCTTCTATGTACTGTGTCAAAAAGTGCTACTTTTTGAGAAAGAAGTCTTATTGTTAGAATAACTAAATTATGCTTTGTCAAAGTCAATAAAGACAGAGCACAATTTCATGGTTTGTCCTCAGTCCTGGAGATAGGCAGCATGATGTCATATTCATCATACTTGCCACATAATATCAATGATACATTTTCAAAATGGTGTATGCAAACATATTACAATGATTAGGCAACAATTATCCTGACATTCTCATCAGTGAACAGCCTCATGGTAGAAAACACAAATACATAAACTAAAACATGTAATTTTTTATTAATACTGAAAAAAGGGAAGGAGATTCAGTATCTGCAATTTAGATTTAACTGAGCACTAACAGCAAAAAACAAGAAAGACCTGGGAAATTAAATGTCCAAGCAGTCACGCTTTGCCAGACTAGCCAGCTCCACCTGCTGATGAGCTTTAAGTGCATATCACTGTTTAACACATGAAACTTTCAGCCTCAATGTGCATTTTCTCATGATACATGCTGCAGATTCAGCACATCTTATTACACCAGCAGGACTTTGAAATAACTGAACCCCGTATGATCTGAATGATAAGTAAGCTGGTTTCTCAACCTGACTTGCTTTTCCCTGAGCCGAGTCTGAGACAGCAACTATTCCCTCACACCACGCAAAGACCAGTTTCTTCTCTTAAAGAGTTCTTGCTCTTGGAGTGAACATTCTGTTTGATGGGGTCACAAGATCCAAACACTGCTTCCCTCAGGGTCAAAGTTACCCTGGTTTTCCCAGCTAGCCCTCCAAGATCAGTCCTCTTCTGAGGAGAGCTGGGCTCCTTCATCATGAACCTCTCTGTAGGCAGCCATAGGGCCACCATCAGGAATATAGGTCCCCATAGAGATCTTCAGTCCCTCTGCCAGTTTCTGAGTTGCCTGTTTGCCCTGCAGCTCCTGAAAATGAAACACAAGACATAGAAAAAGCTGACATTAAAAGGCTGGTAAACAGAAAGATGCCATTAAAACCAAAACAAAAGGACATCTGATACTAAGCTTCTGTTTGGGCTGCCAAAAGCACAATTAGACATTTGGCTCTGAACTCATTACTCGAGATGTGGAGCAATGCACATCTGGCCTTTGTATCATTTTGTAACAGTTTTGTGCTGGACAATGATCCAGCACCAGTCTTGCCCTTTCCTAACGGCTTTTTTAGTTTTATTTTTTACATAACGAGGACTCGTATCCTCTCATACCCCATCAAACTGAAAAGATTGCTTTAAATTCACGTCCCTTTTGATTAGAAGTCGATGAGGCTAATCTAACTTGTTTTTTAAGTGTTGGCAGACATAACTTGCATAGAAATGTTAAAAAATTTTTACTGTCGGGACCTTCTGCAGGAAGTATGTAATTCCATCAAGTAATTTCACTCCCTGCCTGCAGCGAACAGACCGCTCATCCTCGATGAGCTTTCCTGTCATACCGCAGGAAAGCTGTTCAAATGTCCCAAATGACTGTTTTTGGCTCACCTCAATAATCATGTGAACAATTTTCAGAGCCCATTACACTTCGATTATTTTAAGGGGCTTGGGTTTGAAGATGCCATCATCTACCTGGTTCAGAACCCATTCTCATTTGGACCAATCAGGTAGCACCTTGAGGATCACGTTCTTTGATTTCTCAAGTACCTTTAATACAATTCAGGCTGCTCTGTTATGCAAGAAGATACATAAATTCTAGATGGATACCTCCACAACCACCTGGAATTTATGATTGTCAAACAAGCAGACCACAGTTTGTGAGACTGAAAGGTTGAGTGTCTAAGATGGTTGTCAGCAGCACAGGAGCACCACTTCCAATACAACTTTTGTTATCTTCAAAAAATACTCTGAAGACTCAGTTGTGAAGTTGATCAATGATGGACAAGAGGCTGAGTCCAAAGAACTGGTCAGACAATTTGCGAGAGGGTGCAGAATCAATCACCTCGTCTTAACATAAACAAAATAAATTGACTTTAGAACAACAGAACACAAATCACTGCCTACATTACTTATGAAGAGGTAATAGAAGAATACAACCCCAATTCCACTGAAGTTGAGATGTTGTGTAAAACGTTAATGCAAACAGAACATAATTATATGCAATATATTTTAAGCTGTGTTCAACTTAACACACTACAAAGACAAAATTATTAATATTCAAAATGATGCAACTGTTTCAAACTGACTTTACTGTGTTTCTGTCAGATATCAACAACACCTAGAAACGCTGCCGGCTTCTCTGGCCCATGTTTATCTGAGATGAGAAACCGACAATTGAAAAGCACCTAAAGAAGACACAGAATATGTTGAGAAGAGTTTAAAATCATTTGTGGCATTATCTTCTACTTCTTGTGGTGTTATTAGACAGTTGTAAACAGCTTTACAGCAGTAACCAACTGGGGTCAAAACGCAGAAATGAACTCTGAACTCTGAAGGAACTGTAGGGCTCTGAACTGCCATACAATAAGACTGAGGAACAGCTTCTATCCCTCAGCTGTTTAGGAGGTGAACTTATAACCTCCCCCATCCCACTGCCCCTCATCTCCCCCATCTGATTTATTATGGACTTGGTTTTTTTTTTTATCTTTGATGCAACTTAATTTTTCTATGCAATTTTTACACTGTACTCATTATATGATTGAATATGTCTTCCTTCGCTCGTGTGTGTGTGGGAGTGAGTGTGTAGAAGGGGTGGGAAAATTGAATTGAAAAATTCAGCATCGGGAGTTTTTTGCTCCACAATTTTAAAATCAATTTTTTTTGTTTAAATTTTTTTTTCAAATGTATAAAAATAATCCATTATAAAATTTTTGCCATTTTTATTGTTTTTACTTGTCTTCTTGGGCATTAGAGCAGCAGAATGATGGTCTGGCTACTGTGCTGTTTTTTCCCAATAGAAATTAAGAAAAATGACTAGCAAAATAAGTTTTGTATGATTTTTTTTGTTACTAGTTTACAAAAATCAGCAATAATGAGGAATTGTGAGACTGTGAGATTGTAATTTATATTGAAATGGCACCAAAAAAAATCGGAATCGAATCGGGGCGAAAGCATATCGTCATCAGCCCTAGTGTGTGGTGAAGACCTTATTTTAAATTTTTTGCACTGTCAAATGCAATGGCAATAAATTGTATTCAATTAATAACATTTTAATGTTGCACCCTTTTCTCACATGCAACCCTTATGGAAAAGGTCTAGGAAGTTTCAGAGCTGCAGTACGTGTGTGATAATGGCTTATATACCAGAACAGGGTGTGTGGGGGGAGACTTGTAGTTGCACTGACCTGCTGTTTCCTGGTTTGTTCTTTCAAGAGACTTGCTGACTCTTCCAGAGAAAGAAGTTGTGTTGGACTGTGGTGGAGTGGAGGGAGTTTGGCTGCAGTGATGTCATCCAGGTGTTTTCTTTCCTGTTTCCTCCTGGCCTGTGCAGAGAGCAGTGATGCACCTTCAGAAGTGTTACTAGGGGATGAGGATCCTGATGGAGAAACATCATATCTATGGAGCCGCCTGAAAACATGGTTGAAAATAGAAATGACCCATAAAATAAAATGCAGTGTTATGTAATAAGTGCAGAACTGTCAAAAAAAAAAAACTCACTGATTTGGTTTAAATTTTTGCTTCCTGGGAGCTGAGGGTGTCTCTGATTTTTCCAGGACAGACATGTAGTGGGGCTTTTTTGATGGCTGCTTTCGAAGAAAGTAGTTCTCTTCTGTTCTGCAGTTTAATTTGTCTTTGAATTCACCAGATCTGGTTTCAGACAGCGTGACCCTGTCCATGGCTTCCACAAGTTCACCTTCTTTTCCCTCATTAGAGTTCAGAAAGGTGCTAGAAACTTCCACATCAGCCACTCTGGAGGGAATCTGGTCCTGTTGCTTACCCATAGTAGCATCTTCCTGCAAATGTGCTGAAACGGGTGATGTATCCCTCTCCTTTACGGCACTGCCTGCAGAAAAGGCAGGCTGCTGGGCAGTGAAAGCCTGCTGGTACTTGGACTGTAACTCTGTCCTGGCAGCAGATACCAGACTCTGTCTCATTTCCTCTTCACTGTGCAGATCAATGGCAAGACGCACTTTCTCCGTAAACTCCTGTATTTTTTTCCCTTTGTCAGGAAGAGTCCCTAATAACCTCCTGCAAACGAAACAAAAACATTTGGTACGTGCAATGATAATTCTGGATTTAATTACAGTAATTTAACTAACAAATCCATGTTGATTTCATTCTCCATGCTGCACAAAAGTCACACTAAATACACATATAATACATAAATATACTATTTTATTTATTTATTTTTTAGTATTTAGCCAATTAGTAGTTGTTTTTTTTCTGTTAATTTGCTCATAAGAAAAAACCGAGTTGGGCCAGACAACTTAGAGCTGGATCAAGAACATTTTTCACCCAAACTAAGCTGGTAATAGTTTTCTTTGGACACAGAGGATGATGGTAAACACGAATATGATATAATCATTGCCATGCTGTCCTCGTGTTAGTATAATTCGGGATCGTGTTTAAAGTTCGTCTTTTTAAGTCTCTCGCTGACATAAACTGAGGCTGAAACTTACTTGTTGGAGAATATCTTTTCCTGCCGGAGCAACAGCTCCTGGAGCTCCTCTTTGCTCAGGTGTCTCAGGTCTCCAACCTGTCCCTGCCGATCCGTCCACGACGAGGACATCCCTGTTAGCTACCGGCAGCTAGCTACTGTCATCTACCAGCAGAGCGAGCTCAAAGTTAAAGTTCAGTGTAAAAAACTTTTATGACTTAAAATACAAATGTTAACATTTATTATTAAATAGAAGCATATTTAAGAAGAAGTTCTGGTTCTTTCAACACATGACAACATTACAAAGTGTGTTGTGGGGGAATTTTGACTCCTTCGTCTTCTTCTTGTGCGGAAGTCAGTTTTCTAAAATTGCGCTCTATCGCCCCTCACTGCCCAGGACATGGCAATGCACCGCAGCAGTGTGAGAGCTGGAGGAGGTGCTGATTTACTGCCCTCTGCCGACCAAACACGGTGAACTGCACCACTAGGAAAAGGCAGGGCAACTATAATCAGACCGGGCTACAGTTAACAGGCCTAGCTACCTGGAGACAAGACAGAATATCATGTGTGTACATTAGCTTGGCTAAATTAGCTTTAAAAAATTCATATTGTGCTAAAAGAAAAGAGTAAATGTTAAAAGAGAAAGTGAATATAGAAACTGCACGTGAACATAATAATCACAGCAACACAGACTCATTCCGTAACAGACTCATTTATTTTTGCAGTTGTCTTTGATTAATATATTCTGAACCTATTTTTGTGTTAATTTGGAACAGCAGTGTGGAGGATCTTTTCTGCTAGAAGTGTGTTTTACTTGCCCACAGATAATCGTGAACATGGATTCAAGTCATTTTACTATTGTGTTTCTTTTTACTTGAAACATCATATCAAATTATTGTGAGTTGTGCAGTGTCCTAACAAATGAAGCCTTTCCTCTGTCATGACATTCCCCCCACCCCTGGTGCTCTGCATGGGTCAGAGAAATGCTGATTGCTAGGATTTTGTCTGCACTGTAACTTCGCATCAGTCTGACTATGTATGTATGAAAATACATTTAAGATTTCAGTGCACATTTGAAAAGAGGAAATTATTTAATCATATATATTATCTAACCAGTATCCTAAGCATAGTTTAAATGGTGAGCTGTCTTTTCCCGCTCTCTTAAGTACCTTTTCCTGGCCCTTTGGTGACAAAGGAAGTACTAAGAAGGTGCTTAATTCAATTACAGTATATGTCAAGCTGACTCTTCTTGGGAAGATATTTCTCTCTTCACTTTGTAATCAGGTCAGTCAGTCTGAACCTTACAAGCTTCACAGACTCAGAGTTTCCACAGCTGCATTTCCTGTCCGGATGTTTTCCAACCCTTGTGCCAAACCATTTCTCACTCAGCTCAGCAGACAATGATCCACACGTCAACCTAAGAGTTCCAGCTGTGTCCTTTTTAGCCCCTTGTCAGAGTTAAAAGTCAGTTTAAATCAGTTTAGCATGCAGCTGAAAAGTTAAAATAAAGTCTCAGAAGCCTATATTTTGTTATGTTGTTACAAATGTAGGCCTATGATTTATTATGCAACGTTTGCTTCCAAGTGCATAATGTAAGAAGTGAAATCACAGTGAACACGGTCATATTTTTCACATAAATCCATCTTGATTGGCATTAGTAACACATGATCTGATGTCCAGATCCTAATTATGCCAAATGTCTTAGTTTGTCTTTCTGCATGTATCTACATATCCTAGCTTTAGAGATGTTGGAAAATATTTTTATAAATCACTGAAAGTTTTCAACACTGACAGCAGCAGTAACATTAAACATCACACCCTGTCTTAGTTAGACCAATGCAAATTTCCTTGTGCTGAGAATATTTTTAAGTAGATTAACAAATCACATGCACTAATCTGTTTTGTGAAATAGCTGTTTTACCAGGCAATTACAAATTGAGGTTGTGAACCCTTTGTGCATAATGTACCATAAATTCAACAGGCAATGTCCCAGTAAATATATTGCACCATTAAGAAATGCAGCCTAATAAGATCAAGTTCATCCCAGTTTATGGATGATGTGTGTTTTAAAGTAGGTGACTGAATATAATGAACAAGTAGGAACTAAAACCTTATTGCAAGTGTGATCTGCATTCCAATACAAAGAGGAAACTAAAATTGTCTTTTTTCAAACACACACCGGGTCTTGACTTTACACTCAGTTTAATACGTATCATCAGGAGAAAGGCACATATTATAGTTCTTTAAACACAATTGTGGCAGTAGAGACAACATGTGGACAATGCTGATGCCTGTGGCTCAAAAATGGCATAAACTTCATTATCA
This sequence comes from Telmatherina bonti, assembly GCF_933228915.1. NCBI lineage: Eukaryota > Metazoa > Chordata > Actinopteri > Atheriniformes > Telmatherinidae > Telmatherina > Telmatherina bonti. Next base: position 24,254,794 of record NC_136619.1, on the reverse strand, counting down.
ACGGCTTCCTTAAGGGATTGTCACAGCAGACACAGTTTAAGGATGTTTATCATATGTATAATATACAATTACCCTGTATCAAATTACCATTCATTCCCATCACCGCAATCTTCTGTTTACAAAGGCACAGTGCATGTTAATAAATATTATTTATATATGAGAAAATAGCAAAATTATATTAATTTATTCTGTACAAAGCAAATATAAAATTATAGGAAAATAAACACAATAACCATCAACCTTCATAAAGTACTCAATGTTTTAGCTCAGTGAATTATGTGAGTGGGCTACATTTACTGTAAACATGGGAAAATAATCTTCTGCACATTATTTAAAAATATTTTGCCATTATATACATCTGTAGAGTCCAGTATTCATTATTATTGCAACAGCTTTGTGCAAACATACACTTCTTACATCATGGACAAGTCATATTCTTCATCTTGTGTTAACAGAGAAATTACAAATAATCATCTTCTCATTGTTTTAAAATGTCACATATGGAGATTTTGTGAGCTAGGAAAATAAGACCAAAGAGAACATGCTTTAAAAGAGTAGTTAAACATTTATACCACTCTTTGTCATTCTGCTACATCTATTGTGGATTCATGGAGCGTTTTGGGGGGTAACTAGAACCATATAAGAAGTTTGTTTGTTTGTTACAATTCAACAAACTCATTCAAATCTTATTAATATAACGAGCGAGTTATATATGCTGATTAACATGCAATTACTTATGAAAAGGTTGGTAATTTCAAAGGTCTCAAGCATTCTTTCACACTTTGACATTAATCAAAATATTGAATGGCTTAGACTCAGTTTACAGTCTTTGCTGTGTTCAAAACTGATCATTCTGGAAAGCAACAACTATGACTTGTATATAAAGTGCAGTGTTTCATTGTGGCTGGCTTCTTTGACTAGAAAACAAAGAAAGGACAATGGAGTATCAGTTTATCAATGTTGTGAGTTAGATTTTTTTTTTTTCTCAAATAACTGATAGTAGTTGAAATACCAACAAAATATCTGGGAACTGGGGAAAATGGCAAATATGTATATATATTTATGAATGGGAATGTCATGAATCTCCATACTGAAGTATTGATTCTTTCATTTTCCAAAAGGTGAAACCTAATATCACTCTATGTTTATCTTGGCTGTCATTTCCATAAGTTTCATGAATGGTGTACAGACTTGAGGTGCTCTTGATCTTGGTGCAGAGGAGGACATGGACGAAGTGGACTCCTCTTTACTTGGTTGTGTTCCTGTTTTTGTTTCTGCATCCACCTCATCTCTTCTCAGTTGAACTGGACTTGCATTAGGTTCAGACTCAGACAGACGGTTGTAGGACGATGACCCGCCCACACCCTCTGTGCTGTTGGTTTGCAGGAAGCGGCTGTATTGAACAGGAGTGTACCTCAGTAAACTAGACTCTAACCTGCTGGGTGGAGGGTTAGTAGATTTGAACGTCCTTGTCTGGGTGGGCCTTGTTAGGTAGAGAGATGAATATTGAGAGAAGGATGATGCAGGGGAGGAATGTGTTGAGGATGAAGGCTGTGTGGGTGACTGCAGAGACTCAGCGAATGAATAAGCTTCAGCCAGTGGAGGGGGTTGGACAGGTGGTGGGAGTTGCATGGAATGGAGATGAGCAGGTTCTGAATGAACAGCATCATGCTTCTGCATTTGATTTCTGCATTCAGAAATCAGAGTGAGAAACCAAATTCTTAAATAACAAATAAACAGATACTGCTACACATGTCCACTCTTACCTGGAGAGCAGATCACAGCCTACTCCTATGTCTCTTGTTTCCAAAACCACTTGTGGCTTATTCTGTATGGACATAAAATACTTCAGCTTGTCTTCTAATTCATTATTCTAGGAAAAGGGAAAAACGAAACACTCAGTCAGGTCAGCTGCAAGCTAAAGATTGCTGCCATTTTTCAAAGGAAAAGTGGCCTGAAAGGCGCAGTGGCATAGGTACACACAGAGCTTGAAAAAGGGTCAGGATATCCTGTGCTCATCAACCCAGCAAATCATCCGTAGCCATGCAGCAGATTAAAACACCAAACCATAGTTAAAACATCCAGTAAACTCACGGTGAAGTATTCTCTTACCTCACACTCCACTATTGCGATTCTGTCCAGAAGCTCTGAGATGAACATATCCTTCTGAGCAACTTGAGCTCGTAGTGATTCGACCTGTGCAAGTAAACAAGATGTTTAATTTGATGATGGTAGCAATTGATTGCAAGAGTCTGCAATTTCGTTGACATAACAATAAATGTATATGCTAATTACTATCAGAAAGACACAGATAGTAAGTTAAATGAAAACCAAACAATTTACAAATTTCACATTTTTGCACGTTTCACTAACTTTCTGTGAATTTTCTACAGAACTGTTCAAGTTTTCATGAGTATTTACATGAAATGTTGTTGCTGTTTATTACAGATGAGCTGAAAAAGTAATTCACACACGCTCATACCCCAATAGCCAATCAGGGAGCAAATTGGGATTCAGTGTTTTGCCCAAGGGCACTTCAGCATGTAGTCGAGGGAAGGCTGGAATTGAGCCTTCAACTTTTAGGTTGAAAGACAACTGCTCTTCCTCCTGAGCTACAGCTGCATAAAACCTCACCCTTTACTAAAAAACTAAACAACAACTTTATGGACAGTGAATGTTTGTCAACCTTTCCAACGATGCAGGTAAAACAGACGACTAGAAATTCAACCACACTGAAATTCAACCATCCTCACCTCTTCTATCATTCCTTTAACTTTCCTCTGCTGACAAAACACCATGTCGTTCAAGTGTTTGATTCTTTCACGGAGATCCACAGTTTCGCCCTGCAGCTCTTTAGATCTAAAAAGACAACTGCATTCATATTTTGCTTAAAAGTCACAAAGGATATGATAGTCAGCATATTGTTTAGATTGCTAACATTAAACAGAAGTTAAAGAGAGTTTATTCCTGATGTTGAAAACATCCATTTCCAAATCAAATGCAAAAACAAAATGTTAAAGGGACAAATAAAGACCTTCTATTCAACAAACTAGACTTTTCTTATTATTTTTTCATGGGTTGGGTCTTAAAGGGTTAAACAAGTGGACTGCAATTTGTACCTTTTGGCTGCAGTCGCATCAGTTGTGTCTGTCAGCCCCATCAAACGGAGACGCTGTTCACAGTCCTGCAGCTTCTTCTGTAGTTGACTCTTCTCCTGTGGAAATTATATTTCAGTTTCTCTCTTTAATCAAAGTGGTTGAGTGGAAATCAAAACCATGTGTGACTATCAAACCCAGAATTTATCTACTCCTGCATTTTAATCATTGTTTCTGTTCTAACAGTACAAGTGAACCTACTGTATGATCTGCTGTTCTTTGTTGTGTGTATTTAAACTACAAGAGTGAAACTGAGGCTGAAGTCATAGTTACCAAACACGTGCTACAAACATTAAATGCAATGAGGAAGAGTAATGTTGATGCTATGTCTGATAAAAATGAATTTACCTTTCCCATACAGTCCAGGAGACGCTCTACCTCCATGATCCGCTGGTCTCTTTCAGCAATCTTGGCCTCTGCTATCTTAATGTTTCTCTCAGCTTCCTCCAGCCGCCTGATGTATTCATCTAGCTGTGCCTGAGAGAACAGAAATATTGTACCTCTGCTAATCTATATATGGTTTAAAGCTAGACCTGGTGTTAAAACAGCACTTCAGTTTGCATTACTATGAGTTTAGCCACTCATAGTTTAAAATCAGCTCTACAACCTCTATAAATTGTGTTCAAATAAAAGCATTTGACGTATCTTGAATAATCCACATGCTACAGTCTTGTCTTAAGACAAAGGTTTTGGTCTCTGTTGTCAGCACAAACCATGTGATGTGAATAAGTAGCAAAGAATGCAGACCTGTAGGTTTTCAATCTCCTCCCTGTGTTTCCGTTGTTCCTCCTGCAGCTTTTCATCGTATTCCTTTTGCAGCTTCGCAGAGAGCTCCTGCAGTGCCCGGGTGCTGGCCTCCTGCGTGGATTCCACCTGGACAATCCACAACACAACACATTTAAGCCTGCACACAACTGAATATTTTATACTGATAAAAGAATAGAAGATGCAGATGTAGTGCATGTATTGTGCAGCAACAAAGGTGATACTATGTGTATAAAATCTGCTGAGTCTGATGGGATACTGCTTCATCTAATGTTAGAGTTCTTTTAAAGGGCGATTTACAGAATTTCTGGGGCTGTTTTGAAGATCAGTTTGACTTTTACCATACTCTGCTGAGGAGATCTCCTTATCCTTTGATATGTTCTGTTATGTTTAGATTAGTTTATTTATTTAATTCCAGGATCCCCATTAGGATTTCCCAGCTAGTCTTGTTGGGGTCCCTTCATAAAACAACATTAACTAAATACAAGGATTAATATTTGCAATGATTCCTACCACATAAAAACCCAACCCACCCCTTGTATCATCTTATTTTTAAGAAAAAAAGACCATAACAAATAAAATTACACATACTTATCACTACAGTGGTGTGTATGCATGTACATGCATGCAGTATGTGTTGATTACAATGCACTGTACAGCGTATGTGCACACACACACACACTAAGACCATACAGTATGTGGAAATACTGGATTACCTGAAGTCTCAGCGTTTGGTTTTCAGCTTGTGCTTCAGCCAGCTCCTGCTCCTTCAGCCTGAGCTTTTCTTTTGTTTTCTCACAGGTGCTCCGTAAACTCTTCACCTCCTGTCTCATGTCCACTCTGTTCTGACAGTTCTCCAAAAGAGATTTCTGCAAAACAAGTCTCTTTTAGCTGCTTAGCCTACCAGCATGCAGCTGTCAGATAAAAAAGTCCTTGCATGTTTAGTGATATTGATTTGTTACCTGCAGGCCAATGTTGGAAGAAATGAGAGAGCTGTTCATCTGATCAAACCTCTCCATGGCTGCTGTTCGGATCTTTACCTCTGATTCCAGACTTCTCTTGTGTGAGCTGGCAGCCTGCAAAACCATGCATGTTTAGATTTATTTACAGCGTCACAAGTGGGAGTCTGATGAAGGAGATCTTGGTGTCCGGTCACATGTTTGTACATAATTCATTACCCTGATCTCCTGTGAAAGCTTCTCCATTGATTGCTGCATTCCTCCAAACTGCCCATACATCCGTTCTCTCACCTTCTCCAAAGAGTCTCTCACCTGTAAACGGAAACCAAAGTCATACCAATATTACCAACAGAGGATTACTGTGTACACTATACGATGGGGAAACTATACAAATAACATGAAGACTTGGCTGCTTGTTGGTTAGTTTCTACTCACCTCCCTGATATACCTCATTTCATCCTGAAGGTGACTGACAGTCCATTCACGTGCCATGACTTCCTGCTGTCTGTCCGAGCTTGTCCTCTGCACGATGCCGTACACTTTAGGCCCATGATGCTGCAGAGAGGTCTGTGGCACCCCATTGGTTGTGTCTCCGAGGTGCTGAGGGAGACAGGATGACGGCGGTCAGGTTTCTGTAGCCACCCTCCACTGAGGCTGACTTTTGTTGGCAGTATGTGAAAACATGCACATTTTCAGGGGAATATGCTTTAGCATGTGGACGCACATGCCTGCATATGTGCTTTTAACCAGATGGTTCCCAGTTCTACTTCTGCTGAGAATTAGAAATGGGAGGCTGGTAACAAAGCAGCTAAAAAAAAAGAGCAGAGTGCAAAGAGGGTGTCATGTTTCTGCAACCCAGTACATGAGCTCCTGCCATTTCTGCCTATTGTGCCTCCATCAGCCAATGAAAAGAAATGCCCACCAGCACAGGCCCAATATGGCATTTGACAGTCCAATAACTGAGTAACAATAGGGATGGGTGCCAATAAATTACTGAACAGTAACTTGAAGATTGAATTTCTATTAAAAATTTCAAAAGCAATTGTTTTGTTTTAAGAAGAGAAAAGAGAAAATTAGCTGCTGTTTAGCTTCAGCTGATGCTTCATCGTGACAAATTGATTGACTGTAACATGTAAATCCAAACCTCCAAAACATACAGAGCTTACAACCACAGGCCTTCATTGTTGTTTATCTGTTGTATCTATATTTTTTTTGCCCTGAGTTGGCAGGTTTTGGAAATATGCAGGCTGTGGATTCTTGTCCACTCTCTCAAATATTTTGCTCTGGATAGTAGTTGGTCAAAATCTCAACATAGAAATAATGAACTACAAGGAACTCTTTTCTCTTTGTTGAACTAAATATATTACCAAATCATTGCACAGGAACAATTTAGCATCTATTCATGACTTTTGGCTCTGGTTTGTGACAGGATGTAAACAAAACTGTTTTCCTTCTTGACTGTAACATAAGCTACAGACTTATCCCCACAGGTTAGCACTGTTGAATACTTAGACTACATGAACAGTTGCAAGAAATGAAGACATCTACAGACATGTAATATAATGGCTGTCACTGCTGCAGCTAGGCTGTCTGTGTGAGCCATACCTGCTGCACCTACACGTTTTACCAGAAATGCCATTAAAACAATAACAGATGCTGATGTTCTTTTTTGTGTTAAACAGAACACAATTAATGTTATTGGGAGGTCTGAATAATTCTTACGGTGCAATGATTTTATTTAAACTCCCATTTTTATAACAAATCTTAGATTTAGCTTTTATCAGTTCAGGAGCTGTAGTGGTATTTCTCAGTGATTCTTGGCTTAATTTGGAAAAGGTGATCAACACCATCAATACTAATGACCAAATATACATGTATTCCACTCATAACTGCATTTATTTCCCTGAACTACGGTTTTTAATAATTTCACACTGCGTTGTATTTTCCTTTTTTCTTTTTTATTGAAGTCTGTAAAATCTGTGCTACATTAATAATGTATTGATAGCTTCTGCTACCTGGTCTGCTTCTTTAGACCTCACAATAACACCTAACACAGCTAAACGGGGAGCATTTAATTCACTCTGTCATTTGCACAACCCCATGACGCACACTCCTCTGCCCTGTGATAATATTAACATGTAAGCTTTGTAGGAAGAAATTAAATTCTATAATAAATTAAAAAGTGTTTTATTGAGTAATCATATTTTTATAACTAGTGTTTTATATATTTTAGAGGCTTTGAGCAACACAAGCTAATTCGCATCAAGACACACTTTATTTGAAATCAAGAGAACATTTTTTCAGCCAATGTTTCCAAAATCCAACAGCAAACAGAAGAACAATTTTGAAGGAAGAGGAAACACTTGTAAAGCATAATGGAGGGCAACTTTTATTTTTTAAGAATGAAAACCGATATCTTTGGACATTTTCCATTTAAAAAAATACAAAAACTGATTTGTTTTAGTTAAACTTTAGCTCTGATTTTCCACAAATAAAACGTGTCTTATTGTCTGCAGTGTAAGCTTCCTTCATGTAAAACAAAAAAGTTTCTAAATAAATGAGTTAAAAGTTAAAATTCATGTCAGACTTTTTCAGATTTAAAAATATGGAGCTGGGAACTGTTTCACTCACCTACTTGCATTTGTTCACTCTGAATATTTGTGCATATGTTATTAATGGTATCGTCAGAGTGCATGCACAAATTTTTTTTTTCATCTTGAGGTCATCAGCGACACACACCTACATGCCTATTATTCACACTGCGGATGCGGCTGTCTACCTGCTCAGGCGACTCCCTGCCAGCTGGCCTCTCTCTGTGGATCAGCCCGTTCTTCTTCTTCCATGTCTCGTTGACATCTTTCTTTGTCTCAGCCTGCAGACAGAAAATAACAAACAATAATGAAGTTTGCTTTTGTGGATAATTTCATTCGTTGCAGGTGTGAAGAGTTCTGCGGAAATGTATTACTGCTGACATGTGTTTATTTTATTTTTTGCATCAATTTTTCATTGTTTGATGTATGTGTGGCAGGTTATGTTCGTTTTGGTCATTTTGATATATCTTCTAACATGTGAAATTTGCATTGAAATGAACTTAAGTGATCAGGTGATGAACCAAGTCTTAAGCATGTTCATGTCAGATGTCTTGTCAGTCTTATGTAGCTACATGTCTTTAAAGATGGAATGACTGATTTCTGTAAATATTTAAGATTAATTAGCAGATTCTCTGGTGCAATGGAGCACATGATTACTCAGTAAGAGAAAAAAAAACATTTAAATTTGTTTTCAAATGATAAAAGGGGTTCATATTAGGATGGATGGAAAGATGAATGGACTGGAATGAGCTGATTGTTTATTACTTTTATTTATACTCTCAGCACAATCTAATTACTCACTTAAATTTCACCTTTAACATCTGCTATACTGATGGTATGCAGCTCAGTGACCCTTGTAATTAGCACCAGATGGCTCGTAGTTTCTGTATTCTAAGCGCAGACAATAATGAAGTTTTCCTGATTTGTATTCAAATTTCCTACTTATTCACTAAATAATCCACTATACAGGGAATTGAAATCTCAACTAAAACTTCTCATTTCAGTGCACATACGATAGTAATGCACTCACAGATTTTTTTTAAAAAAAAAGTAGTATTCATCAGCGGTGCTCTGTATCAGTCAATATAAACATCATTCACTGGATCCGGAAGCTGACTGAGCTTGCCCTGAGCCTTGTTTTGTTTTCCAGATTTTAATCTCAAGCTCCGCACGAGTCTGTGAATTGATTCTGATGTTTCTTTGCTAAACCAGGCTAACCATTCACAACCAAGAATTATAAGTTCTGTCTGTGGTTTTCCTGCCAGTGGAACACCTTGTGTTTCTTTAGTAAATTTAGATGAAAAAACTTTGGTTATGGGACCGTTTACCTGCCGTGTAGGATTTATGGTCTCCTCAGTAAACATTCAATGGAAAAACTAATATATTGATCAACATTTGAACAAGCTTCCACAAACAAGCTCTTCAGTGATTATCAAAGGAGTATGGTTACTTTTCTTTACCATATTGTTTTCATATTTAATTACGTTAATGGTTTTTCCACCCTGAAATGCACATAACCTGTGCAAAAAGCAACAGAAAGCTACTAACCTACATGAGTCTGATCCTTGCATCACTTAAATGACTTCCAATGACAGTAAACTGAACTAATCTAAATTTGTTTCCTGCGTAGTCTTGACTTTTATACATCACTTAACTTTTGTGCCAGCTCTGGGGTCCAGATCCCCGAAAGTCTTTTTTTTTTCTTTTCACTTGAACCTGTGTGTTTATGTCTGCTTTTGTTGTTTGGAAAAATCTTGTATCTGTTATTTCAGCTAAGTTCACAAACTGCCTCTAAACTCTTCTTTGCTGTACATTTTTTTCCTGAATAGTTTATGCATGTTTTTTTTTCACATGTATGTTTTATTGGTGTATAAAAAGCGCATAGCATGCTTTTTAATTCAGCTGTGTAATTTTTTTTTGTTGTTTTATTTTGAGCAGCTTTAACCAAAACAAAAAGTGTCATGTGAATATAACATACAAGTATTCAGAGGAGGAGGCGCGAGTCTCCACATCTCACAGAGATAAGAATGAGGAGAACTAGAACAAAGACGGCAGTGTTGTCTCTCAGACAAAGCTGAGCTTCACATTTCTGCACCACTTAATCTACAGAAGACGTGCTGTTGAGAAATGGTGACAGCCCACTAATGGGAGGATGTGAATTCCAGCAGATGTGAGGGAAGAACAGCTATCTTTATGTTTGACTACTGCACTCCGCTTCTGGAGCTGTATGCGATGCCCATCCACTTTGAATTTTACAATGCCCAGTGTTTGACCATACAGGCGGACAGTGTTTACCTGGTTTTCAAAGCAGTCATAAACTTTTGGTGAATGAGGTATATAGGGTTTCTATTGTCTTGTTGCCTGGAGAAGCAAGAGCTGACTACCTGAATGATGTCAAGACCTAAAAATTAGTTACAAACCGCCTCAAACCCCTCATGATACCTTTAAGTGTCATGAAATGAATGAACTAAGAAGCATGTGACTTCTATGTGAGAAACCTGCTAGAGCTCCTTTATAACAACCCAATCATGAGAGTTGCTCAAAGACCACCACCATGTTCACTTTGAGGATTCTGAAACCCATTAAGGAGAAGAAACTCAACACTGCAAGTCATGAAGCATCTTTATGTAGCAGCTCAGTGTCCTGTGAGTCCTCTTTGAGCGTCGTGGTGCAGATATATTACATCTCCTGTAGGACAAAGTCACTGCTTGGATTGTGTCCATGACGTGTCAAATTACAGGATACACCCTTTCTAATTTTATGCTAAAGAGCTACTTTACCAAAGTTCCTGCTGAACCACGGAGGTCGCTAACACAGGATATTCCAGTAATTTCCTTCTTTCTTGATTAACTCCAAAACTTCCCTTTATTGCCATCTGAGAAAATTAAAGTTGACCTGCCAAGAGATCAGGTCCAGGACAGTCACAGCCAGTTAAATCCTTTTTAACACTTCTTGAACATTGTCCAGGTAACTGAACGGCTGCAGGTTTGTCACAGCCGAGGCAGCGGCACGTCAGAGCTGTGCTGAGTGGTGGTGGTGGTGGTGGTGGTGGAGTATGATGGGAGCAGGCGATGAGGGCACAATGTAGGTTTTGAACTCCTTGACCTTCATATTTCTGATCAAAACCTTGTAAAGTGGCTTCAGACTTATTTTTGCTGGATCATAAAACCTCTTTTTTAAATCTATTACATTAGTACTACAATGAGTCAGATTTGTTTGCTGAATGAAGATCTTATGGCTGTAATAAAACTTTGGGGAAGTATGATTACTCGTTTTACTTGTATTAGATAAGACTGGGTGTACATGTTTCTCTCTGTCAGCAGCAATATCTCTTCACCCAGATTTAAGACATTTAAAACTAACATATGAACAGAGGGGGGCTGTGAAAGCAGTGGGACCAGCCCACCCTGAAAGATGATTACTTGTATGATTGTCAAAGTTTTACTACTGCAGCACACCTGACTCAAACTAAATGGATCCAAACTTACTAAGTCCTGCTCATTAAAATTGAGTCAGGTGTGTTGGAGCAGGGATACATTGAAAACCTGCAGGACTGCGGCCCGCCTAAGAACAAGCTGAAAAACCCATGGAAGAGGTGTTTGGTGTGACAACAATCAAACTCAAACTCATGTCCTTGAGGCTCATTGTTTCTCTAAAACACCTGATTTAAATGAAATGGTTTGAGCAGCTTGTTGTTAGATTTTGCACAATAACTCCTTTATTTGAGCCAGGTGTAGTAAAGCAAGAAAACCTCTAAAACAAGAAGCATTTGGAGATCCCTCCTCTGACAGAACACAAACATCATGGAGGAAAACACAATAACTGCAGTAGACAGTCACATGATGAGACCAAAGAGAGCTCTTCTCTTACAAATCACTTTATTCTCTGGAAATATCTGACCAGTGAGTTTTGTTAACATCAGTCTCGGACAAGAAATAGCTGGTGAGTCACAGAGTTTAAATCTTTGACAGATCTGACAGGCTTCACATATTTCCTCTTTCCAGTCACCTTTTCTTTGTCAGGTTTTAAATGACTGCTTGTAAACAGAAATAAAAAACAAACCCACCTTTGGTTACACAGTTTTTTTTCCTGTCAAAAATCATTCATTTTTTTCACAAAAGTAGAAAAACCAGCAAAAGTTCATTCTTTGAGGTGATGCAATACTTTCGTAATATGCCTTAGATTATCAGTCACTGCTGGTTGCATTTACATGTATTGTTTTTACTTGGCTTTCAGTCACCATTTGGTGAGGTTCTGAAAAATATTATGGAATATTATAGAAAAATATTTGGTTTTAGCAGCCAGATACAGTATAATCTGGAAAACAAAACAAAGTCTGTGGTTGCATTTAATAGTTTGAATCTTTGACCTTTTCATGAAAACTGGTTTCATTATGGAAATAATCAGGCTGGCAATGAAGCCAATGTACAACGTTTGTTGCTTACAGTGACAGTTCAACATAATTTGGACTCTTTTGGTACCTTCATCTACTTATATACTATTATTAAGTCATGTCTATTCATCTTATAGGTATACATATTATTATATATTTGAATGCTATCCATGTCATCACTTAAAGCAAACCACTGAGATGAACATGCAACCGTCCCAAACTGGCATGTCCTTAAGCCCTCTCTTAGGTATTTTTTGCTTTTGTTATTATCCATTTTATAATTTCTTTACATTTCTTGGGACTATTTTCATTAAAATAATTGCTAAAACTTGCACTCAGCTCTATAAGTTCCTTTCCGTCTTCTCAGTGCACAATTGTTTGGATTTTGTCATCAGCAAACATCAGCGCAACTACATGTCAGCATGCGTTTCCACTGATCCTGCGAAACCGCTTGTCAGTCTGTCCTTCACCATCCCCTCTATAGTTGCAGTCACACCCTCTCAAAGGGGAAACATAGTAAGAGTTTTCATCAGCATGTTATCAGTGGAGAGCATGGAGGTGTGGTATTGAGACCAACGCCACACTCCCTGGCCAAGGTTCATACAAAGCATGTCACTGGGAAGCCAACTGCACATGCAGTTGAAGAGAATGAAAACCTCCTTAGAAAGAACAATAAGGAAAGTATCGTTCTCAGTTCTCACACTCTCACTGTCAAGCTCAGGTCCAAATCCTGAACACAAACAAAGGCCGGGGCAGAGCCAGCTACTGCAAACACCCACACAACCTGCAGCAATCATGCAGTCCTAATTCACACGGTCACATCAGCAAGGGCAGTCACGGAAAATATTCTTTGCACTTTAGTAATAAATTGCTGATGCAATTAGATTTGTTTGTACCAAGTTTAAGTTTAAACTGTTTCATCTCAGTTGTCTGTGCTTTCAAGCATTTTCTGTAGTATGAAGCAGAATCCCGGTTCTGTCTGAGTCGAACTTTGAAGTAAATGTGAAACAGCTGCATGTGCATTATCACACAAACACGCCTGCAGGTCATGATTGTGTAACTGGACAGATGATAAAAGGCATAAATCTCATTGGCTCTGCTGTCTGTCTTTTTAAAGCTTTAGTTTCATGAGATGAGTTTAGGTTTTGGTCACATTTGGTTTGTTGAGTCAAACTAAGTCAAGAGATTTAAATGTTTAACTTTACTGTTTATTATGGCTCGACCTGTCGAAATAGAGCTGTCAAGCAAGCCTTGTAGGTTTGGACTCATCGGGCTAAATGTGGAATTTCACCAAGAGAAATATTGGACTCACTGTGTCTGCAGATTTTGCCTTTTCAGTTCCATCATCTCCTGCATGTAGAGTTAGCCTGAGGCGTCTGATCCTCCTCTGAAACACAAACAAGCAAAAGTTAAATAAATGATGTAAGCAAATTAACTTTGCATGATGTCATGAGAAAAGACATGAGCTTGTGGTAAAATGTCACTGACACTGTATCATTGTAAGACCTTAGTTATCAACAGTTACCAGCATTGCTAGTATTTATAAAATATAAGCAAAACATTTATTTAAATGTTCTGAACTTGTGAAAATGTTACATCTGCCACACTATTTACAGTAAAGTCACTGCTTTGTATTATTTAATTTAGTACAAAAAGCATATAGTTCGTAGTTCATGAAATGATTTGTTAAGAGTTTTGTCATGCAACATATGGGAACCATGGAATCAGTTAAAAATGTGTGTTTTATCAGAGAGCTGCTCAAATAAACGTGATACCCCTCTCTCTTGCACTCAGCTCTCATTACATGCTTGTGTACCAGAGCACATCCACACATCCTGCAACAAACTCACCAACTCCAAGATCAGGAGAAACCAAATGTTAGTTGTAAAAATGTATTTCACTGCAGGACCTGAGTGGTTACAGAGTTAAAGGACAAACAGCAGGGAGGAAAAAACACACTGGACTGTTGTTGAGAAAGAGGCGAATGAAAAGAAAGGAGGGAGACAGAGGGAAGGTTTTAGGGTCCTGGCTTTTTTGGTACTTCTTACCTCACGTAAAGACTCTGGAGAGTCCTCTGTGGTGGTGGTGGTGGTGGAAACAGTTTGTCTTGAACCGTAGCGAAGCATGTCTCCTCTTCTGTCCACTCCTCGCTTCTCTTCCTTTCTCTCTCCAGCCCTCCTCCCACCCTTCCTCTCACTCTCCTTCCTGAGTTCTACTCAGGCTCTCAGAGCGACCATCTGCCCCCCCCCCGGCTCCAGTCGGAGAAGAGGAGGGAAATTCCGCTTACTCTGTCCTCCTGGTGGTGAAACTGCAAGGCCTTGAACTTCTGAGATCCCCTCCGTCTCTGTCAGAGAAATGATCAGGTGCAGTCCAGTAACACTACTGGGTCATTTTCTTAGTTCCAGCCAGACTGTGCTGAGTGAAAATCCTCTCAGCTGGCAGGCTTGTCAGTCACTCAGTCACCCTCCTGCATTTGCTGACCTGCTTGCTGACTCTGTCTCTCTGTGTTCCCATCAGACCTGTCGGGCTACATTTCAGCTGGCTCCCTATTCAGCGCCTCATGCCCTCAGAGCAGGACTTTCACAGGGCGGGTCCTCTTACTGGGGCTGGGACAGGTGGATCAAGCAGGAGTGGCTAATAGGAGGAGCTGATACACATTGTGTACTCTACTAAAAGGAATTTAGCATTAATTAAACATGAATTATATCTTATTGTGTGGGAAAACAAGCCTCTTAGTGTCGAAACTACAAATGTGCAGCGTTTAGTTCTACCAGTTTATTTAATTTTAGGTGAAATAATGTAAGTTTAATTCATTACACTGTAGCTGCTTTAATTTAGTTAAATTATACTCAACCCTGTACTTCTGCTTGGAGTAGCATATTTTTGCAACTCAAAAAGTCAGACATGTTTCCACAACAGATGCAGGAGGCTTCTTGTGCAGTTCTACTGGCAATAAATTATTGATGCTGTTGATAGTTGATATTGATGAAAGGTATCTCAGCATGGCAATCATTACTTTTTAATGTCTTTGCTGCATACTACTGTACAACCATACATTTTACTTGGTGTTACAATATAAATGTGTTACAATAAATCCTGTCAACCATCTTTGAAAACAGACTGACAGGGTTCCTAAAGTTGGATCACATTCCTACTATGAATGGCCTGCTGTCACTCCCTTTTAATAGAAACTACAGACACAGAAAGAACAGAGTTTTAAGAGTCAAGTTGTCTGGCAAGAGCTTGTTTGGCTGTATCTTGTTATTTATCAAAGCACTGATGTCCCTTAATGTGAAAATACATCAGTAAATAGGAAGAGAACATTGTCAGAGCAATATGACAGGCATTTCTGTAAGGCTGTGTGGTTAATTAGTAACCACACATCAAACAAACTGGGTTTTTGCAATCTGTGAACCTGTCACTGAGCTGGGCCTCTGATCTGGCACAGCATCATGTGGACATCCATGCAGCTGTGTTCTCTCATAAACATTTGATTTTTATCTGTCAGGATTCCACTTTCACTGTTTGTGATCAGATGTTGGCTGGTTTCATTTAAAAAGGCTGGTTCAACGGGAACAACCAGCTCTGAACAAGTTCACTGTTACGGTAAGACGTTACGTTCATGCACTCCGCGTCAATCACACCAACAAGCATATCGTGGCAATTCATCTTTTTCATGTTTAAAAGGTTCAAGACTAAACAACTGCTCTTTCATTCTTCACTATGGTGATTTAAACTCTATAGTTTCAAGTCTTTTTTTTTACAACAGGAACAATTAATTTATCAATCAATCCGCCTTTCTCTCATGAGAAGTGCTGAGTGATGAATAAAATCATCCTTCATGCTCACAGATTGGTTGTTGAGAAGAGCTGCTTCTTATCTTAAATGGTGGTAATCTGAGTAATTTGGGTTTGTAGTATTCAAAGTGGTCCCTTTGTGGCTCTGCGAAAATGTAAAAAGTTGTAATCAATAATGATCTAGGTGTGAAATGTTGCTCACATATTGTATTATATCTAAATACCATACAGTACGACACACCCAGTGGTTACTTTCACACTCAGAGTTTTAAATGTAGTAAGTTTTTTTAATCACTTTTTAACTTTTGATACATAAAAGACATTTTCAGTAAAACACATAGCAAAGTGTAAATCTGAAATTATACTTGAAACGGAGTTGTTACCATAACAACTACCTGAGTGTTCTCTGCAGCGCTGGAAATGACAAATGGGAGCTGACTCTGCTCCATCTGTGAGGTAAGTCTATTGTTTGCTGAATGCAGGTCAAAGTATGTTTATTTGATCCTGTCCTGTTTGGAGTCAATTGTTTGTGCAAGATTTTGTTGTTGATACTAACAACAGAAGTTTGTTGTCCACTCAGGATAAACCCCTGCAGCTCTGGACTCCAGGTTTTAGTTACTGCTTTGAACAGACAAATGTGCTTCATGTGATAAAACGATGCAGCGTCTGTATGTGCAACAAGCCGAAATCAAGGTGCAAATGACAAGTGGTATTCATACACATATCCTCTGCTGTTCAGTCATGTGGAGTCAGTTATTACACTCTTTTTTATTTCATGATTTTTCATGCATAGTTTCAATTCCTTTTTTTTTTTTTTTTGGAGAAAAGAGTGTTTGAAAGCTTTTACGGTGTATAATTCTGCAAAATACTTTTCGTACTTGCCTAACATAATCTTAAAAGGCAAGCTTTCTAAATCAATGCAATAATAACACACACACAAAATCATTTGGCTCGACAGCTATAACCTTCATTTCTTTGGTGCATTTTTATGAAAATACATACAAACTTTTCCCAATGTGACTATTTCAGTGTTTCTGTAAACCTTGTTGTATAACTTGCTGTACGTGTACATAGTGTAGCATCTGATCATCCGCATCTTATGGGCATGACGATTAGATGTGGGAATATTTACTAACTTCATCTGTGCCAGTCTGTTCTCTATTGCATTCCATAATCTCCAGGCTCCATACATGAACGGTATCAGATGTCTCAGTAAGTCTTACAATTGGTCCAGATGTGATCTTAGAAATGTCTTTGTCTATGATCCCCATAGGGATTGGACATATATGGTCAGTATGTTTTTCCACAATTTGCTTTAGGAAACTTCTCAGATTCTGCAGATCTGTTCTTTTAATGTCTGACTTTGTCTAATAAACCTTTTTGTTATTAGTTAAGTTGGTGTCTGGAGACATTTTTGCATTCAAGTCATTTTCTTCATCTCACTTGATTCACAAGTACTCCTCAGTAGGTATATTTAGTAGTAGTAGCAGTAGGCTATTTTTACTGATGCATAATCAAAACTAGTCTGCTACTATAACTGGGTTTATAGGAAGACTCAGGGGCCACAAAAGCAGTTCTATAAATGATTAACAAACTCAGATTAATTACTTAAGGGAGTTTATGAAGAAAAAGGTTGCTCAAGCCTTTTTCTAAAACTTATATGTGGATAGATTTGCAATTATGCAAATGATCTTGAAAAATCCCACCACAAAACCAACAATCAGTCCTAACAGAGGTTGCGAAAAACCAGAAGGGCAACAACAAAACCAGGTGGAAATCTAAAACTTATGAAAATTCAAAGCTACCTTTCCACAAAAAGAAAAGATCTGAATAGGACGTGTAATTTAAGAGAAGCCCAAATACCCTTGTTGTCAGAGTTTAACACTTTTTTTATTATGATGAACACCAGCATCGCAGAGAGCGTCACAGTGTGGAGCTGCTCTGCTGCCTCGAGGTCTGCGTACATTCACCGACTGAAACTGTATCAAGAAATTCAATAGGAGTATGTTAGCACAATAATATGGATTTTGCCACTTTTAAGGTTATCTAATGCAAAGAGACATCACTAAATTTAACCCAAAGAGACAACATATTTAAGGTGTGTAATAGCCAAGTCAATTAAGAACTGAATGTAGAGACTGCAGCGTGACTTGGAAAGGATTGTTCAGTCAGGATACACGGATGAAACATCTCCAGGAAACATCTAATGGTGTGGTTTTTTTCTGTTTGCTGCTACTGAGGGAAAGACAAGTTTATTTGTATAGCCAAATTCAACAACATGGTGATTTAAAGTGCTTTACAGAGACATTAAACATTAGAAAATAATAAGGATCATTTAAAATGAAAAGCAAGAGCAAGCAAGACATAAAAAAGAAAGAACTTTAGATAAAAAAAAACTATTAAAAACAAGACCAAGGTTTAAAAAATCAAGCTTAAAAACAGCGCAGACTTTTAAATAAAAACTTCAAATTCAGCTGAGAACAAGTGCGTCTCTAAGCTGGTTTTATCTAAACTGAGTGTTTCGGCTGATCTGAGGCAATCTGGGAGTTTGTTCCAGAATTAATGCAGCTTCTCCATGTCTGGTTCAGACTCTGGGAACTGATAAAAGACCTGATCCAGATGGCCTGAGGGGTCTGGTAGGTTCATACTGGGTCAGGAGGTTAGTGATGTATTTAGGTCCTGGACCATTCAGAGCTTTATAGACCAGCAACACAACTTTAAAGTCTATCCTCTGACAGACAGGTAGGAGGAGTTCAGAGTTGCAAAATCCCAATGTTCAGATGTTGTTGTACAACCTTCATTATGGGTTTT
This sequence comes from Telmatherina bonti, assembly GCF_933228915.1. Lineage (NCBI taxonomy): Eukaryota > Metazoa > Chordata > Actinopteri > Atheriniformes > Telmatherinidae > Telmatherina > Telmatherina bonti. The sequence goes on along the minus strand of NC_136619.1, from coordinate 24,236,323 downwards.
GTTGAATATACAAATGATGATGTACCAAACATGTCAGTTTGTGTCATCAGTTTAACCAGATTGTGTTCCATCACAACGTTGATTAAAATCGGATCACGTTTTACAAGCAATCAATGAAGAAATTCAGACATTCTTAAACCACCCATAAACATTTCCTGTCATATAAGTAAGTAAAATACGTATTATTCTCCAGAGATGATGACTCCAAAACACAGAAAGCCTGAAAACAGGTTTTACTTGCTGCCCTGAGACATCAGGCACCTGAGGCATCCATCGGATGTTTACTGTGGTGTCTGTAATCTGATCCTCCGTAAAACAAAAATACAAAATACTCTGGGGTTTTTCTCAGAAAAAAAACAGGCTTAGAACATGTAAAACCACTTAATCACATCAATTAAAAATATGAAGCTTACCTCATCTATAAGCAGTATTCAATAAACGTGCAGTAAATCATGCTAAAGAAGCTATAAATCGTCATGACAGTGGTATGTGGATTTTAAGGAATTGCCTGACTGGGGAGACTTCCTCCCTTCTGTCCCTCTGGGTCTGCAGAGGTCTGACAGCTTGACTCGATGATAAAAACCAGCCACCACTCCCACTCAAGAGAAGAAAAGAAAGTTGATTTCTGCAGTTTCAAAGTTCAGACCACTAAATATCACAGAGAAACGACTTAGCTTTTAATTTTTCACCACTTTACATCCCAAATTCATACTATTTTCTTCTTTTTCATTATTACCACTTTTATTGAACACTTCTTATTAAATTAATGACATGTGGAGGGTTTGCCTGCTTTGCAGCTAGGGGGCAGTATGGCACTGTGGCATTTTTCATTAGTTTCCACAGAAAGTTCTCATGATTCCTGTCAAACTTGCAAAACTTGCTTGTTTACCAGAGAATACCATGAAACACTGATCTAGCTGTAAATAAGGTTATCTTTCCAAAGTTTCACATAAACAATTTCCCAGCAACAAACAGCCACAGCTCCTCTCTGAGACAAACTCTCAGCTGTCTACTTCTACATTTTCTTGTCACCACTCTGGCTGAAGTCACTCAAGCACACAAAGGAATCTCAAGAATGACCACCTTGTTAAGCACACACAACTTTTGCCTCTGAAGGCCTGTAGCTCACAGCTCTCATTCATTTAATGCTTGGCTTGACACAGAGGAGACAGATAATGCTGTGGCACTCAAAAGGTCGAACTGTTTGTTCCTCAAAGAATGACAACAAACGAAGGTCGTGCCCTGTCAACAGCCGCTGAGAATAAGAAAGCTCCATCTTTTTTCCACCTCCTTTCGCAGGCTGTTTAGACAAAGTCCCCTTCAAATTATAAGTAGGGATCTGAAGTGAATAACAGACTCCATGTGCAAATTTCTTCCCTACACCCAGACCTTTTCTTTTCACTGCAGAGGGAGGCAAAGGCTCCAGGTTGAAAGGTGACAAGGTCTAAACACAGGATGCATATGCTTCATATGTTCCAGCAGGAGATATACTGACCCGCTGAGCACGAAATTAAAGATAGAGCTGCTGTTTATGCAGCTGCTCTCAGCCACAAACATTTTACCAGAGAAGTCAGGGGTGATAATTACATGCCGAACTGATCGAGTCATTTCAGTAAAAGCCGGAAGTGAAGTGTGACTAAAGCACTGCATGTAGGCCCACAGTTCAGGTACATGTCCTCCCCTACCTCTATATCAGTTCTCTGATATATAATTTATGCATGTGGATGAAGATGACATGAGAAACTGATCTGTTATTTCCCTGATGGCCCAGTTTACCTGGAATTACCATTTTAAATTCTACAAGTCATTTATCTTCCCAAGTAGTTCATACAGACAGAAATCATTGAAAGAAATTGAACAAAATTACTTCTTAGTTTTAGTTATTTTGAGGAAGAGACATCGACAGTTATTTTAGCTGTTCACAAAAACATGTTGAAGTTACAACGGCATGATGAACATTAATGTGTTAACTCTCAGCTTTAACTTGAAGAAACTAACGTGTGAATTTAAAAAAAGGAAGTTTCAGGAATCAAAGCTCTTAAAATGGTGAAACTTCCTCATGTAGCTGAATAAACTGACAAGCATTTTAACAGACACACACATGGATTATCTCACTTACTGCTTGGTGAAGTAAGCAGATAAAGCAACTAAAATGACTTAAAATACCACATTTGTATTTGGAAGTTGTTGTTTTTAACAAACAACACACAATACGTGTTTCTCTCAATTCAAGTTTAACATTTTCCCCTCTGGACAGAGAAACAAAGCAAATCGTAAAGGAGCTCTTAATACTAGAAGCGATTAAATCAACAGTTTGGTCAATTCTTAGAAAAACATCTAAAGAACTGGTGAGTTCAGCATTATATAAAGATTTTAAGACATCCAGGCATGGCAGCAGTGGATCCTTTTTGTATAAATAAATTAAAAAGAGAGAGACTGAAAAACCTTTCAGAATAACACACAACATTACACAAATACAAAGAAGGAAGATTGCATTAAAGCAAATGATTCACCAAAAGTCCCAGATCCTTCATTCAAATTCTATAGTCACTTAGCAGACACTTTTATCCAAAGCGACTTACATATATGCTAATACCACGATAGGCACATCAGGGGGCAACTTAGGGTTTAGTGTCTTGCCCAAGGACACTTCAGCACATAGTCAGGGGAAGCCTGGAACTGAACTCCCAACTTCTGAGCTACAAGCCGACTGCTCTTCCACCTGAGCTACAGCATTCTGGGTTGGTCTTTGTCATAAAACATCTTTTTTTTTTTTTTTCCATCTAACCAGTTCTGTAAATGCACTCTGAACAGATGAAACCGATATCTACAAATACCTGAATGAGAAGAAAGAAAAAACCACATGCTAGCTGTGTAAAGGTATTAGTACGCAGAACTTCCAGTGGCTTCATTTGTGTCAATAATGAGACAGAAGATCTGGATTCAGCCTGACATATAAAGATGAGACCATCACCGAACATGACTGAAAACATTTTTGGAGGTGAATAAATCAAATATTTAGCAAACATGGAGGCAGTCTTGGTGATGCATTACACACATACATGGATAAATACATACATGAATGAATAAGTGATGCGTACTACAGTAAAGGTCCTGCATTACAAGGGAGTTAAACTTTAGTTTGGTCATTTCAGTCTGTAAATACACGGGCTTCCTTTGGTTGCTGGTTATAATATGTATCATTTTACACACATATTGGAATATTTCTTAAACAAGATAAAACATTTTTATTTGTTTTAAACATTTTACTCAATGATTAACTATGTTTTGCCAGTTTTTATTTGATTATAACCAGTGAACTTCCCTGTTAAAAGTACTGTTTAACACTAGAATACCTACTAATTAGATTTTTACACATATAAAAACCTTTTGAGATGGAAACTACACAAAACACATTTCCTCTTTCATTTACAAAAGCACAAGACTGACATTCCGAAATATGACAAAACTTTACAGTAAAAAAGATGTTTCTTTAGTCTTACATAAAAGCAGATAAAAGGTTATAAACCAAGCAAACTGTCATTTAGAGCAACTACAAAAAAATATATATATATTTTTGTCTCAGCAGGATTTATGATAACACAGTTGAGTACAGAGACAGAGGCAGGATAGTGTCCTTTCATAGGTATCAGTTTAGCGCGGAGCCATCAGAGTGCAAAAAATCGATTGTCAGTTTCTCTCGTTCTCTTACTTCATTCAGTTAAAGAAAAGGATGTGCAGTGACCTTAAATGTGCACTGCACAAAATTAAAAAACAAATAAGCTTAAACTGTAAGACTTAAATCATGTTCAGTATTAACACTTTCCCCTGCTGAAAGAGAAATAATCAGAGACAAAAGTTAAATCAAACTTTTTCAGCATAAAAATGTCTGAAGACAAAATGGTCTCAATATTTACAGCTTTGTTCGGTTATTTAACTGATACACGTCTCGTTCAGTATCAATCTCAATTCAAAAGACTCCAGAAAACATACGAGAAACACTGGTAAGCCACTTGTAGTAAAAGAAATATTTGAAAAGACAATAACAAAAGTCTTTAGCAGATTGCAAATAAATGTTATAAAACTGCTTATCAAAGATATAAAACTGTATTAAAAAAATAAAAAAAACAGGTATATACAAAGTCCCTCATTTACTGCTCCCTAAAAGAGGAAAAAAATGCCATGAAGCCAAGATTTAGCAAATTTTGCAACAAATAAATTAAAAAAAAGCTTTGCAAAATTCACTTCAGAGATTCACATTAAATTTGAATTTATTCGAAAGGAAAAAAGGTAGATATATTGATGTAACAGGAGAATACAAAAAGGTATGTTCTGGGATTAAATGTGTTTTTTAAAATATGATAGGCACGGAAACTAACTTCATATTCCTGACATAGGCAGTACTGGTTGTACTGGTGGTACTGCTTTACAGCACGATCATGAGTCTGTACTCAAGTTTATTACAACTAGAATAATTATTGCATGAGTTCATCATAACTTAACAGAGAAAAATCCACTCAGAACAGAAGTTGTGGTGCTGGAGAGTAGAAATTAATGAGGGAATGTAGAACAATCAAGTTACAGAGTATATACATTTAATTTCCTTAAGGCAACTTCACAAAATTGTTTTGATATAATAATTAATCAAAAAGCTGCTCAAATAATACTGTGTGAATTCATTGGCATCAAGACTTCACCCAAATTAAAATCCAGGAAACGGTGACTAATGCTTAAAAAAAAAAAAAAAAAAAAGATTAAAATGGAGGAAAAAAGAAATAGCATTGACTGGAGAGTTGTAATATTTACCCAGATAATTCAGTGTAATATCTACAAAAGCACATGACATGAATATCCCCCATTTGGTCCAACAGTGGCACAATAAAAAATGCTTCATTATATATATCTTTTATCGAGGGAACGCCATCAAGAGGTTGTCTTGACTTGAGGAACGCTTGTACCCCAAAGATGAGCTGAAGTATGTCTCCCCATCAGTGCTGACGTCATCATCATCGTCGTCATCCAGATTGTTGAGTAGCGGAGCAGAGGAGCTCTTGCGCCTTGATCGGAGATTAAAAGATTATTAAGAAGGAAAAAAAACCATTAAGACTGTAGTTTTAACAGTGTTTTATGTCAAAGTACTGCTCCTGTCTATAGTAATGACAATGATGTGTGGGCTTTCTGTGTTCACCTGATCTCACTGCGCAGAGCTTTGAGCTGACTCTGGAGCTGCTCGTTGGCCTCCTGTTGCTCATCCAGGTCTCTCTGCAGCTTCTTCTTGCTGTGCTCCAGCCGGTCAATCTCCTCTTCAGCCTCGTCCTTCTGCCTCTTCAGGGCTTTTAGTCGTAAATTCAACTACAAACAAAACACGTGTCCAGGGGTTTCAGCAAAGTTGAATTATTTTCTCTGGCTGCTCGACAGACTCATCAGGCTATTATTCAATCCACTGATTCTATTCAGTCCATGACCTATCGGACATTTAGTTCAATAACAACATGAAAGTGGGTTTTACTTACCTGGTCTTTTTGATCTTGCATTCCCTGATGTTCCTCTTCAACTTGCATCATCATCTCTTTTACCTTTCTCTCCAGTCTGCGGTTTGCCAGCTGCAGGTTTGCCCGCTCCCTGAAACACATGCATCATCATCATCATCATCATCGTCCTTTTAAATGCAGTACTTCATTCTGCCTTGTATACATTTCTTTAAAAATTGTAAATAATAAAGAGCTGGTCGGATTTTAATCTTGGATTTGTTATTGAGACTCAAATGACTTCTCTTTTGCTCCCTAAGTTCCAACTTTGTATCTTAAATTGCACTCAAGTACAAACTCTGTCTCACCTTTCCTCCCCTTCCAGTCTCTCTTCCAGCTCCTGTATGCGAGTCTCAAGCTGGGACACCAGTCCCTCTTTGTTGGACTTATGGGAACCCTCTAGATGAGTCACTCTAGCCTTTAAATCTTTATTCTAAAAACAGCACGAGGAGGGAGGTAGTAGAACGTTTTACAAAAACATATTCTAACACAATGTCTGCACAAAATACATGAGATTGATGAGAGAATGGGGACAACAAACAAAAAGAATGAGAAAATGAATGGAATGGATATGTGATTTGACCCAATTAACCCTGTGTGTAGTTATATTCCAGACAGGTGAGTGTGTACCTGTCTCTCCAGAGCCATCTTGTCACACTCCAGGTCCTGTCTGCTAGCTCTCTCTTGCAGGAGTTCATTCCTCATCTGCTCCACCTGTCAAGCCGAGTCCAGACACTATCATCGCTACAGTCCCACAAGGTCTGACTACAATTATCTGCAGACTCTCAGTCTCACCCTTGGCAGAAACCACTGTACAGTCAGTGAGTCAACGTGCTACACAATAGAGACATTAATTCCATAAGAAGTCTTCTGACTGGTGAGCTGGACTTCCTGACTTGACTGCATTCCATCTCTTGTTTCTAGTGTCACACCAACTCTCAGGGAAACAGGGTTGTAGTAAACAATAACAAGAATATGTAGATGTGGGCTTTTACACATCGATTAAGGCTACTGGTATCTGATGTTTCCAGATGATGGACGAGTTGACTTAAAGCCTTTTGCTTCCTGTTTCATAAGAAATAGTTAATAAGCTGAAAACAGCCCTGATTGCAGTCGTTTCTTCATTTATTTAAAGATACATTTTGTGTTGTCGTGGTAGTACTTCAATAAACTGGTTTACTACAGCGACAAGATAAAAATTTGTTTATTTAAAAATCACACCATAATTCAGAGATACTTAAAATGATATCTTGTTCATTTAAACGCACCTGATATCAGTCAATAACTTCAATGTCACAACATTTCATTCATACATGGGCAAAATAAAATCATAGTTTTATTTGCTGAGGTCATTAGGACAAGTCTGCATGGAACATTGAGAGCACTTACCTGCCTCAGGTCACTCATGTAAATGCAAAAATAACATATCTTTTTATCCCAAAAAGTTTTTTGTTTTTTTATCTAGGGTAATAAAACAATTCACTTGGGATTTAAGTTTAAATATGTTAAAGTACCATTTATACATTAATTTAGTACTCTGTTGAGTTGTCTGAGATTGGCTAAGCAAGCTACCACATATTAAATACCCCATATTACTTTGTGTCTTTGGAAAAGCACATTATGTTTATAAAATAGCAGGTTCTTACTGAATACAAAGTTTTGTACATGTTGAGAAGTTGGAAGAGGAATAAAATTTTAGCGACCACAGTGGGTATTAGTGTAGCTAGACTGAGTGATAGCATGTCATATGAATGTGAATCTTGCATTTAACAAAAGTATCAGAATCATCTCATGTAGGTCTGAACAAAGTAAAAAGTATTCCCCAAATGTCAAACTGCTCTTATAACTGCATCACATATCAGCTCCAACAAGATCGGCTCAGGGAGGCCTGACTTCACAAGCATGACTGCTCACTGATAGCCTCGCTCAAAAGAGTTGAGAATGAAAACTAATCGATACAGCAGTGACGGTTCTTTCTTGGAGAGAGGAGCTTAGAATTGGTGATATTTTATGCCAATTAGTGGGTGACAGTGGGCTGCTCTGATGAACGATGGCTCCTATAACTGGTGCAGCCAGCACAGTGCTTGAGGGAGCTGAATCAGCAGACTGGAACATGCAGCGAAACTAATCTGCTTTGTGAGAGACGGCAGGAGAGGAGAGGGGAGATTACTCTCATTTAGACAGGAGAGGAGCACCTGGTGCCAGGAGAGACGCAGGTGTTCTTCCTGCTGCCTCTGCTGCAGCCCCACCACCCCATAGCCATACACCCCCCCCCCACCCTCTCCTCCCCACAGACATTAGAGTGCACACACCCATAAGGCACATGTGCACATGCACATTCACAAACATACACCACTAGTACTCAATCTATCCCTCTCTGGGTGCACAAAGCTCTGGTGTTGCCTTGACAACCGACTTCAGCCTCATGCTGAACCAATGCCACTTTGTCACATTGCCACTCTTCTCTGTGCCAGTGTTCCTTGTTTGCTTTGGTTTTCTTCAAAAGAGACCATCTAAGAAGATTCTAGTAATCCATGCTGTCACACTAAGCCCACACACTTCAAAATTCGGTGACAACTTTGATTCTGAGGGGTTCGGTGAACTCTAACTAGAGAGGAACTCAATGCCAAATATTACACTTCTGAGACGTAATTATGATTTACTATCAGGATGTTGCAAAAGAAATAGACTAAACAAATTGTACATACTAGCATAAAGCATGACAGGTGCAAGAAAGCAGTGTTAATTCAAAACCTCCAGAGTTAATATCTGCTCTCTGACTCGCTTTGCAATGAACACGCAGTCCTAAAAGCACAAGCTCTTTGTCCAGGTCTTTCTTCACAGTGCCCCTGTCAGCAGCTTTATCACAGAGGAAGGAAAACTGAAGCATTTTCTTTGCAAGTCTATAAAACACAAGTAGTTTGTTCTCAAGTTGAAGTTACTGAGTGTGATTTCCAAGTGAACTCCACAACCTGAAAACTTGAGACATTTGGCAGCTTGCAAATTTTGGCTCTGGCGGTGCATTAAGAAGGGGTTTTTTGTGACTCATGCATGAAAATTGGACAGACGCTCTCAGATCCTGCTGGCAAGCCACCAACCTGAATGATTACGCAAGATCATCTTACGAAGCAATAAACCTGTAAACTTTATCCAAACCTGATGAAAAAAAAAATGGAATTTTAAAGTGTGGACAACACGTGAGAGGACACGGACTGCTGAGTGACCACATGCAGACATTTTCACCTGAACAAGAATTACATGCATGAACTCTTGCAGGACATATTTTCTCCATGAAGATTCCTTTTCATTTAGAGATTAGTAGTTGCGGTCGTGATGTTAGAGGTGGAAGACGAAGCAACAGAAGCTCTAGATATTATTTACTGACTGAGACAGAACAAAGACACATCTGTGTGAACAAGAACAACCAGTCACTGAGATTAGCGACCACTGATGATGACAGTGTGTCAAGCGTATGCACGTACCTGCTCTCTTCCTCTGTCTATCCTGTCCATAAGATGATCTCCGCTTTGACGCTCCTCATCAAGGTCCATTTCCAGCTGAGCAATCCTGTCCTGCAGGAGAAGGTAGTCGTGCGTCATTTGCAGATGAAGTTCATAAGTGCGGTTCAATTTCCTAAATTTTGGAAGTCTTTTGCAATAGTTTGCCATTATCCAGTATGTTTACAATGGAGCCTTTATTGTGGCTTTGTTTGGCATTATGATGTACCTCCATGAGTTTGATCTGTCTGGATTTTTCTTCTTTAGCATGCACATTTGTCTCAGCTTCCACCTCCAGATCATGAAGCTTTTTCTCCAGCATCTTTTCCCCAACAGCAGCCTCGTCCCGTTCCTTCTCACACTGCCGCAGGTCCTCCTCTCGCAGCAACAGCTAGAAAGAAAAGTTGTGTACCATTGTATTAGCTTCCTACTTGTATGTTTTATCGTCTGACTTAATGCCAACCTCACATTTTACAAATAATATTTCTGGTCCCTGAAGTTGGGAACTGGTTTAGTGTGGGCCATCATCTCATTAAGGAGAAGATTTCTGCAGTAGGTGTGGATTATCCCAAGGCCTCCTAGTCGATCCTTACATTTTACTTCAACAAGTCATCATGAATTTAATCAAATACTGTCATAGCAATGGCCAACAATTCATCTGCTGCTTAGGGACGGTACAGCAAGGTTTCCTTGGATGACGGATGAATTGAGCACACTTTAGTGTCGCCCTTCAGAAACAGTGCTCTCAGCAGCTGGAAAATTGTCCCCACCTCTTAATGCCAAGACCAAAGAAAACTTATCATCTGACCTCATTTCATTTCATTTCTATATTTGTCCATTATTGCTAGATTTTTCAATTCTTTATCATGTAAATAATAATAATAATAATAATAATAATAATAATTAAAAAAAAATTTTTTTTTAATCCAAGCTGCAGATTGGTAACAATACAGATGGATAATCTTTCTAGACCAGTCCTCAGTTTCCCAGAAGAGTTGATGGAGCAGAAGGATGTGAGTCAACTAGCACAGCTTTCACAACAGTGATACAGCAGCACCGACATCCTCCTCTTCCTGGACACCAACTGAACAAAGACACATCAGCGGGGATGCAGACAGGCCAAGAGGAAGAACCTGGACACTGACCTTTACTTGACTTATGAACTTTACTGTCCATCACATGACATGAACTGCTGATAAGTCACATAAGGAACATCCAGAGCAGTTTATCAGGGAGTGACAGACAGCAGCTCTGCATGTGTAATAAAGAAAACTGATGGGCTTTTTCTTCAGCTAAAGTGAAAGCGGAGGCTGGTAACACCTCTGCTGAAAAAGTTACTTTAGTAAACTGAGAGCTTCTATCAAACACTTTCAATTATTTTTTTCTGGCTAATAAAAAAACTTTTTCTCTGCTTTAAAATTTAAACCTAAGAGAAATATAAATCTTTATGCTTTAAACTAAAAAAAAAAAAAATTTTCATTTTAAAGTGTAGCAATCCTGTCCTATGTTGTAGAAATGACAACTGAAAACATTTTAACTTGCTTCTATAAACCTGGCGTACCAGTGACTATTAGTTTCCTTTTTGTTGGTGTTTCTTCTTCTTGCCCTTTCAAACCTCAAAGCATGTTATTTAACTCAGTACAAACTGTGACTACTGGAGCAGTGTAACTAAAAGCGGTCCCTCTAGCACAATAATCTGTCAGATCTTTGTAGATGGATGGATAAAGAAGGAGCTCTGAAAACACATATATTAAACGTAACACTACATCCACTTCTGCTTTGATGTTTTGCCCATCTACCATTACATCTCACACCGCCCTGAAGCATTTATGTTACACTTAGCTGTAAAAATTACTTCTGCGTGGTCACAATAAAGATCATCTCGGGTGCCTGACCTCCTTTAGTAAATGTTTGGTCTCTAAATAAGACGATACATACCACCCTCATTCTTACATACATAATAACGTCCATGTAGTCCCATTTTCAACTAAAAAACATTCTTTACATTCCAAAGTGCTGAAAAGACGAACTCCCTGACTGATAATAATGCAGAGAGGTCATGTGTCAAGTTATGGCTTTCGAGCCAAACATCATGGATTATATATGCTATTATTTCTACAACTAAGCTCAAAGTTCATTTAAACAAGACAGAGTTTTTTTTATGACTTTGCTATAAATATTTCACTTTAACACAATGTTTTTGGTTCTAAGCAGAAAATACCCAAGCGATGACATCATTCTCTGAGAGGAAAAGATGAAGTCAAAGAGAGCACTCAACTGGGTGAGTCAGAACAATGTTGTCCTATGTGAGAGGACCTAGTTGGTCTGACTAATGATGACCTTGATCTGACCACAGTCTCACGCTATGAAAGCAGTGGCAGCATTCGAGTCAGCACCTCCTCTCTACATGACTGTTATTTTAGAGGAGGAACTTGCTGTCCACTTTACCTCTTCTTGGAGGGTTTTGTTGGCCAGCTGGTACTTCTCCAGCTCCTGCGCTTTGTCTTTTAGAAGCCTCTGCAGCTCAGTCAGCTCCAGTCGGTTCTTCTCTTTGTAGATGTCGATTTGCTCCTGCAGCTCGCGAGTGGAGGACTGAGACGCCTCTACGATATCGCCCATCTGTGAGCAGAGTGAGAGGAAAGGCAAGCCAAAGAAAATGAGATTTATGAGGACAAGAAGGAAAGTGTGAAAATGATGAAGGGGAATACTTGAATTGACAGGATTTTATCAATATTCAATATTAAATTAAATTTACTAATCAAAACATTCCCTCACAAAGCAAAGATGTTAGAAATTATAGCAAAAAAGAAAATGTCCTCAGCAGTTCACATGAACACGCTGGCTTTGAACTAACAATTCTGATGGATTTATTTTCTTATCAATTCATTTATCTGTATTAGGCAGAATATTTTTGAGTGCTTTCTTCACCTTACGATTATGCTACATTTCATTTGAAGTTTAAGTGGAATTTCATTTGATTCATCAATTCATGTCTGAAGGTACTTGGAGATCTAAGTCAAACCTTACTTATTGTACGAAACATCGAGAAATACTCACTTCTCTTTGAAGTTTCTCAACTGTACGGTCCAGCAGCCTCCTCTCATCCTCAATGTTGTTCTTCATGCTCTTGAACTGCTCTTTCTGAACCCTCTCTTCCCGTAACCGCTCCTCCAGCTCTTTGTGTTCGCTGCTCAGTTTAGCCAAATTCCTCTACAGGTGGAAATATTAAAAAGGGGTGAAGAGAAGTTCATCAGGGATGACGTAAAGCATCATTAATAATCTTACCTGCACATCTTCCAGCCGTACTGTCAGCATCCGGTTGGCACGGGACATCTCTTCTTCTTGCTCCTTAATTTCAGCCAAAGACTCCTCCAGTTGTTTCTTCTCTCTCTGTTCAACATATTAGACTTTGATTAAGTGACAGAGCAGAACATGATTGAAAATGAAATAAATATAACATCATTGGCACTTCAACCTTCAAACTTTCTAAATCTTGACCGCTCACCTGTAACTGGCCAACTTTGTCACTCAGCTTGCTCTCCTGTAACTTGGCTTCGTCGATAATTCGGTTGAGCTTGGTCACCTCATTTTCCAGCTCTTGTTTACTCTTGCGCAGTTGCTCGGTTTCTTGGGTCAGCTTTCCTGCTTGGCCTACTGCTGCACCCTTGGCTGCCTCCACTTCTGCCTTCTCTCGGACCGCCGCTGCGCTGCTCTGCCGATCAGAAGAAGGCACATGGCTTCAGTTCAAAGGAAGCAGGAGTCTGTGACACTCAACAGAAAGTGGAACAATGATGCATGATGGTACATCTCAAATACCTCATTCAGCAAAAGGTATTTGTAGCGCTCCGTTTCTCTTTGTTGGTGTGGAGGTATAGGGTAATAATGGCTTCATGTAATTCTCTCACACTTCATAATAACGCTCAAATGAAGGCAACTAAATCTCTGACTTTATTAAAGTCTGCTGACTGAAGACCACAAAGGGTCAACAGGCTACGGAGGGAGACCCGCTAGTTTTACATCACAGGCAACCACTACCTATTCTTAAATATTTATTTTAAAAATTATTAAAATGTGTTAGCTTGTACTTGTGCCACTATGGCAGCAGAAAAGTTTTATGAGTTCTCCAATAGTCAGATTTATTAATCAAAAGTGTGCTGATCACACAACTTCATCTGTATAACAGATGACATCCACATTTGTAGTCAGTCCTATCATCAGTAACAGAAAACGTGCAAAGGTTTGTTTAGAAACAAGAATTTTTGCCACAGAGCTAGAATGTCATGTAACTGGTTTGACAGTTTCCTGCTTGCAGTTTCCCACACCTTTATATACCGAACACACCTATCATTACTTTTTATTTACAATGAAACAGCTGAAACTGTTTCATTATGGTGTACCCATAGTGAGATGAATTTCAAATTAAAATAGATTTTTCAAGAGTGAAACGTTCAATGCTGTCAACATGCACACGCATGTTCCCATTTGTTAAGCGTAACAATCACTGGTCACACCAAAGCCACACTACATGTGAGTGAGTGCACGTACACATGAAAGAGCACATGGAAACACCTTTCTTTTCGTAACAGAGTTGTAATCCACCTGCTGACACACTAATGAAAAAGAAAGATGCTTCAAAACAAACAGTGGTGCGAAAAACTGGTTTGTTACAAACACTGACTTACAGAGGAGCCACAAAGATTCATATCACAGATAACTTCGTACGAAGACACTTTTTATGCCTGTTCATCCGATAAAGCCAACATGTGATTAAGAAAAGAAAAAATAGCACCACAAAGAAACAAGGAACCATTACAGGTGTTGGTCTATTTTTTAATCAACATCTAGAAAAACAAGTAGATGCACTGTATTTAATTTCAATTACATTCTAAAAGTTTAATTCTTAGAGGTGGAAACATAATCATTCACATTCTAAATAGTGATTTTGCTCAACTCTTCTGTCTGCACCTCATTACCTTTCAAATGACAAACTTAGTATTTGCTGGTCAGCTCATCTTGTTATCACTATGCATGAACACAAATGACTGTTGCGTAAGAAAATGATGGGTGCCTCCCTGCTTGTAGGCCAGTCAGACCTGTTTCTAATGTGACTGCAGGTTTGCCCTCATCACTGCTTCACTGGGTCATATCTAGTCTGGTTAGGACAACACTGCCACCTCAGGAGTTTGCACTGTTTCACTCCAGCACAACACCCCAACAAATGAGTTTGTGTTAGATAGTAAGTAACAGACAATAAATTAAACTTTTTTGGGCTTGACCAGACACTCAACCTGTTCTGAGAAAAACAGAAGAAGAAGCAGTGACTTCACAAATAGGACCGCTTGAATCATTATTACATACAGGCACATGATTTTAAATTGGCACGATTACATAAACTACAGCTCCATTCAGCTGCGGTTTAAGCCCAGCTGATCTTTACAGCAGATTGCTTGCATAGCTTTGAAAAAGTATTTACCTTAAATAAATGGAAGATTACGAGCTCATTTTAAAGGGATCCAAAGGAAATAGGGGTTGAATAGGATGTGGGGATTAACACAATTTCCAGTATAATAATAAAGCATCAATTGTGTCTGCGAGGATCGTGTTTGTGCACCAGCCAAGCAGCACACTACACACTACAAGTCCTGCCCCAATACTTCTTTGCCTGTCCCACTTCCCACATTGGCTTGCATGTGTTAAAACTATGAACAAAGCCATCCAGCCAGAGAGAGAATAACACACTCCCGAGTATGACAGGAAGCAGGATGGGGAAGAGGTGATGTTAACCAGTTTCTCTTTGCAACATTGATTTATAATGAGTTAGTTTACCAGAATGCACAATGACCTTGTGGAAAGATGAGATTGTTGTATCATGTCAGAAGGTAGTAAGATAGTACATTTCTTTGACAGTTTAATTTTGCTTGTTGCTTTTTTATATTAAAAATGAAAAGGGTTAATTATTTGTAAAAATGTACTGTAGCTTTGTTTATTAATGACTTTCTTCACTATTAGATGATGGTTTGTTTAACTAATCTGATCTGCAACATTCTTTGTGGCCTCTATAAATATAGACTAACAATACAAACTTGCTTAAGAGTGTTAGTACAGCGTCATTAAAGACAGGTCAACATTGAAAAAGTTTCATACTGGTATGCAGGCGTGTGTACTTGCCTGAGGCCAGCAATCAGACTCTTTCCCAGTGAAGGTTGGGATAACACCAGGATATTTCCTGGCCCCCTTGACTTTCAGTCTCTTGCTATCAGCAGCCTCCCTTCTCTTCCATAAGGCCAACAAACCAGGTGGTGGCACTCAAGTTCAGCTCTGTCTTGATGGGAACTTAACCAAGACCGTAGTTAGCAACTTCCACGACCTGCATTACGCAGATGATTGCACACTTCTGGCCCAGAACCCATCTGATATCCAACAAGCTCTGGATGTTAGTGGTGCAAGTCAGGCCTCCACCTCCCGTCCCTCCCGTGTTCTGCATCTACGAGTCTCCCCTCAGGTTTTGCAACAGTTCTGCTACCAAGGCAGTATACTAAAACCTACATGCCAATCTGATAACAAGATCCAGGCCTGCATCAACAGCACCTCTTCTGCCTTCTATAGCCTACGCTCCCGTGGGTTTGAAAACAATCACTTGAAATCAATGTGTGTGTGTCCACATTGCTTTATGGATCAGAAGCCTGGACTGTCAACACATCTGGCAGAATGGTCTCCCCATAGTGAGATTGTCTAACACACCATCAGGATCTAGGCAACCCTAGCAAAAGGACAAATCAGTAAATCGGTCCTATCTGGATGCCTGGCTGCCAACTGCCTTGCAAGGGGCTGTATTGACAGCTCCTGTCAGCTAACGGGAAGCTAGGCGGCCCAAAGCTGTGGTAAAAAGACCAACCAAGGGGGACTCTAAAGAGGTGCAGTATCAATCCAAACAACCTGGAGTCTGCTGCAGCCAATCGATCAACGTTGTGCTCTCTTTGCCGTTGTGGATTACACAGCTGCAGGATAAACACAACTACGGATAGTGCGGATGCAACAAAGGCATCTCTTTATTGATCCAGCGCCACCTCAGCCCAGGTCTCACATGTCCTGACTGCGACAGAACATGTGGTTCCAGGATTGTGCATCACTGTCATCTACAGTGGCATCGTCACCAGCAAGACAACCACTGACAATCCTATGCAAACAAAGGGAGCTACAGTATGTCATCTTCAACAATGATGGACCGCCTGATGACGATGATGATGATGATGATGATAAATCAATATATGCTAGTTTCATACTGACAGTCTATATATCCCCCTCTACCTTGAACCAAAAGTTTAACTTGAGTTTTCATGTGTGCTCAAACTGTTGATTCAGAGTTGTACATTAACTTCATAGAGTCTTTGAAATGCAGCAGAAAATGCAGAAGTAAAGTGCATGTCCCAGGTCGCGGGCTTTAGCTTGAGGCAAACAAAGATCTTAAAACAAACAAGTACAAATAAGCTGAAACCTGTTGAAATGACGGCTTCATGTACAATTCCTCCGTAACTACTATGGACTTTAGGTTAATTGCAGATAAGTTACTTTGTAAGGTATAAGAGAGTCAACTTACACAGTACGAAGGATTACGGAGGTACACAGACATTCATATATAAACACTTCAGCAACAAATTACTCAGAGATTTAGAGGGCACAGTTCAGTAAATAGTGGAAACTATGTGGCACTTCCAAACATCAGTGAAAATCAGGCAGGCAGAAAGTCACTCGAGATTCTGTAAATTTCCACATTGCCGAACATTAATGAGAACATTTCTTCCCCCTCCCATTCCTGATGTTGCTCTCCTTGCATTTTGCTATCTCCTTTAAGACACAGAGGATGAGTATTTTCCATGACTTGTTCACAAAACACACTTTGTCTGCAAAAACAACAAAAATGCATAAGACGCATAAAATTCCTTAAAAAGTTTCTATTACTGACATTAAATACTTTTAATGTATTTTAACATGTGATTTAGTAAACTAATATTTTGGATGCGGCCATCACATAGCATTTAGACGAACTACAAAATGATAAATACACTTCATGGCCATCACATGGTGTCTGCTGTCCCTACACCCCAATTAATTCTCCCAAAGTATTAATAAGTATCCGCTGACTCCATTTTTATTTTAAAAAAAGCTCCTGTATGGTAAAGATACATCAACTGATGTTTTCACACTAATTTTTTGTGTTCATCTTTTGTTGGCTTGAAAGAATTTAAAGCTTTGCAAAGATTGGAAAATGTGTGTGTCCTGTTCTTCTGTCAGTGCACAAGACAGAAGAACATCAGTGTGTGGCATTTAGATTGTATTAGCTGGCTTATCAACTGCTTAACCTTTGGGTAGCACAAGATAAGAAGTCTTCAAAGATCTTTATGACCTTGTTTCAATGTTTTAATGCTTTTATACCCCTCAACAAAAAATACTTTGTGGTCTTAAATAGAGATGATATGTATAACTATACATGAAAAAATGTAACTGTGGCAAAGAACTAATCTTCTATTTTAACTGATTTAGTCCAACCTTTAAAAAAAGTAAATAATAAAAGGAAAAACCTAAAAGAAAAATCAAAATAAAAACTTCACTAACTGAGATAGCATGCATTAGAAGTACAATAGGAGCTCTAATCAAAAGTCTGACCTGAGGTTTAGAAAAAAATGACGTCCACCAAGAGCTGAATGGAAGGATTGATGCAGATATTAAAATGTGACAGCTGATGAGCACCGGTTTCTCTTTGGTCTCAGGAGTAATCAAATCTCATCCTCTCCTTCATGAAATGGAAAACAGACACTGTCTTTAGAAGGGTCTTTGTGCACAGCCAAACTACACATTATGTAGGGGAATAATGGAATTACAGACCAGGGAAGCTATGCCAATATAATCCTAAGACTTGGAGGGTATGCAAGAAAATAGTATTCTAAGATCACTTTTTGTCTTTAACTGTCTCTGACTTGATTTAACAATTGTCACAATTATAATCATCGTGTTAACCTTTTATATGCATCTTCTTCAAAGTGAATATGCACTTCAGAGATGCTACCATTTCACTCTGTCAGTGTATCTAGACAGTATGCCATGGGAATACTGTTTTGAAATCAATGCTTTTCTAAAACATCAAGCAAAAATATCTAAAAAAAAGAGCAATGTTAATAAACCAGTTTCAAGCACAAGCCAACTTCTAGAAAAACTCCTGTTTAAGATTGTTAAAAGACATTTACAAAGTGATCAATGCAGCTTTTTTGAAGAATTACAAGAAGTCAAATTATAACAAGGATAAAGAGCTAATTCCTTGCTGTGCCTGTTAAGATAGTCATTTTCTTTCTCACTTCCTGCTCTGCTTCTCATTCCTTCTCTTTCCAGTCGCCTGATAAATCAGGTCCTGCAGCTATGCTTGGAAATATATTGCTATCATCAAATACACAGACTTATGCAGGAGTCTTTACTTTCAAAACAAGCCTGAGGGGGGAACTCTTCTCAGGGCTGCTAAAGTTTGATGATCAGACAGTGGGACCTCAGTTCACACACTGGCAGAGATTAGTAGAGAGGCAGGCTGAATGGCTCAGGCCATAAAATGAACTGCATTTAGGTGAGCAGGGGATCACTTTGGTGTCTTGTGTGGAAACTGTGGAGTGTGGGAATGGAAAAAATAGAGCATTTGGAATTGAGGTTACAGATGAGAGCATGATAACAATGTAGCTGTGTTACACACTGTGGCTTAGGTCTGTAGGTGAAATATAACAAGAGCTGGAAATAATGTGATAAGCACGAGGCTCAGTCTTTACAGTTTAGACGAGATGAGATCGGTTAAAGCCTCTAACACTGAGAATCTGGAGTGCTGCAGGGATGAGGATGCAACCGCTGCACCCTGAAGAGGAAGAAATGAAAAGATTTGACCCTCTCCCGCTGCTCAGAACAGGTACACTTTTAACAGAGCTGCAGCTTAGTGAAGAAGGTCTACAGTCGCCACATTCGCCAGCTTGACCCTTACATTTCTCAAATGTAAAGTCTCTTCTACCTCATCTTCATCGTTTTTACATTTTTCACACACATATGTACAGAACATTAACTTTTAAATGAGCTGGTATCTTGTTGCAGAACATTCACTATTACTTGTCAAATAAGCATTTTGGGCAGGGGCCCAGAAGTGTCACTGCAATAGAAATGCCACAATGCAACACAATAAGCCACAACATGATTAGCCACAACACAACAAAATCAGCTGTAAACCAACACAATAATAAACCACAAAACCATAAGCCACAACACACTGTGCCACAACAAACACAGCTAGTCACAACAATACTATTAACACAATACAATTATCCATAACACAATAAGACACAATAGAACAATAGAACAACACAGTAAGCTGCAACAGAACTTATCTGTAGTCGGGTCCTGGCAGACAAAAAGATGAAGGTCTGGAAAGATGTCAAAGGTAAAGATGGGTATTTATGGCTCTTTGAAGAGAGCTGGACCTGGAGGAGCTGTTCTTTTCAACAAACTGGTTTGCCTGAATCGAATCGAACCGAACCGAACTGAATCGAACCGAACCGAACCGAACCGAACCGGACCGGACCGAATCGAATTGAACTGAACTGAACTGAATTGGTCTGCAGGTTTTCAACACCTTGCTATCAAGCTTAAATGTCACAGTTTTACCTTAATTGTGTTGTGTTGCAGCTAATTGTGTTGCGGGTTTTTTGTAGTGTTGGAACTTATTGGATAATGTTATATCTTGTTGTGTTGTGGCTAACATTGTTGTGGCTTTTGCATGGCTGTGACACTTCTGGGCCACCCTGTTCTTTCAACCTACATAAAATTCCATAGATTTAACTACATCAAAAACACAATGCAGCTGTCTAGAAAAACACAAAACAGGCCCCCAAGCTCCTTTCATGGGGGTCAGCCTTGCACCCTCTTTCCTACAGCATACTGACCCACTTATCCATTTCCCAACCCCCGCTGCTATTATTGTGTGAAACAAACTCATCATTCATTATTGACCGAGGTCCACAATCACCCCCACTTTTTTAGGGCACAGAAAGAAGAGGCGCCATAATGTGACGCAGAAACGGCAGCTCATTAGATTAGTCATGGCTTGCCACTGCAATTAGTATACAGAGCAATGTGGTGCTCCTCTTTCCAGCATTCTTGCCCGCATGGGCAGCCTGGATCACCCAAAGCATCACGGCTATACAAGAGTAAAGGAACGCTTTGATTGGAGATGAGGCTAAAATATAAAGACCTGCATAATTCACACTGACTGTTATCCCTGTTAAAAGCTCCCTGCATGAATAGAAATGTGTGCGTAATAGAATTTTCTGTTATGCTATTTGTTAGTATTTCTGCTTAATCCCCATAGCTTGTCATATTACAACACATGACATCGGGGTGGGAAAATCGAATCAAGAAATCAAATGTTGGGATTTTTTTGCTTCACAATTTAAATTTTTTTTTTTTTTTTTTTTTTTTTTTTTGGGTTAAAAATGTTTTGGTTTTTTTTCCTCAAATAAATAAAAATAATCCACTATAAAAAATTTTTTTTAAAAATTAGGAGCAAATAAAGTTTTGTACCTTTTTTCTTTTGTTTTAAAGTCTACAAAGCAATATCGAGGAATCTTGAGAATCGCAATTTAAATCAAATCGGCACCTAAAAAATTGGAATCGAATCGAAATGAAAGCATATTGTCACAGCCCTAATATGACACACGTCTAGAATTAGTGTTTCGGAGTTACATCTTTAAAGGAGCTCTTTGTAGCTATGACTGAAAAAATATTTTACCAAACATATCACTCATACTATCTGCACACTGGCCCACCATGGACGCCACACAAAAATAAGTGAAGCATAATATGATTTACAGTCTTTACACAGTAATGTAAATGCCACTTTTATACTTTATTTACCCTAAAGTAGTCTTACAAACAAAGTATGGCTTTGAGGACACACCAAAGACCAACATGAATAAGAACTTATTTATAACTTGAAAATATAAACAAAATATTACTTTAACTTGCCAGGTGTTTACAAAGCACTGAGGGAAAGCCCCTAATGACAATCTTCTCTAGGGAGCTGTAACTGTTCAGCAGAAGGAAATGTCATCACAGACCTTTGCTGCAAAGCATTGTGGTGGACCCCTGCCAGGCCTGCAGGAAGCTAAGAACAAGGACAACTTCCACTCTTTCAGACAAACAGGATACACGTGAGCTGTATTGCAGCCTACTGAGAACAATATAAGTCCTTGTGCCGTCTCCTGCCAAATGCCACCACTCATCCCATCTTAAATCCCCATCTTTTTTTGTTTTGTTGTTGCTTTCTTGAACAGCAGATAACTTCTCTGTACTCCATGTTTCTCAAATGCATAAGTGTGGTTTCCAGAAACTAAGTTTTCTGGCATTTTAACAAAGATGATAAAACTTGCTTACAAAGTACGATGGTGACCTTCAGTTCACAGCAACAGTATCAGAAAGAAATAAGTTTCTCTAAAAAGTGATATTGGACATTTCTCTTTCTGTAAAAAGTTCATTCATAGAGGAACAGGCAAAGATAGACACCAACTCTACATTTGAATGGCTAAGACGATTTTCCAGTGAAAAGTGTTGCAAGCTGTTGCTAAGTGTTTCAGCTTCATTTATTTTGTTTGGTCTGTTGAGGCAGCTCAAATGTGCGAAGCTAAATTTACATGTTATTTGAAAGAATTTCTTTCAGTTGTATCTAAAAGTCCTAATCCTGTGGACACAAAACAAGAAAACAGAAAATGTTCTGCTTGCTACGTTTAACATTTATGCTAATACAACTTCCACCCAAAGATTTAATGGAGGTTAACCAATCGTGAATCGTGAATTAATCTTTCATCGTGTAGATAAAACTACCTCAATGGTTTGACCAACTATAAGTCACTTACATCAACAAAGGAAAACTTCTGAATACTTGGTGCAACAACTGTGAAATAAGAAAGGTGGAAATAATGTCACTCCAGTGCAGGGCACCAACATTTGATGCCGAACATATGGTGGAACACAATTACAATCCCCCTGATGATGTGCTTATCTCCCCACTTCTCTGTAACAGCTGACTTCCTGGTATTGAGGAGGGGGACTTAAGGGAAACAAGCAAGAGGGAAAAGCAGGGAGTCAAACTGGTGGAGAAGATAGAGGAGGAATGAGGGGAAATAAAAAGCAGGCTGATTACCTGCTTGGCCTCTTCCAACAAATTCTGCAATCTGCTTAATTCTTTCTCGTACTGCTCCTTCATCTTGTCCACCTCCTGATCGTGAGCAGCCACTTCCTCCTTCAGGGCTCCTTTCAGAGCTGTTAGCTCCCTTTCACGCCTCTTCAGGACCTCCTCCTGATCTTCTTTAGCCAGGAGAAGTTCCTGCATCTCCACCTTCAGTTCCATCATGTTCTGTGGAAAAAAAAGGCAGCTTAGCAACTTTATCTCAGAGGAAACAAGCTAGACTTTATCTGCTAAGTTTAACTGAGACTGGTCAGTTTCTTCTCATCTTTGCTTCATTTCCATCATTTGCAAAGACAGAAGTTAAAAAAAAAAAAAGATGGAACGTGTATCTTTTGCAATTACTTTCATTAATGGGACCATTTCAGAAGCACTATGTAGAATTGATCAAATCACTGACCAGCAACTGACTGCTCAGAAGATTAAAATGCTGGCTTCAGTTACGCTGAAACAGCCCCTTATTGTGCATTTGAAAACCAACCCCACGATACCCTAAGTTATAGACTGTGACTTACCGCTAGAATGATGTCCTTCTCTCCATCAGCAGCTGACCTTTTGGCTGAGTCAAGTTCGTCATGCATCTCTGACAGCTGGTCCTGCAGGTCTCTGATCTCTGTCTGATGCTGCTCCCTTTCCATCTTCACCTGGAAAAGCCTGACAGAGCATACACAAGTCACAATGCAATACAGCCCCTCTTCTCACGGGATTCGGGCAAATAGGAACCTGCACATCCGCACCTTCATTCATACGTATAAAAGAGAGCACCTGTGCTAAGACTGAAAACGAGGCCAGCAGAGAGGTTAAAGTGAATAACCTGAATGATGGAAACCAATAATGTCAAACTTCCACCGACAGGGGGAGGGTGATAAGTGACATAGGTCACCTTAAATAAATGATGTAGTCTTGAAGGCTAAAGCGCAACACTGACTCCTTCTGAGAAACATCCCTGATTCCATTGCAAACCAGACTCATTGTTGCCCTCCACAGAAAATCTTTGGTTGGAGGCAGTTTCCCTTTCCTCCCATTGGACACATCCAGAGCCCAAAAAGAAAAGCAGCAAGTTATGATAAACAGCAAAACTGCAACTGGTTAACTCTGGAAATCAGTCAAAACTATTGGATCATGCCATATGAACAGGCATAAATGGAGCAGGAACGTTAAAGCTGGCAGAGTGAATAACACAATGATAAGGAAAGCGAAAGATGAAACTAGTAAAACACAAAGGCCTATACAATAAGACAAAGGGCCTGCATGGTTATTATTTCATCAGCAGATGTCCTACATTAGAACTTCCTGCATCATTTCAACTCAAACAAGGGGTTTTATCACCAGGCATGGTGTCTAAAGTTTGTGCTATTGCTAACTGTTCCGACCCCCCCTCAGTGGAGACAATATTAGCTGGAATGTAAAGTGCAGCAACACAAAAACATCTCTCATCATCTTTCCAAAACACACATTTACTGGAGCTCAACCAATAAATGTAAAATGGAGATAACAGAGAATGCCCTTCGGTGTTTTTACATCTGCATCAGCCAAGTCTACCAAAGTTTAACAGAAGGAAAACAACAAGTCTGACAAAAAAAAAAAAAAAAAAAAAATCACAAAAATGTGAAACTAGCTCATTAATCATTATCGACTCTGCACTTACTCTTCCACTGCTGTCTGGAGTTCAGCCTCTGTTTTAGAAAGTTGTTCTTTCAGAAGCTTGCACTCCTCCAGGCTCTGCTGTAGTTCCTGCTGCAGCTCCTTCATGCTCACCGATACCCTTTTATTAGCTTGGTTCTTCTGGTGGTAAAACATGAAATGTATTGTCATTGGTATTTCATTGCAGATGGCCTTTTGGCCAAATAAACAGAGCAGACTTTGTTTGAAATAAGCTTTTTTTCAGTCAATTTGTTATAAAAGAATATGGTAAAAAGAAATGTTGCCGCCAAACAGGGCCACTAAATATTAAAGAGAATAGTTGGTGTATCAGGTAATAATTGTTGCATTTTCTTTTTTTGTCTTTCACAAACTTAATTTAAGGTTTTAATGAAAGTAAGCTTCACTTATGTTTTTATGATAATATGCATTTGTTTCAGGCTTTGCTAACTCCACATCCAAACACTTAAAATAAAGTTAAACACTAATCACTTAAAGCTCTTTTACATAGCTGGGTATAAAAGGAGCATCCCTGAAAGGATCAGTCATTCACAAGCGAAGAAGGGGCAAAGTTCACTACCTATTTGTTCACATATGTGAGCTAATAGTCCAACAGTTTAAGAACAACATTTATCAAATGTACAACTGTGGGGAATTAAGAGATTTCATCTCCTATGGTCCATAATATCCAAGGATTTAGAGAATATCTGCATGTAAGCAGAAAGCACAAAAACCAACAGTGAAGGCCAGCGATCTGCGATCCTTCAGGTAGCACTGCATTAAAAACCAACATGTTTGTGGAAAGGATATTACCACATCATGGGCTCGGGAACACTGCAGAAAGACATTGTCTGTTAACACAGTTCATCAACAAGTGCAAGTTAAAACTACCATGCACAGCCATATATCAACAACACCTAGAACTGCTGCCAACTTCTTTGGGCCCGGCTAAGCAGGTATGGACTGGCACATGGTGGAAAAGTGCCCTGTGGTCTGACCAGTCCACATTTCAAGTTATTTGGCCCGAACAACATAAACACAAAAAGCACTATACAGATTGTTATCAATAGAAATTTCAAAAGCCAGTATCTGTGACGGTATGGTGGTGTGTTAGTGCGCATGGCATGAGTAACTTCCACATCTATGAAATGTATGCTAAAAGGTACATACGGGTTTTGGAGCAACATAGTTTTCTGGGACATCTCTGCTCCTTTCAGCAAGACAATGCAGGCTGGCATCAATGTAAATACAACAATGGAGTCCACAAACTGTTGGGCAACTAGAACTGTACAACAAGCGAGGCTGGGACAGAGATCCACCTACAAAGCTTTAACAATTAGTGTCCTCACCTTCCAATGTTTATTAAGAGTTGTTAAAAGGAAAAGTGATGTAACACAGTGCTAAAACACACCCCCTTCCAACTTCACTGGAATTGCAATTGTGCAACCAAACCCTTTGTTAAGAAGTTATTTTCATACAATAAGTTACACAATAAACTGACAAACCAACATAAACAAGTTAGCATCAGAGGCACATCTAAAACTAATCAATTTCTACCGTCATTTGCTCCTCCAGCTGTTTCTTTAGTTCGACGATCTCTTTCTCCAGTTCAGCATTTTGCTCCTGCAGAGCTTTGGTCTGCGCCGCGAGGTCTGAGGACTGGAAGAAGACAACTTATGATTAGAGCTGGAAATTTTCTTATTCATCCACATTTAATAAAAATTGAATGACACTTAAACCCTGCACTGGCATGAGCATACATGCAACGATACAACAAAAGCTCACTTTGGTGTCTCCTTGTGCACTGGCTGTAGCTCGAGACTTCAACGTCTGTATTTTCTCAAAGACAAGGTTGACCTTTTTCTTCGTCATTTCATCACTGTCATTGCTTCTGTAGACACACAAACACACAAAATGTTATTTTGGTTTTCAAAGTTTATAAAAACACACCTCACTATGCTTTAGAGAATGAGGCATGAAATCCAGTGTTCTGGGAACAGAGTAGTTCAATCCTGGCTTAGAAGGGGTCAGGAAGGATCATCCTGCTTTGATGTTTCACCTCCCAGCACAAATAGCTTCATTACACTCAACATTTCGCAAAATGCACACCAAACATATAGGAAGAATTATATGTTACATTGCTGGATACCATCACCTTGTGAATGAAAAACAACCCAACTTAGCAACAAGATAGCACCACAACTTCTAATGCAAACATGGATTTTACAGTTTAACAGTTTAATTCATCAAGATGTTTTAAGGTAGGCTGCACGGTGGCACAGTGGTTAGCACTGTGGCCTCACAGAAAGAAGGTCACTGGTTCAATCCTTGGCTGGGGAGGGGTTTGGTCAGCCTTTCTGTGTGGAGTATGCGCGGGTTCTCTCCAGGTACTCTGGCTTCCTCCCACCATCCAAAGACATGCATGTTAGGTTAATTGGTTACTCTAAATTGCCCATAGGAGTGAGTGTGAGCATGTGTGGCCCTGCAATGGACTGGCAAGCTGTCCAGGGTGTACCCTGCCTGTTGCCCAAAAGCCAGCTTCCCCGCAACCCTGAATTGGATTAAGCGGGTCAGAAAATGAATGAATGAATGTTTTAAGGTTACTGTAAGATGCAACTGAGCTCAAGTTAAAAGCAGCTCTGCCTTTGACTTTCAGAAATCTCCATTTATAACGATCAAGAGTTTTCAAAAAGCCCAAAAAATGAGGGATTTTCCTGCCTCATCACACTTAATCTATCAGCTACAGTGGGAAAAAAAAATCTGAATCAGCAAAGTTACATCACTTTTTCATAACAACAACCATATATCATCTCGATAAATTTCAAGGCAGACACAGAAAGCCGAACTCCCCCAACCTCCTCTCGACTCTCTTCAAACAGATGATTTTCATTAAACCCTTATAACCCCTGTTGGTGAATGTTTGTCTTCAGAGCCTTGGGAATGTGGTTCAGTTTCAGCCCCTGCACTTCCATCTGTGTTTCCTCTCCTTTGTCCAGTGACTCCTGACCTGTGGCCTGACACACCCAAACAGTTTCCTGTTCTCTGTCGATAATGTCCCAGGCCTGTAACACTTGCAAATACTGTAGCAACCTGCCTGCTGATTTTAAGCGTAAAATCATGCACAAATAATATCATTGCTGAAGAAGATGGACACTCCAATTCTGCATTCAGAAAATTAACATTGTTATTTTGTCAATCTTCCTGTAAACTCATGATATTGTCCAAGTAACAGTACAATATGTGAGGCTGAGATGGAAATATAAAAATATTACTTTACAGCTTTTTAGTAGGTGTACTTTCTATTTATTTTTTTATCTATTCACTTAGTATGAAAGTTTTTATGGGTGCATAAGTAGCTTGTGTTTACAATTTCCTTTGGGATTAATAAAGTCTGTCTGTCTGTCTATCCAGTTCTGTAATGAGCAAAGTTATTCAAAAGAAATATTTTTAGTTACCTTTGTTATCTAAAGTGAAGACAAATTTTTAAAAGGACCATTTGTGTATCACGCAATATTCAACTTGGATTTTATTGTTTATTTTACTAAGGAAAACCTTGCAGAAAGACATATGGTTAGGTCTTTATTTATTTTTTTTAGACAAGATCTGTAGTACTCCTCTGAAAACTGATCACGTGCCAGATTAACCCACCCAACATGTGTGTGTCTCCATCAATCTACAGCTCAGTTTAGTTCCCCGTTCAAAGTGATTTCAAGTCTAATCTAGTAATAAAACCTTCACAGAAAAGTAACCAAGGAGCTCATTTAGACATTAATCCTGATCTAGCTCTGTTTGAGATTAATTGAAAGATTTACTTATTTACACAAACTTTCGCTATAACTACGTGCCTGAGTAGAATATCATACGAAGAGAAAAAACATTCCTATATGACCACTTTAAAAACATAATCAGAATATTTAACCCATAATGCCTCACTGCATCGTAAAGATGTTCAAAATTCTGTATGGAAACAAATTCCAGACAGCTGGATCCCTCAGCCTGGACTGGGAGGGTAAGAAGTCCACATTCCTTCACTTTTATCACAAACAGTCCAGCTCAGAAAAAAAAAAAAAAGTAAATGTGTACTTAAACAGAGTTTGGGTTTTTTTTTCCCTTCATGAAGCATTGCCTTTTGGTACAACATGCTGAACTTGGGCTTAAAGCCCATCAAGACATTTTCGCAACACCTGATCATTAATAACAAGAAACAAAAAAAAAGGTGTTTTTTTTATACAACTTACCCATCTTTGAGGTAACTGAACAATATTTGCTTTGCCGTCTCTTCATGAGTTTGTTGTGAAAGCTCTTGCTGACCTTTCAGGAGATCAGGTGTCGCCTGGATGTGACAGGAAATGAGAAGGAGAGCTTAACAAAACAGACTGGAGAAAATAAGAACTCTTTCACAAATCAGTTTCACCCTTCAAATCATAATTTTATCATAATGTTACACAACTGACTTTTTACCTGAACAGTCGCTCCTGTACTTGTTTTTTGGTGTGTGGTGGAAGAAGGCTTAGACAGAGATGTTGACAGGAATGATGTTGAAACCTTTCCAGCTGACGAGGCACCCTCCTCGTCCTGTTTATTTTTAAAAGGTAGTGAAGACGAGGTTGGCTGTGGCTTTCTGTAGCCCTGTATGGAGCCAGTACCTTTAGAGATGGTGCTGTGCGGGGAGCCAGGAGCACTGCTGACTCGAAAGGAAGCCTCAGGGTCAACCTTACCATCTACACTCGTGATCCAGGACTCATGACCGCTTTCTGTCTTCTGCAGCCGTAGTTGTGAGGGCCGCAGGACATGCTCCATTGATGTGCCTCGATAACGGCTAAACTCATCTGTGAGGCTAGAGCCATTTCTCAGACCAAGGGCACTATCTACACTGCGTGAACGTTTTCTGTCCTCTGGATTGATCCTGTTTCTGCGGCCCATCCGGCCCCTGCGCTGATGACTTCCATCTTTCCCATCAAACTTCTCAATGAGCTCATCAACACCGGGAATGGAGCCTGTGTCAATATCTCTGCCTGAACCAGGGAGGAAAGGGATGTAGCGACGATTCTCATGGCGGTTTATGGTGTCTGCATATAGAGCCCCCATCTGTTCATCCATCAGAGCCTTAGGTGTGGAAGATGAGGAGGAGTGGCGGGAGCGGGAAGAGGACTTAGGAACTGGCTCACTGGAGTCAGCCCTGCGCAGGGGAAGGACATCAGGCTCACGACGGGTCCGCTCAAGGCTGGAGTTGGCACTGCTCATGGAACTGGGAGATTTACATGTCTTGCTCTGCTCACCTGAAGGACATGTCACAGTGGAAGACTGAGGCTGGGCTGCAGGCACAAGTTGAGATTTAGAGGTTGGCTTAGACTGAGGTGGATTTAGATTGGTGAGATAAGGTTTTGACTGAGGTTGAGCCAGTTGAGATTGTGGCTTGGTCTCAGGCTGAGCAAGCTGGGCTGGAGGCGAAGACTCATACGGTGATTTCAGTTTAGGAATGGAGTTCCCAGGGTTAGCTGCCTTCAGGCTCGGGGATGGCTGCCTTTTCTCTGGCTGAACAGGATCTTTTTTCCTCTCCAGGCTCAATGACCTACCACAGGAAGGGACATTCACAGTTGTTTTGATGCTCTGATATGGGTTCTCTATCTCAACCTGAGGCACAGACCTTGAAGGGAGGCTATGGAAACCTTCAAGATTCAGGGAGTTGGTCTCTGGATCATACGGCTGCAGAATCTCAGGATGCTTCTGATAATTCAGAAGGGTGGGTGGTTTCTTTCCTTGTGATTCAGAAATACCATTCTGAGGACCAGTGTAATGCATCATCTTCTGTGTCCTGTACACCATGAACGGACTGTTGGATCTACCATCTTTGTCTCCTCTAAAGTCATACTCCTGGTAGTTCTCAATAAAGGAGCTTTCTGTGTCGATGTACCCATTACTGTTAGGGTCGGCATGGGGCTGAGGACCCTTATCCTGGTTGTTGAGAACAACGTAGGGGTGTCCGTCTATACCCTGGACTCTGATGCTGAGACCGTATGTACCAGCTCCATTACTATGAGGCCTGGAGGGGTGGGACGGCTGAGCATAGCCCCGCTGTGGTCCACTGTTAGGAATGTCAGTCACCCTGTAGGACTCCATAAGGAATGTGGAAGGAAAATAAATCCCTCTCCCTGGATCAGGTGGCCCACCTATGCAAGCAAAGATTTAGACCAGCCGAGTTAGTCAAAGATGAGACATTACATAATTTAACAAAGACAGCAATGGTTCCTCGTTAAACCAATAATGAAACATTGAAACTTTTTAGCAATGAACCATGCCTTTCTTTTCCTTTTACTTTGTCTTTCATTCTTCTCTTGTTTTGCATTCCTGACATTGTGTTTTTTCTCCACAGGATTGTTTCTATGAGACTGCTCTGCTAATGGGCTCTGGCCAAATGAACCATGAGACAAGGTTCTCTCTTTTGACAGTAACAACTCAGAAACAATTTCATCAGATATAAAATCAGGCTCAACTCAACACCTGTTATATTCTTTTCAGCAAAAAATTGCTTTGTTTTTTGAAGCAGAGCGAAAAAGAAATATGACAGAACAACATTACTATGTGCTGCGAGTAACAAAGACCACAAGCTAAACAGTTACAGATAAAAGGTGTCAACAGAGGGATTAAAGATCACTGTGAGACCTGAGAATACTGTCCCATGCTATTTACATTTACAGCTCTCATTCTTGGGTAATGCCATTATCAGAGGGCAACAAAATGGTATTCAGCCTTACATTAATGATAAACAGTCATTTGTTGGCAGATTTTTCTTCCAAACAGTAAAAAAAAAAAAAAAAAAGATAAATAAAAACAGAAAATAATTCCTAATGTGTGTAAGAATATTAGTGTAAAAGAAAGCACTTAATTTATTTGTTAATAGGAAGCCAGAAGAAACAAAGCCATCAGCAGCCACCATGCACATTACTGAACAATAGTCCAGTTTCGGCAGGTGTTTGTCTTGCTGACAGTATCCCATTCTCGCTGATTTTACAATACAGAGATGGAACAAGGCGAACAAGAGGAAGGACACTGATAAGACTGACACCAAAGGCAAGGGCGGGATATATCACATCAACATCAGATAGGTCAAAAAAGACCAAATGAAAAGCAATGACCTGTTAAAAAAAAAAAAGAAAAGAAAAGACATTGTAGCATCAAGCAGAGCAGTCTGATAAAGAAATTTTCATGCTGACAAAACATAGTGATATTGCTGTACTCTTTGTCTTTGATTTCATTCTGCTACTCTAGGCAACATTAGATGTTTTGTTTTAATCATTACTGATTTTTTTCTGTACTCTGTGTGATGAAATAAGCAAAATGGCAAATTTAAGTCTGGCAATTTCATATGGAAAGGTTTCAGGAATTCCCCACACCAAGTTTAGCCAGAAAGATGGTAAGTATGATCAGGAAAGATACTAGATAGTTTTGCTTGTGATTTGTATTTGTATTTATTTTGATCTCCATTAGCTATTGAAATACAACTATTCTTCCTGGATGATAGACTCTTAAAAACTGCACCCCTAACAGCCACGACACCAATTAAACATTAGGCAATTCTGCTTTTTCACATGCCAGAGCCATATTTTATTTAATAGAACAATATATTATATTCATTTATTTTTTTTAGAGGCCATAAAACAAAGTGAAGAAAGCCCACTGTCAGCCACACCCTGCACAACATGAGTATGATTCAGCTCACTCACTGGTTTTCATAAGCCAGTGAGTTACACTGTGACTGGTTGATACCGAAGCTTCAATAATCCAGAGATAGTCAGCTTAACATTTCAGATTTCACAGAAGGGAGGAAAAAGGTATGTAAGTTGAAGAGTACTGCAGAGGATGACTACAAGCTAAAAGATAGCACAATAGATCCTTTCATGCTTATTGTTACACGTGTTTTTTATACACAAGTTCCTCAATGTGCACATCATTTCTTTCATTGTATTTCCATTGCAGATTGGACAAAATTATTGCAAAGTAACCATGCTGCCTTCACTGACCCTTCTGCTGCAAAGCTGAGAGGTCAGCACAAAGCGTTTGCTGGGATGCCAAAACCCAGGATCTAATACAAAGGGACGACTCTGCAATAAATTAAGCTTTGAGTTTTATCTGCTTGTGTGAGTTGATTATTTTCATATCTCAAACAGCTTTATGACATTTTGTGAACAGCTTTTCAAACTCATGATGAAAACACATCAGATTAGTCAAATATTTTTAAAAAATACTTCAATGTGACCAAAAATATCAGAAATTAAAATCAATTAATCAATACAATACTGTGTAAAAATAAAAAAGTTTTACAGAACACAATTAAACTAAGCAAAACATAATGTTTTGTTAATATATCTGTTTGTAAAATGTTATCCTATCTGTCCTCAAAGTTTCTAAAAAATGTGTGCTTTGAGCCATGTTGTGGTGGCATTTTGTTTGTTTTGCACCTCTGGGCCACCGTAGATAAGAACATACTAGGACGTGAAGGTACAGTTAAAAAGTGAACTAACCTAAATCATTCCAGACAGACAAGATTTACACTTTGGGAAAATAAGAAGTTACGTAGACTGGATTTGATTGTCGGGTTGTGAAGGGAGCAGAAGTAACAAAAGCATAATTAACATCATAATTACAACATGTGGAGCTGCAGACGGGACTTGGAGCTAAAGTGTCGCAGTAGCTTGTGGGCTAAAGTGGAGAAACAGCGGCTGGATTTGACGCAGTTTCTGGGTATTTTGATGCTCAGCGCAACAGGTGGAAACGCGCCCCTAGTCCGAGATTTACTGGGCACTTAGGACTTTCTCTCACCTGTCTCGCTTCAAAAAGTCACCAAAAGTAGGCTGTAGCAAGGGAATCTGCCCCATATTATGTTAAAAGTTTACTTTTGTCCTGCTGTTTGTGTTCATCGGCTATTAAACAGCTGTGAAGACAGTCGGCTACTTTTACTCACCAGCGTCGCTTCTCTTTCTCGTTCACTTGTCGCAGGTTTGAGGTGTTTGTTTAGAGGGGGAAAACTCTTTGGCAAAGTGTCCCGCGCCACACTTTGCTAACTTATTTACTCCTGTGTTGTCTCCCCGACTGTGAAGGAAAGCTGTTTCCAGAAGGACGTCCGACCTCCGCCCGCCCCGCCTCCTGAAACAAGCGCACTAACCCGCCCACCTACTCAAAACCGGAGTCCGGCTGGTCCAGGAACGACATGTTAGACCTGGTTCTAGGTCCGACTTTATTACACCTGCTCGGTTTAACTCGACATCCCTTTTCACATGCCGTGAAACCAGTAGAAAGTCTTTTAGCTGGAAGTTGGACCTGCCAAACAACAATTTCAGCTCAAAATATAAAAAGAACATTTAAAGTATTTTCCAGTGAAAAAACTGAGCCTCAAGAGTTCTTGCTATTCAACTTGGGGTTTTTTTTAATACTGGGTAAATATCCCCCAAAACCATCTACTAAAATGTTTCAGAAAAATAGTAAATTTATTAGAAACAAAATAAGTTGCACACTGAAAGTTGGCAAATGTACATACATTATCATTTTTTCACCATACTTTTGCACATTATTCAATGTATATGAGGAATTATTCATACTTTGTTTTTTTTGTTGTTTTTTTGTTTGTTTGTTTTTTGTTTTCAGACTCGACGTCACAGTAATTATTTCAACTCTGCATACAATTTGAAACGCACGGCTTTAAAACCCTCGAGCGTCATCTAGTGGATAAGAAGCTGACTTGAAAGAAGTCGTATTCAGGACTTGACTTTAAAATGTAGAGCGTCGTAATTGTGTTTTTAAAGTGAATATAGTTCCTGTGTTTACACTTCGTAGTGATCTTGTTCTTGTATAGTTAGGTGCAAGACTAAACCAGCAACAGTGCCATGTGATATGGAGGAAGACTGCAGTCAGTCAGTCAGTGAAGCTGCAGGTGCCACAAATGATGCTTAGATCACTTCTCAAAGAGACCCTTTTCATTGTTGTAACAACTTCTACATATGTCATGAAATAAACCTCAAAAGCAAGAACAATGTGACATTTCTCCTCACCATGAATTATGTCAAAACAGAGCAGAAAATAATGAAAAAGGCTCCTTGTTCAATTCCACAGCTTTAAGCAACAGTAAAACCTGATTGTAATGTTTTAGTATTCAATATCTGCTTGAATATTACCTAAATATAGACAGGTTTTTGCAAAGTTCTAAAAAATTTAGGTAAAGGGATTGCATTCAAATAAATATTATGTTTGATTTTATGTATCTATTGTTGTAAATTATCCAATTTATATTGTTTGGCTCCAGACCCCTGTGACCCTGCATTGGAATAAGCAGGTAGAACATGGATGGATGGATATATATATATATATATATATATATATATATATATATATATATATATATATATATATATATATATATATATATATATATATATATATATATATATATATATATATATATATATTACAAAATGACATTTCTCTGAGCATTACATGCATATGCAATCCTTGGATTACTAGGTAATATGAAGATGAAAATAGATTCCAGTGTTTTTGATTGACCATCAGCTTTGCATGGAAGCTCAGGTTCATGCACATTACTGTGAAGTCTGAGCTTCACACTGCATATGAGTGACTGCATGGTCACATAAACAAAAGACATTTCTTAGTATCTAAAAAAAAAAGAAAAATAAACTTATTAATTCTATTAAGGTTTGAAAAAGCTTTGATCTAAGCTATACACCAGTAAGGAGTTTGGACCCCACCGTCAGACAAATTGTGTGACAGACTGATGAAATTTAAGCTGATGATTAATCTCCCAAGAGTGATCAAACAGTATAGCTTGCAAGTCCACAAAAAAACTAGATTTTCTTCCAAGTAACAAGAAATTTTACTCACATTATTTAACGTGTATGTTCATGAATCAGCTATAAAGAAAATATAGAATAATGGCATTCATGGCAGCTTTGCATGTAAAGTCTGAATTTTCCAGAACATTCCCTCTTTTCTAGTTTGCCTAAAAAATTACATGATCAATCCAGAAGGGTGATGAACGAAACAATTTTTTTAAATCACTTGTGAATCACTATGTTTGATGGAAAGGAAACACAACATTACAGCCTAAGAATATAATTTTTTCATGATGAAACATGGTGGTGATGGTATCCTGGTTCTCATCTGGTCTGCAACATTTTGGCAAAGCTAGCTTAGCAGAAAAAAACGATGAGTAAAAGTAACAAGAAAACAACTCAAACTAAACTGTTAAAAAAAAACTATTTTAAAGTTGTTTTAGAGTTGTGAAGTCAGACATGTGGCTGCAATTGAACAGAAATATGGTAAAGGTCAATAAGTTTTTCATGTCTACAGTCATTTGGAAGACACTTTTATCTAAAGTGACTTACATCTGGGAAGTGATCAATTTAAACATAGCAATTAACCTTACATACACGTCTTTGGACATCTGTCCAATGTGCAAGTGATAGAAAAATTTATTTATTTATTTATTTATTTTTTGTTTTGTGTTCACAACATTGTCTCTGTCAGATACTAAAAGTTGCGGATACTTTTCAGATTCACATACAGTGGAGGTAAAACAGGATCATTTTCTTCAATAACCTAAATAAACACTTAAGACTCGGCTTGTTTTCTGATTCTCCTAACATGTAATGCCTGTGTGGAAATTTAGACTTTATGCAGAAATATCTGACATCTGAAAAATTCACATACTTTTACATTTAGATTAATGTTCAAAATATTTTAATTTGCACAGTTTTTTGTCTCAACAGTCGCAGAAACTTTAAATTTTCTTCATATTAACCAGTGCATGGTGGTAAATTATTAAACTATAGACAATTAAATCATCAGATGGCTTTTTTTTTTTTTTCATATAAACGTATGTCCCGTAGAATTTTTCTTTCCCTCCAAATCTAATATATTTTTAATTCATAAGTAAAACATCCGATTGACTGTTTTCTTTTATTATAAAGCCAGCCATTGCAGTATAAACTACATTAAACTAGAGGCCCAGCTGCCCCCTCGCCTTTGTAGTGGCTCACTGTTTATATTTGTGTCCGTAGAGAATTTGCAGTACCATAGCCTTTAATCTGTGCCATTGCATTGGGTTACAGCAGCACACAATGGGGGCTCTGTTTTCTGCTGAGGTGCCACAGCTGGGACCTCTGAGCATGCTCAGAGCTCTACCCTGTCTTATCTCGATTATACAGTCAGAAGGATTACAGGTTTTCAAGTAGCAGCTCAGTCTCATTTACCTTCAGAATGCAGACCTCCCTCTAGAAATCTCATATTTATACTTTATGGATCTATTTTTCTCTATTTTCTTTTTTGCACTTTTTTCCAACTTTATAGTCATCTTCTGTGCTATATTTTTAATTCCTGATTCCCTTCACATATGTTCTATGTTTCATTAATGACCTCAAATCCATTTTCTATTATTCATCACTAACCTGAGTATTTATTTGCTGTGGTTTCTTGTGTTCTCTGGCAGATTGACCTTGTACTGTAGTGTTTAGCTTTCCAGCTGTTTCATTTTTTCCCCAAATATTTACTCCAGCCAAGCACAAAAATTCAGTGGAACATGAGCACAAGGACAGTGGTTTATGTCTCATCAGTTCAGCTTTTCTTTAGTCAGTGTGAACAGCAGGAATAAATATGGCTGAATGTAAATTGGCCTATACAAAACCTACATAAGTCTTTTGATGACACTTTTACCTTTACACCTGTTATGATGGGCTGAAGATTCTTAGGAAATTAAGCAGTGGTCAACTGGCTCCATCTCTTGGTCCCCCATGTACGGAGGGGCTGGACCCTATATTGCTAAGCACATGGGTGTGTGACTGCAGCAGAAAAGCCCTGCATATACAGTGTATACACACTGTCCACGTGTTAGTACAAATGAGAAACACAAAAAATTATTGCAAGGTTAAAGGGCTTTTTAATATTCAGTTAAGGGTGTTGAAGCATTTGTTAACAACTACATTTCCAATAAATAAAGATAAATTCTGCTATATTATGAACAATCTGACTTATTTTCATTATATAGTACTCAGAAGCTTGTTGGAAGACAGGACTATAACTGAGCATCAATACATCCTTATAGTCAAGTTCATTCCTGTAAGCTGTTTATAATAATATAATTTTCCTCCCCATAAAACATTAACAGGAACAGGAACTGTTTACAAACATAACAAAACTGAGCTACATTCACTTCACAAATGAACAATTTGGATGTGAATTTAATTCAATTCAATTTCAATTCAACTTTATTTATATAGCGTCAAATCACGGCAATGCCATCTCAAGACGCTTTACAGACAGAGGGGAAAACATAATGAAGGCCAATTCATAACAGCCTATATAAGGAAACCAACAGATTGAGTTGAGCAAGCACACTGGCAACAGTGGGAAGGAAAAAACTCCCTTTTAACAGGAAGGAAACCTCCGGCAGAACCCGGCTCAGGACAGGCAGCCATCTGCCTCTGCTGTGTGGGGGGAAGAGGACAGAAAGACAACAGACAACAGGAACTGCTACTCCCGGCCAGGGAGACCTGCTGAGACAGGAGACATACATGTTAATGATGCAACACTGTTATGGGGGGGTTATTTATTATTTTAATTTAACATGTCCATATGACTTTGCATCCACCAGTATGAAACTGAACTAAGTCAGTGTTCCTGTCTATGCATGCACATTTTTATGTAAAAAAAAAAAAAAAAAGGTTGTTTAGAAAGGATGCAGATATTTATTAGATGAAGGAAAGGCTTTCAGTATTATAAATAAATAAATTTTTAAAAAAAAGAGTGTAAGAGAGAACTTGGAAGAAAAGTGATGGCATCTTTCAGCTCATCAGTAAGATTTGTGTTGATGATGTCAATTATAGAGTGTATTTATTAATATGTGGAGAACATTTCACAGCATTCATCACACACACTGTGTAACAGCATGCAGGAGCACATGCCTGTATTATACCATACATACAGCTACTAATGTTGTCCCATAAACACATTATTTTGTGTGGGTGAAGCTTGGGGTGTGGTTGCCTGTCTGAAATCAACAAATCAAACTTTGATCCATCACACTGTGGTTGTGAATCTTGTCAGTCTGAGACAACAATTTGAAACATATACAAGAGGCATGTTCGCTGCAGCTTGCATGTTGAAAGTAGCAGAGAGACGGATGATCTCACTGTTCGAGCAGGAGGAGCGGCAGGCTCTTTGGTCCAGTTTCAAGGATGTGAGCCAAGGACCTTCTGTCAGCTGGCCCAGCTAGCAGCCATGACAGCAAGTCAGCCTTCAGACATGGTGGTCCTACTCCTACAGAAAACATGCACACCCCAACCTTCACACACTCTGCTCATCCCTGCAAGGAGTACTGTGAGATGACAGCTATGATTTACATTGTATCTCTGGGCTCACCGCAGACAGAAACAGCAGTCAGCACTTTTCCACTGAGCATCACCTCTGTCAGAAAACTGAACTGAGATCAGTCCTCACAGGATGCGATGTGTACTGTCAAGCTCATTTCTGCATGAATCTAATTCTGTGCAGATGTTCGGGCCCTGAGATTTACAGCACATTGCTGCTCCAAGTTCGCAGCTATGTTTTGAAAACACTTCTGGAGCTCATTACAGAAAGTCACAGCACGAGTTGCAGCCTAAATACAGACAAAAACATTTAATACAAACCGCTTCATCATTTTCATGATGCTCCATCAGTTTAATTCCTGTTAATCATTTTCGAACATTTGTTTGCAAACTGTAAAAAAAAAGGCTAGAAACTGTCTCTAAAGACAGAAGATAATTATAAATGATTCAAATATAAATTTGTGCTGTAGAAGTCATTTCATTTTACCATTCATGCATTTCAACAGGAACTATCTTCTTCCAGCTGAAATCTAGATACAAAGAAAAAGTACAACAGCAGATGTGCAGTACGCTGCTATCACACTTTATTAAAAATAGAAACATATATTCATAGTACTTTTCATACAGACTACAATGGTCCACTGGTAATATTTCCAAAAAAGTTACATACTATAAAACACTCATTTGGCCTAAATCCACTGTAGAAACATCTCAAAAACAAAAGCAATAATGTGTAACTTAACCTCCTTGTTTCTGAGCTCATTGTACTTCACCTTTCCTTCCTGTGTTTAATACAAAACAAAACTGTATGCAGATGTGGAAAAAACAAGTATTAAGATGAAGCAGAAACATGTTTGTCCAGAGAGAGAAATAAATGCACATACAATTGAATTTAAAAAAGATGGCACATTTATTGCAACATAAATGTTATATACATTGTTGTTTTCTGTTGAAAAAGACAGAAAATTCAAATTCTTGCTGCCGCAGTTTTTCTTTTTTTCTCTGAATGTGCATCAACAACACCTTTTATTTGACACAAGAACAAATCTTTTATCAATTGACAACGGAGACTGAAGACGGATGTCGCCTTTTCAGCAATCTGAAGCCCGTACGAAGCCTTCTGAAGAACTAGACTACGAGTTCAGCTGTGTTCAGATTTCATTTGTAAATATCTTGTCATAATGGACATGTTATGGTAAATAACCGTACATTTTACTATCTAACATAGTAAAATAAAGTAAGAAACTTTTTACTCAAAACTTTTGCTTTCAAAAATCTAGAAAGAGCAATATTTAGAATTCAAGAAATATTCTTACAGTATTATTGTATAAAAGACTAACTACAGTGAAAAATAAGCCAAATGTTTTTTTTTTCCTTTTGCTTTTCTTTTTTTCTCACATATTATACAAGGGAAAGCATCTGGGAATACAGCAACGTCTAACTTGGCAAACAGAGGAGCAAAAAAAAGAACAAACAGGAATATTTTTTAAAAAAAGAAAGAAAGAAAAGGAAACAGAGCTGGAAGTGAAATACATTTTACCCTCAAATGAAGTCTGCAAACATGAATACAAGCTCATGAAATACTGAAATGAAGAACAAGGCCACATTCAGTCAGAGAATATACATAAACTGATTGGTTTTCATTCCTCACCGAGATAAAGTTAACTTTCACATGTTGGACAGAAACTCCTATTGCAGCATCCTTTATTCTAACTGAAGTCCCTTTATCGTACAGAATACTCATTCTGAATGCGGCAGTCTTGTTTAAAGTGTAAATAATGATAGAACACAATATACAACGAAATATGTGGAATATAAAGCAAATCTTAAGACCAAAGATTTATAAAAGGAGAAACATAAAGCATGCACACTGATAAGAGAAAACCAAGATAAAGAAATGAACGATGTGTTGAAATATGAAAAATAAACCTAGTTAATTATTTTTTTTTTGTTCATTATCACGCTACAGTTCAATGATGTCCAATAAAATCCATGATATGAATAAGTCTGGCTGACAGCATCGCGGCTTTGATCTAAACATTATTTAAAAATAACTTAAATGCTGTCTCTGCTGACTGAAAGTGGACTTTATGATGCTGCAAGTCAAAAGAAAGGATTTGTTACAACACAAATAAGCATTACTAAACATTACTCTGAATAACTGCGCTTGAAATTTAATGTCTTGAAATATCAACAGAAGGAAAATTGATATGTTCATCAGGCCAGGAGAAAGTGTGGTCATCGTTTCTTATTGTTACTTCTTTACTACATCTTTGATAAGCAATCTCTGGTGTGCTGATAAAAAAAACAAAAAAAACAGACAAAACAAAACAGTATAAGCCATCCCTGTGCTAGCATCAGGATGTAACCGCCAGGAGGTGAAATGTAGACAAGGATCTGCCAGAATATGTAACTACTTACATTTAACACTATATGGCAAGGAGTGACAGGGCAGTGACGTCCCCACTTCCTTTACTTAAGACACTAAAAATGCTGGGAATGCTAAGATCTGCAAGTAGCTTGCCCTCTGTATTTCACTGCTCACTACCAGGGGAAGGAAAAAAACAGTAAGTTTTAGTAGTTTCAGTAAAACTACAGTTTGCCATTCGTCTGTCACCTTTGTAGACATGCTGCTGTCGTTGGGCCTGTTGTTGTGATGCTCAGTAACACAGAAACTGATCTAAACTGCACAGAAGCAAACATTAGGTAGTTTCGGTTGCACATGTTGCCAGTAACAAATGAAAATAAACAAAACAAAACAAAAACATAAATATAAATAATATATCTTCTTTTCAAAAAAGGGAAAAAAAATATGGGGCAATTTAGGGTTTACTTCTCACATCTAATAATAATTTTCAGTTTGACATAAATATGACTCTAAACTGGCCAATAAATTAATCTCAATCCTTTCGGTGCCCAAATCTTTTTTCCCTCATCTTGGACTGGTCAAAGACTTATCAGGGCGGAGTGCTCAGTTTTAGTGATGACACTGGCAAACTATAGATAAACTGAAAAGCTGCATGCTTCTCATTGAAATTACCAAACTTTCTGTTTAGACATACACTTTATAGCTCAATAACATAATAAATAGGAAAAAAAAAGAAGAAAGAAAACGAAACAAACAGAAACAAATTGCTGTTACAATGCATTCGTCAACTCAGTTTAGGCACAAGGCAATTTCCACATACGGTTGGAGGAGATTGCAAAGTCTCTGATTGTTCAGATGCAACACACTTCTAGCAGACAGTGATATGTGCTGAGGATTTTTCTTGGGGCGAGAAATTTGCAGATGGAAACTGGTCGCAGGGAGCTGGACGCTTGGCTCTTCTTCAATCTTGGGATTGGATCGTGTTAGACTCGTAGTTTTGTTTCAAGTGGTCTGTCTCCTCCAATTGATGTCACAAACTGTGAGTTCTGTCCGTCACTGGGAAGCAAGGTCACGGACTCGAACAGAACAGAAACGGTCTGCATCGAGCTCATCTGATGAAAGAAAGAAACGGGGAAGATGCAGCCATGACAGAGGCATTTCAGCAACCAGTTCACATCACTAAAGACTTATATGTTGTTCACAAAAAGAAAAAAACTGTTTCACATTACTCTGTCAAATTAAAGAACACTTCTCAGTAAAACATTAACAAGAGCTAATGTCGTTTAAATTTATAGTCATTAGTTGAGGTGAGACTACCTGTTTTCTTCTCAGAGGTGGCCCATGGGGTTGGGTGTGTCGGTCAGACCTGGATGGACTCCTGTGTGAGCTTGCTGGGCATCACTGGAGCTCCCAGACACTTTTTCTTCCTCCCGTCTCTTAAGGCAGGCTGCTTTGGGGTTCAAATTCCGCTCTGCAAGTCCACAGAGACTGAAATCAAACTTTTTTGCCTTTTTTCTACATTTATTTGAATAAAATAACGAGGAAAAAGGTAAATAAATGAAAAATGGGCATTCTTTCAATGAAACAAACGAAACCAAAAAACAGTCAGTTTAAGATCCGAAACCGTTAGCATTTTCCTTTGCCTCTTATCAATATTTGACAGATTTTTTTTAGATGAATTGGCTCCTTATTATTAGTAAATCTACATTAATGTTATGCTCTCTGAGTGTGAAACTTAAATGAAGCTAAAGTCATAGTCAGTGACTAAAAAACTGCTAAAACAATAC
Source organism: Telmatherina bonti (assembly GCF_933228915.1). NCBI lineage: Eukaryota > Metazoa > Chordata > Actinopteri > Atheriniformes > Telmatherinidae > Telmatherina > Telmatherina bonti. The sequence goes on along the minus strand of NC_136619.1, from coordinate 24,193,866 downwards.
TGTAGAAATAGTAAACAGGTCATTACATGCCAGGATAAGCAGTTGGTTTGTTTGACATAACAAAATTACATTACAAATGAAAAAACACAAACAAAAAAATTTGTTTTGTTTTTAAAGAGATAAATTAAACATTTTGATTCTTGTATCATGTCGCTGAGCTATTTCTGCCAGACAAAAATCACAGTAAAATATTTACCATAAAAAGCACAAATCTGGAATTTTACTGACTGGTTTCTGAGTCTGACAAAAATCCTGATGAAATATCCCCATTTTTTCACAGTTCACACACACACACAGAGGCAAAATGTGTTCATGCAATCTTAACTTTTTTCAGACACATAAAATTGCTCAATAATTAGAAGAAATGTGCAAATGTGACTACTGTTTGTCTTTTGTAATAGCGGCAGCATAACTCACTCCATGCCTCTAATAATCTGACATGTAATTCACTCTTTACCAGAAAAATTTAAGAAGGAAAAGCTTGCTGAGCTGATGAGGAATAGCCCAAGTGTTTTAAGAAATATGCACACTTGATGCGAGGTAAAGCTGACATTTTATTTGCAGCGACAATACTGACCTCTGACTTGCTGCTCCAAGCTCAGAATGACGGCCACAGCCTGATGGAGGATGAGCAGTTTCGTCTGGGGCTTCTCGCTTTTCAGGTGCAGCTGGCACATTCTACCCAGTTCCTTGAAGGCCTCGTTGATGTCTCGCACTCTCAGGCGTTCACGGGCATTATTAGCCATCCTCCTCTCCCGTTCACGTTCCGCCTTCTGCTCTGGATTCAGGTCCTCGTCTTCAGTGATGCTGCTACAAAACAGACGAGAGATCCCTGAAGTCAGAACTGGTTTTAATGTGAATGGAAAACAGGTGACAAAAACAAAGCCCTATTCACTAATATACAAATAACTCAATAAAAATAGGAAAAAAAAGCTATAAACTCTTATGAATTGCTTCCTACAGTAAGTGACCCAACTCCCCACTTCAGTACATTATTAGCAACTGTTTTCTTAAGAAATATTTCCACTATAACCCTTAACTGTCCATTGTAATAGATTAAAATGGTGATGGATTCAAATGTAAAAGAAATTGACTTCTCATTTATTAAAAATTACATCCAGGAGCAAATTTGAGTTGAATTTTCTTACTTATTGCAGCAGAAAATTCAAAACCAAACCCCCTTAAACTGCACCTTCACAAGTCCAACTTTCTACATCTGTATTTGTAATTATAGACAGAGTTTGTCTCATTTTTCTCTGTATTCCACAAACAAATTGAGGTCTCTCTTCTCCAGTTCCAGATTTCATTACTTTGCAAATCTGTTTATATTTGTAAGCTGGAGCCATCTTTTAAAAATATGCCTGTAAAATATAAAAGTAAACTGCTTTGTCAGAATTAATTCCATTAGTTTGACAACTTAACACATATTGTTAATCACCAAACATTGACTAAATCTAAATAATTTATCATCTGAAAAGTTTTTTAAACCCTATTTTGGATTAAAATGTTCCTACCTTGTGCGTGGCCCTACTCTGGGAGTCTTCATATCTCTTCTGTCGCTTTCATCATCTGACTTTGCATCGGTGGAAAGGTCGTCATGCATGTCATCCTTTTCCTGTTTCTCAACCTTCAGCTCCAGGGTCACAGGCACCTGGCCAGGCAGCCCCGAAGTAAGAGCTGTTTTCAGTGAAGTAAAATGTGGAGGTAAGACATCTTATATACACTTATTCATGTCAGTTAGGCAACTTTGCTGACAGCAGAATGCATCTGACCTCTGAATGCCTCCACTTGGTGGTTGAGTTCTGTGCTGGATGTAGAGCCAGCGCTGGGCAGTCCTCCATGGCTGTTGTTCAGGCTGGCAGCGTCATCACCACCCTGCTACAACACAGACAGGAAGGACATGTGAAGAAAGGAAGCAGACAGCCTTTGGAGACAGTACACAGACCAATACCTTTCAACAAGAAAATATAGCTTGCAAAGAGCTTAAAATAGATGATCAGTTGTGGAATAATTTTCAACAAATGTTAAAACAGAGATTTAAAAAAAAAAAAAAAAAAAAAAGCTGTTTCTATGCTTTTGCTTATGCAACATTTTGTCACTGCGTTCTGCAGCGACTTTCTCAGATTAGGTTCTTTTAACCACAACTGGAAACACTTCTACGTCTTTTCCACAACTCTTCTGTATCTTCAAAAGACACTCTGAAGTATGAACATTTCTTTCTTATTTTGTCCAAATTCATGACATAAAAATGGTCAACTCCCACCATGTTGCACCACAAAGCCCCTCCTTCACCACATGCTCTCAGGCTATTTGATTTCTCCTTTGAGGAGCAAGGAAAAGGTGGAGAAATTGTCACTGAGGGGTGGAGAATGTCTCCCCCTTTTCTTCTGGAATGTGATCCCCAGTCACTGTTGGCCTCTGTTAACCCAACCACTCCGAGATCCTCCCCTTCCTCAGCACTACGCTAATCTTTGCTGTGCTCTCAACAGGTGTCCAAACAACTCTTTGTCTGAAGGAGGAGGAGGAAAGCTGGGGCTCTGGCGAGAAAATAACGCTGCCATTTTCATGGCCTGGGCCTGATTACCATACAGCTGAGGACTTCTATTTGGGTGGAGGCCGTGGGTTCAGACACACGTTTCCAACGATTCAGATTTCCTGGGTTGTTAAAAAGAAGTGATGAAAGGGGGGTGGAAGGGGGTAGAGGGCGGGGTGTCAGCCGGAGTAAAAAGCCTGTGGCTGTGCCGTGCCGAGGCTGCTGAGCCTCGTCTGAAGGGACTTCTTCCCACACAGGAAGTTCCGTGTTAGTGCAGACACAGTATGTTCTATCTCACAGTCACAGTCGGTCAACATCACTGCCACAAGCCAGCATTCTGTAACAAATACATCACACTGAGCTCTTCTGACAACCACAGAAAAAATTCTTGTTAAGGAACAAAACAAGCGACCCAACATCTTCAGCATTGGGGTGAAAACACCCACTGACAGAAAACACACATAAAACAGACCAAAACCTCAACAGCATATGAAAGAAATTAATGTCCAAATAAATGCAACTTTAGAAATTAAACTATGAATTGAAAAAGGCAACAATTATAGTTGGTGCAATAAAATTCTGCCATTACTGCATTTTTGTATCTTACTATTCTGTTCTTACTTTACAATATATGTATATATGCGTGTGTGTATGTATATATATATATATATATATATATATATATATATATATATATATATATATATATATATATATATATATATATATATATATATATATATATACATACATATACATACGCATATGTATACATATATATGTATACATATATATGTGTATATGTGTGTATATATATATATATATATATACACACACACATATATATGTATATATATATATATATTTCCAGATATAAGTAAATTAAATCTAATTGAATTAAATTGAAGCATAATATAGCAAGCATTTATCAGTTTTGATTAGATTTTATAAGAGCAGAACTTCAAATGTGTGAAATAAAAGAAAAAAGTCATAAAACACACATGTCAACGTGTTTATAGACCGGACTTTTACGCCCATTATTTGGATCCTTCTTGCCACAAGTAAAAAGAGTTTATATCTGCATTACTATTTCAACAGAGTATTTTTACTCTTTGATTTTTCAAATTTATTTTATGACCCAAATTATTTCCAAACATCAAATTACCATCGGATGAGACGCCTGATGTTAATTTCCACTGCAGATGTGTTCAAATGTGTTGGCTCTATAAAATTAAATACTTTGGATGGAGGATGGGTGAACTTGTCCTGATTTATACTGAGACCTGCATTCCGTTTCTCCTCATGAGGCTTTGGTTTAACTCTAAGGAGTGCAAGACACAATCACATCTAACAACTTTGCTTTCACTTTACTGCGCCTGTTTTTCTCATTTTCCTTCACCCTTGTGTACACAGCCGCCCTCAAGAGGAGAGTGAGCTTTAGGCCAGGCATTACACTTATGGAAAATATGTCAGTATAAATTCAACTGTTCATGTGTGGAAAATGTCTAGTTTTTACAGATGGCAGCACACCAGTTTTGAGCAGGTGGCTAACACTCTTCTCCAAAACTCCACAAACTCCATACTCTAAAGAAACGTTAAGGATTTAAATACTTGTGTGAGGTTATTATACCATTGCTGCAGTGCGACTTGGAACCAGTGCAGAAGCAGAGAAGTTCGGTCCAATGGCTGTTATTGGTCCATTTTGTGCCTGTCCCAGCAAACTGTGTATGTCACTGGGCAGACTGGCGGTGGAGCCCACTGCATGGTTCCTCAGAACGAGGATTGCATCATCCAATCTGTCCAGACGATCCTCCATTCGAGACTGGAAGGACCAAAGAGATTGAGTAAGGAAGAGTTAGGGGGAGGGAGGGGAAAAGAAGGACAGAGCAGCTTAGTATAAGCACATTACGACAAAAATTGAAAACAGTGACTGTATGGTGTGGACTTGGAGAGAAAAAAAATCTGAAACATAAGATAAAGAAGGCAATTCAAATGTAAGATCAACTGAGCCGTTTCAGCTTGAGCTGTCAAGGACTATTGTCATTTACTCTTCAATAAATATTGAGGCATTGTATACTTTTAAGACATTTACACTTTAAACACCTGTAAGGGAGCTGATTACTACAAGCTGGAAAGGCTGTAGAAGACAATATGACATGGAAAAAGGCAACAAAGGCAGAAAAACAAAATTACATTTTACTCAAACGAATGTCAAACTTGTACTTGAAAAGAAAAAACAAAAAAAAACAAACATGTATGGAACACCTAATGAGTAAAGACCTGGAAAGTACCTCACAGACATCCTTTAAGAAAGACATGGCATCCTGGAGATGCTCATGTAACTGCTGATGAACTCTGTTTTTCTGGCAAATCAAATAAGAATAGGAAAGAATTATGAGAAAAGATCAGAGTCTATAAATACTATGCATACAGTCAGGATAAGATTGTTTTTGTGAAGTCACCCAGACAAAAAAAAATAGAGGGATTTGGAGGGAAGCACACAGCTGCTGACCAATCACTTTGTAAAGATGAAAATGTTTTGATGTTTGCACATTTAATGTTCCTTCTACTGCCTCGATCACATATTCGACTTTGTATTGAATAAGATGCACTGAAGTTTCTCAGTCTTTCCTAGTTTGTTTGTTTGCAGTAAATCCTGTTGCTGAGGTTAAATTACTGAACTTCTTTTATTTATTTTATACAGTTGTGCTTAACACTGTAAAAGAAGCATTTGAGGATGATTTAAGTTAGCTGATTTTTATATTAATCTTAAACTAATGTGAACTGCAGCTGCCAGTCCAGTTAAGCAATTGTAACCATAATTTAAAACTCAGCTCGTTGTCACTGCTTTCTAAAGCTCCGGGACTTTCCAATGTTCCTTGAAGTTTTGACTCAACTACCAGGGAAATTTGGTCTGTGACTTTTTCAAACACATTGTTGAATATATCCAAAAAATACATCATCGTGTGAGCTTTTCTTCAACCCCTGCTAGTTGTGTTATTTCTTCAATCAAACATGTAATGGAAACTTTTCTTAACCACTCATTATGCAAACTGGTTCCATAGTTCATGGACAAAGAATTAAAAGCTCACCTTTTTCCATTTTTGATGCTCTTTGGCAAATAGAAATGAATAGTTTTTTTCATTGTCATATCATGTGGATTTCAGGTTGCTGATGTTCCCACATACCTTCAGATAACAATTGACAGCAAGAGGATAAAAATTTTGCAAACGTGTAAAAGGCTGCATCCTGCATATCAATCTCGTGGACCATAGTTTCTCCAAAGATTTGCCAGAAGACACCAAGCTTGACACATGGTTCTGTCACTGCGTCATATAAAAACCTACTTTCTCGAATACTACTCCAGCCTTTACTCTCTATAAAGACAAAAAAAAGCTGGATACCATAGAGCTGATTTACAGCATCATACTGCATTTTGAGGTCTTTTCTAGATCCTCTCCATAAACAGTTGGATGGTTGAATGGATTTTATTAGGAATTTTCAACTTCAATGATTGTTATTTAATAAATTCAAATTTTAAGCTAAATTAAACAACACATTGTTGCAAGATGTTACGATTATATCTCGATTGTTTTTGTCTGCATTAAGAAGTTATGGATATCTGCTTAATTTGGCTGTAAAACAGAACAGACTTCTGTAAATGTGTGTCACAGATCAGCCGTAGTTTGTGCATGATGTCGCCATTAAAATGCTGTCAAGTACCAACAACTATACAAGAGATTGAGTAAAAACAATCATATACTTTGGGGATAACAGCTCCAACGGACAAAAATAATCATTAGAAAATACCTTTAATCTTTCTAGTTTTCAAGGCGACAAGGCTTTATGCAAGTTCTGTTTTGTGTCATATTTTGCATTAGTTTAAAAATATTTACACTTCTGTAAAACAAATGGTTTATGTTTAAATGAGCAATATTCAACCTTGTAGTTGGGAATATAAATAAATGACATGTGCATCAGGTAGTAATGGTTGGCTGAAATGTGATCCGTAGCTGTGGTCGCATTGCAGCAAAGGAATTCAGGAGAAGTAGCTTAGCAAACAGCTGCCACCCCCCGCACCAGCCCGCTTAACTCACCCCATCCCCCAACTATCATCCCCATCCTGGCCCACAGAGTAGAGGACAGATGGCGAGCCCCAAGGGACAGGTATTGTTCAGTTTGGTTATCTCTGGACCCCGACCTTCCTCAGCAAAACATTTGTCAGACAGGAATCTGCCTGTAATGTTAGCTGAGTCTTTCAAGAGTAGATCATCTTAAAGTGAGCACCCATCATATCATGTGCTCACTGGAGGATGGGAGCGTTAAGGAAGCTTACCAGTGAGTGTAGGGAGTTTTCATAATTTGGTGAGGAAGAGGTCTGTCCACTTGCACGGGGCCACTGGTTGGTACCTGATGAGAAAAAAGGGGTAAAGAGAAGGTCAGAGTTAGTGATCCTCTGATTTAATGTCATATCAACCAGACGCTGCGTCCTGCTGAAATGTCTACAAAGACGCAAAAGCTAAACAACACTCAGTGTGCAGTCATAACATGCTCATATCCTGATTTTCTAGTTTCTTGTTGTTCCATAGGAGATATTTTTACCTTTCAAGACTCAACTGTATGATTTCCTGATGGCTGGACGGCATCCTGACATTAAAGCCAACAGAGTTCAGCAACCACCTACTTCCACCCTGAAGTGTACGCTGAATCACAGCATGAATAACTGAAGCTAAAAGGCAAAATGCTCCTTAAAAATCTAACTTAAAGCTCTAGTTTTTATTCATGTTGTTATTCCCAGTAATTCTGGGTCTCTGAAAGCAAACGCAAGTGGTTATGAAGGGTTTTAGCATATGGTCCTCATCAGGGTTTTGATGAAGGAAATATGCCAAATCTCTGAGTTCAATCAAGTTAAACTTGTTCCAATGTGTTAGCTTGCATTTCTGAGGTGTCTTGCTCATTGTTTTTTTTTTAATTGGCAAAAGTCCGTTTTATTTGTTTATCTATTTCACAACATAACATCTGGAAAAATTTGAGGAAAATCAAGATCAAATGGTTTGATGAAGCCAACTTTATGTGATGTTTTCCCTCTTCTCCCTCTATATTAAAAAAAAAAAAAATGTATTCAAATGGAATAATTCAAGATGCTTCCCTTTGGGTGGCAAGTTTGAACTGGATTTTGTATGTGTATACAAGCCCGACAGTTAGTCTGCCGGTCAGTACAGGAAGACAAATCACGCTAATTGGATCTGGTTTAAATTAACCAGAAAAGAAATTCACATCTGCTCATCACATTTCCAGCTCTGCTCTATATTTGTCTTTCCTTTTCTGAAGCTCAGTTATCTAAGTAATCTGATTGCCATTAACAAAAGAGGTACACATTATCATGTAATCAATTAACCTGAACTTGTTTTCTTTTTAATGAACCTTGCAGATAATTCAAAGCATAATGTGCCTTTCTGGCTCAGAACAGTTGATCCTTTAGTGTCTATTAATGAAGAAGGATGTCAAATCAAACCTACATGCCTGTAAATTGAGTCTGTTGTAGCTTAATCACAAATAGACTTTATTTCAGATAACCATCATTTGGTGCAAATCCAGAAATTAATTTCAGTAATTTTCTCCGCTTCTTTTAATGGCAAAGTAATGAAAAATGCATAGCAGGATGACAGGAATCATTTATGACAGAAATGCCTCTGCAATGCTGACTGATTCTTTCTTTTCTTAATTTAAAGAGTGTTTTTTTACAAGAGTATTTAATTCAAAGTGTAGCACAGCGCAAATAATAATTTTCTGTGTCTATCTGTGAGCAGAAAAACACATTGTTTCTAATCATGATTATTCCGGGTTTGTATTTATGCAAATCAAAACTTGTATAAACAAAATGTCATCAGAAACAACTACTCCAGATGCAACTGCTTTCAAAAACAACACAACTAGGATGAAAGAAATGGACTAGAAAATCCTTCAATTCCAGGAAACTGTTCCGTCCGTTTTCCATTACTAATTTCAATAAAATGTCTGATTTAACTTCTGAGGTCTTGAATTTTCATGTTTCCTCACAGAAAAATCAGACTTTAATTAACAGACAATTTAAAGTGAAGGAAATGAAAACACCTCTGCTCTGCCTAAGCCTTCTCCCAGGTGAGTGAGAAAGGAACTTCACATGAGCCAATGCGGGGTGACGGCTATGAAAAATTAGCCTGAGGCTCTTTTCCCCACACGCACCAGAGAGGGCTAATTGAACAAACCAGTCTTGAGTAATGTGCTGTATGTTGGTGTAATCCTGATGATGAATGTATTCTGCAACCAACATCAACAGTGAGCCAAATTTTGGGTTATTTTCAAGTGATCGCATTTTCTCCAGCCCCAGAAGCATAATAAGAGTGAATAATTAGGGAAACAATATTCTTTCTTTATGATCCCCGATGTATACATTTCACATTAGTATTATATTTCTTATTTATATTAAGAGTTCCATTACTCATCAATGCTGCACTGTAAATAGGTAAAAAAGAAAAAGCTGTCATAGTCCTCATTAGCTGAGTCACAGCTACCTTCCCTCACCCACCCAAATAAACGGAGCCTTTTGCAGCTTAGTGTGTGTGTGTGTGTGTGTGTGTGTGTGTGTGTGTGTGTAGGGGAAACAGCTGTCCATGGGGCAGGGCAACAGCTGAGGATGAGGGGGGCATACGTAGAGACAGCTGTCGCCACTCCATTACCACACATGACACAACTGCCTGCTAAAACAACATACTGGGCTTTCTCTTACTGTCCGTCCCCACTCTCTTTCCATAACTTTCTCACCTCTGTCAACACATTTGACAGTCCATATTATTTCATATACATCTCCATTTTCTGTACTGAGAAAAACTGTATGTTACAAACTGGAACCTCGGTTAGTGTGCTCACAACTGTGAAAAGACGGGCTGTGCTGTTCTTGTGCTGCTTTTGTTCTCTGAATGTGTTACACAAAATAATTACATATCACAGGGAAGTGTGTGTTCCCACACTCAAAAAATTAAAATGAAACCTACAACACAAACAACTTCAAAGCGTTTGGAAAAGCAGGATTGTGTAATAACATTTTTTTTCTTTTTACAAAGTGGAGAGAATCTCATGAACCACAGCTGAAAGTCAGAGCATTGGTTCAGTTCAAAATAATATCCAAGACCTACAATAAACACTTTCATTAAAAGATTTTTTATAAAATCCATCAGCAATTAGAAAGCCATGTTTGTTTTACTTTTACTTAATCTGTCATGCTCTTAGTCCAGAGCATGTCTGAAAGTTTCCATCATTTCCAAATAGGGATAATGCTAAATGTTATTTGTACAGTGCTTGTTAGAGAAATCTATATTTATGAACAAGGCTGAGAGCCAAAACTAGTAGGTGATGTCACTGCACCAGCAAGTCCAGCGCTGTATGGAAGTTCAGGTGTATTGCTGAATAAACTAAACAATGATCTAATGGTTTTAATGCAAATCCTATTATTGCTGTCGTCATGGAGTCCAGACAGGAAACAGCCAGTGGATGGAAAAGTTTTTTTAGCTGAAGTCAGTGTTTGTTGTACATGTTCACAGATGTGAGATTGTTGCATTTTTATTACTTCAAAGACTCACTTGAGTTGTAATTATATGGATATAAAGTTAAATCCTGAACTAAAGTAAGTTTCTTTAAGGATCTATACAAATACGCTGTCCAGGCTTAGATAGAAAGTGGAAATTATTAGAGCCGTTCTGAAGCTAAAACGGTTATGAATATGGAGTCTCAAAGAAACTTTTCACTGTTTATTCTCTATTTAATGAAGCTGGTATGGAGTGAATGTAATTCATTCAACTACATTAAATGTGGTGTATTTTTCTGAGAATACAACAAGTGTGAGGAGATCTACAAACATTTGGCAACTTTTAGACCTTGATATGAATATAATCTGTTTGGCGTTATATTGCCAAGTACAGAGAGCATAGCACATACAGAAGGTGGGAGGATCATTCAAATGAGGCAGCATTAAATGATTTGTTGGTATTTTGGTTTTTTAAAAAAAGACAAAAAATGTCCTTGGGCAGAGAAACAGTGTCAGTTTTAAAGCTCATTTTAGTAACCTTCATATATAATTATGAGCATACCTTGTTGAGCTGATTTATGATGTATAAAGTCCTGCAGTCTCCTGAATGTAGCAGAATGCACATCTTCAACAATACACATCATCTGATTTGCAAGTCCCTACACCAACCATCGTGCACAACTTTTCAGTATGTTTACCTAAAATAGAACACATGCAAATGACACCAGGCTGCTCCAAAGGCACCCAATCACAGACGGATGTGCTGTCACCAAGTGTTCTGCTTTTATGCAGGAGAATACAGGATAACATACTCATCAATCACACATGTTACTACATCCAATCCATCTTTCTTTTTATTACAATATACATTGTACCCTGTTTGGCATTTTGTTTTTCATCAGTGACAGAGTTACATCTACAGCAGAATGTAACCATTTCTAAAATGAGCAACAATAAACCTTGACCACAGTACAAGCTGAATAAAAGTCACCCTGTCTTTTTTTAAATTACAGATTTAAAGTCTTGCATGTTCAGGGTTTGCTTCACTACACCATCCAGATAAAAAAAAACCATTAACATCCAGCAAAACCTTCCACCCTTTCACCTTCCACCCTTTCACAGTTTCTTAGAGTTTAAAGGGAGCATTGCGTTGGCACTGGGTCCCACACTCTGAAATAACTAACTCTTTTGCAATGAAAATTGGGCCCATATACAGGAATGTCTCTTGACACTGTCTAATTCAAACTCAGTCTCTCTTGGTATCTTGGATAAGTGTGAAGTAAGTGCACATGCAATAAAATTCCAAAGACTGGTTTTCTACCTGGCCTTCCAGATGGGGTGCCGGCAGCAGTCACCACGGTACCTGCTGAGGCAGCACCTGCTGTGGCTGTGAGAGGTGAAGGAGAGCCCACGGGTGTTGATGGATTGGATGGAAAACTACTGCTAGTGTGGTCAGGTGAGTAAATCTGAAAGGACAGCGAAAGAGATGGAAAAGTAACACCCATCATTAATGCAATAATAAAATACACAGTATATAAACATTAGGCTGTGTTTTTAGCCATTTCTTTATAGAAAGGAATATTATAAAAATACTTGGTGTGTACATATGAGCCATTAATAGTCATCTGTGCTCAAAACACAGCAGCAAACAAATGAATCATAAACAACATTCACTTGGATGATGTTAGTATCTTGCTCTGTATCAGCTCCAATAAATCTGTGGACTGTGTGTGAAAAATAATGAAGAATTACTTCAGTAAAAAATTCAATGTCTGGTCTACTTTGACCAAAATTCCTCTAAATGTTTTCATTTACAACTTTATTCGTTCATCTAGTTTAGAAAAGTAATTTCCACATAAACAGACCTACACTCATATACACAAAAAATATATTGTAGTGATTTAAAGAATCATCCACATGCAGAATAAATACAGATCTCTCTATTAATAACATCTAAGCTAAATAGAGATATATTTTGGTCTAAATCTACACATAGCTTTACGAACTTTGCTCTACAGTTCTCTTTTTTTCTCTTTTGTGCTTTCAGAAAGGAAGAAATTTGAAATAAAGTGCAATCCAGAAACAAACTTGAAACAAAATAAAATAAACTCTGACAGACTTTAAAAAAAAAACCCAGTTTTACAGGAGCACAGCCTGCTTTTTCCTCGTATTTAGACTCTTGTGTTTGTACGAGTCATTCCACTTATTACTCCACACTGACTTATGGAGGTGCAGACGCCCAACCTCAAAACCCTGTTAAGCCAAAAACAGAAAGTCTCAAGGGCCACATTTCAGCCTGCAGCCAGAGATTGCACCATGAACCATACATCAAAATACAGAAGTGTTCAACTTTTGTTTATGTTTGCATCTTTTTCTAAATCTTATTGCAGTCTCCATAAAGAGGACAACTAGGGCAAAATGCCCGGGTGTTCTTCATGTTGCTACAGATTAGTCACCCTTCTTTTTTATTTGTTTCAGTGCATTGTTAGGTTAAGGTTAGACAGTCTGTTTAGTTTAAGGATAACATTGTAATGAGGAAATTCTGTCTTCAGAGCTGCTTCTGGGTTTTCATCTATTTACACAACCTCTGGATTAAATCACACCCCTACTTTTTTTTTCCTGTAATAAGAATATATCAGCACTATAATGGAAGCTGTCTCAGACAGTCAGAGTATTACTCATGGATCTTGACTAATTAGTGAAGAGACAATAAAAAGCAAAACAAAATAGCAAGAGTAGCTCCACATAGACTTTTCTACCAAGCCAAGTTCAAATTGAGCTTTCAGGCACCGTCTGACTTGTCTGCGGATGAAAGAATGGACTCATTGTTAATAATCTCCTTATTTAATCTTGATCTCATGGCTTTAGTTTTTCAATCAACTTGGAGTATAAGGATAGAGTTTTTACTAAAATGTGTCAGTGAGTGTGGAGGAAGATCCACCGTCATCAAAAATACATAAAAAAGACTATTTATGCTTTTCTACACTGAGAGCAGAAAATATTTTTCAGTTCAGCATTTTTACTTTGAGACAAGCGGTTAAGTAAAAAACTAAGTAGGATTAAAATTGTGGTTATCACTGTGGCAGAAACCAATAAAACTCTAAACAAATCTCTAAAAATCTTTTTTAGTTTCTCAACGGCAAGCTGTTCATAACATTGACTTTTGACCAGACAATAAATGACTTTGTATTCTTTTCCCTCCCTGGCTACTAACGCTGCATTCAAAGTGAAACATGGCTCATTTTACTGGGATAAATGAAGCCCCGCCTCATCATCAGTTACGCTCCCGCAGGCGGCATGGGGCCAATAAGCACGGCCAATTTAAAAGGGCGGAGAACAAAAGCTGTAAAAAGAAAAGGGGGGCATGGAGCTGAGCCACAGCAGTTATAAACTCCCCTGTGCGCCACAATCCATCCACCCACCCCCACCCTGGCCTAGCTGTGTCCATTTCAGTCCAGCTTTGTCATGCTAATGGAATTGAGTCTGCAAATATAAAGGACTTAATTTGTTATTACATCCCTGAACCCTTAAATTTAGGATTCGCAAGAAATAAGAAATATTTTTGTTTAAGGAACAGCTTGTGCTGTAAGGAAAATGTGTGTTTTTCAGTGATGATCAAACGTTAAAGCTCATATAATGCCTCTGCAACAAGTTACACACCATTTGAGGATTTTTTTCTTCCATTTTCGCCCACTTCAAATTGTGACATTCTCGATCAGTGACTCATTTCTTGTTTCAGATTCTGAATACATTCTCTGCATGTGGATGTGTCACAATGTTTTTGTTGTGCTGTAGAAATAATTTAAACGATTGAACCATGGCAGGATCTCACAGATATTAGTTTTTTTTCTTCTTGAAATTGTGTAGTCCACCGGCTTTACAGTGATTCTTTGCCTTTCTTGGATATTCTTTGTTTAAGCCAACGACTATCCAGGCTTATGGCTAAAAAAAAAAAAAAAAACTACAAATGTTTCCTTTAAGCTTTTTAATCAGCAGTCTGTATAAAATCTAATTCCCTGCATGATTACAAAGGTCATTTTCTTTACAAAACAATAAACAGAAAAGTTGAAATTGTTTAAGCATGAGGCTGAACACCAGCTAGACAAAAGTCACCTAAAGCAGAAACACAAAGACTTCTTAGCAGTGGATAGAAATACTTAAGCCATTTATGTTTCCCAGAAAATAATCTAGTATTGATGTGGAATAAATTTCTATTACAAATAAAAACTGATTCATACTAGTTTTTAACATTTAAATCTTGTGCAATTCTCTTTCATCAGGAATGTGAAGCAGAATGAGCTGGAGGAAATCTTAAAACTGGGGTGGTAACTCACCGAAGCTAAAGCCTTGCCCAGTGCATCTCCAGTCTGCGAGCTTCCAGCAGTCCCCCGATTTGCAGCAGCTAAGAAAACATAAGAAACAGAAACCTTAGACAAATTAAGAGCAAGAGTAGTAATGGTACACAAAGCAGCTGCCTGACCCACTGACTACATTTACAGAATGGATGCATGGCTATGATTACACTAAGGATCAGTGAATTAGTCATTCTTAATATGAGAGCATACCCATAACCCCATCGGCTGAGTTGACTGACGGGGTGTGTGCTGCAGTGACAAATGGTGAAGTGCTGGTGTTGCTTCGGTGGAAGCTCGACATTGGAGGAAGACTGGCATTGATGTCCGGAGAGACTGAGTGGGCAGGGTAATTCTGGAAGATACATTTTTTTTTTTTTAAAGAAAAAGGTTCATATATGAAGATAAATCTGCATGTGTGTAGGAAAGAGAGAGCTTATTTGTTCTCTAAATTGTAATTGTCCTTTGACATCCTCCAGGCTGCGGTGGAGCAAAAGTTAATGGGGGCAGGGGCAATAATAAAGTGAGGACAGGCTGCATCTGTACGCTCGCTGTGATGCACTGCCAGCTGAAGCAGGCAGGCAGACGAGGCCAGATCAAACACTGACAAAAAAAAGGGTCAACAATGTCTTCACTGATAATAACCAGAGAATTTCTTAATTTGTACACACCCACTCCAAGCTGGGGAGCTGTGCAAAAGGACTGCAGTGCCAAGATAAAATTAGAAGGTAATAGGAGGTGAGCAATACACACTGGTTTTCTTACACATATGTGGTGGCAAAAACTTAAGTTACTGAGACTCATTTATTATTTATCTATCTGGTAAAGAGTTGCTTACCAAGCGGTCATGTGAGTGCAGATTGTTATAGTTTCCAGACTGTGGCATGTGAGATGAAGATCCTGCAAGCATTCCTCCATAACCGGGCTGACCGATCCCGCTGGACGAATTCCATGGGTCAGACGAACTGTGGGTACCATCTAACAACAAAAAAAGAGGACATTTTTGTAGACATAGTTTGTATGTCAAGGCAGCAACATGTTTTGAGACAACAGATAACCTCTTTCTGCCTAAATACCTTGGGGTCATTTACAAGTAGTTCTTTTTACGATTTTTTTTTGTCTTTGGGCTGAAACATGATACCTGTCCAAAACACAGCTGAGGTAACACAAACGCTAAAATCAGCAAGAAGTCTTTATATGCTTTGGGGTCTGCCATACTTACGTTTACCTTAAAAAAAGTTAAGTCAAAACTACTGAATCTGTCAGTGACCATAAAGTATACTGGTCAGCAAAAAATTATTACCAATTTTGTGATAACTTCCATTCATGGAGTTATAATTAACAAAAAAGGAAAAAAAATACATTTAACATGGTTAATAGTGAACTTTTGTTTCGTAATATGTATTTAGAGTGTGTTGATAATTAGCAATGGATTGTTCCCCTCTTAGTGTAAACTGATGAGTGAGCTTTGGACTTACCAAAGAAAGTGCTTGCAAACATACTGCTGGAGGGTTTTGGAGAAGAGTAAGAAGGAGAATCTCTGTTGAAGTCCTCTGAGTTTGGAGACGGTGCGTACACCTGCCAGGAGAGGACACATTTTACAACCACACACTGATGAACATCAAAATTCGGTGGTATCTAATAATATGTAAAAAAAAAAAAAAAATACAAAGAAAGCACTCTCAGAAATAGAACTTTCCACTAGACATTTTCAAAACAACTCACTTGCTTAGATCAGATCCTGTGAAATAAATGTTTTTACTCAAAATGCAAAGCACAATCCCATTCAACAACGTGTATACACAATGCTCTGTAATCTTATGTACATGAGCACAAGTAAAAACCAGTGATGTGGTTTCAGTCCTAAACCTACAAATACACACACACACACACGCACACACACACACACACACACACACACACACACACACACACACTTTAATGACTACCAAGCAATCAAGCTCATGAAGGGAGGAGTGGATTATCAGGAGTATTTGCATTTCAGATCAACTCAGCCTCTAATGGAAGTATAATGATACCGCTTACACGCATAGACTAAAAGCTTGTCAAATTACAGCATTCCCACAGAGGAAGAAAATCAAATAAGGTGCACAAAAACAGCCTGGTTTGCTTTCTTTTTATGTGTACCTGCAAGCTGGTGGTAGAAAAGAGAGGCACAATGGGTGTGCTGTTGTACAGCTGAGTGTGTACCAAACTGGGCGGTGTGATCAAAAAAGACTGGAGGCCAAACACCAGTGATGTGGTCTCTGACTTCATCCACTCCAGATGGAGGGAGAAGAGGGGATGAAGGGAGAAAAGGTTTGGATGAATTCTCCCTCCCACAGACAGGACTAGATGACCCCGTCATCATGTAACACTAATCAGAGCCAGACCTGCCAGATACATCCACCTGCACATTTCCTCTGCATGTTAAATCCATCCTCTAATGGCCTAATTTCACACTCTAGACTTGACAGCTCTCTCCTCAAAACGGCATTCTTCGGCATATGCATGTGTCACAACAGCTGGTTACCTAGAGTACGTTGTTGCTTTACAACACAGTTACAGTGGAAAATGTGCATCACAGCACGTGTAAATAAATTTGACTAAGACACATGTGAACATGTTATCAAGGCAGAATGTGAGACTCAGTGCTGTTGGGCTTTGCTGAGTGAGCAGGACTCCAGCATGCTGTTGTCTGGATGTGTAATTAAAGTGCTCTGGGAGGGGTGGAGCTCTCATGGGTCTTCTGGCTTACACATGTGACCAGGGTTGATAGTAGCTCCGCAGAGATCTCAGGTTAGCTTCACACAGGAGACCGGGCTTTGTCTTTTTCCTCTGTCAGGCACTCTGCGGGCAGCATATGGCAGTGGATAATGCTAATTGTTCCTTTTACCCTGGGCTAACCAGTCAAAGCATTAATAAACCATTCCAAACACCGGGTGTTACATTCTGCTGGCCTACGGAAGAGAGGGCCTGCCTGGGTTTCCTTTTACAAGACCATTAATTAAAAGCCGTCACTCACACAGAGCACCACACCGACACAGGTTATTTGAGCTGCAGCCTGCATTACTTAAATAAAATGAACAAACGGTGACACCAAAGTTCACAGCATTTGTCTTTTTAAATAACACACCATCTGGAAGGATGAGGGGGAAAATTTAACACTCATGCAACTTTTGTGATAAAATCGCTTTTATGACTAAGTTAAATAGTCTTAATTTTGGTACATGACAAGTGAATAACAAAAAAAAAAACCAACAACCTTATGAGCAACAGAAATTTGAGCTTAAGATGCCAAGTGTAATTTTTTGTAATTCAGTTGTGACTTTCAGCAGTATTCATTCCCATCTAAGGGAAGATAGCCAGCACACCTTCCCACATGCCTGCAAGCATACCTGTCTGTGGTACCTGACTTTGAAGTTCATGCCACACCAATCAAAACATCACATGTTAAAACACAATCTGTCAGCTACTACAAAGGATGTAACATAACAACTTGAAGGGCAATTTAAAACCAAAAGATGAAGTTAAAGTTGGGCAAATAGCCAAATAAGCTCAAAGCGAAGTTCAAACACACTCATAATGGCGTGTCCTGTTTTTATACAGTATGACATTGGCTGGAATTGAACCAAATCTCTGGAGGGCATTTTGTTTCAAGTCCAAATCTTACACACTTACTAGGCTGAGCATGCTTGAAAGATTAAATGTCTTTTCAAGCGGCTTAACCTGCAGAGGGATATTGTTTAAATTTGTACACGATAACTGCAAATGGTTTTTGAACAATAAAACTCTGATACAGAATGTATACGAGGACCAACATTCAGTTGTTATGAAGATCTGACCGAGGAAATTAGCTGAACTATTATTATGTAACCTAAGTATGCACACAACACACATGAAATTTCTCTAAAAACCTGATCAATCCACTCATGTAGAACTGGAGTCTGATCAAGTTACATATGAACCAAAGAATTCTTGAACCGGCCACATATGTAATCTGTTATTGAGCCAGTGGACTAACCTTTAAACATATTACTTAACAAACTCACACACCTACATGTATAAAAGAAAATATTTAATTCATGTGTGAACTTTAAACCCGACTATGAAACAGATTCACTATGAAACAGATTCTCTCTAAAAAAAAATAAATAAAAAAATAAGGACAATAAAGGAAAACAAAAGCCCACAGCAGAGGAACACTGTCCACTCATTAATGCCAAGGACGGGAAAAGGTTTTGGAATCAACACGTTTTCATTACATGTTAATCAGCACATGTGCCTCCTATAAAGTACATGATAGGTCAACACAGACAAACACACCACCCCCACTCTGACTTTGTGCTAAGCATGCAGTGAAGCATGCAAGCTTCAGCACATGTGCACAATGTGGGGGAGGGTGGAGGGGGGGTTAGTTAGGGGATTAGCTTCTAGAAAGAGTGATGTAACCTGTTGAATGACAAAAACAACAGGTAAAATCCACGATTAAACGTGTCAAGGCTCCGCATTTTTATTTTTTAAGCGTATAAGTACTTTTGCGTTTAAGCAGGGAAAATATGTCTAAAAATGAAAATCAGCGCAAGATTTTACTTTTTTTTTCTTTTTTTTCTCCATCTCATAAGCAACCAAAGAAAGATCAGTGAGCTGCTCCATCTGTATTGGTACCATGCCACCAGCTCACAAGCCAATGGCCCACTGTGAATTCTGCAAGTGCTCCAGATGGTGAGCCTGCTATGCAACTCTGCATCGCAACAAATTATTGTGGATCAAGTTGATTCAAAGAATGAACATCTTTCTTTTCTTTTTCTATCAAAAAAGAGTGGTGCTGGTTGTTTAACAACTGCTTTTGATCATTAAATTTGACTGTTCCGTGCACATGCTATCAATTTTCTCCCCATCACAACTATAACACAAGCCTGTTAATACTTTATATGAAAAAGATCAGTCATCTTTTGTGCAGTGGGAAGAAGAAAGGAAATGCTGTAATGGACTGGAAGGAAAGTTGCAACACAAGCCTGAGTAAGATGGCCTTTTGGATATAAGACCATTAACAAAAGGCTAACATCTTTATTTTTCCTTGTTACCTATGTGCCCTTATTATAAAAGCGAAAACAGCAAAGAAAGTGACAGGTGTAAATGGGCCTGTGTAATTTGCAGGATAGTTAATTAAGGATTACTGAAATGCATTACAGAACCCATTCAGTCATTGTTAGATGCATAAATTCACTAGATTGTTGTCAGTATAAAATATGGCAAAACACAGTTTAAAATCTGTCTGAAACTCAAGCAAAACTGATATTTACACCCCAAAACAACTGTGATAACTCAGTCCAACAGTTCCATCAACTCCAAGCACAGAAGATACATACTCAGTTATGCACCTATTGACAAAAAAAGGCACTAGCACTCCAAAAAAAAAGTTTTCAGAGCACCAAAAAATCAAAGAGGTCATTACAGAGAAGTTCAGAAATCACATTAGGCTCCCTGTGGCGTCAAGAATGCCAAAGTGATTAAAAACAGATGGAATAAGAGCAACAGTGGTGCTTGGAGCTCAATCTGCAAACAGGAAAGTCTAACCTCAACAGGCAGTCTCTTTCCCTTAATCATTCCCAGACTCCCACTTGTTATTATTTCAACCCAGTCTCAGAGCTGAAGCAACCAGCCAGTAAAAATAAATTCAAGACAGCAAGAAACTTTCTGCCACACCGTTTCACTCTGTGCATAAGAAAGAGGTTTATAATAGCAGGAACCTTTTTCATCTGTAGCCTTAAATATTTACTCATACAGAGCCGCAGTACAAAGCAGAAGAACGCTGAAATAAGTTTAAAGCTTAGTAAACACACTCAACCCACATTATGTTAATTGTCACACAGCTTTAACCGATGTGACGGAAAAAACTCACACACTCCGGCATTCACATATAGAAAGGGACATGGTGCTTTCATCTAAAATGAAAACAACGCAAAACTTAAGACGCACAGGAGAAAAGGCAGCAGAGCCCGACTGTCAGAGGCAAACACACATGCACACTTCTTACTGCTCCTCTCTGTCTCAGACACACACATTCCCAAAGGGACTACTCACCGATTTCCCGTTGTAGTAATACATCAAAGAGTTACTGCCCATTCCAGGGACAGGGTAGGCGCAATACATTATAGCTTTAACAATTTAAGTGATAAAGGTATAGAACAGCGGCGCACTAGCTTTCTCTCTAGACATACATCCAAACCGTTCAAAATGGACTAATAATTCTTTCAGTACTGGCCTCCACACATGACCCATTCAGAGGAAACTTATGCAAAGCAGGATTGTACCATTCCACATTGCTGGAAGGGGAGATAGCAAGAAGGGAGTGGCTCATGTGGTATATCCCTCTCTTAAGCCTCTAAATGCTGAGGCAAAGAGGAGGTGGGGAGAAAAAGATAAAGGGAAGTGGGTGGGACAGAAAAAAATGTGTGAGCGGATTCAGAGAGAGAGAATGAAACGTTTAATTCCAGGCATTTAAAAAAAAAAAAAAAAGGGGGGGGGGGGAAATGCAGATTTTCTGCAGGGGGAACACCGACAAACCGGAGCTAAAATAATGGCATTGTAAGCAGGAGTTCATTAATATGTGTGGCGATCAAATGAGTGCTTAAATAAGTGCACCGAGTCTGTTCTCTTCTCCATGCTTTAATCCTGAGTGTCTAATCTTTTTGTTTTTGTGATGATGAAATGAGTCTACACGCAGTGAGGCGAAATTTGCCTTTTGTAAGAACATAGCCATCTGGCACTTTACCTGTTGCCCACACATGCCACCTCTCTGCTGCACATAGCAATTAGAAGCCATTAGTGAGAGAAAGTGAAGTGAAATCCATGCATCAAAAAGTATGCAATAAGTGGGGAAAGAAGAGAGAGCAGTCTCTCCATGGGTTGTTAAATGTGGGAGCTTTGGTGTTATCTGAGTAAGACCTTTTGTTGAAGTGCCTGTAAACAGTGTTGTAAAGCATGCAACAGCTGTACAGGGGCTGGCTTGTGACGTCGAAAAGGAAAATAATGCTCCATTTCCTAAACCCTGGGGGCCTCAGACGGGGGAGAGCAAAACATTGACAGCCATTTTACCATGGTTTACTGTCACTGGAAGCCGCACAGATCCCCATTACCTTTCTCGTTTTGGAGGAGGTGGGGGGAGTAAAGGAGAGGAGAAGAAAGGAAAGAATAGATACCATATTCCAGTGAGAGCCAGGTCTGACTGGAGCCTTTCATGTGAACCACTCAAAGCTCACTGGACTAAACACAGGCCTGAAGACTCATTGAGAACATTACTATTATAGAAAGATGAAAGCCTCCACTTCCATAGCAAAACTAGGCCCTTATTATGCTTTTCCTTTTAGCACTGTTATTATTTATCCCCCTTTCTTCTTTGAATCTCTTTTAAACTCATCCAAACACTGGCTCTGCATGTTGTTACCATTTTATATCTGGCACTTTTTCAAGTTGATGCTTTAAGGAAAATGGTCATCATAAAAGTGTTTCAAGGGATCTAAAACAAGTCCAGACACAGCATAATGTTTCGAGAAAAACACATGAAAGCAGGAACAAATAGGCATTAATTTAGAAAATTAAGCACAAACATCAGTGCCTGCTGATTCAGGACCCAGCTTATCTATTTGTTTCCTTCCTGACTATGCAGGGGACACAGTGAGAATGTCTAAATGGTGTTATTTGATGAAACTCCAAAAAAAAAAAAAAAAAAAAATCAACAGTCATGATACACTAGTCACAGCCTTGATCGTCAAAAACCACTCATATCAGTCTGAGAGGTGAAGGTTCAGCTCCACCCACCTGTTCACACGATCCTCTCTGAGGACGAACCAGTCATTGCAAGGTGCTTTTCGGTGGATTTGTTCGGGTGAGGAAAAACAAAACAGCAAATCCACAAGCTGAGGTCACCCCATCTCACGCATGGATTTAGCAGTGATGTCATCAGACAGGAGGATTGTTTCCTGTAAGAAGCTCTGCTTCTAATTAGGGATGATGACACGAAGAGTGGGGGGTGCGTGGGGGATTCAGACCCTCACTCAAAGATCGTGTTTTGACAATTCAGGATTTAAGCAGTTCCTTCAGATTAATTTAACAGACCTATTTCATACTGAGCAGCATCAAGAGTACACCTGTTTCACTGGCAAAAGCGAAGCAGGATGGAGGAGTTGCAGACACTATGGTCTTCAACTAACATTGTATCAAACAGTGTTTGTACCAACCTGAATCCCTTAAGTACTGATTATTTACTTATGAGCTCTAGTTTTAAATGAATGCTGCAAAATCTAGTTTTATTTTTCTAAAATAAATACTTTTTAAAAAATATTTGTTTTATAATAACTAAGTATTCCTCTGTCATTTACACACTGTACTAATGTTAAACAAATCCATTGTGACAACTTGATTACTAATCCATTTGCAGATAAATATCATTTTAATAGTTCACCTCAATCTATTAATTCTGGTTAACATGACAGCAGCATAATTGTGCATTCATTCAGTTAAAGCATAAGACATACACAGTTCATGTTTCCAATGGTTTATATGTGAATCTTTGCACATTCGCAGTAATGATTTACTAAATAATCAATTTACTAAACTAATCAATCAGGACATTTCCACTAAATGTACTTGTTTATAGTGGAGTAATTGGAACCGTTTATACATTGCTGTATTTCTTTAATTAAGTTACTGTTTTTTATAAATAACTTAAGTCTGAGCTGAAGAGACCATAATGATCACTTAATATATGTCACAAACAATAATTTTATATAAATTACACCATAGAACAGAAATTGTTAACCATGGTCAGAAGTGACCTTCAGGTTAAAAACAAGGCTTTTTACTGAAAGTGTGACAGCTTATAAGGGCTTATGAAGGGCTTATAACTAAATGTACCTTTAAACTAGTACATATTAAACATTATATCACATTTGTTTTGAAATAAATCATTCATTGAATCTAAAAAAAAAAAACCCAAAAAAAGGGTTTTTTTTGTTAGTTTTTTTTAAAAGCAGCTTATTTTTCTTCATTCTCCACCTAAACTTGTCTGTATTGTTTCACACTGGATTTTTTTTTTATGTAATCTAAACTACAAGACAGATGTGAATGGGTGACCAAGAGGTGTGGTGAGAACGTTAGGATGTAATTCTTCAAAAAATTTTATCTTATTTCACATAGTCCCACCATTTTCAGTTGCAGTGGGACTATGAAGGTCACCATGTCACTGGAGAGACATGCTTGAAGACAGAAAAGTCAGAAAGACTGAGGGAAACAGCTCGACATTTCAGATTACCGGTTCTGGCGCACACGCAGACTGTATGACCAAACACTTTCACCTTAACTAGAATTACGTTGTGTGAAGTATTTACTGTAAAACAATATTCCACTGTATTAGTGAGAGGTACTGGGAAACTGTACTACGAACAGATGACTTTGGCAAGGTGAAAGTTAAGTGGGGGATCTAAAATATCACCATTAACTGAGCCAACTAAGCTTTGCTTTTCTTAATTTTTTGGCAGTTTGTTTTTTAAAACTTAGATTTAATTTGTACTTTGGCATGTTGTGGTTTTGCACAGCAAAAAAAAGAAGAACAAAAAACAAAAAAAAGCAAACAAAAGTCAAACAACAAATGAATGGATGAAAGTGGAGTTTAAGTTGAAACCTGCTGGTTGGGTACATTTGTGTGGATGATCTGCCTGCAAGGATTTTCTCTGGCTTGAAGTCTAAATTCGTTCAGGTAAGGATGTAATTCTGAATTTGATATTGGTATGCAAGTTCTTGGTTTTCTTGGTTTTCATAGTGATCAATAATAGTACAGAGAAAGAAAATGTAAAGGGTCATTTACATATTATGTGCTTTTATCTCCAAATAATAAAAAGTTCAATATCCTAACACATCAATCACTACCTTTGATTGTAGTTCAGAAATGAACTCCAATAGTCTGTTTCTTTTCACCAAATCTGGTAAACAATTAGATTTTAGAAAAACAACAGACAGACAGATGCTACAGTGAACAAGATCATCATCAATTGAGACTGTTGCTTTTGAGACTGAGTACTGGAGGGACTTTTTGCACATCACCTTTAATTTATGAGTGAGTGTGTAGTGCAGGACTACATAAGCTTCTACATGAGCTTCATGCGGCTCAGCCATGTATTTTTCAGGTCATGGCAGCTAGGCTTAAAAGATCTCTAAATAACAAACACCACCTTGGTGATTGTTGACAGGCTGTGTTCATGAGTCTGCCAGAGATCTGAAAGTGGGGTATGCATTAATGCTGTACACTCACGCAAGCCCTAAATGAATAATTTACAACAGGCCAGAATGTGAGTAATGACTTTAATGTGTGCATTATTTTTGTTCTCTTTGTCCCTTTAACTCCTTGCTCTCCCTACAGATGAAAGAGGTCAGGCCTCTGGCTTGTTTGCCTGTTCCATTATCTGCAGCCTCTAATGTCAGTGGTAAATTTCAACAACCCAAACAAAGATAAATGCAATGCCCACCATCCCAGAGGTGGCTGTGACTGCTTAGCGTCACCTGTCAAACCAACGGTGTCTATGTAATCAACCATCAGATGAGGCCATCTCTGGGGAGCTCTGTATCAGGGGTCAGGCCAGAGCCTAATAT
Source organism: Telmatherina bonti (assembly GCF_933228915.1). Taxonomy (NCBI): domain Eukaryota; kingdom Metazoa; phylum Chordata; class Actinopteri; order Atheriniformes; family Telmatherinidae; genus Telmatherina; species Telmatherina bonti. Next base: position 24,168,767 of record NC_136619.1, on the reverse strand, counting down.
ACTGCCCCCTACCAGTTGCACGAGTGGGCAACTTTATCATCTGCAGTAACACAACTGACAAGATCATGACATAAAACATCTGAATAAATGCAAATATTTCAATGAAATTCTATGTAAAGAAACACTGAAAAAAACATGTACATGTAACTGACGTGAACTCTGCAGCTCTCTTCTCTCTTCTTTTTTAAATTATGTTTCTTTTAACTGGGGTTTTCAACTAAATCCAACTTAAACACACAGTAAGGTTATACAAATCCATGCCTGCTATACCACAAATATAGTCTTTTGTTCAGTTCGATTTTAGCCATGTTAGGAAATGGCTATCCTGTAATAAACTCTTCAATACATCAAAATCTTACATAGAGATATTTGGTATCAAACAAAAAATTTAACTAGACTCTTATTCCTGTGTCATTAACTGTAAGGATGTCTCACCATTGCATAAAGGTGACTTGTTTTAAATATCTTGGTGTATTGCAAGATACTGAATCCGCTTTAAACTTCATATTATTCACCCCTTACAGAAATTCAGCTTTGGTATCATTCTAGTGTCTTGTTCTTATAACTGCTTCCCACTTATTTGACGTAAGAAACTACCACTCAACTTGGACTCCCAATCAGTAGCTATGTTTACATGCAGCCAAATCAATCAATTGCAATCGGTTTGAAGACTGAAAATGATCCATGTATTAACCTCATTTCAAATGAAAAGTGTCAAACCGAAAGTACTTTAATTTGGTTTCACAGAGGTAGAATATTCCTTTTCCCAAACCAACCGTGGTATCATGTAAATACTGAATAAGAAAAGCGTCAGGTGGTGTTCTTACAGCGTGTGCTCTGACGAGATGTAAACATGCTATGAGTGGCTCACTCAGGAAGATGGCGGTGAACAAACAAAGACAGCGGGCAGCAGCACAAACTTTGTTTTTAATTTAAACTGTGTTTCTACGTAATTTTCTCTTAGTTGTTTGCAGTAAGCACATGAGTATCAAGCTTGAATTACTGCAGGTAGACATAAATGGCTCAATCTAAGAGAAACAAAAATATAACAGTTAATTTAGTGAAGTTATTAAAAAAAACCTCTGTAATGACATCATTGACCTTTAATTGTGTTACACAATGCACCTTTAAGTACCCAGGAAATTGGAGGTTTTTTCAGAAAGTACTTTATCGACTATAAATCCCAAATGCATCATGGAGAGGGAAAAAGCATATACATGTTGCACTGAACTAGAAGTCTTTTATATTAATTTCCTTGGCAACTACCAAGGCATAGTGATGTAACTACACTTTTGAAATACCTCTTGTTGTTCTGGCCATCTTGCTTTTATTTATAAATATGTCAAAAATGCATTGTGAAGAGGAAAAAAAAACCTATATAAATTGTGTGTGACTATAAGTTGCAGGAGCAGTCAAACTACGTAAAAATGTGCAACCGATAGCCCAGAGGAAAAAATAAGTATTACTATTTTCATTATTGGGATCCTGTAAAACTAACCAGTCACTTTTAAAAGAAATATTACCCAGCACTAGCTACATTTGCATGGACCACTATCAATTGAATCGAACGTACAATCAGAATAAAAATACATCCTGTAAGCACCACAGTCGATCTGAATGGACTCGATCAGATATACTTTTCATTCGGATCAAGAACGGTGGTTTAACCTTTTTTGTGAGCAGTTCAGAAGGCAAAAGTAACCATTTATACACTCATTTCAATAAGTCTGTTATCACATAAATGTAGCTGATCAGATAACTTTACCTAGCTTCCATGTAAACATGTCAGCTGGAGTCTCCGATAAGATTGATTTCAAACAGACAGATGAAATACTTATCCATGTAAAAACAGCTATTGATAATTAATTCAATTTTAAAACTAATTAGTTTATTTAGGTTTCAGTAATGTTTAATCAGAAAAGGCTAATACTCCTGAAAGACACACCCTAAATTGGAAGTATTTAAATCAACAAGAAAAAAGCTAAACATAATTTTACTGGCATAATAAAAGACACGTAGAGCCGAGCACACATCTGTTTCCAAACTTCTCTGAAAAATGCTAAAAATTTTATTACTATGATTTGAGTTGGCATTCAGATTTAGGTTTATCAGATGTTAAGACTGTACACTGGTGCACAGAGGTGTGCTTAGTTACTTAGTAACCATGAAAAATCTGTGGAAACAATAAGAAGATTTAACAGTAGTTAGTAAAAATGAATGTACCTTTTGTTTATAGTGATGAGATAGCTAAGGCCCCTTTTTTAAATGAATTTTTTGTAGTTGTGCATCCGATTAACAACTAGACAAAACAGTTGTCTGAATGGCACCAGAATCAAATTTTGTTTGTGACTTAAAAAGCCCTGGAAAGCCCTGGAAAAGTGTTCCAGGATATCTACATAAGGTTCTAGTGGTGAATTTCCTTTAGGAGCTCCTCATCAAATATAACTATCCCACCCTGCTATGGTTGAAAGTGAGAAAGAAAGGGGGCCCGTTCTTTCAACAGGAATACTAGGTTACTGTTGTTATTTCTTAGTGTTGTTTCTTGTTTTCGAGCTGCTAAAGACACACTGATAGAAAGACAGATCTTTTGAATGTCATGCACTAGACAACACTGCAAGGAACATTTCTAGGTCTTAAGATTTAAAGCCTTGAGCAGACTTCCTTTCTTACAGCTCGCACAGTACAAATCTCTCAGAAACAAGGGTGTCTGAGTGATCTGTCAAAAGTGAATGTCAATCTTTTTTGTCATCCACACTCAGGGTTCTCGCTTGCAAAAGTCCCTGAGGGCAGTTGAATCTCAGCCACTGCTTTCTTTCTCTCATCCTGCAGCTACACCATCACCAAAGCCAGGGAGGAAGTGTCACATCAAGCCGCTGTGCCTCTGACAAGAGGGGGGGAAAAAAAACACCATTTGAACAAACAAACTGACATGCAGACACACATACAGAACATGCCCTTGCAGATTCCCATAAATATCCTACAAGATGCAACTTTCCCCCACAAGCTATAAAACCCTTTTTCCCTTCTTCAGTCCTCCTGTCAGACAGGTGCCCACGCAGCTGCCCATCAGCATCGTTCAGCACAGCAGCTTGTCTGTCCAATGACAACATTGGACTCTGTCCTTCACTCCCAATACTGTTTTTATTGTCAAATAATGTAGCGGACCAATTACAACAAACGCATCTATTACAACACAAATAAAAGGGTGCATGCTTGAGTGCGATGTGCATGTACTGCATCTTTAAGTTGTGTATAGTCCACATTTCTTGGCTAAATTTTTCCATCAGTGAAATAGTGGATAGAACGAAACATCACACGGCTAAAGCCTCTGCTGTATCCAAAGTCTGCAAGCACACAACCATCAGACCACAGAGGAAAGTATGTGTGTGGCTGAGGGAGGAGGGGAGGTGTCTGTATATAAGATGAAAAAGCCCTATAAACATTTAAATGTTTGCAATCACCATCTGGCCTGTCTAGATAGTCTTCACATCCTGGTGCACTGCAGTGTCAAAACCGAAATGCAGAGAGGATGTGCTCCCATAAATATTTTGATTTGGCTCCATCATGTAGTGTACACACACACATACACACACACACACACAACATGCTTGGACTTGCAACTTGCATTGCCAATCTGATTTAAAACTCCAAATTTTATTTTTAGACTAGGGAGCACAAATATGAGCTGGAGGGAAAAAAGCAGGATTTAAGAATGAATTAAATAAATAAGAATATTTCCCCGTGGTAGACATAATGATAGGAAGCACTGAAGCACTGTGTTGATCTTTAAAAAAAAATCAAGCAGCTATTCAGGTCTCTGGTGGGGCCCTCCAGTTTGCTTACACAAGCAAAAGCTTTCTGTGGCATCTGCAGCTGCATTCATGCTTTACAGGTACGCTGCAGGCTCTTCACACAGCTGCCTCTGGCACAGCAGATCTGACTCCAGGTGCACTTTCCCTCGACACTTCCTAAACACCGTCAGTACTTCATGTAATGCTGCTGGCAGTACAAACACAGATCATGACTGATAACCACCCCTACACATACACATTACTCTCTCTCTAGCAATCACGGAGCACAGTTTTGAGGGCCACAGGTAGTCCGTTTTACCATCAGGTAGTTTGTCCTCCAATTTCTCACCTTTGCTTCCTTTGACTGTAATACCATTAAAGCAACACCTAAGAGCTGCCAGACAAACTCCTACTCAAACATTTTGCACTCATGCTACGTATCAAAAAGAGCTTTATGTTTTTCTTTATCTGTCAAGAGGTTATAAGAGACCTATAGTCAATTATTCAACAGTACCATCTTTATTCTTTCAAATGGGATCAAAGACTAACTGGGATAATTCCTCCAAGCTCCAGGCTTTATCTTCTGAGCAGTGCTGAGTGACAAGAAGAAGCTGCATTTTATCCCATGCTCCCCTCACTGTTTTTCCCCAACTAGCATTGTACTGCTTGATTGTACTCTTCTGAGTCACAGAACCGCACCTGCTCCCATGTGTTAAGTACTGACAAATAAAAGCCCAGCGTCCATTTACACAACAAAGAGATGTAACCCGTGAGGCAACCATTCTTTGCCTACCTCCCTCTGTCTGACAAGACCTCAAATATATCACTTAGTTAAGAAGAAGGCAGCTCACGTTCCTGCCTCTGCCGGGGACTGCATCTCTCCCTCACGCTCTGACAAACTTCTTTTCAAATACAAATCCAGAAACAAAACACAAGGCACCCTTTTATGTTAGCTGGCCTGTTCCATATTTAATTTTAGAGTAACAGCAGTAGAAGTGACGATTATCAAAGCTCTGAAAGGCAAATTCTGTCTCAGACTCCCTCACCAAAATCAGAGAGAAAGCCTCTCATTGTTTGAAGAAAGAAAAAAAAGTAGATTCTGGTGAACCAGTTGCTTCTTATTAAAACTGAACGAAAGGATGCATTGTTTTGTACCAGTTCTAGAAATTTAAGGTGAAGTTTAATAAAACCCTTTACCAATCCACCAGGGTTTTAACAATGAACATCTGACTTACTGATCTATGCATATTAATGAACTCCAACACCCCCTGTCTACGCAAATACAAGCTGAGCTCCACACTTCTCTGCATCCTAATGGTTTCTGCTCCACCGGGATCATTACCAATAGAAATTTTAGATATTCTGTGCTATTAATCTCTGTCTGTCCTCCTGCTCAGCCACGTAATGACTAATTAAACATCAAAAGAGCAGAGCTGGGGATCCGCTCTGACAGCCTCTCTTTCTCCCAGGAGAGGCTGTGAGGAGGCTAGACTGTGACAGGGCACCACTGAAAATCAATCACCCTAAGGTCCACTCACACACATGCATGGCACACACATTCATGTATGTGCACTCACACAAAAAAGCTGAAAGAAAGCAAAAAAAAAAACACTAGCATCTATCCCACAGAGACTTTTGCATGACAACATTTAACAACAACAATGGAAACAACAAACATTACAACGTAAACTAACAGGCACCAATGTGTCAATTATAAACACAACATATAAGAACAACAGACTTTATACCAAACGAGTGTGTGAGTGATGTCAAGAACACTCTTTATGTACATGCATGGAAAGGGAGAGCAGGAAAGAAGTGTGTGTGTTTGTTTGTTAAGGTGAGCTCACTGTGAAATCTATTTATATGAGAGGTAGATGATCTTCCACTCACAGATGAAGGCAGGCCAGGAGGGACCTTGCGAACCTTTTTTGTTTGTAGAGGATCTGTGAGGAGATGAAAGCACATCTAGTCATTAAAAAAAAAGAAAAGAAAACACAACTGCTATCACACAAACAACATAAAGAAACAATATTTTCTTCAGCAGTGTTGTTGTTTGCAAACGCTGTCTTAGATAAAATGGGACACTCTTCTGTACACAGGGACAAATGATGAAGACATGCAACATTACAGTCCTGACTGGCAGTTAGGTCAGTGAATATATACACCCCACAGTATGTTCATAAATATTTCATGAGTTACTCATCAGCGGGCTGACAGCGGCGTAAAGAGGAAACATTTGTGTGAAATCTCTATTCCTCAGTCGATCAGTTAGTCTGAAAACCTGACATACTTTAAAAGTGTTGTGTTCATTTTATTATATTATCTGCTTTTTTCCCCTGTAAAAAGAGTTTCAGAGCTTTTCTCTCATAATCACTGAGACAGCACTGACCGGCTGGTGATGGATCTTGTAGAGAACGTCTTCTGGGATTGGCTCCGGTGAAGGAGTAAAAGGGAGCAGAAGATTTTCCAGACGTAGTCACTGAATTAGGACTCGCCAACCCGATGTCTGGCCTCAGGGAAGACTAGAAAACAAAGAAAAAACACACTTGCTTACAACTTCTTTCATAGCCAGAACAGGGAATTTTTTTCTTTATTTTGTGGTAACCACAAAAAAATTACTGGTGGCTGATAATTAAACATCTCAGAAACTAAATTTTTTTTCAACTCATCATATTATTTAGTAAACTTAAACCACACTGTAAATGACTTTGCAGAGCTCATATCTAAAGAGGTGCTGACGTATTTCAAATCAAATTCAGCTGATAAAGACATACTGTCAGCCCCTGTAAGCTCACTGGATCTTTCTATCACCACTATCTTTTTGACCTCTGCCGCCTCAACTAACTGGGTTAAGCAGCCAATTAAGAGCTTGGTCTAATTACAGTAATCGGCTGTAAAAAGCAAGGATCATGTGAGTACTACTCAGAGTGATGTGTAGTAGTTGACATGAAAACTCACTACACGTGCCCTGTGGGATTCCCCTTTGCAAGCTGAGGATTGACACACAAAACTACTTAGACCTTTCTACCGATGCAACTTCTAATTTGAGGGTTAAATAAATCAGTGTTTTTCAACCTTTTCTGAGCCAAGGTACACTTTTTTCACTGCAAGCATCACAAGCTAAACCACAAACCAAAAATGTTTGGGGGTTTTTAAAAAAAAAAAAAAAAAAAAGGAAAAAAACAAACCATATCAGTAATATAAAGTCCATCTTGTCAGTGTGTCTTGAATAGAAATCAGACAAACACAAGAAAAAGAAATGTATGATCTTTCACTTTACTCATTGAGACACCTGGGCCTGTTTGGGTAAACACAGAGCTGCTTTTTGACCAGTTAGATGAAACTTGATCATTTGTCACGGCACAATAGTTGAACAAAAAAAACTAGATAAATAAAAAAAATAGGTGTTAACATTTTTAAATGAATGTGGAAATGAAAAACAAAATGGATACATGACGTGGCCTTCTAAGAAATGAGGATCATTTGTCTGAGCTGAAATGTAGGTCTTAGCAAAGTACAAAGACTGAAATCTTCTGTTCTACTCCGTAAAGTGACAACCTGTCCATGTGCTAAGGCCTTCACATGGTTCAACAAAACAGACCCCCTTTAGCTCAATGATACTGAATCCCTGCAGCAAATCTGAGGCTAGTCTCCTTAATACTCATGCAGAATAGAACAACATGTAAATCTGGATCCTTGATTATCTCAGTGAGCTCTTCTGATTTAACAATTTCAGTGCAGTCATTTAGTGAGGGCTGTTGCCTCTTCTGGAGAAGAGGGCACACGCAGGCAGACAAGAATCAGGAATCAAACACTTGCCACTGAATGCTTGCCATTTCACATGTTGAGTCGGTGCAAATTTACATATCAAGTTCCACATTTTGCAGCAGCTATTGTAACTCAAAGATTAAAAATTCAGACACTAAATGTAATCAGAATCATAAGCAGCTCATCTAATGAATACCGAAGCCATGACAGACAGAACACAGTGGATGACCAGGTCTGACTCAAACACCAACAGAATATATTCTTCATTTTAGAAGTCACAAGAAATGTTGGAAATTATGTAGGCCAGGACTATTCAATTGGGCCCTACAAGGGCCACAGTCTTACAGGTTTTCAATGTTTCCCTGCACCAACACACCTGACTCATATTAAATGAATCCACCAGCCTTTGAAGTAATGCACAAGGACTCATTAATTTCAGTCAGGTGTGTCTGACCGGGGATACACTGAAAACCTGCAGGACTGTGGCCCTCTTAGGACCAAAACGAGTAGCCCTGATGTAGATCATAATGTACTGTATTTTTACAGGTACTTGTCATGTGGCAAACTGATCATGAGATCAATTATCTCCTTTAGTTAATCTGCTCATTTAGTTGACAAAACAATATTAATTTTTTTCTCTGTTTATTCCCACCAAAAACTATTATTAGTTAATAGTGCAGTATTATTTTAGAGAAAGTCTGAACTATCTGTCACTGAAGTTTGTTTATAAAAGCCGATTTTATAATAAATATAGTCAGAAATTAAGTAGAAAATGTAAAAAATGTATTCTACGCCTTTGTTACATAAAGTACAAAAGCAGTTATATAATATTATTTTGCTATTTTCTTTTGTCTTCAAAGTGGTAGGCTGTTGGCACAATGTTTGAGGGGCATTTATGAAGCATTAATGATCATCTGGACTTTTGTGATGATGACTCAAAAGAGCTCATTAAAATTAAAGACCTTGGTAGGTTGTGCTGACATCACCCGTTTTTCCTTAGCTCTAAAATTACTGACAAAACGTAGTCATTCTCTAAAACGCTGTAATACACAACTTCTTACATAACTATAAACTTCTATTGTATGTCTACCTGTCATTCAACCATCTACTGTTTTAAACTGGGGTACCCAATACTACTTAAAGTTACATTAACTTCATCACAGGTCTGTTGAGATTTTATTGCTCATTCGAGTACAAGTTTGATTTTATCATTGTATTACATATGTAGATGGATGTGTTAGAAACAAGAACTGAACCTCTGATGACAAACTCACCTGGCAACCAGATGCCCCAGGATCCCTCCCATAGCCAACAAAGGAGGCCCTCTCTGATTTACCTGCAACAAAACAGAGACGGTAGAGATTGTTAATATTATGCTTTATGAAAACTTAAACCTGAAAATCTTGTAATAAGCTGCTTTTTTTTAGTTGCTTTAGCCAGCAGGATCTACTGTTGGTTGCATGATGAATGCTCAAATCACAGTTGCAACGGCTTCTTCATATTGCAAAAAACGGTTTTTCATCAGAACCATTGCAAAGGTTTTACATTTAACTCCACCCTATTATTACACAGTCTTGTACTGCTGGTGAGAATAAAAATGTGCTGTGAAAATCCTGTTATTCCAAATACTCATTCATTTTAAAGGAAATACCTTAAAGTCAAGTTTAACATGGTTTTGTTCCCCAACAGAGGTTGTTCTCATTAGTCTGGCTGGAAAAACTGCATCTTTAACCTATTATATCCATTTCCCTTTAGCCTTGTCTGTTGTAGCTCTATAATTAGTGACAGAATTAGCTAAACTGAAAGCTTCAAAACACAAATCTGCAAAGACACTGGACGGTACTCAGTCAAAGACCTTAAGATGTCATGTGTGAATAATTAAATAATTTTTTTTTAAAAAAGACATTTTTAAGGTGGACTTGAAAAGAAGAATGGAGAGTTTTAATGAAAGACTATAACAAAAGTGAAGCTTTTACTACGACAGTACTGAAATATATTGATAAATATTAAAGCTTTCCCAATTGTTCTACTTCCTCGCAACAGACTGGCGGCCTGTTCAAAGTGTACCATGCTGGAATATGCTCCAGCTACCTCCATGACAAGCGGTATAGAAAATGGATGGATGGCTGTATTACTTCTACTCTGCATTGCATGACAATGCCACATTGTGACTATCAACTAAGAAATACAAAAAAAAAGAAGTAAGCAAACTGTTTAATGGAATGACTGGGTGATTTATATTTATATTATAAATCTCTTTCACAGGCATGTAGATAATTCATAGCAAAGTTAAATCAGTTAAATCAGTAAAAACAGTATGACTTACAATGTTTTCAGCATGTAAAGGATGTATTAAGTGAATAATTACAGAGATTGTAACAACTGACAGAATTCTTTGATCAGTGTCACACCCTGTGTTCAAAACTCAAAGAAAAGCTCTCAAGCACCCAATTGGGGAAAAATAAAAATTTAAGCAGACAACTCACATGAATCATACACATCACAACATCCAAACTCAGCACTTTTATTGCCCTGGTAGAACAAACAAACAAACGAGAGCTCCTCAGGGACAATGATGAATAACTTTAAGAGCATCATACATTAGTTTTTGTCAGCCTTCCAAATATTAGCAACAGACACAAGTGCTAGAACTAAATTCTGTTCACTCTGGGGACAAGGTAAATATTTTTTTTGTAAGTTAAAAACCTGCACAGCCTGGATCTTTTGTTACACAATGACTGATCTGAATGCTGCCTTCAAGAGCGCAGGTGAACAGAAGCACATCTAAGAGAATTCGCTTGTGCTTATCTGAGCAGTACTGCAGGAGACAGTTGTTCTGCATTTGTGAAGACTGTCTCTTGAGACGAGGGAAGCCGAGGAAATCAGGGAAGATGGTTTTACAGGCAAAGCTTCTTCTGTAACAATGAGTGATACTGTTCTGAGCCATTGCCCTTGCACAGGGGAATAGGATTAAGTTGTCGGTAACCACCAACATTCACTATTATGGCAGGATGATGAAACATCTACTCCTGTGAGAATTTTAATTTCTTTAGTCCCTGTCTAATATGTAAAGGTGCTTTAGTGAAATCCTTTTTTAAGCTCCAAGTTATCTCCAGAAAAAAAGGTCCACTCAAGTGCAAGTTTTAAATATTCATTGTCAGCATGTGTTTTGTCACACACACTGGTTCTGATGTAAATAATTGATGGGTCACTTTTGTAATTCAGGTCCCACAGATGTGTTTGTGAAAGCAGTTATGGTCTATACTATGATACAAAGAGATGGCAGCACCACAAGCCCACAAACAAGTAAATGCTCAGCAGAAAAAAAACAGTCCGCTGACATCCTCTGGAGCAGACTAAACTGCTAAAAACCACACTGTATAATCAAAGAGTTAATTAACTCATACCATCAGTCCTGCTGCCTCATCCCAAAACTTGCTGCTATCTTATGGTCTTGCTCAGAATTTTTCTCCTTTCTGTTTTGTAGGCACGCCAAACCATAGAGCCCAGACTCTCCATAGGGACTTTTCCTCTCTAACAAAAGACACTGGTCCTACACTACCCAACACACCCTGTCTGTAGTTTGCTATACAAAATGATATCACCGTGTTTATGGATAAAAATAATGCTTTTCTTTTCCAAACAAAAAAATCAGATGCTGTCTTGTGCACCATTTTTTCTGACTTTCAAAGCAGAATGGGCCTTTAAAAAAGTGAGTCTTTAAGAGACAGCAACTGAAATGTTGTGGTGTAGTTTTCTCAGTTCTCGGTTGTCCTTTTATTTTGTAGCCTTTCCTATTAAGTCTTATCTCTGTTCGTTAGTTCAGCTGGGTACATTTAGTTCACCCATATCACCTGTGTCTCATTTTGGTTCTGTGTATTTATACCCCTCAATGTATTAGAAATGTAATGTTATATAGGTGTTTTTAGTTAAAATCATTTAAGCCTATAGCAGGCCTTTGAAGTAAAGCAGGTCTGCTGTAAATGAAGGTATGTGCTTTTCAAAATGAAATACAAAGTTAACAGAAGAAATTATGAGAATATATAGATATAACTTTAACCTTTTAGCTTCATGTTTATTTTTCAAACACACCACTTCATATTTCAGGGCATCAGTAATCCCCTCTTTTCAATCAGTCTATAATCTTGATTGTATGTCCTTTATTCCTGTCTCTTGCTCTTCATAAACCTCTGGATGAACACCTAACAGAGTAGACATGAAATCAAATCTGTTTCTTTTTTTATTTATTTAAAGAACTTACTGACCACGTTATTTAAACAGGAATTGGATTTGGTAAAGCCAAGAAAAAACAGTATTGTTTTTTTTTTTGTTTTTTTTTTGTTTTTTTGTCTTGTCCAGCATTTAGGCAAGCAGAATGATGGTCTGGATGCTGTGTTCTGCTGAGCAAATTTTCTCTGCCAAGGGAAGCTTTATAGATATAATGATCCCCTTGACTTTCTGAATTTTTATTTTATTTCTATATTTATTTTGTATTGTTGTTTGAATTGTAGAGTTTGTACTGCTGGACCAGAGAGGACAGACGAAAGACAGAAAGAGAAAGGAGAAAAAACACCTCATAAGAAAAGTGAAAGAGATAAAGGGAGAGAAAAGGGAGAGAAAAAAAAACCCTAAAAAATAACCCAAAAACAAAAAGAAAGAAAACAACCTACAGATGTATACATACACACACATACATACACACACATACATATATATATATATATATATATATATATATATATATATATATATATATATATATATATATATATATATATATATACACACACATATATATATATATACATATGTACACATATACATATACACATACTTGTGTATATGTACATGTATTGTTATTTAAGGGAGAGCTAAGTTTAAATGGAACTTATTCAGAAGACTGAGATTAAAAGCTTTAACTAAAGATAACGTAGTCTATTCAATATGGAAATACTGATTACATAAATGTATTTATACAGTTACGATTAAAGTACCAGTTCCTTAAATCCAGATGTATTTAAGGTTTAAGGGAAGAGTTTTGGCGATGCTTTGAGGGGAAAAAGCCAGCTAATGCAGGTGTCCCAAAACCTACAGGAAGCCAGTTATTGTAGCTTAGATAGCTGATTTTACAACCTCTCCAGCACACTCAGCAGTTGAAGCTGCAGTACAGACTGTGACACAGCTGGTTTAAGTACATAACCTTTAGTGTCTGATTGCTACCTTAAAAATAGTATTTCTTTTCTGAACCACAACTAAGGAAATTCTGAAGACACAGATATATTTTCAGGCAAACACAATGTATGGATACCACGACGTTCACCTCTAAGCACAAAGCATCCATAAACATGTGACAAAATCTATGAAAACGGACTATGTGTAAGAATCAGTGCGGTGTTAAGTGCATGCATGGTTGCAATTAAACAGGAACTGCTAATTCTGCTTTCTTTTATTGGCACAGATTTGCAAAACAGGGAGCAGTAGTGTCGCAAGTGGCAAAATGCTTAATGTCCTTCTGAGAGTAACAAATCAGTTAATATTATGTATGTTAAATGTCACTTTGAAGAGTTGCAAAGTAAATTCACTTCTGTTAGTTGTCCTGAATTAATTTCTTACAAATTAGGAAAAGAGCAACAATAGCAATGAACACAAACAGGGTACAAGATCTTAATATGAAATGACATAGCAGAGAATAAATGTGAACAAGTCTCTTTAATCCTTTAAGGTACTGGTCTACCATTTGGTACAGGTAAATTTACAGTGACTTTGATGAATTTCTTAAAATAAACCTGGCTGAGCCATCTCTACCTATTGGTTTAGGTATCTAAAACTCTAACTAAGTGTTTGTTAATTACACTGCTGCTTCAAATTTCAACCATTTCACTGTTGTTACATAAATTTTAAAGTTTTCTTTTGAACATCTCAGTCATTTGCTAAAAAACATTTATTCTGTTTATTCTTGTCCAAAACAAACAGAATAACACAAAGAAAATTTTTTCTCTGGCCTTTTTGTTAATGTGAAAGTTAAAGGGTTAAAAAGCCTGTTTGAAGATGTAGTAGCTCAAACCACTTCACTCAATCACGATCCTTACCAAATTAAATTTATTAAGTTAAAAGTTCACTAATATTTTGTCTAAACCAAATAACCAATAATCTGTGCCAATAAAATATATATTAAATCCCCGTGTGGTATCTTGAATTACTCAATGATGCAACAACAACACCTGCTTCCAGATTTACAGAAATCAGATTTACAGAAGTAGAACAAAGCAATATATCAAGTGAAACAATCTGCTGGGTTGGCCAGTTCTAAAGCAGAGCCCAAATTAGCTGAATAAAATATCATCTGGTGACACAATCTCCTGTCTGACGCACAAATAATGCACACTAAAAGGAAAATAGGTCACTGTATTAAAGTGAATTTTCCATTTAATTAAAACAAACTCTTAACTACTTGTTGAATATTTCCTCATTTGATTCAAATTTTCAGGTTTAAACATTAGTTGATAAATGAGGGAACACTCCTACAATAGAATAAAGTGAAGTTGCAAGCATTTGCAATTATGTGTTGCAGACTTGTTTTCAGTCATTTTTCATTTCTGGGTATAATAATAAACTACAGAGATTCTGTAGCTGTAAATAAATGTTTACGAATAATTTCAGAGTTTGTATTTGCGTTTATTTTTGTAAATCAATTTTTGTCATCATGCGAAAAAAATCTTCCTGACTAACAGAACGTACAGAAAGATGTGTACAGGCTGCATGGTGGCGTAGTTATTGGCAATGTAGCCTCACAGCAAGAAGGTCGAGGGTTCAATTGGGGTGAGGCTTAAATCTTTCTGTGTGGAATTCGCATGTTCTCTGCTCTCCGGGTTCTTCCCATCATCCAAAGACATGCATGTTAGGTCAATTGGTTAATCTAAAGTGTCCCTAGGAGTGGGTGAATGTTTTTTTGTCTTTTTTCATTAGCCCTGCGATGGACTGGCACCCAAAGATTGCTGGGATAGGCTCTTGCTCCCCTGCGACTCCTAATCGGACTAAGCGGTTCGGGTAATGAATGAATGTACAGAAATATAAAAATGGGTCAATAAACAAATTAATATGTCAATAAATAACTATATTTGTTTAATTGTGAAACTTATAAAATTTGACAAAAGATTTTATTTATTTATTTTGTTATTTTTAATAGTTGAAATTTATTACTGTATTAATAGTTCAATTTATTTACTTTTCCATGTCATTATTAGTTAAAATATTTGTTTATTTGTTTATTTTCATTTATTTCTATTGTCTTTGTATCTATTTATGCAATTGCATCAATAATCAAAATCCTAGTGTGAAGGCTACCAAAACTGTACATAACTCATGCAATGGAAATCATATTTAATGGAGGAAAAAATCTCACAGATTCAGAATATTCTGCAAAGATGATGCACTCAATGGTGTGAAGGTGCAACTATAATCTTAATACATTTTACAGCTAAAGCTGTCTATATTTATCAGAATATTTTATTGCAATTTTAAGTTCTAGTTCATAAGTCAAAATCTAAAATCTTACAGTTATTTAACTATCTGGAGTAGGGATTTTCAGAGTTAATTTATCAAACAATAATTTGAATTAATGACAATCAATAATACCTAATCAAAATATTGATTTTATGCATCAATATACTGCAAAGGCATCCTTGCCAGTGATTATAACTTCTACCTACATGTGTCTCAGCTTTTCACATGCAAAACTCCACTGTGTTTGATTTGCACAGTCTTGGTCGAGCTGGACAGAGAGCATCTGTGAACAGCTATGAGGAAGTAATTTCACAGACTTTAAAGCTTTGCTACATTTGTGTCATGCAAGGACTTCAACGTTCTTGTTGTGAGACAATTCTAGTGTTGATTAAAATGTAAGCTTACAATGCCAAAGGTCAATATTTTGTTAGGACATAAATCATCACGCCACTCTTAGCTGCATTTGCTTCTCTCTGTTGTATTGTACTGTTATCAAATGGTACAGCAGGGATGATCATCTGTGCCTACTTTCTGCTAAATATAGCATTTTGTATTGTTACATTTGGAGTTACACTTTATTCAACCAAACCCAACAATTGTGTGCCTCATACTTTCAGTGTTTTGCTGCTTTTTCCATACTCCAGGCTGCAGCCATGTGCTTTTTATCAGTTCTGGCTTGTTTTTACCCATTCTGTGCTGCACTAATAGATTCATTTCTGGCACGTGTTCTCACTGCAGTCAAGAAAATCACTGCTAACTAATTTCCTGTTTGTTTGGGATTATTTGTAGGTTTGTCTTATTTTCAATAAAAAGTCATGGTAAGTCCTGCAAACAAAGATTTCCAAAGTTTCATGAGCTGCTTGAAATTGTTTTCAGTGTTTTATTCTGCAGTAACAACAGCATAGCATATGTCTGATGTCAGAATGCATGACTGATTATCCTGAAGCAACATTTTGCTTAGTAGTCATCCTCTTAACAGTGCAACGCAACTGATGCAGCTAAACCACAAGGATGAATCTACACTGAGATATAAGGAAGAACACGGTAAGAATCAATTAATTAAGTAGTGGTTCTGAAAATTATATTATTTTCACAATTGGAAACTTAGTTACTGGCTCATTTATTTTGTGTTTGGGCATTCAACTTAAATTGGGAAAAGAAATAGTAGAGGTATCTTACCATGTGCAGCCTGAAAAACATTTTAATCTCCATTTATTGAGCATTATGCTGAGTCCATAAAAACATGGTAAAGCATTCATTGAACATATAGCATCTCATCTTTCAAATGTTACATCACTGGAAAATGTAGTTTTTATTCTCAATTATTTTTGTCTTGTTTAATTCAGATCAGTTGGATTTATCCAAATGTTCATAGAGGAGTAAAAAAAAAAAAAAAAAAAAAAACACCACATGGTGTTTAAATCTTTCAAAAACAAAAGGCAAGCTGGCCCGTCATTCACAGTATAAGACCTTATTGATTACAGGGGGTTAGTACAATATAGCATTGCATAGTGTTGAGCCCCTTGCTTTGATAATGTGAGTGGTGGTGACCTAAGCATCTCCTGGGATCAACTCAAAACCCTTGCTATAAAAACAGCCAATTAGTACTTCATTGCCTCTTATGTGCATTCCAATGACTTTTTTTTTTCACGCAGAGAAGTAGAATTTTTTCCTTGCTCCAACAAAGCCAAGACCATGAAAACATGCTTGTGATACAGAATGAGAATATCTTAATGTAGAAACCAAATGAACATATCAAGCGTCTACTTGTTTGGTTTATTTTTTTCCTTAAGGAAACATGGAGTTTGAGTTTGTGTCTGGGCTTATTTTCCAGTCTGGTGGCTTCAATGGCACCTTACCATATAAAGTTACTCCTATTGAACTGAAAGATAATTATTGCATTCCAAAGTAAATCTAATAAAGCCAACAACCCAGAAATTGTTTGTACTTACTACACAACTGCTAAATATTGTTACGTAGCTTTGTGTTATTTTCTTCAAATGAGTCCCTTGAAAGTTTGCAATATGGGGAACTAAAAGAGAAAATTAAAGAAAAAACTATCAATGAGATAATGTCCTTAATATAAACTTCGAGTTTTGGCCAGTCTGGCTGCTTGGAAATGAGGATATCAGAGAAGATAGAGGCTAACATCAGATGTTAACTCACTCACTCTTTCACCATATCTTTTAATTTGCCTCCTTTTGTTTTCTAAACTGCCAACTCTATTTGATGCTTTGACTAGATTTTTTTCCCTCAATAAATAAAAGCTAGCTGGGTTAAAGGTTGGGTCTGTGTGGATGGGAAAACAGGGAAGAGAGGTTGTGTTTCATATCGGCTTCCTCCCTGGTTGGATAATGGTTGCAGTACAACATTAGGAACAACTGCAGGATGAAGGAATACAACAGAGTCACTAAACACCAAGGAAACATGTCTCCCTTGCCCTGAGCTCAACATCAATTTCACATACAGCCTTGTCAGCAGTGACATTATTCAAAACAGCAAGAGCAAATGTTAATGAGTTCTTATTTGCATATTTATTTTTTTCTTTGTTGAAATGTCACTGATTATTACATACTAGGATGATAAATGCATCTGCGCTTGCAGCCTGATGTGTAATTAGCCATTAGGTAGAATGAATAGATCAATTAAAGGCGAGGACCAGGATTAAAGGAAATCAACTTGGGAAGAAACAGGAATAAAAAGCAAAATAACATATTAAGCGCAGAGGGGATAGCTCCATTGCTTTTATATCAGGCTAAAATGGCAGGAGATGGTACAGATGAAAAAAGGG
This sequence comes from Telmatherina bonti, assembly GCF_933228915.1. NCBI lineage: Eukaryota > Metazoa > Chordata > Actinopteri > Atheriniformes > Telmatherinidae > Telmatherina > Telmatherina bonti. Next base: position 24,150,911 of record NC_136619.1, on the reverse strand, counting down.
AGTCTCAACAAAAATGACAAATGGATTTCTGTAAACTTAATATCAGACTTATAAAACCAGGGGCTTCTGTTCTTCAGACAAACTAAATAGTTGTTTTCTGCTCAAATCCATCTCTGTTCAAGTGAGAAGTAAAGGATTTCTGGATTGTGTTTGTTCCCTCCCAGAATAATCAGGAGCCATGGTTTGGTGTCTATCTAAATTTTTTCTAAGTTAAAAAAAAAAAATAAAAAGGGGGGGGGAGATAGACAGGGGAAAATGTTTTCGCTTGGCCTTTGCCTTTTTCTAAGCCTAACTCTTCTCCTGCCAGCGCTTGTTATTCACAAATGAAGAAAAAAAAATGCATTACTGTGGACCAGATGGGAACATTCCACATGACCAAACCAATCAATCACTTTGGTGGGACGCAGGTGTGACACAGCCGTGTAGCAACAAACCATTTCACAGTCTATCAGGCACAAACACATGGTCACCAATCAATGGCACCCTGAGGACACATGAGGAGGGGTGATTCTCCATAGCCTTGCTGGTTCATAGCTGATGACTTCATAATCACACATCCATTCTCTCAGAGGAGAAAGGCGATGAGCTCCCTAATAAACGTCTCCCAACATGTGAGCACCAACACTGTAATGGATGCTGCTTTAGCAGGGACACTAGCCTGCTCTCCTGCATTTTTACATTCACACATTAGCCGCTGTCTCGCTGTGAGAGCACTGAAACAAGGACACATTTAACAAGCTGAAGAAATATTCCCCTGATGGTCATTAGAATTAAGCCAGTGTGAAACATCAAAGTATGAGTTGATGTTTTGTAGATGCCAAACAACTGTTGAATACAAAAAACAATCAGGACTTAAAGAGAGAAGGACAAGGAAGGATGGATACATGGTTTGGTAATGCTAAACTGACTCACTGCACTCTGAGCATATTTCCTTATACAGAATTCCTCCACCCTTCGCCCCCACCCCAAGTGGTCTTTAGTCTTAAGCTGGATATAAAGTGTTGCACAGGGTAGGCAGGGCCGGCGCAACTAATGCCAATAAAATGTGCTCTCCTATGGTGGATGTATGGTTATGGCGTCCTTCCATTTTCACCATACAAATGCAGCATAAATACCCGGAAATGGTAATAATAAACCAATCGTTTGCAACAGAGTACTTCTGCTTAACCCCGCTGCAAGCAGGGGTTTACGCTGGGTCTGGAAGACATGCACGTCTACATGAAGCACATGGCAACCAACATTATGCAGATGCAGCATCAGTATAAATCCCGTTCTTAGAGTTCTAGCCAGCACTAAATAAAACACCAAGACAGCCAGAATGGGATAAATCTTTTGATAACCACTCTGTGGAAAAAGCACAGTCAAACTGGAGCAGACATTTAAAAGGGTTTTGTTGGTTTTAAGTCAGTCAAAAAGTACTTTCTTATATCCTTGGCTTTAAAGAACAAGTCTTATAGAGATGTGCTTCTCTCTATACTTCCCACATTTTATACTCTCAGGGGTGTGCCAGCGTAGGGGAAAATGTCAGGCATTGTCAAGTGGGAGTAAAGGAAGAAACAAATGTTTGCATTTCATTATCCAATCACAATCCACTACAGTCCGAAAAGAGGGAGTGTAACATTATCTAGTATTTTGCTTGCCAGCATACCCAGCATGGATACAGGGTGCCTCGGCAAGCAGTTGTGACAGTTGAAAAGAATGGGAGGAGGAGTGGGAGTTAGAGGAGTGTGTGCGTGAGTGTGTATTTGTGTGAAAAGGTGGCAAAGGGAAGCTTTACCACCTTTAAATAAACTTGGATTTGCTCCTGTTGGCGAGATTAATATGCAGGGATCAGGGGTCAATTTCATGCATGCATGAGGTTGTATTGATAAAGTCAAACACTAAACTTAACCCACACTTATCTTTAATGACCTACAGGCAACATCTGTAAGATCTAGAGGGACTGAAGTCAATGACAACAATGCACTACATTGTTTCAAAGAGCAATACAACTTTTCTATGAACATAAGTCATATACCTAGCATTCTGGCACATAAGCGTGCCAGAATGCTAGGTATCCAACAAATACACCAAACACTAAAGTCTGTGGACTTAAACAGTTCTGCTCACGATAATCCCTGTGAATGAATCACTTCCTGTTTAGCACTGAACTTGTATTAAATAAGCAACATTCTTCCTGGCATCAACTGCATGCAGCATGAGGACTGAGAGAAATTAAAGAATGGGGGAGGGGAAAGGCAAAAGAAAGAATAATAGTGAAACAGTAGTATGGAGCACAATAGGTTTTGGTAACAAAACTAGGATTCATAAAGACTTTTTTTTTTTTAACCATTTTTTTTACCATTCTTTTAACCATCTTTTAAACAGTATTTAGCAAAAAAAAAAAAAAAAAAAAAAAAAAGTTATCTTGAAAACACTATAAAATTCGATTCTTGTGCAAAACATCTGCAGCCACAAATATATGGAAGTATGCAATGATATTATGTGGACTCCAAACAAGCTAAGCTGATTGTTTTTGGGGTTGTGAATTTAACATATGATAAGAAATATTTTTTGTAAAGAACGAAGCAAAATGACTAAAACAAGCAAAATGAAGACACCTTTCCAATCATCATAAAAATAATTGTGGTGTTCTGACCCTTGCAGCTGCGTTCTACAGAGTTGTTATGTCATCATAACTTGGCTATACCCCTGCTTTCCTATCTTCTTTGGAGAGACAACCCTTGGGGCATACTCGGTCTACAGCTGATCCTCTACAGCTGGACAGCCTCACCAGTCGCCTGCTGGGGGCCAAGACCTAAGGAAGGATGGAAGGGACTGGGCAGGGCCAAGATGAGCTGAGAAAAGCATGAATGTGGGGAAAAAATGGGGAGATGTGGGATGAAAAAAAATGGGATTTGCACCCTTTCAGTTCATCCTTAGCTCTTCATGCTTGATTGGCCACAGTAATAGATAAGCACGCCCTGCAGCGTATATATATATATATATACGTATATATATATATATATATATATATATATATATATACACCATATATATATATATATATATATATATATATATATATATATACATATATATATATATATATATATATATACGTATATATATATATATATACACATATATATATATATATATATATATATATATATATATATATATATATATATATATATATATAAATATATATATATATATATATATATATATATATATATATATATATATTATATATATATATATATCATACACACATGCCCACCATATGTTGCATTTAGATACCTTTAATACCAGTTTACTTCTACTATGCTTTTCTCTTTAAAGCTTGCAGTTAGATGTGTGTCAGTGTGTGTATGGCTACAAACAGCAAAGTGGGAGACAGCAATGCTGGAAGCACCTGTGACCCACACTGCACTGGTAACAGAGTGTGCACCTGAACAACACCTGGTCACAATCACTGCCTGAACCTGTGTGTGTGTGTGTGTGTGTGTGTGTGTGGGGGGGGGGGGGGGGGGGGGGGGGGGGGATTGTCTGGATTGTCCCACGGGACAGAGCATTAACCATGACACCTGCCCCAATAAAAACACACAGGGGAAGCCAATGTGATGTGGAATTCAACACTTCAAGCATAAGCTTGAGGATCAATTAAACATGAAAAGGAAAGAGTAAAGAACACGCTGGGCCAGACCCTAGCCATTGTAAAAACGGATGTCTTTTTTTTTTTTTTACATTTAAAGTGTAATTTTGCAGAAGCAACTCAAGAATTTCATCAATTAGCTTTACAAGAACACTAAACCAAATAAATTCAGATTTTTGCATAAATTGTAAAGTATACAAACACAATTTTACTATTCCATCATCAACACGGGCATGGTGAAAACCTCTGGCACTGGACAAGAGACAGGTTTAGGTTAGCTTTTTGAGAAAAATATAAAATCTATTTGGTTATCTTGACCAGGCTAAGAGCATACTGCCACTCATATTAAATCTGTCCATTGTTAACCCACAGCCATTGTCCATTTGTCACAAATGAATGCCCACTCTGAAAACATTAACAGTCACATTATCAAATGTAAACTCTTGTGTGTCAGTGTGTCATTTTTTTAGGTAATGTCGGTCTCTATTATACAAAAATTGCTGTTGACACACAGCTTGATTATAATTACAAAAGCCATAACTGTAAAAATAAAGAACTTTATATTGTTTTGTGTTTTTTAAATCCCTATGTATTTTGCTTAGTCTGAAACTTCCAGCGACATATCAAATATATACCTCCAATGCCTAATTAGTTACCATTTCTTGAAGATTTTTGGAATTCAATCATCAGAAAAAACACAGATTTATAGATCACTGTAGAATTAGAGTGGATTAAAAGAAGTGTCCTTCACTTGTAGTACAGATCTGAGAGCATTTCTTTACCCACTGTTTGTCTTTTGTTCATACAAACAGACACACATATAAACAAGTAGTTTAATAAGCACCTGTCAAAAAGAAATCAGGCTTACACAACATCACTGCTTGCTATAAGAACTTCTTGAGAAGTCAAAGTTCATTTAGTGTGTAAAACATGAATACTGTGTGGTCTAAAGATTTTATTGTTGCCTTTAAGAAAACTAACCAGAGGCAACAGGAATATTTAAGGGTAGTATTAAGATAATGTCTGCTATGTACAGTGGTAGATGGGACTAATTGTACAGAAACGGCTACCCAACTGAAAAGTCTCAAGGTAATCATGTTAAGGTTGCACGTGTGTCAACATGCTGGCAGCACTGTGCATGTGGCTGTATGCATGCGCTAATGACAGCTTTAAGCTGATTAGTAATAACTGTAAGCTGTATGACTAATAGATATGAAGCATGCCAGAGAAATGTGAATATGAAAGTACAACTCAGCAGTTGCATGCTCATGCCCTCAGCCACATGGTTGGAAAGAACCAATACCAAAGAAGTCCTGTTACACAGCGAGAGCCAATATGATATTTGCCACAAAAAATAATATAACCTTTATAATACAAATAAATCATGCATGTTCCTCAATCTCAAAAATTCTTCTTTGCTGTAAAGTTAAACAAGTACTAAATGAAAAAATTGTTAAACAGTCAAATTTTCTGCCTATAACTGATATCTTTGTTGTTGTATGCATTAAAGAAAGAAGTTATTTTATTCATTTTATATTTTTAAAATTTACCAGCGAAAACTTCCCTTATTTAAGTAACCCAAGTGTAACTGATGAAATCTTCTCCTTGAAATCCACACGGAAAAACACCATATCTATTATTTATGACAAACTGATTGAGACCCGACAAACCCCCTTGACAAGATCAAAGTGGAGGAGTGTTTTCAATATTCTATGTATTCTTGTATTCGATATTGTATGTTTTGGTGTGTGAAAATTTGTTTTATTTAATATGCTTTATATAAAAAAGTTTTTTGGATCAATAATTAAAACTGATGGAAATGGTCTGCCATCCATGACTTAGATCTAAAATACAGTTTAAAAAGGTGTTAACTGGTCCTAGGTCATCAGGAGACATGGCGATGTAAATAGCATCAGCATAACTGTAAAAACCAATGCTGTGTCTCCTGATGACATCCCCAAAAGGTAGAATGTACAGATTAAAGAGTATTGGGTCGAAAAATCGATCCATGGGCTTCCAGCATTTTATTTTATGGGTTCTTGAGGAGCCTGTATCAATATTTACAAAAGATTGTTGGTCCGTGAGAGAGGAGTAAAACCAGTTTAAAACACAAACTTCTTAGTCTGTCTCACTTAATCTACATATTTCTAAAAGGGATGTCTTTGGTTTAAAATGAAAAAAAGCGATTACCTGTGATTACCATTATTAGACTGGAGCTACAGGGCAACCTTAATATTATGTAGTCTAGGGCATCAAAACCTTTTCTGTCATAAGTGAAAAAGATTTTAGCAAAATACCTTTTGTCTGTGGCAATTGCCCAGATTGCTTGAAATCAACTTCCCCACTGACTTCCCTCATTAAGCCAACGTCACAAGAGAAAATCTCAGCAGGTAATTAGATGTAACCACTTCTTGTCAAGGTTATGAACTTCTGGCAACCCCTGTTGCTAAACAATTACAACTGAATGAGAACCAAACCTCCAAATCATTACCTGCAAAAGTAGTAAGTGAAGTACTGCAATAACCTATTTTAAAAAAAACCTTACATATCTTTCACTAGTTTGTTCTGTTAGATTAAAAATAACACTAATGAAAAACATTTGTGTCAGTCATGCGTCATTTGCTGCCTGATAGGCAAAGGACCACACTCAATGTTTGGCAGACAGTTGAGTCGACTGTGCACGAAAATATACACTGCTTTCTGGATTGATAACTGGTTTAAATCTAAAACAATTACAATCCAATCATGTGGTTGCCAAAGCATGCCATGTTCTCCAGAATACAAAAAATGTGACTCATCCTGAATGAACAAATTTCTCTACCGTTCAATTTCACAACCACTATTATTAATAATTGAGTAAACGTTCAGTGTATCTGGGTGACTACAGGCTATTTATACCATCTGCCAGGTCATGGCAATTACACACTGTGCTGCAAATTCCTTGAATGATACATTTATAGCCTGTCCAAGTGTAGCCAGTTTACCAAATGCATGTGACAGTTGAGTCATAGAGACTCACATGGCTGAGACTGAGGAAGTTCTGGTGCACCTGAACAATGTGGCTGCCACCTATTGGGCAGTTTGCAGTGGATGACGTGCCATTTAGTAAGAGGATTTTAGTACAAGGTGTAGCTAAGATGTAATTTAGGGCAGGACCAATTGGTTCCTTAAATTAAATCACACATACAGAACAAATCTGAATAGGTTACTTATAAAACACTAAATCAAAACACCACACAGTCATAGTCACTATTAAATTCAGCAGCAGCTTCCTTCACAAAAGCTCCAGGCTAAATAAATCTTACATCAGTGTGTACAATGAAATCAACTTGTGCAATATTTTCTCTATAAATGTTGCTAAACAATTGTTCTTTTATGTTTTGTCTTCCAGTATTACATTCCCTGTTTTGTTTAAACTCCAAAAAAAATCTAAAAACAGCACTATGATAGCTGAATTAATGAAAACAGAAGAGAAACTACTGAAGTGAGGGCTGAGATTCCTTGCAAGATCATAAAATATTTTAGTCTGTAATTTTTATTAAAGAAACGGGGTGATTAGCATTACATTTAGATCTGTTTAGATCTAGATTTAGAAAGTTTAGATCTACTCTGCTGATGAACTAGACCAAACATCCATGTTAGAGTTGTGTATCACACTCTCCTGATCAGGAGGAATATACTGACTGAGAGGCAGGAAATAGAAAGTGGTCCTAGGGGCTCTGACTCATAAAGTAGACCACTGGCCAATAGTGAGTCATCAGAGAAGATCGACAGAAACTCAACTTGATACATTTTTTGGAGAGTTTACACCAGGGGTTTGCAATACTGCTAAGATTATGACTGTTTGTTGTCCTTTGATTATGATTCCTAGTATTGTTCTGTCAGAAATTCAGTGACAAAATTCAGGACTCTTCATTCTTTTCATGCATTTCAGAGTAAATCTGCCATCAAGTCTAGCCAAGAATTTTTGTATATTTTATTGTTCTTGTAAGAAATTTATACATGTCCTCACATTTTCCCTGCTTTTCGTGTTTATTTTTATTCCATTTTCAAAGGCAGGCAGATAGATATCCCCTTGCAAGTATTGGGACAACAAGACCAAACCCTTAAAATCCATGAGAACAAGCTAAATATGTATCTGACACACGGTGGGGTCATGTGTTTTTTTTTTTGGAATGCTTCAGAAACATAACAGTGCCTGCCTCACAACACTTCTACTTTATCTGCCATCCATCCTATCTATCTATCTATCTATCTATCTATCTATCTATCTATCTATCTATCTATCTATCTATCTATCTATCTATCTATCTATCTATCTATCTATCTATCTATCTATCTATCTATCTATCTATCTATCCATTTATCCATCTATCCATCTATCCATACATACATACATACGTGCATATGAATATACATACATACATAAATGTTTTCCACTTTCAAAGAAAATCTGATGAAAAGCATTCACATGCCCTAGCTTTCCATTGATACTTAAATGCACCATCTACACACAAAGCTGTGAGGTTCCCGGAAGCATGAAAAGCATGTAAAAACCCCTCAAGCACTTTCCAACAACCATGGTAAAAAACCATGATGGGATTCCTCCTGATGTCAAACAATCTTCTTAACAATACTACCCCTATAGCTTGACAAATTGTCCTCAACAACTACCTTCTTTACTGATCATTATCAATACTGATCAGTTGTTCTATGCACACTGATGAGGACTATAACCTTTCAGACATGAATTAATGCAGGTGCTGAAAATGCCATACATTTAAGTGAGTCCTGTGAATATTACTGTGAAAACCCAATTTAATATCTCAGCTGAATTTTCAGTCTCAGATAACTAGAGCCAATTCCAAATATTACAATTATTCTGTCTAAATCTGTCATATCACTGCAATGGATAACACGCATATTATGCTATTGCTAAGTATGCTATAGACACAACTGAGGAACTGAGACTTAATATGTATGTTCGAAATAATCATGTAATCAATTACAAAAAAGATAACATTTTCTTTAAATTCAACAGCAACCATTTGTGAACTAATCACTGTGCTTGGAAACCAGTCTCCAGGGCCATTATATAATGAGCTGAGATGTAGTTAGCTATAAAATTGTCAAGTGGTTACACATCACAAAGATAGAAGTCCAAAGAGCCAGATAACATACAGCTTTCAGAGCATGTTCTGCATCGGTAAAAGAGTAAGGTGTTGCAACTGAAAGCAACCGATTTTGATCAGGACCAAATGGCAAAATATAATATAGTTTACATCACAAGTATTATATGATAAGGAGAGCTATGAAAAGAAAGGTTGATATCTACAAAATGACAGGTAGGGCTGATAAAATGGCATCTCAGAGCTATTTGGGGACCTCACACACAAAGTCACAAATATGGAACCACTGAGCTGAGAATCATGATAATCAGGGAACAACATGGCTCTCAGACTGAAATTATCAAATGGAAATCTTGTTCACACCAACAAACCAGGTGATTACCCAATCAAAGAAACAATAAGAACAACCTTAACAAGTCCTGCCCTTGAGGCAACCCAATATCTCCTCCTCTTTATATTGCACACAGTGATGAAGGCCTCCATTTATGTCAACCACGATTATCCAGCAAAGATTATGAAAAGAAAAAAAGAATACACCTCACTGAGAAAGAGTTTAAAAGGAAAGGGATTAAGGTTCCAGACCAGCACCAGCAAAACTTCGAGTCTTTTATGAAAATAGCTTGACAACATACAATAACGCAAAAGGAGGTGAAGGAAAACCTGTTGAGGGAGAATCCTGACAAGTGATGAAGAAACTGATGACCCAAAGCCAGACGACACCAACCCTGCAGATGCAGCAGTGATCTGATGCAAGAAACTTTAGAAATACTCCTGGGAGGTTCGTGGATCTGCACGACAACCAAAAATGAAGCTCGGATGTCGAGTGGACCCGAGAGAAGTTGTGCAAATTCCAGCACTCTCCACAATATGAAGAAAACCTGACATGAGATGTACCGAAGTAAATCATGATAAAGACTATCAAGAAAGGAAGGTATACGTAGATCTTTGCCAAAAACCTACAGGGTGTTTTGTTACTGTTACATATGTTCTTAACATCTCCTGATTCATTCACTGGAGGACGGACATGTTTTGTCTGTTGTGTAGGTAAAACGAGTAATTTGATCTGCTTTCAAGAAGTTTAGCTATCCCTCACTTGACACAGAAAACCCCAAACACAAAGGCCAGCACCAAGTAATACCACCAGAAATCATGGGGGCAGTTTTGAGTTCTATAGCCCACAAGCAACTGGTGAAAGGAACAAACCAGAGAGGGAGAAAAGGAATGGAAAGACTACGCAGAAACTGGCAAAGAAAAAGTACCTAAAAAAGAAAAAAAAAAATCATGGTTTTAGTCTTCTACTTCTTTTGGTGTTTTTGGACGAGTGTAAACAACTTTATAGCTGCAAGTTGCCGGCACCCTCTGTCCCATAAGTGAACTCTGTACTCAACACTGAAGTGGATGAACTGACTTAACAACTATGTCAAAGTAAAAGACACATGGAAATAAGAGAGCAGCGACTCAGGAGGCCTCCCCTTCCTGTTCAAATGTTTCACACTTCTCTTTTGAAAGTCACGTACAGTATATTTGTTCATTTGACACTTATTAGTTAAATGTTCAGGTCAGTGAAGGACCAATTAAATATCTATTACTCATCATACAAATGGGGCAAGCAAGAGGTGTAGCAATATTAATCACAAACAGCATAACATTCCAACTCTCCAAACAGATAAACAATACTGAGGGCCAATATATTACAGGACATGCTGATTATAAACCAGTTCTGTTCTTAAATGTGTATAAGACCTTCAGGCAATGACCAGACATTTCTTTAAAAAGAAACAAACATTTGATAGAATTTTTGTGGTGATGAGATAAAATACCTCCTCAACATACCTAACTTAACAAAACAGATTAATTCTGAGTCTGTGAAAGCACTCTCCAAAAAACTCCTCCTGAAAGCTGCTGTGACATATACTTTGAGAGAATTCAACCCCACAGATAGGCAATTTACTTTCTTCTACAATCCACACAGCGTACACTCAAGAATTTCACCATTAAACTAATTGCAACGATTTATTTGTGTTAACAATCAAACAAAGGGATTGATAGTCATTTTCTTAACCATTTTGTCTTATTATGGGTCACAGGGGGATTTAAACACTTTTTACTAAATTTAATGGACGAGGCCAAAATATATCTCTCACAAGGGGAGTGATTGAACATTTGTAAAACCTAATTAGGAACATCAAACTGAGGTCATTGGAAGGAATTTATGTGAAAAATATGATCAGATTTTTAATTACTCCCTTATAAAAACAAATTCAAAAGGGCCAAGCAAGGTATTGTAACTACTTTAGATTTTACAGTAATTTATTTTAATAAATAAAATAAAGGAAGCTAGTTAAAAAAAAAAAAAGTGGCAAAGCAAAGGACCCCCCACAAAGAAGAAATGATTGAAATTATTAAGGAAATATACAGTAGGAATGTGTGCACGTCTGAAAATAGTGGAAATATAAACATACAAACAGATGTAGGTGCATCAGCTACATACCAATATAGCTGTGTGTGTGCAATGATAATCTGTACATATGCTTGTATTTGTAGACTTGAAGGTGGATGTTTGTTCTCAAATACATGTAGTGGCAAAAGTATGAAACTCCCTAATGAATGTTTAAGTACAGCAGTCAGCTCTAGCAGGCAGATACAGGTGTCTATTGTGAACTCTTACGAATGATGCCATCTTAATTCTTGCAAGGAGTAGTCAGGGAGGAATTATTCTGCACATATAGAAGTGTACCATGAAAATATATATCAGTAATCTGACATGGACTGAGACAGGAAAATAACTAGACTAACTCCACCCTCTTAAGTCACTATGGGATAAAATTGTATATGTCACTGACCTATTTTATTAATTTTGTATGTTAGGTTTTTACATTTCTCTATCCTTAATTTCTGTTTATTAAGGGATGTACACAAGAAGATTTTGCTGAAGAAAATATTAAAGATAATTAAATTAGATTAAAATATAAGATTTTTATATTTCTCTGACAGTGTTTGAAACAAGTGCTAACCTTACACCAAACCAACATAAAGGCAGGGGTCAAAAAAAGCTGCTGAAGGTGGTTTTGAAGGTCTAGGAGACAGTCTTGTATGATGGAAACCTATACTGATGGCATGACTTCTAGCCTGGGGGAGGGTCATCACAGGATGAGGAAAGGGGGGGGATTAAGAGGGGAAATAAAGAAAGAATATCGTCCTGTACCCTAGCACGTATGTCAGCAGTACCACCTCGATTACATGCCTTGTTCCATATTTAGGCTTTTACTTTTTCTTTTCTTTTTATTTAATAGTCGCTCTAATACCAAAAGGCATGTGAGTCAAGAGGAGTATCTTACTTACCCATTATGTTTGAGTTCATAAAAGGTGTTGGGGACAATCCTTCATGGGAGACTAATCGACTGTCACTCATATGATCGCTGTAATGAGGACTGTCTGCAAAACCCTGAGGGAAGACATCAGAATATTGAGCACATTAGTGAGAAACTTTAGTAATTATGGTATGTTAGAGCATACAACTAATTAGTAAGAAAACTAGTCATTTATGCCAAAAAACTGTCTTATCTAACAGAAACAAAAAAGATAAAAAAATTAAAAAGAAAAAGATCTGCTGTCGACTTATCTTAATAATACGTTTACATTTTAAAGCTCTTTAACTTGCAATCCAAGCAAAATTCTGTGGTTTCCTTTACAACAAAAAGCAATGAATTTGTTGATTTTATCCCAGATAAGTAACACCTAATATATGATCTTAAACATTTTGCTATTGATTTTATTTAAGTCTGATTAAAGTACTAGTTATATTTTTGCACACTTTTTTAATGATACATTTGGTGGTATACAAAATGATGACGGTGAACAGTTACAATAACCCAAATTACAATAAGATTTTTAAATAAACATATTTCAGCTTTTATAATATCATGGCTATTTTAATGTAAAATGTCTGCTAGTGTATAATTTGTTTTACATAGGGCTATCCCACATTGTCTTCAGAAATAATGTCCACTAACATTAAAATTAGTGCCACTGTTTTGAAGCTTTTAAGCTGTTTTTCTTATTGAAGAGAAAACGTAAATAAAAAAAAATCAAATTTGCCAAAAATATGCCAAAAAAAATTCAACAACACACACACTTTACATTTTTTACAGTTTTGAGAAGCTTGCCAAGAAAAACTTCTACATATACTCTGTGCATTTTTGTGGGGTTTTTTTTAACCTTGATTTAGTCTACTTAATGAGTTCTTTGCAACATTTCACGCATCATATCATACAAAGCTGACTTTCAATAGTAGGGGAACACAGAAAAAAGCAATCCTACATTATTTCCTGGTACCTGCAGCTAACAAAAATGGTCTTTTTCTCCTGCAGCTTCACAGCATCTTTTCTTGACAGTTATCAGCTTCAGAGGCTTAGGTCTAAATATTGGTCACAGTGTGGTTTCAGAAAACTTGGGGTCCCACGTAATAAAAGATACTCTGTTACAGTGTTAATCCCAAACCCTGTGAAAATCCTTCTGCGCTTCAGTCAAATACATCTCCCAAACTACATTAACTCCTGCCAGACAGTCCACACAGCACTGGGCTTGCATTTCTATAGAGCTCTTTTCACCAACTCATCTTTTGTATTCACCATACAAAATAAAAAAAAAATTATTTAAAGAAAATCTTATTATCTTTTTTGTGAGTGGATGGCAATGGAGTAATTTCAAAGGCGTGCTACACCAAGGGATTCCCTGTTGTGCTTCTTCTAGGGTGCATACATTGTAAATCATACTATGTACTTACTCAATAAAAACAGCCCAATGAGAAGCTTTTTTTTTGTGATAATACATCTTCTGATGCAAAGCCAGGGTACATCATCAGTGATATATCCAAAGATTATGGGGTGGTCGGGTCTCAACCACTCTCAGGCAACCCCACCAAAGTTGATATGCATATATCCTTGCATCTTATCCACAGATCTACCTTCTTAATCTAGTGACATCTTGCGGCTTTTCTGCTGCTTCTATGCTGTTAGAGATAGCTTTCCTCATCCTTTTGTCTACAATCCCATGTGCTGTAGGGCCAGCGGAGGGACTGTCCTGCAAAGCACCCGCATCCTTCCTCCGTAGGCAAGAATCTAGCTTTCCAGTCCTGTCTGTGGCTGTCACTGACAAGGTATTGGTAAGTATTCTCCATCTGACATTCTTTCTTCCCATGGCAACGTGAGCTCCAGCACAACAACATTTTGTTACCTCAGATACCAAGAGGTATCTTGATGACAAGGGGGAGTGACAGTTTGCAAGTGTTTCCATAGAGGGCAATGTTTTTTAAGCTTCATGGTAGGCTCAACTATCTCTTCAGGTAGTAACTGAGTCCCATCTCAAGGTGCACAATTGTGGCGATGCGTTGAGCTGTGGTGAGAGTATCGAGGCAGAATCCCATGCTGGTACATCCACGCCCTAAATTTACCTTTGTAGGCCTTTCCTGTTGGTCTTCTTCAGCTAACCCTCTAGCTCCTTACAGGTATTCTTAATGTAGGCTGTATTCCTAAGGCTGCTGTCAAAGAACTTGGCAAGGCTATTCCACAGCTTCTGTGAAATTGTGAGGATTGAAAGCCCTGAGATAAAAAATCTGAACTCATTGACCACTGTGCCTCTTTTTTAGAACCAAGGATGTTGACTTTCCTGAATGATATCATCAGTCTTTCTGACAAGTTTAGCACCTATCTTTCTCCAGGCACAGACTCAGTGGTCACTGTCCGGTCATCTATGAAGATGGAGATATGTGGTTGTCTGATTCTGGATGTAGATTTAGGTTCTCTGCGCTCTGGCTCTGCAGATTTAACCAGAATGTTCATAACCAGAGCAAAATATTATAACAGATATTGAGCAACCTGTGATGATTACCACCTCCAATTTGTCTAACTCAGCTGTTTTTGAGCCTGCTGAGATTTAGCAAGAAATCACTGCAATAATTCAGAATGAGGTCTCTTACTGATGATGGAACATAGTGCCTCTCCAGTGTTTCTACTACCAGGTTATGGGGCACTGAGCCAAAGGCATTTGCCAGATCTAACCAGAGCATGACCAGATCTCCCTTGTTTTCCCTTGCATCTCTGTGGAGATGTGCGACCAGGCCTATGTGCTCTACACAACCTGGCATATCAGGACTGCCTCCTTTCTGCACTGAGATGTCAATATATCTATTATTGAGAAAGAAGTTAGCCACACGCTTAGCAACAATGCTAAAGAAAATCTTTCCCTCAACATTGAGCAAAGAAATTATTCTGAACTGGCTGATGTCCTTAGAGTCTTCCTCTAAAGCAATCCACACTCCCTCAACAGTTTGCAATTGCTTTGCAGCTTTACCTGCACGCAACTCACTATTTCTTAAATTGTATTCTTTTATTACAAAACACATGAAGTGCTCCATGTCAAAGTTTTAAGTGAACAATGTTTAATATCCTTAGTCACATACACACTGTGTAAAATTTTTGCATCCCAAAGAAAAGATGATTGATGTGAATGAATAAAAAGAACATTTTTGATTAGTAAAAAAAAACTGTGGGCCCACATTCAAAATATGAAAGATGTTCAAAGACTGCCACTGACACAGTCTTACAATCAAATACATCCAGATAGCTTACTATGTGTCTTTGAGCAGCATGACTGCTGGTATAACCCTTGCCTACTAACAAACCAATGAGAACAAAGCTAAAGTGAAACAATGATCAACATGATCCTGGACCTGTTCAGTTAAAAATTACAGATGGAAGCTAAACAACACAAATATCACTTGTGAGATTCAAACAAAGAAGCAAAACAGGTTATGGCAGCAAAAGTCCTGTCTGAATAATTTGTCCATCATCTCAGATCATGACCACACAAAAAAGATGTAGAATGGAAAGAGAACTTCTATGTGGATAGGAAACTACTGGACATATTTGTATATATCGCAGTAAACTATGCAGTCTTCTTTTTCTTTTTTCTGTCCATGAACACAGTTAATGTTTACTTTACTTGAGGTAATACTTTACTGAATACTTTATTTAATTTTGCTTTACATACATGCATTCAATACACTTCAGCAGGTATCACTGCCATTTAGTCTGCATACATTAAACATGATATCACAGCAAATTTCACCAGATACCTGTAAAACCATGGAACTTGAAATACTCTTGCTTTTTGTGCAATTAAGCTGGTTTTTTCATATTTAGGGAGAAACTTTGTCCGCGACAGGGCAGGTTGTGCAAGTTTTGTGTATTTCAATGCCACATGTTGTAAAAATGTTTTTATTTTTTACCACCTTGATCAGCTGTTCAAAATAATGTGTTTTACCTGCAACGGGAAAAATGTGGAAGCGGCATCTTACCACTTCATGCTTTTCCATGTTAACCACGCCCACCTCAAATGTCTAACCAATCCAACGATACTTAACTGGCTGCTGGTAAAAGGTGTGCGCGCTTGGTATTTAGGCAACTTAATGAGCCTTAAACATGTGTTCGCCCCCTCGTGGTTGGCAGACTACTTGTTGAGAACCTGAGTGAGACGCATGCAGCAGAGTTCACGTTTTGAATGTAAATATCGTTGACGATCAGGTTTATTTGATTGTGGCCACCAAAATTTGATCATTATCAAAATCTGATTAATTGTGCAGCCATATCCTGCAGAAGCATCTCTTCTCCAACACACCTAAATCAAATAAATGGCTAGATACCAGGCCTCTGCAGAGCTGGATGACATCCGGATGAGGGAATTCAGCCATCTGATTCAGGTGTCAGACAAGGGATCCATCTAAAAGTTGCAGAGTAGTTGATCTCGAGGACCAGACTTGAGCACCCCTGCACTAAATAAATAATGTAAAGCATTTGGTACACTTTCGATCATTTGATTCTTCTGACATTCATTGGAATCATTGCTCACAGGTTAAGTCAGCAGGGCAGGGATAGGTCAAGGATAAAAATTAAAAATAGATTTAGTTTATATCTGTCTTTTTTTGTTTCTTTATGCAACCACTCTGTTTTTACTATTCTGAATCTGTTAGATCATCAGTCACAGGTCCTTTATCATTCCCCAAACACTGTTGGCCTACATCTACTTGAGACACTAACACACAATGTCTTCGGTGCCACAGGGGTATGTTAGCACTCTTGGCTAAATAGCTGTCAGATCGCTATGGCAGCAAGCAGGCTGGAGCTTCAGCCTTGTTCCCTCTTCACTCACTACATCGTTTAAAGAGTCATTTTTACACACACTGGGTTGCATCCCAGGTGAATGTGTGGCTGCTTGGGAAGTGATGATATGGTCATGATGGATGCGTGTGGGGTCGGGCATCAATTGGGGCAAGACACTAGGGAAGAAGGGGTTGTCGTGCAGTAGCGGTGGGCACAGCCCTGCCTGTCAAACGGCCAGCCCACAGCCACAGCTACCCAAGATACAACGGCTGGCTGGGGGCCAAGGTCAGCACGGCAGGGCTCGGGACTGTTCACAGATGACTGATCACACATTCGGAGTGCACCAGCTCAAACAAGCTCAGGGACAACACTGAATTCCCTTTGTAACAGACTGAAAGATGAGGCACTCAGAATTTCTTCCAAAAGCCCTGAACAGATTTTGGGAATAAAGCACAAAGCTGAGAAATTCTTGAAAAATAGGAAAGGTTTTTAATCAGCAGTCATTACCCTCTTTAAACATTGTGATTAAATTAGTTTTTTTTTTCCTAAAATCAGTTTATTTCAACAGGCAAATCTCCTAATGACAGAGAAATACCAGTTTGTTCTACAGTGCAGCAGTGTTGCCTTGCACAGTCTTGGAAAATCAGAAAATGACAAGAAGGTATTGTCAGCACAAAGGACTTTTGTATATCTAAGGTATAAGATAAACTCTGAAAGCGCTTAGAATATCCGTACATCTTGCATTAAATTAAATCAATTCATCAAAATTTTGTTATGTGGATTACCATGTCTGTCAATTATCTTTATGGGCAAACGCAAACCAAGTTAGAAAATGCAAAAATGTAAAGTTGTAACGATGCAATTGTAATAGTTTTTTTTCCCAACAAGTGAGCAGGCAAGCTAAACAACAAAGGTAATTGAATTTTTACATGTTTTTATGTGTTTGCAAGTCCTGTAGTTTTTGTCTTTTGAAAGCATATGTGTGGATTCTACATCATTTTGGTTATTGTAATTTTACAAGCTTAGCTAGAAAGTCAATTAACTATTATTTTTATGCTCATGAGATTGTAAAAAGTAACTTCACTGCAAAGATCACCCTTTTACTAGCACCTTTACCACTGTTTACAATTATAAAAACTGATTGTTTCCTTTTTATTGTGCATACGTTTGCATTTGTAAAGAAAACAAATCAAATATTCAATGTATAAAAATTACAACATTATTACTTAGCTCTTTTTCTCATTTCTGTAATAAATCATCACTGCAAGTGCCTTAATTAGAGTCCACAGCCTTCATTTACTTGCATATTTAAAATAACAAATACAGACTTAATTAGCTAATGGCACTAATCAAGTGTCATTTAAAACATATAGAAATATATATTATACTTTGCAATAAGAATGGTAAATCATTTGAATCATGTTGGGTTTGCTTATTACACCCAACACATCTGCATCAGGTAGGTTTTTTTTTTTATTGTTAGAAAAGCACAATGTAAACACAACCATCCTCTAAGGAGGACTTTAACACCAATTTTTACTAAAATGGTGCTGGCAAAAATTCTAGATATTTCATCCTAAGTTTATAGTTCCATTTAAAAAATGTTACATAAAGTAATTATGGTACATGTTGCGTGTCAGTGGCAATATTTAGTTTATTTAGACCAGCAAAGATGTACTTTTGAAGAGCACTGCAATATCCTTGTCAAAATAAAAGGTGTGATATCACATCATATCCACTATAACAGGCGCTTGAAGGCCCAACATTTAGCAGAAACAATCCATTATTATTATCATAAATTGACTCATTGTAATTAAAATCTCAAAATCTAATACCTTAAAATCTCACACATTTATTTTCTCTGATTATCTAGTTATATTACCATTCAAGGCAGGCTATGTTTACAAATGTGAAATTTACAACAATATCAAAATGCATTACTCATTAAATGAACTATCATCATCAAAACATAAGATCGTATTAAAAAGATATTTATGACAATTTCAATTTCTATGTGAGATATGGCATCCTATAGGCTATACAGTCATATCTGTATTAATCTAAGGTTTTTTGCAGGTTTATGCACATATCTGCATGCAGGCCTTATGGAAGTGCAAACAGCTGTCTGTTGGCTGATGATGTGCCTTGTAATGTCAGAATCACTCATTTATATGCACCTGGAGCAAAGATATCTCATGCGTCTCTGTCTTATAATTCAAATCAAGCTGCCTATGTTACCATAGCCTGTAGATGTTCATTCGGGAAGGGCACAGAGAAATAAACAAGGTAGTGCAGCCGGAGTGGCTCTGACATTTAACTGAATTCTAATTGGAAGTGACAGGAGATTGACATTAAATGAAATTCATACAGGGCATCCAGAACAACCAATGTGTGAGGGACAAACAAACAGGAGGAGAAATGTTCACACTTGCTCACACAAGCAGTGAGATGTTCTCATTTAAAGAAAACAGGCATACACTTACAATATGTCACATACACCACTGTGTCTTACATATTTTTACCACACAAGCTGAATATGTATTATATCATATTTGTTATATAATATACATTTCCTAAATAAATAGCTTTAATTCACAAAGCAATAGAAAACGGATAAAGAATATTATAATGAATTCCTAAATAAAATACCACCAATGACAACCAAACATGTACTTAGTTCAAACAAACTGAAATTAATTTCTCATTTCCTTCTCAACAAAGCTGGGATTCACACATAATACCGACTGAAGCTGATTGCTCAGATGCATATAGCACTAACCTATCTTTTACAGGCAAATAGAACAAACTGCAAGATGCCTAAAGTTATTAGACAATGACTTATTTCACTAAGTCAATCAAAAACATCTGCTTATGATAAGCTTTGACGGCGTCACTAAAAGGTTTGCAACCTTTTGGAGCAGTAATTAGCCGATTAACAATAGCTCAATGGACAAATAACAGTCAACTCTGTAACCTGATTAAATGTTAAAGTAGATTTCCAAATAAAATTTTCAAACTCTGGGATTTGTTTGGTGTTTTTTTTCTGTTTTATATAGCTGTGCTCTTCACATTTTGGGTTATGAAAAGTTCTTCTTACAAGGCATTGCCTTGTGCTTTGAGTAATAATAATGTCATCTTTCATTAGTTGTTTTTTCTTTATATTTTTGGAAGCTGTATCATCACTTAATGTAGAAAAAAAATCTGTTCCACAGTGGATGCTGAAGACTGAAACATGTGACTTAGCCATTTATGAGAATTAAAGAAATACAAGTGTAGCATTAAAAAAAGACAAATAACAAACAAATATGTCAGAAAGACCATCACTACAGTGATTTTCAAACTTTTTGAGTCTCAATCCCCAAGGTAATTTTGTATTGGTGTTTGTGACCCCCACTTGACAGTCGGGTGATTAAAGGGCCAATAGGGGGAAAGTCATTATTTCTGGATTAAAGGAATTTTAAAAAATTCTGTTAAAAGAACTACAGGTGTAATTTAATCTTGAGTATAGCATGACTTCACACACCATCTCCGTGTCCGTACCTCCCAACGTAGGCTGCAGCATGCGAATAATAGCACTGCGAATTTTCAAACCAAAATGGCAGAGAACCAAACAAAATGTTCAAATAACCAGGATCTGATATTACCTGCAAAAACGACTACGGTTGTGAGCGAATAAGTTGTCAGAGAAAGAAAGGGACAGAACCAGATTAACACTGGTACTTCCAAAGTCCAAAGGACTTCTACTATGAGTAAGCAACTACATAAACATTATAAGTTACTTTTGCAAGTCCCACAACATGGTGATTTTATTTTGGCCAGTGTTTTTGTACCTTCGTACTTGTTTTTGCCCATTTGTTTGCAGATGAGGTAAGTGGGGGGAAGAGGTATAGGGAAGAGTGGCTCATGGCGCTATTTGTTTTGGTCTACAAGCAGTGCTCAACAGCAAACCTTGCAGCAAAAAAATTTAGATTTTTTCTCCTTTATCAAATGAATTATCCCGCAGCCATCCATGAATGTAAAGCTTGAAAACTGTTAGAATCTTTGTAAAAAAACAAGAATACGGTGGTTTTTGGTGGATTTGGTTTAGCTATGTGAAGGGACCTCTATCCCCAAAAACAGCTTTTCTCACAGAGACAATGTCAAACGCTGATTTTTTTATATGACACGTGTACTAACTTTTTTATTTTGAAAGTGCCAATTTTACAGTTTTATTTTTGCATTGTTGGTTTAATTTTGACTGCCCTTGTATAAATCCATAAATTTATTTGATAAAGGTACCTCAGCTTTGGGAGTCCAACCCCCAGTTTGAGAACCACTATTACTGACCCTTAATTATGACACGGATCTCCTGCAATGCATTAATATACCCAGGAGTAAATTCAAATTGCTAAAACAGATCATATACCAAGAACTCAAAAAAAAAGTTCTAGTCTTAAAACAGTCATGAAATTGCAATAATATAGTGGTTAAAAAGAATGCATATATGGTATAAATTCATTGAGTTAAAACAGTGTTACCAAAAAGCCAATGATATCAGATTTCACTGAGTGGTGTCCTTACTAAATGGGTAATAGTTGATTTAAAAAAAAATCTATTCCACCTGCTTTGAGAGAACCTTCTAACCCTTTTTGTCGCAGAGAAACATGCCTATTGCCTAGGTCAAAGAACACGACTAGCACTGAGAGAAGGTGAGACTAAAACATTGTGAATTCCTCACTTTGATGTAATGAGTGTTAAATGATGTGATGTGGCGTAGAAAGGCATTATGTTGTGGGTCAACTTACTCTGGAGGACTCATAAGAAGGACTGGACTCGCCACCTGGGGCCCAAGATGCTTGGTTGGTCCGCTCATCCATACCTGTCAAAAAAAAAAAGAGATGCATGACTCAGTCAGCAAGTCATGAGTACTAACATAGTTTGATATTAAAGTATCTACTTACACTTTTACACACTTATTTACATGGTATGACAAAAACAAAATTAATTAATATAGCTGATATAAATAACAAAAAATTTAAAATATTTCTGACTACTTTTTGAAATTTACTATGCGTACTGCAGGGTTATTTGTTTTATATTATTTTAAAATAAACATCTTTAAGTTCTGGGAAGTTAATCTGACAAAATAAGATGTAAGAATATCTCTAAAATCTGATATGAACAAATGGTTAGTGCAAATAATAATTAAATAAAATGTTTGCAATCCCAAATCGCAACTAAATAATCATGTTCAGCTAGCATTTAAATGTCACAATATAACAAGAAGTGAATAAAGACAAAACATTGAATAAGATGGAAAATTACCCAGCTTATAACAGAGTGTCTCCTAAACAAACTCTGGAAAATTACATGCAGTCTTTAAATTACCTGCACAAAAACTGTCAATTTAATACTTAGATTTAATAAAAATGCAGAGCCTGTTTCATTATTTATAAGGCCTGAACTAGAATGATGTTCCAAAGGCCTATTAAAATGCAAGTGCTTCTTCTACTACTAAACCCAACAATGCCCAGCGTGACATATTTGATAGTTCATAGTTTCTGAGACGTTTGGCATAACATTATGGTAAAAACTTTGCTCAATAGCCTGTTGAACACAGTCTGATACTTGTCTTCTGCTCCCTAATCAATACCAAAAAGGAGAAGATTACACGATAATAATTTTGACATATCACATGATAATAAATATTGTTAAATGACCAAATAAAGACTTCATATTGAAAAAAAAAAAGAAAAAAGATTTTTCTAAAAATGTTTTTATTGGTTCGGGTGCCAAACTCATAAATTACATTAAACACACACAAACATACAAGAAATCACAAAAATCTTTGGTCGTTAGGACTGTTTGAGCAAAATTACGCCACAACACCACCAATGTTTGTACCCCTACTGCACTTCATTAACTTTAATGAAACTTGGTACATATTCTACATGCCATGGAAAACAAACAAGCCCCTTGGAGCAATGGCCTAAACCAAACAGGACATTATTAGTAAAATCTACCATTTTGACGTTTTATTGACGTTGAGTATTTGAATGAACTAGAGGTGGGGAATTGAATTAAAAGACTCGAATATAGGGAATGCTTCACAATTTTAGTATCGATATTTTTGTTAAAAAGTCCTTTTTTTCATATAAATAAAAATAATCCATTATAAAATTTTAGTAATTTTTATTGTTTTAATGAATCTTTTTACTTGTCTTCTTGGGCGTTATAGCAGCAGAATGATGGTCTGGCTACTATGTTTTTTCCTAATTGAAATGAAGAAAAGTGACTAGCAAAAACATTTTGTGCATTTTTTTTTTTTTTTTTTTTTGTCTTTAGTCTCTAAAAAAATCAGCAATATCAAATAATCACAAGAATCGCAACTTAAATTGAATCGGCAACCAAAAAATCGTAATAGCATTGAATCGGGACAAAAGTGTTTTTTTACAGCCGTAGAATGAACTCCTACAGATTTAATCAAATTGCCACCAAAACTGGTCTGGATGCTCAAGAGCATTTATGATTAAAAGCTAATGCAATTTTTTTTTTTAAAGGAGATGGCTTCTATTAGGGGCAGGGTCTTAAATAAGTGAAGACACTCGCGCCCTGAACTCGGTTACATAGAAATATGCTAGATAAATTACCATATGGTTCTATTGCGCTGCTATAATAGATTAACAATAAACACAACATGATAGATTAACCAAAAAAATGAAAGCATTTTCCTTCACTTTTATATAGAAATAATAATTCCCAAATTGAGTGATTGAAAAAATGTTCATTCACCTTTACTTAATTCTGCTTTAGATCTGGGGGTTGGGAAGGGTTCTGATAGGATGGGGGCATATATGACGTACTTAGGTCTACCTAAGTAGAAAAGGTCTTTTCTTTTTGGCTAGAGGAATAAACCAGTTCCTATTTAAAATGGGAATAAATCAACCACTTACTTCTGAATTAAGTTTAATTAGGGTTGCCATTTTAATTTGGAGTTAAGAGTTTACTTGGTCATTTTTTCATCTCTCTAAACACGATTTCACTTTTATTCTGAATTGAAAAGGATTTAAAAGTCTCTTGTAGACATGACCCATGTCTATTAAATATTGATCAAATTTGGAATTACTTTGGTTATTACCTCTTGAAAAACAATTATATTGTTGGTATATTGTTTTGTTTTTTTACTTTGACTTTAGCTTTCTAAGATAATATGATCTAAAGTTTGATCCTTACTGAAACAGTAAAAAATTTGTAATTTAATTTACTTAGTATGCATCATTCCCATGTTGTTTGATATGAGGCAAAAAACTTATTTATGATTTTATATATGCCAAGTTAAACACCTGAGAACTGAAAGGTGATAAAACACATTCTCTAAATTAACAAAAACGCTATGTTTCAAAAGTCAAGAAGATAAACACATAAATCAATAATGCCAACCAAACTATCATGCAAGACCATCTGGCATTTGTTGAAAAATAATATATCTGTTCTTTACAATCTAATTTATGTGATGCAGTCATTACCAAATGTTTGAAGCCCTGATTCTTCTCGCTATTCTAAACAATAATATGTTGTCGTAACAGCAAAAGCCATCACACAAAGCCATAGCAGCAAAGCGGGTAAAGCATCAGCTTTCTTTCATTTATTGATTGTCCCTGCTGTAATTTCATCTGCCACAGTAAAATGTAATACCATTTGTTCATTTTCAACTTCAAATAAAAAAATATAAGATTTGAAAAATATCTGTATGCTTGTAAAAGGTAATAGCATTGAGAGCAATAAACAAAATTTTAAAATCATCACATTTTATCCTTTAAGCTTGACAAACTGCAGCCCTGCCTCCATAAACCAAGTTTATCTTAGTGAAGAATAAGAATTTGCACAAGTAAATAAGCAAATCTAACCAAAGCAGAAGTATGCACAAAAAAAGAAAAAGAAGCTTATAATTACGGATCACAATATGTGCCGTAGGTCTCTTGATTCACCTTGATAAAAGTATAGTTCTGCAAGCAGATACAACCTACTGGGGTTTGATGCAGTTGAACAGGCACTTTTCATGCATTACTATGGTTATTAATAATTAAAAAAAAAGCCCTCTGATGTTACTCAAAATTATCAGGATGTGGAATTATAAAATTATAATGTACTGAGCATATAATACCCTGCGATGGACTGGCGAGCTGTCCAGGGTGAAGGGCTGCTCGATTATGGCAAAAATTATAATCACGATTATTTGAACTGAAATTGAGATCTCGATTATTTAACACAATTGTCCATTGTCTTTAACAACATGAATATAGTTAACATTAAACCGTGGCTTTTAAACAATGTCTTTAGGTTTCCACAAAATTTAGAAAACAAACAAATAACATGAAGCTTTGTCTTGACAAAGTGCAAATACTGAATAGATAAATATAAGTAACAAGCTGCGCGTTGTGGTGTTCTTGACTTGGCATTGGGCATTATAACTGTCTAATGCACGGTTCCGAGTTGTCTAATCCGCTTATGCCTTGGTCCCACACAGTAAATATTTCATAACAAATTTGTATTTTTTTTCCAACATTTGCTAAATATGCTAAATTATACAATCTATTTCATGTTGGCCTGGATGTAGTTTTTATGCCAAACAACTGCTGTCAGGCTACAGCGCGTTTCTCTTGTTCACCTGTTAAAAGACAGCTGATATGAACCAGTTAATTAACGCATTGCTACGATGATAAATAGTGATTTTTAATTCGCCGAACTACGTGTGCGTTTATACGAAAATAAGGCAGCCAGTTGTCACTGACCATGGTATAACCTATATTGTAGTGAACTTCCACAACCTACTGCAATTATTCTACATCGCACCTGCAGCTGAAGCCGACTGAGACTGGGCCCCTGAGACTGGAGTGCTTTACGACGGGGAGAGGTTCCCACTGCTCGTTCGTAACAGTAACTGCAGAACAAAATGTGCCTTCAAGTCAGTCACCAAAACACCAGAAAAGTCTCTAATAAGTCCAGTAAAAGTTGCTAGATTTGTCGCTAGTTGCTTTTAACAAAATAAAAGTGGCCTAGGGGGGTTTGAAAGTTGCCAAGTTGGCAACAGTGGCTGAATGAAACCAAAGCGACTGTGGGAGGAGTTTATAGCACAGCGCTGCAATGTCAGTGACGTTTGATTTGCAACTGAGGACAGCAGGAGAGTAAACTGCAGAGAAAAATAATCACACCTTCTTATTTTCATGATTGTTGAAAACCCAGATTGTAATTGAGATCAAAATCCGATTAATTGCCCAACCCTACCAGGGTATACCCCACCTTTCGCCCAAAGACTGCTGGGATAGGCTCCAGCTTCCCTGCGACCCTTTGTTGGACTAAGCGGTTAAGATAATGAATGAATGAATAAACATACAAAACTGATAAATGCCCATTTTTAAGTAACAAAATACTAGGGGTTTTTTTGTTTTGTAGTAATTCATTATGATTATTTCAAGCCATTTTCAACTTCCTTGCCACAAGAATTCATCAGAAATCGTGTAAATCTAATTATGTACTTAACCAGAAAGCTGTGACATTTCTATGACCAGAAACCATGCTCCACTGAGCAGAGCGTCAGATAAGTTTCATCATGAC
The DNA here is from genome assembly GCF_933228915.1 of Telmatherina bonti. NCBI lineage: Eukaryota > Metazoa > Chordata > Actinopteri > Atheriniformes > Telmatherinidae > Telmatherina > Telmatherina bonti. Next base: position 24,124,389 of record NC_136619.1, on the reverse strand, counting down.
AAACAAGATGCTTTGCAGCCTGCAGACAGTAGATTCATTTCTTCTTCAGCAGCAGCTTTATGGAAAATTGACATAGTTAATTCAGTCTCACTTTCATTGTGGTTCTTGTTTTTGACATTTATAACTGTGATAGCTGCATATAAAATTAAGCAAAAATTAGATTTAACACACTTAACATATTTAACATATATAATGATAAATGACAACATGTTCATAACACAATTTACCTCAACCTGATCTTAAAGTGGCTGTCCATAAACAATGTTCACAAACTTACACAAATCAAAGCAACATTGCCAAGAGCCCAAATTCTTCTACAGCAAGACTGAAAAATCATTTATTCAAATTACTCTAGCTAAAACCTACAGCTTATTGGATAACAGGTAGTACTTAGTTTTCTAACACTTCTGCATTTTTTTTCCAAGATTTGCTTAATAAATAACAGCATGGTGTACCACAAGCAATGATGTTCATCTGAGGTTGCATTTATCTCATTTTAAGAACTAAACTGGAAAGGTTTCAGATAATTTTTTCCAACCTATGTAAAACCTAAGAACTGAAAGAGGGTGTTATTTACATAACTGTAGTTAATTGAAGTTATCCTGTAGCTAAGAAATTTAGTTCAAGCGATGACATTTTAACTGACTGTAACTGCAGTCAGTTTCTACAATGTGGGACAGGTTGTCATCTCATCTGATTTCCATCTCCAACAAGGGCTCAGTGGTCTCTTCTCTTTTCCTTTTTTTTCTTAGTGCACACACAGCTAACTAACTGTTACAAGTTAAAGGGGGAAAAAAATGAAGATATAATGCGTGCAGTGAAAACATAATGAATTACCAGCAGCAATTCTGCACTGCTTTTAGTACTTTGGTAGCGATCACACAGTTCCATAAGAAGCATTTTATGTTCCTAAACAGACAGAGGGTAGTCCCAGATGAGAAAAAAACACTCCAAACTGCAGTGAGGAGAAGTTAAATATGCTTCATTAGACTGGCACCAGTCAAATCTTAAACATCTTCATTTCTCAAAAGCCTGCGATGAAAATATTGTAAAGCAGGGCTTAAAGGGTAAATACAGAGGTTGGCTATTATGACTAAATTCTCCTTTCTTACAGTCTCTGTTGAGCCATTAATAAACAGATGCACCCTCCCCAAACTTCTGATCAAGTGAAAAATTGTCCAACAGATACACTGAGGCACATTCTGCGTAAATGAACAAACTTTTGAGAAAATAGGTCTGACTGAGAAAATGGCAAAAGGCTGAGACGTTACAAAGCCTCTGCTGGACAATCTGTAGAGCAAAGCAATGAAAAGTCAGCTTTTAATCAACTGTCTTCAATTGACACTTAGACGTCTCTTTCAGCACAACTTAATATTTACATTAAAAAAACAAGGGCGGGTGACCCAAATAAATATAAAAACATTGTCGTGCAAAGAGTATTTATTTTGTCCAACTTTAACCTGTGCATAGGGATGTGCAATATGATGATATAAATAATCTGGACGATAGAATACGTCGTTTCATTTTAGGCTTTATCGTTTACGCCACTGTTACGTGCTTTACTGCAGTATTTTACATCACAATGCGCTTTACAGCATGCACACTTCAATACATAAACAAACATGGAGGAAGAGGGTAGCAGACGCGTTTTAGAATTAGAAGAAGCAGTTAAGAAAATAATTGATGACGACTAAATGAAATTATGCAAAAATTTTATATTGTGATGTATATCGCTATGAGGATTAAAAATGAGCTATATCGAGACATGAGATTTTGGTCTTACCGCCAACCCTACCTGTGCCTTTATTGTTGCTGTTACAGACTAAGATAAATAGTCAAAGGAGAATGTTTACTGTTTAAAAACATTACATGCACACAATATTCACTATGTCAGTATAACACATAGTGCAGTTGGTCGAATAAAACTGAAAATATAAATGTAACTCAAGACAAAACCTAGAGAAACAAGCAAAAATCCACCTTGCCCGTTTATATCTTTCCAACATTTAGAGACAGTTAAACACCATTAACTTAACTCAGAAGTGTCTTAGCATCATCTAGAAACAGTTGAGTTTAACTGAAAAATCCATATAATCCAATCCCTTCTGGGACTGACTTCTTCCCATCACTCAAAAACAGTTGGCAGCAAACTACAATCACACAGAGAAGGAAAAAAAACTTAGTCTTGGTTGTTTGTTGAATCATATGAAAAAAATGTCCATCATTTAAGATTTTATTAGTATTACTATCAGCAGAAATAATCAAGCTTCAATGGCTAAATAAATATATTTTTTCATTCACACATAACAAAACAATATGTATAATGGCTTTTTGGGGGGAAAAAAGGAAAAACTAAATAAATACATAAATCCTTAATGCACTCTTAACAGGTTAAAAATCCTAAAATTAAACTGGGATTTATCTCAGCCTAAATGCATCAGAGTCCACCTGCAACACAGTCACCAGAGCAGACTGAGTCCACTTAAGATGGTTGTGTTTCCACCAGACACATTTTTAAGAAGCATCCCAAAAGCCTCTCTGCGCTCCACTGAAAATACAAACCTGAGCTGCTTTTGACAGAAGCTGCATCAAATCGATGAGCCAAATGGGAAAGAAGAACCTAGTATAAGACATTTAATCATATTTCAGCATAAAACTTGCAACCATATGCTACAAAACTACATCAACATAGCCAGTGGGACCAGGTCATAAGTAAACAAGCTGGAGATTTAACCATGGATGATGGGAAGTTCATTAACTGAAAACCACAAAGTATTAAATGATGCCACAGATCTTTTTTAAAGGACACTGCTGCAGGGAAAAGCAGGGAAATTAATTGCAAGACTTTTGGGAGATGAACTTAAAATCACAGTTGACTGGACAAATAACTCTCCTTCTCAAACTCCCCTGGTATGGTATTTGTATAAAGCTGTATGGAGCAAGGAGCAACATTTAACCTGAATCCTAGTGGAAAATATTTTAGGCTTATGCCCTCATTTCATAGAACTGACAGTCCCATCATAACAACACTCGCATTGTGTAAAATACAAGTACAAGAATAATGAACAAGTCCCACATATATGTTTGAAAGCTGCCAACACAAGAAGCAACAGCATTGGCCACAAACAATAAAAGTATGACATGTGAAAGTGCATAGTTTTAAATATAAAATATAACATTTCTCAACTACAATTACTTTTCCTGTGCTATCATGATGTAGGCAGTTTGCTTCTGGGTAATAGTGTTTCATTTGTGCTTAAGATTGCATAATTATATGGATTTGTTTAAGAGATTAAATCATATCTCATTTGCATTTATCAGAAATTCTCAAACGTGATCATCATAAGGACTGTCAATATTATTTCCATATTCTTTGGATTTCATTTCTATTAACATTCAATAATAAATAATTTGATCATTACTGGAATTAACTAATGCTGTCGGCTCTTTACTGGAGTATGATCTGCTCAAAACTGAACACAATGTGTGGCAGTAATGATGCTCTTGGTAAAAGTGGTCAGGTATGAAAATTAGTAAATCTTTCAATCTAACTGACTTGACAAATCAATAAGCAACTGAACTGTAACACAACTGAACAAAAATTAGCCATTTCACATTATTCACCACACACTAAAGAGTCAATGGCCTCATCAGATTTGCATCATCAACACAGCTGGAGGCGAGAAATGATTAATCTCTGTTAGAGCGACTCTGGATATTTTCTCCCCAGTCCATCTTTTTTTCTGGCACACTTTTGAAGGGTCTTGCCAGTCCCACTCTACCTCAATTATCTGGCAATGCCCAGCTGAGATACAACAATCCAAACCCTCATTCCCTGCAATTTTCACACTTGTGTCTGCACATACTTGCCTTAAGTTCACAATCACTTATGTAGGTGCTTCTTCCTCACCTTGAGGATCTAAGAGACATGAGCTCTGACTGTAGGCTGGAGGGAGAAGGGATTTACCCACTGCAAGCCTTTAGAAGTGGAATAATATTTAAATCAAAATGTATGCACAGTCAATCTAATTTTAGCCTCTTGAAATTAGAATCTACTCCTGAGTTAAAGTTGTGTATTGGTTGAAAACTGAAGTCCAAGCTGTACATAATGCAGTATGTGCAGTTTCCTGAGGTTTTTGCTCCACACACATATGTAAGCCAAGTTAATTCATCTTTGATGGGTTTTAGATTGTGTTTGCTTGTTGTTGGAGTGGGAGAGGTTTCATAAAACAGGGCTTTTCCTTAAGATGTGATTAGATGCTAAACAATTCATTGAGACTTAAAAATCATTATGAATCACAAGTACAAGTTAAAATCTTTATTGTTCATGTTTACCTTGTTACAAGAGGAAGTCACGTTATCAATTATTCATCACATATGTGTGCAAAAATATGTCATATAAGCTCATGCTTTTTCATAAATCATATCAGTTATCAATCAAACCTAACTGACTGCTAAGTTTTACAATAACAGGTATTGACAAGAAATAACAATTCTATGAAAACAGATTAACAAAGATATGCTAAAATATTATACATCATGAAAAAAGAAAGAAAGCTTTTTTTAGGTAAACTTAACCCTTTATTAGGCCAAGAACCATATTTCTATAGTTCACTAAACACACAAAATGCCTCTGCATACTTATTGCGGCTCCCAAACTACCTTAGCCGCTGAGAGTATGGGTCGGGTCCTCGGGTTCACTTATTTGTGACACGAAAGGAAGTTCTATGACAAATACGTTGAGATCCAGGGATGCGTTTTGTTTTATTTATTGCACGCTTTGCCAAACTATAACAGCGCAACTAGGATGGATAAATGGATTGATTTAACCAGTGAGATAAACACAGAAATGATGATGAATGAATGATAGCGGTCAACAAAATTATGGAGACTACCCCACCCTAACTCTCTCATCTGCGTCCCAGGTGAGCGCTTTTATACGCTTCCATGCATGCACACCCCCAGTCACACGTGAACCACCACCTCTGCCACACACACCCCACACACACACACACAAATGCAGCATGCACCTCCTCCTGATCTATATGTCTCCAACAATGTTAGTCCATTAAATCTGAGAAACACACAGAGTTCTTCACACCATATCTCAGCTACTTAACTAAGATCAGTCATCGGCATTAAATTTAAAAAAAAAAAATCAAAGTATAGACCCCTTACTACTGTACATATTTTTTCTTTAAGAAAAAAAATATCCAAGTCTTATAATATCTTCACAAGTCTTTTCTTTGTTTGAAATTTTACATTTTCAAGTATTTCAATGAGCGTCTGATAAAAGCATGTCTCCCTTTTGCATACACATTGTTTATAATAATTGTTGTACATAAATAAGAACCAAGATTTGTGCTTCAAAAAGTTTTTGAAGGACAAAGTCGGCCAGTAGTCAACACATTGCACTAACAATGAGCTCTGGGTACAGCACACAATTATCCTGACAGTCTCCAATTCTTTTCTGTTCCAAACAAAAAGCATCATGCTGACGTTGCTCTGCTTTGGAAGTCACTGGGTGCATGGTTCAGTCTAAAGGTGGCTGCCCACATGACGTCCACATGTTACTATATTAAATCATCAAAACACAGAGTGTTATGATAATCTCTGTTTGAGATTAAACACACACTCAGTATATACTGTAGTCTTGTTTTGAAAAGTCCTGCATGATATATTCCAAAGATTGGTCAGCGTTTAAGAATTGTGTCTCCCTCTGTACTATAAGTATGTTTTACTGATGTTTTACTGGTTTTTCTAACATTCTCCAGCTAAAATTTAAAATATACAATAAAAAATAACATTCATCTAGTACACGTGTAATCAGAAGCAATAAAAGTAGGAAAGTCTGTCATAAATGTCTTTTTTTTTGCTAAATCAGTTAAACCAAAAGATTGAATACTGTTATTAAAATACTATTATCTCATTTTTCTGCTATTATTCAGTGTGTTCTGCTGTTAATTCCTTTTAATTTAACACATATTTTAGTAGAAACCCCATCAGGAAGATGTTTCTTTACAAGTCCCCAGCGTTTAAACTACGGTTTCTTTGTCATTTGTTTTACTGAAGAGTGCACACAAACAACATCCTTTTCACTTGAATGATTAGGTATTATAAAAGTCATCCTCACAGCTCCACAGTTCATGTGTGACAGCTCTGTTGTTGTTTCTTTGTCATTCCAACTCAATGTGTGTCTTTCGTTTCACAGATAACTGACTACAACGAGGCTTTGTGGATGCACACAAGACGGGCTTTCAGGAAACATAATGCTTGATTGTTGACTTTCTCTTGTGGCACATCAGACAATAGATGTGCTTCAGATTAATGTCCTATAGCATTTATAGCCATAGGAAGCTTTCCAGAAGAAGAGAATTTGAACTCTTCACACTGCAACCAAACCATCCACACACACTTCGATTAAGGAAGATGCTCATATATGAAAAGGAAAAGGGTAAATGTATTTGTAGCAGAGATTTTTAATGGATTAAGCTATTAACAATCAGACAGGAAAACAGGACAGAACTGCTCAATGAGACCGTGTCTTCCGACCTCACTGAACAAAACTACTACAGTTCAAAGACATCCCCAGCAATGAGGCATATTAGAGCATTTTTTTTCTCCAACACACCTCATAGCAAATCTTCAATAATTATCTCTGTGAACAGTTCCTCCACTTGGCAACACTCGATCATAACAGCCGTAGCAGGCCTGATTTATGTATTATTCATTCATCTGACAATAAAGTAAAACATGATTAACATTCACAGCACTACAGCATAATGTAATCAGATCAATAAAACATTTACACATGTCTACAGCCTAAACTGTGCTTTGTTTAAAATCTTTACTGCAGCACTGCTCTACAATTCCAGGTGGAGAGCTCAGGTTTCAAGCACCAGATGTGAAGAGCGTACACAGCCATCACACAGAGGAGGGAGAGGAATTACATCCAAGACTGAAAACTGAGGCATGTTTCCTACATCTTCTATTCATAAAAAGAGCCCAGAAACAATTCAAACAAAGTCTGTAAACAACCAGTTGGTGTGCAGAGACAAAGAAATACCACATAACAGAGTGTGTGTAGAAATAGGTTTTAGGGATCTGGTCCTACCTGATGTACTGAACTGACTGCTTCCAAGTGTGGTAGGCCTATTCTTCCCTCCGCTTACAGGTGGAGAGAACATCTGAAAGAGCAAATAATGATAAAAATTATTTGTTTTTGTTGCAGAAAACAATCACTCAGCTTATCAGCTGCAATTGTCCAAATCATGATTTAATACAAATATAAAAAGTAAAAAAAAACAAAAAAAAACACTTATGAGGTATTACACAATAACCTAAGTGGAATTATTTGAGTAAACCACAATAACTTAACATACTTTAGAATAATTTTCACTTCACTGAATGATACAGCTGGATGAGGCCAACACCAATATTATCTTTCCATATCGTGTTGCTTTTCCTTCTTCATCTTTCATTTAAATGAACCTGAGGGGAGAATTAGCGCCACCAACAGTTGATATCAAATCACTTTTAATACTGAATGAAAGAGTCTAAGGTGTGAATCCAACCACTTTTAATATGGATTAAACTACAGAGCCAAAAACTGTGGAAACATCATACCGTTTGTGGAGCTTGGAAAGACGAATAACGCAGCAACTGCAACAGCAAAAGCAACTGGCTTTTTTTTTTTGTTCTGTTTTTTAATATGTTTTAACATTTAGCAGCAATAATTTGCTACATTTTAAAAGGTTTGTGTGTATTACCGAATTATATTCAGGCTGATAGTAAACATGGTCTAAAAGATATTTAAGGAATTAATGGCAATACTGTTGATTGTTTACTACACTGTCATGAATATAACAGCAGTTCACAATAATAAAATGGAGCCTATTTGGTCATGCCTCTGAGCTGTCAGAGCTAAATGGCACAAGCAGGTAAACCTAAAAAACAAAACAAAAAAAGGGAAATAAGCGGTGAATCCTACCGCACTGAAATCCAGCAGGTCACTTAATTCCTTGTCTGTTCCGAGAGCGGCAATCCGCTGCTGAGGATTCATCCTGGCGATCTAGAAACCTGGAGAAAACACAGTCTATCAGGTCACATCCTTGCTTCTTTTTTAACAGCGGGGACTAATGCTACAGGAAATGACTGCCACGGGAGGCATTTGTCGTGGATGCAGAATAAAGAGCAGCACTGAAAAGTAAAGTTGGCTCTGACATTCACACTTTGAGCTCTTAATAAATGTTTTTAAAAGAAATATGCAAGTATTTTGTGTATATAGTTTGTGGGGTTTTGATTAAAATTTTGTTTGTTTTTTTCTTCCACTGACTGATAAGGAGAGATGAGAGCAGGACTGGGAGCGCTCTGCATGGATGTCTGCGCTTGTTAAAGCCAGGACCTGCAGCATCATATTAGTGCAGTAACAATGTTACTCCGTAATAACACCACACGTTACCAGGCGGACATTTGTGTGTGCGGCTGATTAGGCTGTCACCGACCGTGTTAATGTCAGTGATTAATTAAGTTAATTTTCCAAGCATGACGTTAGCTGAGGCACCCAATGTTACTTAGCTAGCTGGCTAACGCTAGTCGCAGTTACTCGTTCATGTGGGTAGAAAATAGCTAGCGAGCTGCAGGCAGCTGCAGCGCTTTTACTCTTTGTAGACATAGATACAAAAACGACAGTGTTGTTTCAGTGACAGAGACATCAATTACAAAGCGGTCCAAGACAGGCAACACAGACAAACAAATATTGCAAGTGACAATCTCAGTCTCCAGCTCCAGAAAACAAAACGCAGTGATGGTCTCTCAACTCCCAACTTCTTTCACGGGTCCGCAAGCTTCTGGCAAACTCCCACTTATATTTTACCTGTTTTCCGATTAAAATCCCGACTAGGGTGATCTGGTGTAGACTTGCTTTCTGACAAAACGCCTCCAAAGAGTGAAATTTCGGTTTAAAGAACAATACGTGGGATAATATCCTCTATATATATCAGTTACGAGTTTCCCTTAGGCAGACATTTTTGCTTTGCAAAAGCCTCAGCACCACAATGACAGTGGTTATTGTATCCTTCCGCGAGCACCGCGACGTGATGGTCCCGCACAGCGGGAGATGCTGCGGGAGTCAGCACGCGCTGTCCTGACTCACACTGATGCACGACAGCTCTGCTTCGTTACCATTATCTCAACTCCTGGTGGATTTGCAGTATAATGAATCCCAAAGTAAAAAGGAAAAAAAAAAGAACTGCAATGAAAATGTAGTTCAATTTATTTAGTTATTTTGAATTAATCTTGCTAAGCTTGCTCACAAAACTGAAAAATTGTAATTGTAACTGAAAAATTCTGTTTTGTTTTTAGTAAGAAAAAATGAAATATCATTAATCGCTTTATTTCGCACCGATTCGTTGCCATTTAAGTACTTTTAGAAAATTCATGACCATATCGGCTAAATTTAGCAAAAGCTAAAGCTGTTAAAAATTTAGATCAATAATTTAACAAATTATTATTAGTAAGAAAGCCCGGATGAAAAGGGGGGTAGTCTACCTAAATAATCATTTTGAATTAGCCTATGTCTCATATATTAAACCCGTAATTCATATTGTTGAGGAAACACGATTGACTGGGTGTAAATTAACATCTAATCGTTTGACTGAAAGCCCGAATTCCATAAAAAAATTACAAAGACATGACCTAAGTTTGCATAGGCGTTCAGATTGAGTGGTAGCCTACTACTGATTAATTATGACATTGTAGTTTTGTAGAGACAGATGTCATGCGCGATGTTATGTGCATCTAATACAGTCTTCAATGTACAGCATCACGACGACAGAGAGCATTGAAACATGGTCCTTGTTTCAAGACAATGTTGTGCAAGACCAAAGTCAACGGTGCTGCCTTTTCTGTAGTGGGACTACTTTTTCTTCCGCAGTATGATTAAAATTAGGTTCATTGAGATGACAGGAGGCGTTATTAGGCTAATGAAGACGTCAAGTTTTCTGAGGGCGTCTCAAATACATCTTAAATTTGGCCAGAGAGTCTTTGTTTTTTAAATTGTAACTTGTTCAAGTAATGAAGGAGAAGTCGATGGAGTTTACTTGTTTAAAACAAAAAAAGACTGAAACACTCAAGACCTTGCTCAATGGTCAATGCCAGAAGGATTTTTGTTATTTAAATTGTGAAAATAAAGTGGCAAAGCGTCACAATAACAAATTACAAATGAAATGCATGTCTTTTTGCAATATTTTTTCAAATATATTTCTGGTTAATTACTTTTTTGCTGAATGCATTGTAAGTGTTATGAAAAGAAAAAAAAACCCAGAGTGAACAATTTACATCTGTTTATTCTGTGGGTCCGTCTGCGTTTTTGCGCAGTTAGAAGATGAGAAATTCCTGTAATCTGTAGTTGTGACTGCCGCTTTGTTAGGATTTTTTAGGGTAAAAAATATTTGTACTTAGTTTATTAGACAGACAACAACAAACATCAACATATCCTTGCATAATGCTCCTTTTCCTCTTGTTTTCCTTTTTGTCTCTTCTGCAACTCTTCTATGCCCGTTTTGTTGTCCTTGAGCAACCATTTAAGTTTCCCATTGCCACAGGTGTCACTGTCTCCATTTATGAAGCCACTTGGTGGTCATATAGACATGGTCAAGACAATTTGCCAAAGTTCAAGTCAAGTATCAGAATGAGAAGGAGGAATGAAGCGAGTGACTTTGAACTTGGCATGGTTGTCGGTGCCAGATGTCAGAGACTGCTGATATGCTGGTATTGACCAACAGAGTTTAGAGAGAATGTTTCAAAAAGGAGAAACTATCTACATAGCATAGCTTCTCTTGATGGAAATGCTGTGTTGATGTCAGAAGTCAGAGGTAAATGGGCAGGATGGTTTGAGATAAAAGAAGGGAACGGAAACTCAATTATACATAATAATATCTCTGAATGTACAACAATTCAAACCTTGAAGTCTGCAAGTGCCACTCCTGTTTGATAAGAGAAGGAAACTGGGGCTACAATTTGCAAAGGAAAATTGAACAACAGAAGATTAGAAAATGCCTGACCTGAAGATCAAATCATCTCAAACTGTTTTTTTAAACATGACATTCAACAGATATCAATCCAAAGAGGTCCCTTTGGGATGAGGTGGTATGGGAAATGTTCAGCCAACTAATCTGCAGCAACTTTGTGATGCGATCAGGTCAATATAGAACAAACTCTCTGAGGAATATTTGCGACACTTTGTTGAATCTGTCATGAAGAACTAAACTAGCTATCAAGACAAAAAGGGGGTCCAATTTGGTACTAGCAGGGTGTACTCGATCAACTGGTGAGTGTGTATATTTAACATCATCATCATCATTTAACAGCTTTTTCAACCATCATTTCAGCACAAAAAAAAAAAAAACCATCATCAAAGACCTTGTAGAGTGTCATCGCACTATGGTGACACATTTATATTGAGGGCAAGTCATGTAATCTGCATTTTTTTTATATTAAAACTTGAATTACCTCATTCATTCTGTGTGCATTTTAATGGGTCATGTAAGATCAGATTTTAAGGCCATACTGTTTTTGTTTTGTGGAGAAAGACACAGCCTGCATGTAAAGAAATATTGCAAGCTTACAAACTAAACTATTTCATGAGAAATATGTAGAAAAACAGAGCACACACACTCACCTAAACTTCCCTGTGATGTTGTTTGAGTCTGTTTTTAACCCCCTTGTTACTGTGCAGAACCCATTTTTAACTTGGTTTCAGTAACCAGCTTATTCATGTGTAACAGAAGACTAAAAAAAGACACTGGCCCTCAATATTTGGTGATTCATTTTCTGAAAATACTTTTTAAAATTTTTGGGAGAATTTTTACTAAAGGTTGTCTTGAAACACCTGTTAAAGTTGTAGCCATGTTTTTTTCTTTTTTTTTGTTAGAGGTTGGGTTTTTACTGACAAAACAGCTGGATGTGGGTGTTCAGCACCATGACCCAAAAGAGACAAACCTTGACTGAAACTGCGACTGAAAGGGGAACATGGTTGAAACCGAATTTTCACACAGTGTGGGGATGTTGGAGGCTTTGAGTTTTTCACTGATGGCAGCGCTCAACCCTAACCTCAATCTTTCTGTTAAATCAAAGCTTTCTAGCTAACAGGTTTCATTTTTACAAAACATTTTTTCTGCTCAAAATCTTTTTCAGAAGTTTAAACTCTCGCAACTAAATTCACTTTAAATCAAAGTCTAATTTTAATCATCAGATTAAGTCAAGTGATTTTTTCTTATTCTTTCCACAATGCTCATGCTTCTGCTTCGTTCATTTTTTTATATGTGTCAGAAGCTTGTAATCACACAGGGTCTGCGACCTGAAACTTTCTGAACTTATCGGTTGAGATAGTTATTACCCACTTGATTGATTGCTTGAGGAGAAGTGTTAAATCCTTGTTCATATGAACTTTCTTTTGGCAAGAACTTGGAATAATAATGATCGATTAGAGATTTATGTAATGCTTTTCCAGACACACTAAGAACTTTGCATTGAACCCATTAATAGTTGCATCCTGGTGGTTGGTATGCTACATGTGTAGCTAGCCACAAGAAGAAAAATGATCATCTCCCAGTTGAAAGATTGCTGGCTCAATCCCAGTTTCCCCAGACTACATACATACATACATACGCTACAGAAGTGTCCTTGGGCAAGAGACTGAACCCCACACTGCCTCTGTTGTGCTCATCGGTGTGTGAATGTGTGATAGGTTGCAGTGCTTAGATAACTGTATGAGTGTGTATGCAAATGGGTGAATGTGTCTTGTAATGTGAAAAAAAAAAAAAAAAAAAAAAGAAAAGTGCTATGTAGATACAGTTCATTTACCATTTACAAATCCCTGACTGAAACGTAGCTACCAATCCACACCAGTGGCCTTTCCAACCACAACCAAACATATATCAGTATTGCTGACTCTGAAGGCAAGGTGGACACCTTGCCCGAAGTCAACTTAACAGATTTTTAACAAACCTGATTTTTCTGACCTTCTTTGATGCAAAATCCTCACTTACATCATCATATGATATTTGTTGTGCAACTGTATGATTGATCTGATGATGGCAAGTCCAGAGAGACACTTCTGAGACATACTGGACATATTTGGCCAGTGAGAGCTGCTCTAAAATATTTCAGAAGTGCCCCTGAATTTACAATAGAGATACAATATGTAAATTAGATCACACTTCACATGCATCAGTTACCCAATTAAAATAAACCATAATAATACACAAATTGTTATTTGTTAACATCCTATTAACTAAGTATAACACACTACAAATTATTCAAAAAGCATCACATAAAGCTTAAATGTCATGTCAATGTATCCTGACATCACATATATATTATATAAGTTAGGTAAGTGAGCATAGACCCACGTATAGCATTAAAACTCCACAGTCAGGACGTACTGTTGTTTATCAAATTCCCAGACTAACATGTGAACTTGTGTTGCAAACACAAACCAGCCTATTGATGAAATTAACTGCAGGACTTCATGCCTCAGATTTTAATAGTTGCTGCAGCAAAGCTAAAAACCAAATGCAGTCGTCTTCTGTGGTTAAGTAGCAACATATTAGCATAACATTTTAGCACATTAGCAGACCTGCATGCCTTTATCTTCTTTTCTTCTCTTTCTGAACTGGGCACCTCATGGTTTCTATGGTCTTTCACCTTTGACTCAACTTAACAACATCACCTTTCCATCTGTCAAACACCCAGCTAAGATTGATGTCACGTGGTGTGAACAAATTCACGTTTATGCTAGTTGATTGTGTTTTCTATTTCTTTCTTTTTTTTAACATTTACACCCAATAAATGTAACATTATACACATGCATTCATTTTATGCATAAAATATAATATATATCGAAGCAGTAGTGTGAGTGTGAGGGGGGGGGGGGGGGGGGGGTGTATGTGGGTTTGTGTGTGTCATTTTTTAAATGATTTTTCTTTTTTTTTTTTTTTTCTATTTTTATGGCACTCCTTTATATCCATATATTTCAAGCAACTTTATGTCCATATTCAGTAAAGATTATAAGTGAATTAAAGCCAGAGAAGGATAGAGAAACTTAACATAAAACACATGTCTAAACCTTACAGGAAGTAACTGGGGTGTTGGTGCATCGCTAGAGGTTGCCTCACCCATCCAATCCAGATGTTTCATTGAATGAGGCCAGTTCTGCCTGCAGCTTCAGTAAACCTAATCCCATAACCACCAACAAATTTGGTACCATGTTAACTGATTCACAGAGGAACATGATACATTGTAAAAGAAGATAGACTTCATGATCAGACAGGATAAATGTTTTGTTTTGTTTAGTTGTTCTTGTGTACGAAGCACAGATGAATACAGAAATGGTGCTGGACATGTCTAAAACGTGTTTCTATAAATTCTGTAAAACTGCACAATGAGAAATTAGAAACAAGGATGTTTTTGTTTGGTTTTTTATTATTGCAAAAGTCGTGCAAATACTTGAAATTGAATAAAAAGGTTGTTTAAGGACAAAAGAAGTCATTCAACAGATGTCGTGGTCTTTGCAAAGCGCTGAATTCATCATAATGAAGTCAAGCTGGCATTAAAGGAGCATTTCAAATATTTATTGATACATAGATAAGTTGCAGATCGCAAACAGATCAATACTTCTTATCTCACCCTTCAAGCTTTACAGGTAGGACAAACAGTGGTGGCAGCAATGTATGTGAAAGGCCTGCTCTGAAAGCAAGGTTTAGACTGTCTGATCCAGGCTACATGGTGGGACTGCACAGAAGACTGTGCGGAAGATGACCTGTTCTTCTGATTTTTTAAAAATGTGGTCATAAATTTTCAAATCAATCTCTCCGACTGTACACCACTCAATACTTAACATTGGAACTTTGATTAGAAAATAGATCATTAATGAGACAAATTATCTATTCTATTCAATGCTGGCAAATGACAGAAATATTTAAAAGACTACAAATGAATACAACTTAGTTTGAAAAATGTTTGCATCAATTTTCGCTTGATTAAAAATGATAAAGCTATGAATATATGAAAACAGCTTAAACCTAATAAACTGTAGAAGAAAATTACAACACAATTGGTTTCTAAATCTGAAGAGAATCTCATCAATCATTGATCAGAAGTAAAACACAATTCACCAGATAGTGTTTGGGAAACTGTAGGGCTCAGTCTGAATGTATTTATTTTCATGTGAGTGTGGTCCTAAATATCAGCCTGATCAGATGTTGAAATGGAGAATTACTGGTCATGATCAAAAGGTCATGAAAGGGGAGATTAATATCACATTTTCACTTTGAGTTGAGGTGGAGCAATGGGGAAGCGCCTCTGCAGTGCATTATTAATTCCAGACTGCCACCTGTTGGACAAACTTAGATCACTCAGTCTTTACCAAACACCCATCATTCAGAGAAAACTCTCAGACAAGCAAATAAAGAGATGATTTTTTCATTACATCACAACCAGTTGCAACATAATTTGTGATTTTATTTCACAAACCTACATTTTGTGACCCACAAAATGTAGGTTTTTATTTTACAGAAAAGTTTTCAAAAATTGCTAAAAGAGCAACTTTTCAGTTTTTTTAAAATTGCATGTTTCTGTTAAAAAATGTTAAAATTAAATAACATTTTACAGGCTTAAAAACATCAGCTTTTACAGGGTTTTTTTTTTTAAAACAAGCATGACTTGAAATTAAAAGCTAGAATTCATTTTATATATGCTGCAATACAGTTTTATTGCCCTACATCGAATTTTTCTATAACTATGTAGAAATTAAGCAAAAAGACAACAACATCTTACCATATTTGCCATAAAGCAATTTTCTTTCTTTCTTTTTTTTTTCTTCATGTAAGAATAAATGAAAACCTCATGAAATTTGATGACTTCTTCACTCTCTTAAACAAGAATATTGATCGTGTCATAAGATCTGCTACTTCTCAGAGCTGAAGTATTTAGCCTGTTTCAGATTTTTGTCATGTTGCACTGCCTGGACATGGCAGGTTTGTGTTTGGAGTATAGCCACTGTCTACTGAAATAGCAATTAGACATGATGACTAGTCTAGAATGCAGTGATGCAACAAAAAAAGGTATACAATTTAAAATAGAGATGGGGATGTTTAGACTGTTCAAGTTTCAAGTGTGAATTAAACTTTTCACCAGAAAACGATCTAAACTGTTGTATTCAGATATCAAGATTATCCCAAAATCACAATCCTTAACGATGGTGTTTTCCACTTTTTTGGAATGGATCTCATTAGTGTCAATTGTATGTACTCATCTTATACTAATCATTGTACTGTACTGTACTTATACTAATTGTACCAATCATTGTACCCATCTTACCTGAGCAGCAGATGAGGAGGAAACTGCAGTACATTATGGACAATATTAGAAACCCTCTCTATAACATCCGGACAGGACAGAGAGGCAGCTGCATTGAGAGCCTGATCTCAGCGCCGTGCAGGACTGAGAGATTCAGGGGATCCTTTGTCCCCACAGCTAATATACTGTACAACAGTCACTTCTTAAATATTATTGATTTTCTTATTTTACTCATTTCAACCATAAAATGAATATGTGTTATTCTTTTCATATGTTAGATTGTGAACAGCAAGTTGTATGAATTTCCCCAATTTAATTCATTCCCCATTTTCCAACGAAATGTTTGAATAATTGAATTTACAGTGGTTCTCCCAACATTTGGCTGCACCCTTCGACCAGCCTCAGCCACTGTGAGGCCGTGATTGACAACATGATCCACAACTGTAGCCCTGATTTAATCAGTAATCTATGTACTTGGCCTCTTCTTCCTATTCCCTTGTTTTGTCCTCTTCCCATTCCTTCCCGCACCCTCACCCCTCTTCCACGAGGGTGTCCTTCCATTTCTGTGTCACCGTATTGTAGAAAAGGTACACACTAAGTCCCTCTCGGTTCATATATGCTTGTGAAATGGGGGTTTATGAGATTGAACTCTGAGTGATTGTAGTGAAGTGGCTCATCATTAATTACAACTAATGCTTACACACCTCTTCTCATCACTGAAAGCTGAGGTTCACCTGAGAGAAATTGTTCAATTTAGGAGACATTTTCAGGAAAAATAAACAATCTAAAAATATTTATACAATTTGCTTGACAGATTTTGGCAACTTGTTCAACAATTTTGTATGTAATGACTCAAGCAATGAAATGAGGACTATTGGTTTTATATGGAATGACTATTCAGCATTCACAGGTATAGTTAATTTTGACTGACATGACCTAAGCAAATGATATGTTATAAAACAGCAGAGAGTTGTTTGAAAGCAATTGATGCATGTCCAAAAGCATTTGTAATTTGTTGGAACGAATGAGAAACTGCTACAATGATGTGCACAAATGACTAAATGTTGTGGAGGTTGAACTAACTGTTGTGCAAATGTAAATAGTAATGTGAGAAATGTACCAAAGCAACTGAGAAAAACAGTAACGAAAACAGTAAGAACACACTGTGCTTTTGTTTTATTCCAAGACTGTATTTATGTGACTTTGGTGAAGGCAAGATTTACAAGATTTATTTTTCATTTTGTTTTGAAAAGAAAATATGATGTTCTTTGTTCAAAGGCTATTATTTACTTATAATATAGAGATATACATCTTTTAAGCAAAGCTTTTAGAAAATAACAGAAAATTTTACCCAGATCTTTTTCCCGCAAAAATGTGAAAAATGGTCACAACTTTGTCTCAATTTTTACACCGTGTTACTTGAAATTTTTATATTTTCTATATAAATGACTATTGTCTGTACATTTTATGTACAAAATTTACTCATTTGTTTGAGTTGTGGGGGATGCATGCAGGGATTTGGTTAGTAAAGAAACAATTAGATTTTCACATTTGATGGATTTTATATCTTCAGTTCAGAAACATCACACTTTCAGACTGAATGAACAGGATGACATACAGGTACACATGCCAGTCATCACTGTGCCATGCCTAAACTACAGAGAAACCCGCCAGAGAGACTGGGAAGTAATCCGATGCCAGGAACCTGATTGGTTAAAACATTCCGACCATTTCCGCTGCTCAGAATCAGCCATGTATTTTCCCCTCTCCTGTGTAATGTACGCCTGCAGTACATGAAAACCATCCTCTTCAGGACAAGGATTGTGCTGAAACCGGTCTCTACAAAGGCTCTGTGCATGAAAGCAGAGAACGGGGGAGAAACAGGTAATCTGAAAAGCAAATTATGTGCAAGTATTTGTTTCAGATCCTCCTCCTGAAGGATATGAGCATGCTATCGAGGGGTTGCTAATTTTATAGGGATGGGATCAATGATTCATAACTTTTGCGACGTAATTGCTTGCTGGTTTCTAGATATAATGCAACGAAGTATTAAATGGGAATTATATCTCAACGCAGAAGGCAATGTTTTAAAGAACAATCGGCTTCACAGAGCATATTAGCATTAGCATTAGCTTTTGTACTGCTGAAAAGGCAGGAGAAGAGAATAGCTCAAAGCCTTGTTCAGCGTGAGGTAGCTAGGCTAACAAAACAGCTAATGTTAGCTTGTGAAAGCAAGCTGAGCAGGCTGCAGAAAGTACTAGATTATCTCTACAATTGTTGTCATTTCAGGAATTGTCAAATGTGCAGCTGTCATGTGTGTAAGAAGATAGCAAGCACTAAGCTTAATACAGCATCTTTACATTAACGCATTTTTCCACCAAACACTTCGGATCGAATAAACATACTCAAATACGAATTAATGCGTCATATTACTGGTAAGTTTAATCAAATTAACTCGTAATTATTTATTGCGTTTGGGTTTGAAAAATTCACATTTTAAATGCCTCAGTCTGAAACTGCATCAGTAATCATTGATGTCGCCATCTTGCAAGGCATTGAACAGCTCCGCTGAAAGAGTTTACTCAAGTTTCTGATCAAATAACTTACACTGATAGTTTACCTTGTGTCACATTTTTATGTATCAAAAAAATAATGTGAGCATTGTTTTCATGGTTACAAATACACAGAATGGCTGTTGATGTGAAAAATATTCTCAAAAAGCAGTATTGATTGATTGATTACCCTGAAAGCTCACAGTTAAGGTATTCCAGATCATTAGATTTTAATCAGTGATTGAAAACTATATGTTGGCCTACTGAAAAACTAATCAGTCCGTTTTTCAGTGCAGTATTATCTGCACTGCATTTTCTTTTTTGCCCAAGATGTTTGTGGTAATTTTTACATGGTTGTAATTACACAGGAATTATACAAGAATTAACACTTGGATCCATTGAGCATTTTAGCATTACAACGAATACATCAGTGTTTTGCAACCACTGTCATGTCTCACTAGTGTGACATGAGAGATTATCAGGTGTGCCATGGTACACGATCCAGTTTCACCTAATTGTTCTAAAAAGCAGCTATGTGTTTATCCAAACAGGCCCATGTTTCTCACTGGGTAGAGGGAAAGATCATATAATTCCTTTTCCTGTGTTTATCTGATTTCTCTTCAAAACACTTTGACAAGATAGACTTTATATCATTAATTTTCTTTTTTTTTTTACAGTTTTGGTTTGTGGTGTGCTTTGTGATTTTTTTTCAGTTAAAAAAAGCGTGCATTTGCTTAAAAAAGATAGAATTCAATTTAACTTTATTTGTATAGCGCCACTTCACAATAATGTTGTCACAGGCCACTTTACATACACGAATCAACATACACATCATTTCAAGCCAATTCTTACATATCCTATTATAGAAACCAACTGACTGCGTCGAGTCATTACTTCGATGCAATCCCCCATCCTGAGCATGCACACAGCAACAGTGGGAAGGAAATAACTCCCTTTTAACAGGAAGAAAACCTCCAGCAGAACCCGGCTGAGGGAGGACCAGGCCTGCCTTGACTGGTTGGGGTGGAGAGGACAGGAAAGACAGATCAACATGTACAACAGCACTTATTCAGGAAGACCTCCTGAAAAAAGGAGAAGTTAGAGACGGCAATATTGGCATATATTTATACATTAATATATTAGAGAAACAGAGCAAGGTATTTCTCAGTGCATCAGGTAACATCCCCATTGCTACATAAGTAATGAATGGTTAAACTACCCATAACTATAAGAGCAATGAGCATAACCTGGACAATTGGGTCCCGTACATGCAGACTAGAACAACACAGCATTACATCACATTAACATCTTTTAGTCCAGTGGTGAGGAACCCTGGTCCTCTAGAACCCCAGTCCCAGGCTTTCCTAGAAGATGCAGAATGAGGGCCAAGAGATCCCACCACTGTTATGGTCAATTTCCCCCACCCCCTTTTTCAGCAAAATACTGACACACCTACAAAACCTGTTTTGTTAGCAGCTTGTACTAATAAACCGCTTGAGTTCAGCGCATTTTGATAATGCAGATGAAAAATTGCCACTTAACTATATAATCATCCATTTAAATTTTATGTTTTCATTGTGAACAATGAAAATAAAGTTTGTTGTATTTTTAACCTTAACTAGAAAACTTTTTTTTTTTATGTTAAACAATAAAGCCTTTGACACAGTTAAAGACAGTTCACAGCCAAATTGGCAGAAACTATAAGTTAAACCCTTATTTGCAACATTCAATAGGTAATACAGAATAAACATGCTCATGGTATGTATGTTTTTTGGTTTTTTTTTTTGTTTTTTTTTTTGCTGTGCTGCAGCTGCAGCTGCTGATTGTTTGCCAATTCTGATAGTGCTGATATCGGGTTGAGTACAACACAAATAATTAACTTAATGTGCTTATTGTTATTATTATTATTATTATTATTATTATTATTATTGTATGAAATCAGTAGAATTAATTTTACTTTATGTAAAAGTAATTTTTGACAAAAATGTATCATGAATAAATACACTTATGCCATGTTAGATATCAGTTGTAACTGCCGTATTTGCAGAATAAACACTTAGTTTTGAACAGGCTTTACTTGGCTCAATTTAAATAATTTTATGTTTTCATTATTTCCTTTAATTCTCCATATATGTCTGTTTAAACCAGGCATGTCCAAAATTTGTCCTCGGGTCCAGTGTCTCGCAGGTCTTTCACATTCCCTGCTGCAACACACCTGAATTAGATTTATGGGTCAACATTGGTTGGCAATAAAAAACTTAACAAAAGGCTGTGAAAGTGAACCGTATAATTTAAATCAGGTTTATCAGATCAGGAAACCATCAATAATCCTCTGTATTTTGACTCTTGCAGACTGCAGCTTGACACCCTTGATTTAAAGAATTTGCTCCTTAAAGGAAGCATCAGCTGAACAAATCAGATTTGTGTGTGTGAATGTATGTAAAGGATAAAGATGTAAAATGAAGTGTTAAAAGTTTGAATTTTTAAAAAATCCAAATTTAAGAGGAAAATCTCATTTAATATAAAGTTCATAACAGAGTTGGTCAAACTCATATTTGCATTCAATAAGGCAACATTATCTGCTTTGATAACAGCTGTGACAAACATCAGATTTGTGCACGAAAGAATGAATTTTTCACGTCAGTCATGATGACCATCTTTGAAGCTGGATAAGATTTAACAAGCTCAAAATTCATTTCCTGGTTTTAAAAACATAACTAATTCTTTTGATAAAGTCGCTTGTTTGTTGAGATAATGGTTAATTTGACTAATTACTAGAAAACACTAACTCAAAGCTACAAAACCCCCAGTTATTCTGTTACCTTAAACAATTGCCATTAGCCGTAGGTCGCAGAAAACAATCAAAAAACAAACTTGGATACATTAACAGAACATTAGATTACAACTACAAAGTGCATATGTCCAACATTATTTTTTGTAATTCGTTGGTAGGAACGATTGCTTGCATTGCTAGAAACTGAACAGAAAGCAAAATGTAAAGCAGTTTGCAATTTCGCGATCTTGCTTGAATGTATGGCAAATACCAATGTCCACAGCATGTGGCTGCGGGACTGAGACAAGAGCCGATATTCTATCAGTTTCAGAATAGCAAACCTTAGCTACGTACGGTATACTAACACTACCATTTTGTGTCTTTTTTGGAGGGGTTAGTGTTATGGATATGGCTTTGGTTATATTTAATTGTTATGCTGTTTGACAAAGAAGCCAAACCCGACAGGGAAGCCAATAAATGTGAACCTATCCAACATATTCTTAAGAAGTATGCCATCAGGACCTAAATTTTCCAGTTTTGTAATGAACCTGGATGGCATTACTTTAGCGTCTAGTGCTACAGTGAGAAACTTTGGAGTTATATTTGACTCTGACTTGTCCTTTGGCCCACATATTAAGCAGGTTACGAAAACAGCGTAATGTAGAAAAACTGGTTCATGCTTTTGTTACTTCGAGACTAGATTACTGTAACTCTCTATTACTGGGCTGTCCTAAATATGCCCTGAAAAGCCTTCAGCTGATCCAGAATTCTGCAGCCAGAGTCCTGACCAGAACCAGCATGAGAGATCATATTTCTCCAGTTTTAGCCTCTCTTCATTGGCTGCCTGTTGAATCTAGAATAGAATTTAAAATCCTTCTCCTTACATATAAAACCCTCCACAACCAGGCACCACTATATATCAAAGACCTCATAGTTCCTTATATTCCAAGCAGTGTACTTTGTTCCCAGATTGCAGGCTTACTTGTGGTTCCTAGAGTCTCAAAGAGCCGAGCGGGATGCAGAGCCTTTGGTTATCAGGCCCCTCTCTTAAGCTTGTTACATACTCCACGAGAAGCAAGAACTGAGTTCTTGTTCTCGAGGCTGCAAGAACAAGAAAAAACTACTTGTTCATCAGGTCCATACATACTCCACGTGAAGCACGTCTGCAGCGGGGAGGCGATGTCTGCTTTATGTGCAATGAACCCAGTTGTTACCTCTGCCAAGGAGGTTATGTTTTTCCCCAGCGTCTTTTTCCTCAATATAACTCAAAAGGTTACGCAAGATGACATGGAAAACCGTCTGTTTACTGACAGGACGGACTTGCATTGCAAGAAAATTTCTAGCTGGATACCATTGTCAATTTGCGGTTTAAACCAATAATTAGTGGCCCATGTTCATTTAAAAGGTCTCCGTACACATTTTGTGAGACTGAATGAATGATTGATCTATTTTCCTGTTCCCAGGTGATATTTCTGTATTGTAAGTGCACCTGTTGTGCACTTTTCTCACACATTGTGGCAGTTGTTATTGCTCATAGTGTAAATGTCATGTTGCAGGTGCCACTCTTCAAACGCGTCCAGTGCTCAATTATTTATGACCTGTGACTTATTTGCTTATTCTTCACTTTTGTTACTGTTTTATTGAACTTTGAGCAAACCCAAAAGATGACTTGTGACATGCATGATTGTAAATAAGTGTTGTGGAAAAGAGAGAAAAACGCTTCAGAGAAAAAATTTTGTGAGCTCCATAACTCATAATTAAAACTCAGTTGTATACAAACTTTAAGGCTATTCAAGGTCTGGTTTTGTTTTTTGTTTTTATTTAAAGTACACATTTTCACTATAGCACTTACCGAACTATCATGATATAACCCAAGGCCACAAATGTGTACTTCATAGTCTGCATTGTGAATTTTGTTGATGGTCTCACAGGTTTGCATTAGCAGCAATTACAAGTAAGTAGTCAGACAAAAATAATAAATAAAGAAATGAATAAAGAATAATAAGTTAGTCTTCCCAATTTTAAAATGTTACACCTTGTGTGTGTAAAGTATATATTTGTTCTTGTCTTACCAAGCAATCCGTTTGAATTTTCACATACCAAAGAATTGCTTTTGTGATGAGAAAAAGAACTCTGAAGCTCATCGTTTTCCATTGTTTGCAATAATAATAAATTACAAGTTTGACACGTTTTCTGTTTCAGGTGCACAATGTCTGAACTTTTTATGGAGTGTGTAGAAGAGGAGCTGGAGCCATGGCAGAAACAACTTCCTCAAGTTCACCTCATAGATGATGATGACGATGACGAACCCATCTTTGTTGGAGTACTCTGTATGTCATGTGTATATATCACAGTTTTTATGTACCCAGTTCTTCTGCAAACAGACTTTTATTACAGTACTTGTTGTTGCAAATAGTCATTTTGAAATTTTAAATAATTTTGGGGATGCATTAGTGTAATATGTATTCTAAGAAATTATTTTAATCACTTTGACCCTCGTGTATTTATTTATTTGTTTTTATTTTTAGCAAACACACAGAAGGACAGTAAGCCTAATCCTGCACCTCCTCTGAGAAACAATGCTGGGAAACAAGAAATAAAGCGTCCATCCCCTCTTCCTCCTCCTGCTCCTCCTCCTCCTCCTCCTCCTCCTCCCCCTCAGCCTCAGCCTGCTGCTGGCCCTGCACCAATAGTGCTGCCATTGACTGTGCCTGTAACAACAGTGAATACTGCCGCAACCAACCTGACAACACTGACACCACAGCCTGTTATAGTTAATAATCAGGTAGTTTTGATATTGAAATCAGTATTTGGAAGTTTTAAAAAATGTTAAATGGAGTTTAAAAAAAAAAAACATTTCACATGAATGTGTTTTTCTGTTTTAGGGCTTTATTGTCACTTCTCCACAACTAACAAGCAGCAATGAGCTTATTGCCAGTCTTGGAGCTCAGTATCCTCCTGGGACATCATTTACAATCGTACCAGGTAAATGTCAGTCTTCTGTAACTCTGAGGAGTAAATTCTTCTTGCCCTCAACGTATTGTTTGTGTCAGTTTGTTCATTTGGAGATTTCACTCTCTTTCAGCTGGTCAGCAGCAGCTTTTTCAGCAGGTCTCTCCGGCCATGGGGATACCTGGTGTGGTCCACAGGCCTCAAGTGCAACAGATTAGGAACAACGTGGTGACTTTGTCTAATGTCCAGAGCCCCGCTGTGTATTCACTTCAGTCTAGTCTGCCCAAAAACTCCACCTCCCAGTCTCTTCAGACCATTTCTGTACTTGTCAAAGAGCATAGCAATAACAACGGTAATTTTTCAACCTTTAATGGCTTTTTTTCTGTACTGACCTTAAACTTCAAATGAAAACCAATTAAGAATTTTATTATATTATTTCTTAGTGTTGTTACTTTTATATTTATCACTTATTTTTAAACAGTATAATTATTTCTTTACCTTTAACATAATTATTTTATGTCAAATGGCTCCACACTGAGGAGGTAAAATCATACATCAGTTGCATTTGTGTGTGGTTTAACATGTTGCTTTAGCCTTGCTGTCGCATCATTTGGCATTTTAATAAAATCTTGGATTTTTTTTCCTCCATATTTAATTTCAGTCAAACGAGGACCTACGTCACAAGATATTGAGAGTGTGGCAAAAAAAGTCAAGAGTGATGTGGGTGAGTCATTAGTAGTACGGTAGCATAGTTTTAAAGGTGAAAGAAATACAATTATATTAATTGCTACTGTTTTTTATTCTTATTAATTATTCTTTAACACCAGCAAAAGTAACTGTCAAGGTGGAAAATGGCATCCTAAAGAGAAAATGTCCCAAATGTAATGAAGAAATACTCACAGAAGAAGAACAGAAGTTTCATATGGTGGTGAGTAAACTGTTGTGAAATCGTGTTTGTCAATGTGCTACGAGAATGTGAAGGATCCACTTACATTTACACTAAAACAGGGCTCCAAACTACTTTTTTACATTGGTTGCACTGGTGCACCTAACTTTTTAATTTGGGTGCACCAGCAAAATGTTTCACATGGACCTCATGCCCACCATGGGAAAGCAGCTAAACTAGCAGAATCTACCATCATTGTAGTCATTTCTGAATCGCAATACGGATTCAAATGGATTCAATATTCTCTATGGGTTTTTAATAACTTCAACACGTTATCTATATTATAGAACGTTGCATTTCTTAATTTTTTTGTATAGCCTGTTAGCCACCTCTGAACTTCTGAGGGAAACTTGATCCCAGTCAGTGCAGATGATGTGACACAGACAAAGGGCTGCACATATTCACCTTTCATTTAGCATTTCTGCATCATTTTGCTCAGACACAGGGGAAAAACTCTTAAATTAGTGACGATAATCGATAACAACCACATATGATTCAATTCCGCCCTGTTCCATGTTTTACAATCAATTGGCATTTCCGTGATTCTCATTTGTCATTCTTCACCATACGGGATGTCTAATGTACGGCGGTACTAATTTCAAACCAACAAACAACTCGGTGTACAGCTGTGGATCAGAGTCGAACACATGATTGTACAATGTCTGTAAAACTTAGGTGATGTAAACCTAGAGATTCATTGCAAATGTTAACTGGTACAATTTATGTGAAAAGATAATTTAGTAATTTTATTATGTTTTACAATCTCATGATGATATGAAGTTGATTCACCAAGATATTTTTTAACCATCGGTCAAAAAAATCTTTACGTGATGAGTAGTTTCTCTCGTGACCTTAAGAATTTGGGCTATTTAAAATATTTTGTTTCATTTCAGAGGTGCCATGTAAATCCAGCTCCAGCAGCCCCAAACCTGAGTGCAAACAAGCTCATTATGCTGGTTGCAGATTTTTACTATGGCCGCTTTGAGGGAGATACCAAAAAGAAAGAAGCACAGAAGACCAACACCACATTCAAGTGCCAAAGCTGTTTAAAAGTTCTCAAGAATAATATCAGGTATGATCTCGTTGTGGTTCGTCAACCCCAACATTGTTTCTCATTATTTTTCACTGAAGCAGATTTGTTTGCATCATCCAGTTGGATTGAAGCGTTTAGACTCAAAGCAATTTTCAGACAAAATATGTTTATAATGTTATCTGTTAACATTAAATAAATCCTTTTGAATGCTTTGTTTGAATTAGCATCAACAGGTTCAATCAACAGACTGAATTTATTTTTGTTGTATTGTCATGAGGAAAGAGTTTATATCGACTACCTGCCCGCTGTGATAAACATATGCTCTCTTGAAGGAGATATGCAGTGCCAATAAAGGAAGCGTGAACATCTTTCTCTGTCCGAACTGCAGCTCTGCTCTCAGATAGATGATCGTATTGGACGACTTTTCCCTCAAGGGTGTTAAGATGAAAAATGACTGGTAGTTTACATGGCGCAAAAACTGCTCCTTTTGATTAAATAACTTTGCTTCAGAGCATTGCAAGAAAAGCCTCAGTAAGCTGCTTTTAATGGGGAACCACATTTGTACTGGAACAACACTCTCACAGTTGAGGTCATAGTTCACTCCCATGAAAATTTCTATTAGGCTGATGTAGCAGAATGTACAAGCTGAGAAATGGGCTGCACTTCGTCAGGGCAGCAGTGGCAGGTTGCTGTGGAAATATTTGGTGCAGTCACTGGGTGCTACATCATTAAGCAAAACAAAAAGGTTTTGTGTAATTGCTGATATTATAACAACCATTATACATGCTTGGGAAGTGTGGTTTGAGGAGAGTCCTCCATTTATCTTAAAAAATCCCTTTGAGACCAGGACCATAACTGCTGCATGTACACAGGCCATTTATAATTAATTCTTCCCCACTGCTTGATCACTTTTGTTTCTGTTTTTTCTAAATTTGCACATAAACCATTCAAATTTGGTTCATATTTTGTTTTTGTGAACTGAAGCAAAAACAAACAAAATAAAGATGCTGTTGGAGTTTTTCTCTGATTATTGATAATTTAGTTTATTTCTATGATTGTAACAAACGTCGACATTTTCATATGTAACCAGCTAAACGAGCAGCTAAAATTTGAGGGATGTTTAATTCATCCTTGTTTAAATTAAACTACTATTGAATTTTTCTCCATTTTGCCTTACAAATACTTACAAATAACAGATTCGATTGACTCTTTTCAAGCCTCTTTGTCATTTCTTAAGTATTTACTAGTTTTCCTTTGAAGCAAAGGTTTTGATTGCACTCACTCAAATGTTCAATGATCATTCAGGTAAAAATCTTTCTGTTGAATCACATTCAACAGGTTGAGTTATATGACATTTCTTTGCTGACTGTGTTGCAGGTTCATGAATCATATGAAACACCACCTGGAGCTGGAAAAGCAGAACAGTGAGAGCTGGGAAAGCCACACGACCTGCCAGCACTGCTACCGCCAATACATGACTCCGTTCCAGCTGCAGTGCCACATTGAAAGCGCTCATAGCCCCATCGAATCCTCAAGTAGGATGTGATGATTTACACATCTTGGCATAGTTTTGTTTGTCAGATCGTTAACCCCCCCCCTTTTTCTCTCTTTGTCTCTTTGCAGCCAACTGCAAGATATGCGAGCTGGCGTTTGAGTCTGAGCAGGTGCTCCTGGAGCACATGAAGGGAAACCACAAACCTGGGGAAATGCCTTATGTCTGCCAGGTCCACTACTTGTCATCATTGTTGATTCATTTAATGTTAAAGAAAGACAAATCCTCACAAGTTGTGACACTTTTTTCTGACTCAACAGGTGTGCAATTACAGATCATCTTTCTTCTCAGATGTGGAGACTCATTTCCGAAGTGTCCACGAAAACACAAAAGACTTGCTCTGTCCGTTTTGTCTCAAAGTCGTTCGAACCAGTCACATATACATGCAGCACTACATGAAACATCAGGTAAAATGCTCCTTTTAAACACACTGTACACATTTGGAGTTTGAGGCCTAGCTGACACACAGAGCCGCATGTTTTTGATTGTCCACTCTATAAGTTAGATTTTTTTAACCATGGTTGTTTGTCTTAAATCTTATCTTCAATTAAGTGTAATTAGTGTAATATATTAAAGGTTGACAGTAAAACCTCGTTCTTTTGCGTTAAAGAGGTAATAAATATGGTAAAGCCAGAATAAATTATGTGCTTTTCGGTTCATGGGAATGAGAATGGATTATTTCAAATGGGTTATAGAATTTTTAATTAATCTAAACTGTCAGTATCTTTAATCTAAATGAAACGTGTGCTATCAGCATGTAGCTACACCGCTTATTGATTGTGCTGTTTTGCTTTCTATGCTGTGTTTTATAAATTTCAGAAAAAAGGAATCCATCGCTGTGGAAAATGCAGACTGAATTTCCTAACCTACAAAGAAAAAGTGGAGCACAGAACTCATGTCCATAAGACTTTCAGGAAACCCAAAGCCCTGGAGGGTCTTCCCCCTGGTACAAAGGTATGAGCCACTTAACAGTGTCAGTATAAAGTTTATTTAAAACTTGTGGCAGTATAAGAACCCTGATATAACCCTGATAAAGTATTTTTCAATAATTTCATTTCATATTGCTCTAATTTGATTCCCCGTTGGTGGGTTTTGTTTTCTTGTTGCAGGTGACCATCCGAGCCTCCCTTATTGGAAAGACTCCTACAATACCCATCTCCCCTGATCGATCTACCATCTCTGTTGGTCCAGAACTACCAAGTTTTTCCAGTTTCAAAGTCAAACCTCCAGTCAGTGTATCCAAATCTAAACAAAACAGCCCTGGAGCAGAAAAAGTCAAGGCTATCCAAAAAAAGAAGCAACAGCGTCCGCTTTCCAAACACAACCTAGCGCTCAAGAATCTCAGGTCATTACTTCATCTCTTTCAAACAACAGTCAAAATGTTTAAACAACAGTTATGCAGTACTTACAATGTCTCTTATGTAGATTTGTACATGTTTTTGTGCACGAGAACATTTTTATTCCGTGTGGAATACTTAGAAATGTTCCTATATAAAAACACCCAGATGTCAGTGTCATTAGGCAAACAGCTCATCTGATCACAGATCATTTTTTTTATCTGATACAGATTTTTAAAAGAGATCCTGTTTAAAGTTCTACTGTAATGTGAGATCTATGCTGTCAGGTTATATTAACTCCAAGGTGGTTTTAGTCCTCTGCACAAGATGGGTTGGGCATTCCCTGACCATTAATGAGCTGCTGAGTGTGTCTTTTCTCTAGACCAGAACATATTTATCTCCCTGAAATGCTGGAAATAGGTGTACAAGATATGTTAAATCAAATAACCTTCATTTCACCTTCATCTTTGTAATGTTTAAGACCAGCCAAGGATCACTAAATAACATCATAGGATAAAAACACAACAATCCAAAGGTGGAAATGCACATTGAGCACAGCTGACTCTGCGCTCCAGCTGCAGATACATGTTGTCTGTGTGCTGCACTGCCTTCTTTTTTAATACGTTGATGTGGGACAACCTAATCCTCCCTATTTTTGGATTTTAAAAAAAGGCGCCCTCCCCTTTGATTCCGAATCATTTACTGCACTCATATATCTCTGCCGCATAACACTTTTTTGATGCAGTTTATTGTTTCAAAGGATGGTGAAATGTTTATCTCCTGCATTTAAACTTTTGTTAGTGTGCTTCAGATGGATTTTTTTTGTAAATCTATATTAACTGATTTTGGATGAGTGTAATGAACAGTTATTTGGTTGGCTTCAAAATCAGCAAAAATTATTTCTGTCTTCCTCTCCATCACTGAGAAATACAGGCGATTTCCATGTGA
The DNA here is from genome assembly GCF_933228915.1 of Telmatherina bonti. Lineage (NCBI taxonomy): Eukaryota > Metazoa > Chordata > Actinopteri > Atheriniformes > Telmatherinidae > Telmatherina > Telmatherina bonti. The sequence continues at coordinate 24,093,937 of NC_136619.1, read as the reverse complement.
CTTCTACAGGGATGTGTTGTCTCTATATATGGTTAAGTGTTTGCATTTCTAAATGAAAATGACCATGAATGAAGACAAGCCGGTGATTTAGAACATTTAGGGTTTTAAAATGGCTAATTACTGATTAACGTGCACATGACTGGCCGCCACTTGATAAATCCACATTTTTTCCACTTTCAGTCATTCTTAATTTCATTCATAGGATGGAATTCGGGACCGTTTCAGAGAAGGATTGATAAATGAGGGCCCAGGTTTCAGCCACTAAATGATTTAGTCCCCATTCCACTACAGCTACCAACATGGGGCCCCAACATTAAACTTGTTCACCACAGAAAAGGCCAAATTAATGAATGCTATTAAAGCATAGCATCATCCAAAGTGGCTAGTTCTGTTCCCTATTCATTTTCTGGACACTCTTAATTAGGCTAATTGAAAATAAGGTGATTAATTGGAGGATTTGCTCATTTAAAAATTGCGTGATGTATAGCTAACTCAGCTCAGCAACAAAAAGCATCCTGGTTTTGGTCGCATGTGGTTTTTAGTTGATTCAACATGCAAAAATGTAATAGTCAAATAAAATTAGTTTACACTTTAAAGGGGACTGAATTACTCTTAACAGAGATTGAAATCATTAGGGTCATGCAGTCACTACAGTCTGACATGAGTCTTAAGACAAATGGAGGCATTTGTTTCAGAAAAGCAACTGTATCGTCCTGTGTGACTGATTTCTTGTTTTTTGTGCTGCATTTTCAGTGTCAATGGAGGATCTTTCATATGCATCGAGTGCAATGCAAAGGTTGACGACTTCTTCTTGCATTTTCCTATCATTTCAAGCTGTGGTGCATGCAACTATCAGACAAGTTGCAAGATTTCTATTGGAAATCACATGATAAAGTGAGTAAATCCAGATTTATATCACTGCTAAATCTCGTGTCTTGGAGAAATGTTGTGAAAAGCATCTTTGCCTTTCTTTCTTTGGTTAGATTTCATAGTACCGTCCCGAAATACAAAACTTTGAAAATGGAGCAGAAAAAAAACATGACAGCCTCAAAGTAAGTATGCTGCAGAAATCACACACAAGTTCAAACAGAGAAACAACATGACAGAAAATGTTTTGTTTTGTTTTTATACCTTCAGATTCACCCTTGTTTGTCTCAACTGTGACCTCCTTGTGGATGGGTCAGGTGGTGACCTAATGGCCAAACATTTAACTGATGAACCAAATCACATATGCAAAGTCATTCAGGAGAAAGGTGTGGGTATTTTTTTTTTGTTGGTCCGTTGGAGGCACATTGTGAATTCAGCCTGAAACAGTTCTTGAAAAGTTTTTCCTTCTGTTTAACCCAACAGATAACAAAGGTGAAGACCGAGGTAAAAAGTGAGTAAAAACTCTTAAAGATATTTCCTTTTCTGTCTCGATGTAAAATACCCACTCAGGCGTTCGGAGTGAAATTGAGACTTCATTTTACAGAATCAGCAGGCGCATAATTATCTTGACTGTCTGTGATTAAGTGATTAAGTCAGTGATTTTTTAAAATTTTCATTCAACTTTATCAGTTACTATGAGTTTTGGCTTAGGATCACATAGGATTGTTTATTTTAACCGTAGGTGATGAAAACTTGCAGAACAGTGCAATTGTTTAACAAGGTACTGAACATATTTACGCTTGCCCCTTTGTCCACAACAGTTATATGCAGTGAACAGTTGATTTCCACACAAAATTCCTCCATAGCAGGGCGATTATCCACACAGTGGTGTTTGCATCTTTAAATGCCATGTGTGGGATACATTTATAGGATTTTCATTAAAACTGTTCACTTAACCTCCTTGTCGAAGGAGGAGGCAACTTTCCTTGTCAGCCACACCCACCTCAAATATCCAAACAATCATGCAATGCGAGATTTTCTTCATTTATGCATTCATCATGTTTGCCTAAGCATAACTACATCTAAAGGGGAAAAAGTAGCTTTTTACACGCTGTTCCATACTCAGTCGTTGTGTATCATCTTTAAAACTGAGGTGAGATGTCCTATAAAGAGGCAGATCAGAAGAAGCTGCAGAAAATAGAATGACTAAAGGTTTTTAAGAACCGCTTAAGAAGCCGTTTGAAGCAACAATAGTTTTGATTTTCAGGTTCAATCAGCTGACGGAGAAAATCAAGATACTGTGAAGCAGTGTATAAAACTAGCATAGGCCGTCCCCAAACGGATTTCAGAAATCGTATTAGATGTCTCCATAATGTGTAAAAAAAAAAAAAAAAAAAAAAAAAAAAATCTTTACATTAGGTTGTCTGGTTTCCATACATAGGTTCCTGCTTCCCCCTTTGCTGGAGAGTTACATTGTATTTTGCAGATGTAGATTGACGTCGGTGTCGTTGTGAACAGCTGGTTGTCATCTTAGTGATACATTCATGTGTCAGATTAATTTCCTTTTTTTTGTAAGGACACAGTCAACTTGAGGAAAGAGCAGTGGGCTTTGTGTTGCTACTGATTCCTGATATGGGTTATTTGTTAGGGTTTTAACACATCATTTCTTCACAATTCACAAATTTGTCCTGAAACTGTTATTTTAAGAGGGATTAAGAGGTTATTCATACTCTTTATAGAGGAGCATTTGAGAGTTCCGTAAAAAATGCCGTTCAGCATCAACTATTCCTTGTTCTCACCATCATTCAAATATTTTTGATTAGGGTTGGAAACGGGAATTCTAGACCGGGAAAACTTGGAAGTATCACACTTCCTGCAGTAGCAAGACGTCACCAACTTGTAAGTGAAAAGCCAAAGGTCTTGCTAGGCTTTACAGCATATCAAAAGTTTGGGACACCTACTCAAACCATGACAATGCACAATTTTTGGTTTTATTAAACACATTGGGTGATTGTATTGTGCATATATTGTCATAACAGCAATTTAAGCTTTAATGTCTTTATTTACAGTGTGAACAGTACTATGCACTGAACCACCGTGCTGATGTCTTGGCCTTGTACTTTGACAAACAAAGTGACCTGAGACCAGAGTTCGGCCTCTCCAGATCCACAGTCACCCATTTGATTCAGGCCCTCAGCTCTACATCTGAAAGTGGATGGTCTCATGACATAGAGGTTCTTGTGTTTCTGTTTTGGCTGGCAAGTGCAACCTCCTACCAAGTCGTTTCTGAAACTTTTGGAATCCCATGCCCCACTGTCAATGACATAACCCGCAAGATCGCAAATGAAATCATCCGGCTCAAAAAGACGACCATCTGCTTACCTTCAAAGAAACAGCTTCGGAAAACGGCTGCTGGCTTTAAAAGTCTCGCTGCATCTGCTGCATTCTCCAAGGTTGTGGGCATCATCGATGGCTGTCATGTAAAGATCAAGCCCCCCAGCAAAGATGCTCAGTTTTACCTCAACAATAGATTGTTCCATTCCATCCAGATGCAAGCTGTATGTGACCATCGGTGCCAGTTCCTGGATATATTTATTGGCTACCCAGGATCCGTCCATGATGCAAGAGTGCTTCAGAACAGCCCATTGTATGAAAACAGACTGTACCCACCTGAAGGCTATTGTCTTCTGGGAGATGCTGGATATCCATGCATGACAGAGCCTATAACAATCCTCACGCCTTACAGGGAGCCAGGGAGAAGTGTGATGGCAGCAAAGTTCAACATGCATCATGAAAAGGCCCATTCTGTGATTAAAAAGGCATTCGGCATCATGAAGACCAGGTGGAAGTCGATATTTTCCCAGTCCTTGGATGTGCATCCTGTTTTTGCTGTGCAGGTCATTGCTTGTTGTGCTGTTTTGCACAACTTATGTCTCAGAAATGGAGACGTGCTCGAGCCTGATCCAGAAGCACTGCATCTGGATTACAGAGAGGGTCACGTTGAGCAAGACACCAAGTGTGGTGAACAGCTCCGCGAAGACGTTGCTGCGGCTCTTTTTCCGCCTGATGACACTCCGCTCGCTCTTCTGGACCACGACTATGTCATATGAAATGTTTTTCTGTTTTGTGTGAATATGCTCATTTACTGTTAATGATGTAAATAGTTTGGAAAACTTATCCAGAAGGTTTTTTTTTTGTTTTTTTTTTTACACATTTGAGAAATATTTAAATGCTGGCGTTTGCATTGACTTTTTGGGTATTGGTTTTAACGTCACTTATTTTTTAACACAACTGAAGTTGCACAAGGCGATGCCACATCTAACATGGAAGGTTTCACCCTTAAGACAATTATTTATTTTTTCTTTTTCATCAAGCTTTGTTTTTTTTCTTTGTCCTCCCCGTCTGTAACAGTTTAACAAAGAAGGGGCAAAAATAGTTTTAATACATTTTAACTTGTTGCTGATGTAGAGATGTCAGATTTAAAAAGAAAAAGATTCAATGTCTGACTCTTTTACACATTGCTTTTTCCTGATTTGGTCTTTCTTAATAACTTACTGAATCCTTCATGGTCTTTAAAATATGGAAGACGGCCGCTACTTTGTTGTAGTTGTAGGTTCAAGATTACTCAATGGAAGTGGTCTCTTCAACTCCTGCACATATTGTAATTAATAAATAATTTCTTATTCAATTAGAATCGTGTGAATTTTGAAAACCTAAATTCAGCAAATAATGTAGTAGCAGCTTGGGTCTTATCTTTTATTTTATCTAACAAGGGCTTTAATTAGATGCCTTGAAGTTAAATTGTAAATTCCTTTTCTTTTGAAGCTTAAGTGGGATTCGCCACACAAACAATTTCATTTCTTTCTTGGCCCAACATTAATGGCCAACAACAACAGACAAGTGTTCCTGAGTGAAATAAAACAAAACTAAAAAAATAATTAAAAAAAAAACAAAACATGCATTAGGGGCAGGACGATCTTGTGATGTGCATCATTTCAGAAATCTTACCAAATCAGTAAATACAAAGATTAGTTACTGTTTTTAATAAAGTGACTAAAAATAGGCATACTTCAGATTTGTATTACAGCGTGGGAGTTTTTCCTGTGTGTGTGTGTGTCGTCTTTCAGGTGATGCTTAGCTAGGATTGCATCAACTGTATCCAGTTCTGCATTGTTTCTTTGTTCTCCATAAATTCACATTGTGTGTTAACTCATTGAATTCATTCATTCATTTCCTATTTAGTTTTATCATTAATAAAATAGGATCATATGAATGTTTACAAATATGTCTGTTTTCTATTCACTGCTTGCACATGAAAAGCATTTCTTTCCCAAACAGAAATTATTTGTTTTTGGACCAACATCTAAATTATAAATCAGAACTACACTACCAGTCAATAGTCTGGATATGCTTTTCCCTTCAATGTAACTGCAACTACAATTTTATTATTAAAGCTCTTTATACATAACAAGGTTGACCAAAGTCCTACAATTTGCAACAATAAGTACATTAAAAATGTAAAATACATTTAAATAAAATGAATTAAAATCAGATCAAAGTAAACTGATCAAAATGTTACATCATTCTGTGAAAAATGTATCTCCAAATGGAAAAGTGTCCATATTTTCACTGGTATTGTATATTGAGAAGTTTAGGAGGTTATTCATAAGTCTACATTGATCACTGTCCTTCTCTGTCCATATTTTTTTAATCAATGTGACATTAAACCACTTTGGGAGCAACAAGTGAAGAAAAATAGTGATTTTAGTAACTGATGAGATGAAGCTAATATATCATGGCTGATGTATTACAAGTTTGAGAGGCAATGATTCAGTCTGATGTACAGACTGCAGGTATTTGCAGCACAATTTTGAAGTAATTAAATATTGACACCGATTTATTTGCTAAGCAAACACATTTTCTGTCATTACTGCTGTTAAATTGAAGTTTCAGAATTTTTACCATAAAGTAAACACTGGCTTATTTAACCTAAAAATGATCCTGAAATCTTGCGTCAAACCTTTTACAATAGAAGTGTATGGCAATGGTGTTGAGTCCCCATGAAGAGACAGTTTTATATTTTCACAGCCGATATTTCTTTTATACCAGTGTGAAACTTTGACATAACCCTGCTTCATGATGTTGAGAATAACGAACATGTATCCACACTAGATTTAAATTTCCTGATGAATCTAAATGATGTATTTACTCTAAATGTTGATACATCTGTCTTTGACAGTGTTTTACCTTTAAGTATCTTCATCAGCAGTTGTCATTTGTGGATGTAATAATATTTTATTTGACCAGATTTCAACAGAGCTCATTTTGAATGTTGAGGTCACTGATCAGGCTGCTAAAACCGACCAATCAGAGCAGGCCGGGCTTTTTTTTTTGCGGGGGGGAATCACAGCTTCCTTAACTTCTGTTAAGCAGAAAGTCATGTATAAAAAAGCTAAAAGCACTGTTCAAGCTTTAGGTACTTTAAGTAGGCATAGTGATCAGTTGTGCATTGTGGGACAGTTTGACGTCATTGTATATGGTTTAAAGGAAAAATGAATCCACACTTGAAATACAAAGTGGCAATCTTGCTATGCAGTCCACATTAAATTGTGAGCAGTGAAGAATAGTTTTTTAAATGCACCTCGCTTCTGACCTGTTTTTATGAAGTCTCATTTAGACAAGGCAAGTTTATTTTTATAAAACATTTCACGTACAAAAAAAATCAAAGTGCTTTTCATAAAATATTAAAACATTACATGAGGTGTAAAGAAAGCATTTAAAAGTAGTTTGATAATATATTCATACGGTCTCAAAAACTGCTGTCAATGTCCATTACTTTCTTCTATAAAAAAAAAAAGTCTTAATTTTTTGATTGCCATTCATTTAAAAAAAAAAAAAAAAAAAAGATGTATTTATAACCTTGTTTTTGTTTTATACAGGCATCTCCAGCAGCCCACGAAAGTCCAACTGCTGATGACTGCACCTGCTAAAAGAAAAGAGGAAATGAACATGAAACAAACAGATAGCATCACGTCTGGCAGTGTTACTGTTGCCAGAGCTGACCAGCCAGAGTTGGAACTACAGGGACCAGCGGGGGAACATGTTAAGGATTCCACAGAAACCAGTGCCACAGAGTGCTCCTTGAAAGAAGAGTTAAAGCCTTCATTGCCGCCAAGTGCATCACCTTCTGGCACATCCGATGACGTTTTAGATCTCTGCAGTGAGCCAATGGGTGACTCGGAGAACCTTCATGTTCAAGAACAGCTGCTTGTCTCTGATGTTCTGTCAAATCATGCAACTGGGGAAAATCCGAATGAATCTGAGCACGAGCTAAACAAGCACATGGTGCATAATCAATCCACGCATAATTAAAAATAAGTTATTCTGCAAATATTTTATGTTGCTTTAACAAGTAAAGGGTTTTTTTTTCAGAATTTTGTTAGCTACTCTTTCAAACCTATATTGCTTAAGTCCTTTTAAAATATAAATCCAAATGAAAAGCCTCCATTAATGCCATGTAAAATTTATTTAAAAAATGTAGCTCATTATTTTGCACCTTGGCTGATTCCAGACCACCGATAGCTTGAATGGTTTTTGCATTTTTGTTATTTCTTAGTCATTTAAAATATTGGTAAATATTTTTGACAGCATCCAAAGTGTACATTAAGTTTGCATACTAATTAGTCATTAGTGTAACTTTAAATCACCATTCAATTTGCCTCCAAAAGTCACTTAGTGGTGTAGAATGTAAATCTCTTTTATTGACTAAGTTCTCTATAAATTATGCATGCAGTGCCCTATTTTTTTTTATTATGTGTGCTGAAATAATGTCATATTTTTTGTCATTGATTGTTGGAGCAGTTTGCATTTTCAATGGAGGACATTTTGACTTTTTATTTTTAAGGAATCCTAGACATCACTGAAATGTTTAAATGGTTTTCAGAGCATTTTTTTACTCATGGCAGAACCGATTTAGCCCATACATCCCATGTCTCCTTCACTAGTATCTGTTGGACAACAACATTTTTTGAGTAATTTATTTTGGCATCCTGCTGCTTTCAAACCAATATAAAAGGCAGACAATTCTGCTATTCTCCAAGAACCAGGTGCCATCTAAGTTTTGTCAAATTTATAGCTTGGGAGAGGGCCTTGAAGAGTCGTTTTAGGAATTTGCTGTAAAAAGCAGTGCAGCACTGCAAATTGTAGATTTGATGTCTTAATGGTTTAAGGCTACAACTTGTTCAAGAAACATATACATGTGGGTACTCGATCTGTTTCATCATTTCTCATTACGTTGCTATCCATTTTTTTTTCCATCTTCCTAACACTGTTAAATATTCGCTTAGCTTTGCATTTATTCAGTAAAATGCAAATTCCCTGTAGCTCTAAGAAAAGTTACACATTTGTATATTTTGTGTATGATATATGTCCAACTCCATAGCTTTTTGAAAAATGATTTTCACTACATAATGTATAGTCGAGAAAAATTTGTAAATACATGAACATTACCTAAATGTTTTGAATACATTCCAATAAAAGGCTGTTCCTCATAAACTTGACATCTATAGACTAAGTCTGGATCAGTGATTTTCTTTTATTTTATGTAAATACAAGACTTTAAATGCAAGACTGGCTTTGATTTGTTGAACGTTTGAATGGCATAGTTTTAAAGTTTTTTCTTCTATCTACCTTGAACATAAACCTACATTTTACTCTGGAGAGCTTGTGGTGTATTTTGAATGTGCTATCTGTACTTCTAATTCTTCTGTACAGATCAGGGAAGTTATGACATATTTGCTCTTAAAAACCTGGTTTTACTTAAATTTATATTACTGTGCAAAAATCATAAGCCACTAATTGTTTCTCCACATATTGCACAGAAGACTTAGAAAAAGTGCAACATTTATTTATAAATCTATCCATCCATTTTATTTTGCTTACCTAAGCTTGGGTTGTGGAGGAAAAAGTCCAGGAGGGAGACCCAGACCTCTCTTCCCTCAGTGACACTCTACAGCTCCTCATGGTGTTCCCAAAGCGTTTCAAAGCCAGAAGGGATGCTTATAATTCCTCCTCTGAATTCTGAGCCTACCGCAGAGTCTCTAACCAGAATGTGAGTGTCTGGAAAATCTCAGCAAGGAGAAATTCTAATCAGACCAAAACATGTACTAACATAAATGAAATTTAGTGAACAAAACTTAAGTTCTTACTGGTAGCCTCATTGCTTCTTCTTTTTGAAGTGGTCTTGTTAAATAGTTCTCCAGATTTATTTATTTGTTGTTTTTATTTATTTGAAACTCTTACATCTGGTCCAAATTACTAATTTTGTACCACTAATGTGTAATGTGAGCTGATATGATATACAAGCTCCTTGAATCCTTGAAGATAATCTGACACTTGAGGTGTGGGTTCTGGGGAGGATTCATTGTAATCATAAATTAGAATAAATCTATTTAATCTATTAACACATAACACAGTCTTTGTGACAGACAGCTAGTTATGTTCATATAAACCAAATTTAAAATATATTCTTTGCTAAACAGTTTGTTGTGTGTAGACACAACACTATCTTATACTTTTAATTAAGTTTCTTTAATATGTTCCTCCTAAAATGGCCTGACAGTATCAATATCTCGACTGACAAATGTGATATGGTAGAGAATATATAAACAAAAAACTTCCAGTTCATCAGAGAGCCTGGGAAATTGTTGTGTAAAAGCACTTTAATAGGCGACAAAAACTCCGACTCCCTGGTTGGAGGAATGTTGCAAAAGGAATTAGTATTTTATTACCACAAACTGAACAAGATATTAATATCAAGACAGCAACTGAGATTTCACTCTTAAAAGGCTTTTGGTTGCATTTTTGACAGCCTGATAAACATTTCTTGGGTAATTGAGTATATTTGCAAGACCGAAGAAATGAGCAGTTGGAAAACAAATATAAGTAGCAGATGTGGTACCAGCCATGATGTCTATGGTACCAGCCAGGACAGAAAGGTGGGAGCCGCGTTTGGAGTTTCCCGGACCTGACGTCACCCTCAACGTTCATTTTTATTGGCTGAACTCAAAGACACGTCGTTTCCAGGACAACAAAACTCCAAACAACTGATACTGGAAGACTGACGCCATCAATTAACTTTTGAAAATGACAATCTAATGGCGACTATTCACAAAAAGTCGTAAAAACAAGTTTGAAAAAGTTTATCTTATACGTTAATAACCAAAGGAATTTCATTGAAGAAAGCGGGAATCGACGGAAAACATTTCAAACATGGTAAATCCCAGTTGCCACACTGGTTTAGCATAATTGCTAATGGAACAGTTAGTCAAGTAAACGCACCGCTCAGCTCAGCGATGTACACTTATATTTTCTGTAACAGAACCGAAACAGGATATGCACCCAGCAGCAGAAGTTGATGGCTCAGCGCCGGCTTCAGGAGCAAGACAAACAGGACGAGGCCCGGCGTTTGGCGAGAGAGCGGCAGCAGCAGGCCAGTCTGAGGGATCAGCAGAGCGCCGAGAGCAAGCGGCACCGGCTGCAAGTGCAGCAGGAGCTGCAGGACCGACAGATGAAGAGCGCTTTGCAACAGGTTGCTTTTTCCTGCTGTTCATTTAAATGTTGGGTAATAAATAATCTGGTATTTAAATACAATTAGCTTAAAAAAAATAAAATTTAAAAAAAAAGTACAGTAGAGTCAGCTGATGTCAGACTTAAATATTTCTAAAGTTTTATTTCTCTGCTCGATGTAAACACAGCTGGCAGGTTTATAAGTATTACAAAGTAGTTGAAATTTCAACAAAATATAAATACTAAAGGGTTTTAATAGTTTCAAGAATGATTATATGATCTTTGTAAAAAATGTACATATTAAATTTTATCAGTGCATTTGTCTTTACAATACAATAAAACACATTAGCTTTACAAACTAATAAATAATTTAATAATAAAAAATAAATATTTAAAAAAAAAAACTAAACTAAACACTGATTTGACTTGAAAATTAATTCTGCTTTCAGTACAGTATTGCTTTACTGTAAATTACTGAAAATGAGCAAGTTGTTTATCTGAAAGATTTGTTCAATATTCCTAATGTGGGTAAACATAAACTAAAAGACACATTAATTAGTACTTTAGCCAGTCTCTATGGGAATGATGGCTCAGCAACTATGAAGAAGTTTTTAAAAATATGTATCTATGTGTATACAAAAAAATAAAAGTCAATCTAATAGAGACTGGCCAAGTCAACTGAGATTCCTCCCAAAAGAATAAGCTCTAGATAACCTGTTGTTATACATACTATTTTTAATGTAGATTATGGCTTTATTGTTAAACTTTTCCAAGCAATCCACCATTAAACACAATGTTGTATTGTCAGTGTGTTGATTGCATGTTTTCTAAGTGCAGATCCAGATAATGAGAAGATGATCTGACTTGCAGGCAGAAGAGGAGAAAATAAACAGGGAAAGGCAGCTTGAACAAGAGGAGAGAATGGCTAAGGAACTAGCCCGCATCAACTACGAGAAGCAAAAAGAAGAGAAAATGAAGCAGTACATTAAAGAGAACAGGTCTCCACAATATTAAATATCCTGACTTATTGGATGTTGTGGGTCAGCTAAGAAATTGTTGTCTAAAGTTTTCAGGATTTTTTTCTCTATTGTTCAGCTTGGAGCTTCGAGAACTTGAATCAAAATTGAGGTGTGCATATCTGAATAAGCAAAGGGCTGCACAGATCGCAGAGCAGAAAGCTATGAGACTTGAGACTTTGGTGAGTAGCCCTCCTTATTTCAGTCATTTTCTACCTCTTGAACTAATAGCCACAAAACAAAAACTTCTATCTACCAATGGGTTGAAGTGACTTACAAATACTTTTAAAATGTGAATTTCAAATACAAAAATTGTATTAAAGAGTTTAGGCTATTAACTGTGTCTTTTCTGTGACATTAGCGTGAAGAGGCAGACTTCTCTCGTAAGATGAAGAATGAACATGAGCGAGCTGCCATTGAGCAGCAGAAGCTGGAGCAGAAACGTCAAGAGGAGCTGGTTCAGTATCAGAAGGAGCTAGAGCAGCAGCTCATGGAGAGGGAGCGCAAGAGACAAGAAGCATACGAAGCGTTCCTGAAAGAGAAGCTTATGGTGGATGAGATTGTCAGGAAGATATATGAGGAGGATCAGAAGTAAGTCATTCATTAATAATACGCTGGAATGTTAAGACATACAAACACATTGTATTTCTGAAAAATAACAAACACTCTTCTGGGACCTCACAGTTTGATGTCAAACAGTGAAGATAGTGTCACATCTTTCCTCTAAAAAAAAAGTAAACTGTTACGGTGTGTTATGGATTTTTTAAAAATGTTTATGTTAAAGAGAGAGACAGTTGAAACTGGAGAAGCTCAGAGCCACTCAGCAGTACATCGAAGAGTTCAAGAGACAGCAGGCCGAGTGGAAGCGCATGGAGCAGGAAAAGATGGAGGCTGAGAACAGACAAATCATGGAGTTCATGATGCAACAGCAGCAAATGGAGGACACCAGAATGACTAAGAATAAAGCGAGGGAGAAGGCTAAGGAGCATCTTCATAAAATGGTTGAGTCTTGTTATTTTCCATATGCTACTTTATACAGCCACACAGTACAGTAACAAAACATCTTTTCTTTCTGATCTCTAGCTGTGTGAGAAGATTGAAGAAGAACGGCAGCAGCGGGAAGAGATCGAGCGAGCACGTGAGGAGTTTTACTTTGAGGAACAAGCGGAGGCTGACAGACAGAAAGAAATGGTAGGGATCATTACTTTATTATCTTGCTTATAAAATGGGCTGAAGTCGGTGTCAGGACAAGCATTCTCGGATGTAATTGATTAGTCTTGTTTTCATTGTTTGGATATATGCCATAGTGTAATATTTCATGACCTGCTGAATTCCAGCGGGTCATCTCAAACTGAGATGTAACCAAACCAAACATCTCAGTTTGGTAACACTCTTGATAAACCAAGATCTCAATTCCAATGTTCATTGTGGTGATCCTTCTCCATTAAACATGCAGACTAGGTGTGCTCTGGAATTTAAATTTATTAGCTGATCTGAAGTATCTTTATAAGCATCTTAATAAAACTTTGATCTAACAGGAGGAGATGGAGAGGAAGATCAGACAGAGGCTGATGATGCAGCAGACTTTCCAGGAGCAAATGGCTTTCAAAGAGATGCAGAGGCAAGCAGAGAAAGAGGAAGAGGAGGCCTTCAGAAAAAGGATGATGGCTAAATTTGCAGAGGATGATCGGATTGAGCAGATGAATAACCAAAAACGGCGCATGAAGCAGCTGGAACACAAGCGTGAGGTGGAGAGACTGATAGAGGCCAAAAGACGGCAGCATGAGGCTCACCTGGTATTTACCACACTGTGTACACATTTACATCAATATGAAGGTAGCACTAAAGGAACTGTACTGCCATGAGTTCTTCCACATGTACTGCATGTTGGGGGACAGCAGCCAACATAAACATATGTCTCCACTGCTGTAGCCCTATCAATGAAAGTATCCTACACACAGAAAATTAGATTTATTTGGGGCGGCTGTAGCTCAGCAGTGGTCTTTCAACTGGAAAGTTGGGAGATCGATTCCAGGCTTCCCCTGACTGTGTGTCAAAGTATCCTTGGGCAAGACACTGAACCCTAAGTTGACCCCCAATGTGCCTATCGGGGTCCAAGTGTGTATGAGTGTGTGTGTGAATGGGTGAACTTGACAAGTAGTGTAAAACGCTTTGAGTGGTTGGGATGACTGGAAAAGTGCTATGTAATTACAAGTTCATTTACTAAGTCTATTTATTTAACAGAACACATATCAGCATCATAAAAGACTTCCTTTGCTGAACAAGATTTTCTATCTTTTTAAGGAACTGGAGGCTAAAGAAAGAGCAATTGAGGAGGAGAGGGAGGCAATGCGTAGAAAGATAATTGAAGAAGAGAGGCAGAGACTTTTGAAGCATCATGCAACTAAACTCTTGGGATACCTTCCTAAGGTATGAAGCAGTTTGTGAACATTTTACTCAGCTTTTTGGTATTGGTCAATAAAACCAATGAACTGTCGATGCATCCATTTTCAGGGCTTGCTCCGTGAAGATGACCTGGAACACTTTGATGAAGATTTCAGAAAAAACTTTGAAAAACGTCGAGCTGATATCTTCTCTGATGATGGTTGGGACGGGGATGATTAAATTTTTCCAGTTCGCCTCCAGATGTTTAAAAGTCACAGTGATTGAGTTGCAGTTTTTATTGACCAGTAAATTTTATGTCAATAATATTTTTGATGCAGCTGTTTTCGATTAAAATAATGACAAAAGTTATCAAAACGCATGTTTTTATTTGGAATATTTTGACAGTACATTTATTAAAATCTCCTCAATAAGACCTGGCCACTCAGTCTGATTGGGTTTAAGTGAACAACTAAATACTTCATTCAAAATCTAGATTTTTAAAATGTTCAATCAAATTCTGAGATAGTTAAAACTTGTTTTTAACTCCACAGCATACAGAATAGTCTTTAAAAAGGAAAAAAGCACTTTTTTGTCTTGAAAATCTTTGAAGTCATGACTTCCCCCAGTCTAGAGCTTTCATGAACTCGTCTTCTGTGAAGGACAGCAACTTGGCAGCTTCAAAGTGCATCTGCGCAAAAAAAGCCTAGTTTAGATTTAAATTAAAAGCTATATTTATTTACATTATTGAATAACAACCTAGCATAGAAACACTTACCTTTTGTTTTTTGAGAATGTCAATCAGCTTGAGTTGTTTCTTGAAACCCACAATGAGTTCTGCTTTCTGTTTCTTAAGAACTTTATTTTCAGCAAGTAGATTTTCCTTACTCTCCTGTTTCTCGCTTATCTTGTCCTTATTGAGAGAATATGAAAGTTGAAAAGAAGAAACATGAAATTTGAAGAGAATCTCACTGTCTGAATTGAAGAGTCCATTGCAAAATAGCAACCTTATAACAGTGTATCTTTTTCACCACATTAAACATTTAAACATGGATAATGCATTATAACATATCACAAAATCACACTGTACCAAGATTGTCAAATATATCCATAATATAAAATTCAGCAGCTACATATAAAAGAATCCGAGTTCACTGGACTGGTCTGTGTCTCAGTTTTTATGTCAGAAAAAGTAAAAGAAAAGTAGTCCAGTTTTCAGTACTACTTTACTCATCATTTTAGACCATAAAACAATTGTATTGAGACAGTTGTGGGGAAAAAGTTGTATAGTATACTGTATGTGTCTTGTATGCAATTTGTATTACTGTGTGATTATATTATTACATAATCTTAAATAATAGGGATTGTATTTATATATATTTTATATCTTACTATTTTTTATTTCATTTAAAAGCCCAACCAGGAACAGGGGTTGCTTATTAGCTTAATTGTCTGTAGTATATATACAAAAAATTTGTGGTTCTATATGTCCTCTATTTCTTTGCATTGTTCCCCATAAATAAACAATTTTTTAAAACAATTTTGTACCCATATAATCAATTCACAAGAATACAAGCATCTTTCTATTAATGACCTAAAGGTCTTCACATTCCCCTCACTGCCAGCAAGACGACATTTACTTTCCCTCCTGGAAGTCAAGTTGTGCTCCTTTTGTTATTCAGTGGCTCTGTAATTTAATGTCAGTTCTCAAACTTGAAAAGCACATTATTTTATAACTTTAACTTTGTACATGTAACATATTTGTAGGCCTGCAGTAATTTAACCAAGGATGTGTGTTTACCGGCAGTGTCATGCTCTTACTTTGTTCATCTGTTTTGCTTGGTTAAGTTGAGTCTTTAATCTCTCCACCTCCTCCAAAGCTCTGTTCAAGCGAACCTCCACAGTGCTGTGGACAGCTGCTGCTTGTTTTTGGGATCTATTCAGATTATCTATTTCCTACACAGAACAGAACCAGAATGTAATCATGTCTGGGAAGCTGCCAGGAATGTGGATGATTGTCAGGTTTCAGATAATTCAGAAATGTTATAACACATTAAAAAAAAAAAAAAGATCATATTATATACCTTATGTAAAGCAGACACTTGCAGTTGAAGACCATCACATTTTTTAGCTGAGTCTTCAGCTACAGTTTTGTGCTTTTCTATTTGTGTTTGCAGGATGTTTGTGCTTTTCTGAAGTCTGGCTCGATCTTCTTCAAGCTCTTTCACTTTTGCAGTAAGTTTAGCATTTTCATCATCCTGCAAAAGTAAAAACATTTATCATCAACATTTGAAGGTAACAGCCATCTATTATAAATACTGATCTAAAAACCTGTGTTTAAATCATTGCCGACTTGAATATATCATGGCATGGTGCAGACTCTTAAGTGCTGCAAAGATGACAATCCATTCAACAACACCAACAATAATTATAACTGAAGTAATTATTTTTACAGTACCTTCTTATAATATTCACATGACAGCTGATCCAGCTCTTCTTGCATAATTCGTAATTTGGCCTTAAAAACTCGAATTTGGACATCTGAAGCATCTTGCAAGAAAAGCACAATTAACATAAGACTTAAAATAATATGGAAAAAGGCACATTTCAAAGAAGGTTCAATTTAGGATTTTTAAGAGTGAAAATTAACCATTAAAGTTTTTTTATATTGATAAATATAACAAATAATATGAATCTGAAATACTGGCAGAAGGAGATGACAGACATTATATAAAATAGACTATTGCACTGGTCTTGCTCAATTAATTGTAACCTGAAGTGGAAAAATGTCTTAATAAACTCCAGTCTAAATCATTATTTTATCAATTGATCAGTCAGAGTTTGTTCTTTGTCGTTTGTTTTAAATAACATAAACTTTACCTGATACTATGTTTCCGTCAGCGTAGGACACATCATCCATGACATTTTCATGAGCATCAGCATCATTCATCTTGTCCTCCACAATCTGAATTGTCTTTGCCAAGAAAGAATAATTTTCTTCTACAGCTGGATCCACACGAAACTCCTTTGATAGTCTAAAAGCAGCAGACATGGACTTTTAAGGGCCCTCTAAGTAAAGATTAAACAACAAGGAGATGTGCATGGTTTCAATGCATGATATAGAGTCTAGAGCACCACGACATGAGGAAAATAATGCATGCCAGTTGGCATTAGAATTATTACTGTCCATGGTATGAAGAATATCATTAGATATGTCAGTCAGTCAGTTAATTTTTTAACCACTTGTCCAATTAAGGGTCGCTGGGAAGCTTGAAGCTATTCCAGCAATCAGTGGGCGAGAGGCAGGGTACACCTTGGATAGGTCGCCAGTCCATCACAGTGATAGAGATGTATGTAACATTTTGAATAAAATACAAATTCAAACTCACGCTGTTTTACCGTCAAACTTCTTTCCTTGTTTCCCAGCTGAAGTTTTTCTTGCCTGTGATGTGACCTGTTTTTTGATGACTACCTAAGAAACGTTCAAACAAATAAGACGACCATATGGATTTTGTTGTGAACAGAAAGTAGCCCCAAATTATGACTTGCAAAATGTGTACAGGTTAAGAAACATAGAGACAAAATAACTACATTCTAGACCAATACCTTCATACCAGGATCCTGCACAGTGCATGGTTGAGAATTTTTTATTCTGGAGCTGAAGAGATGGACAGAGTGAAACATAGAAAGATAGATACATACCAATAGTCAATTAGCATAATTGCAAAAGTCATGTTTTAAGGTTTTATAGGGAAATAATGTTAAGTGGAGTGAGGCATTTATGTCAGCCAGTTAGCCAGTATGTGACTTAGGCTATATTAATAAGAGGCTAACAACACCTAGTGGACAGTAGATGTGTTATTTTGCTGTGGATATTTGCAATGGTGAAAGAAAATTAACCAGAAAAAAAGTGTCATGCCATTCTTAGATATTTCTTACCTTGAATCCTCATCATCTTCAAAATCTGAGAGCAGGACATTTGATAGAGACTTTGATAGAACTTCACTGTGTTCCCTCTATAATGTGATAAATATGGAGAATCAGATTCATCTTTTTAAATGCTTTTATATATCTAGAGTTGCTGTAATCTCCCAATCCAGTCCCATCAGCTGGCTCTTTTATTACTGGTACAGTATTTTGACAGATGTGCTGCGCTCTCTCTCTCAAATGTGTAAAAAAATATGTTCAAAACTCACCATAAGTTGCTCTGCTTGTCTCACTAGATCTGCTGTTTTGGCTTCCAGCTCTGCATTTACGAGTCTAATAAAAAAAAAAAAAGATGATGCAGAAGAAACTAATTTTATTTATATTTTGGTATTAAACATTTTAAAGTTACAAGATGTAAAATTAATTCAATCAAATAATAATCAAATCAAATTTGATTTATAGTGCTTTTCAGGCCAAGAAGCAACACAAAATGCTTTATGTAATAAAAACAATGTATGCATATTAAAACAAGCCATTTAAAATTAGGCCAGTTATTGAACAAAAGTCTGTTTCAAGGTTCAGTATATTAATATGTGCTACGATTGAAAATCTACACAACATGGATTAAGTTATAGGCTTAGGTAAACAACCAACTAATGCGGAATGAGTATGACAATGAATGTATTGGATGACAAATTTTGTCAGAGAAATATGTGTCCTGGGAAAGACATGCTAATCGTTTTTTTTTTTCTAAATTTAGAAGAAAAAAAAAAGAGATAAAAAAGATAAGAGAAAAGACAACCCTACTTGTACTCTTCTTCCTTTGCAAAAAGATCCTCTGTGAGCTTTTTTGTTGGACCAGGTACTGATTTTGCAGTCTTCTTGGACCTCTCAGCCTTCGTGGCAAAAGATGCCTGGGCCTTGTTCTACAAAATAACACAGGGGAGTAAAATTTATTACATTAAGAAAAATTTCATGATGTGAATGTATTTTAGTGTCACGTGTCTTGATTTATTGTGTTCAGCAAATTATAGAAAATTTGTAAAACTTTTTAATTGCCGCATTTACAAATTTTAACCTTTGTGAACCTTTTAACAGGTTATGGATAAATAACTGAGCAGGTTAAGAAAATGACTTTATTAAGAATGGAAAAAGTGGAAGATGTTGTACTTACACTTGTCAAGCACAAAACACCTCCAAAAAGTACAAAAAGAGTAGCATATTCATTCACATTCACTCTTCACACTGTAGACCTTAGACTTTCAGTAAAATCTGAATCCTGTCAGCTGCAGAAATGCAGTTGTAGGATGTATCATAGATGGACAAGAAAGTTAGTACAGAGAACAGCTTATTGAATTTTTGAGGTGGTGTGAAAACAATCACGTAATCTTGAACACAAACAAAACAAAAGATCTGATTGTTGATTTTTAATAAACAAAACAGTGCATCCTGGGCAAAGAAGTGGAGGTGGTGGAGGAATGCAAGTACCTTAGACTTCAGCTAGAAATACAGATTGGAGTGGAAATACAACAGAAGACATCTACAAAAAGAGACAAAGCAGATTCTACTTCTTAAGGAAGCTAATATCATCTGTCTGCCACCAAAATGTTGCAAATCTTCAACAAGTCTGTTGAAAGTGAAAAAATCTTCATTACATCAATCTGGGAAGCAGCATCAGAGTCAGAGACTGCAATAGACTAAACAAACTGACCAAGAAGGTCGGTTCTGTGTTCTGCTGGAGTTTATTGCCCTGGAAAGATGGCTGCAATAGGCGATGAAGATAAAGGAAAATTCAAAGCATCCTCTGCACATCATAGTGAAGAAACAGTGTGTTCAGGTTGTGGCTTCAAGTCAAATACTATATAACATAACGTAGATCCTTCCTGCCAGCAAAGACAAGGCAACAATAGTATCTACAAATAAAATATAGTTTAGTTTTTAATATCTTAATAAAAAGTATCGCTGGGATTAATAAATGATGTTTCATTTAATTTCACAAATATTTTTTTAAAATAAAAATAAAAAATCGAAACCAAATAATCTACTTTGTCAGAATATAAATGGAATACTGCTGTTAATAATAAATCATTTTAAAAATTTGACCATGTCACATATTTTTGACAATATGGAATAAAGTAACACTGTGACATGACGCTATTTCTCAATCATCGTGTTAGCGGAAGAAGATCCGTTTGAAAAAGAAGTGTGAAGACTTCGTCAGATTAAAATAAAGGGATTAAACGTTTGGTGAAAGCTTAAAAACTATTCTGTTTGCATATACGAGGCACCAAAATAAAAAATAAACCTCTTTACACCTGCAAAACCTCGGTCGTTACCTTTTTTCCCAAACTTCTTTCGGCCATTGTGACATACAGTAGAAGCGATAGAGTTGAGGTTGCATAGCAACAACAGCAAGCGCGCAGTACGGAAGCCCCTCAGAGACCATTTTAAAAAATTGCTTTAGTAAATAAATTGGGGGGCGGGGGGTTGAAAAAGTATTTGTGAAACAGTTTTTCTCTCCTTACCTATGTTTCTTACTCATTAATTACTATTTTGCCAATTTGGCCCACTTGGGCTGAGTTCAGTTACACTAATCACACCTAAGCCTGATCACTGCCAAATCTGTTCAATCAAGAAATCACTTTAATAGAATTGTCTAAGAAAGTGAAGTAGAAAAGTGAAGATTAAGAAAAGAAACACTTTATGCTGCCATCCAAATAAATTTAAGAACAAGTGAGAAACAAAGTGATTGAAATATGAGTTTGGAAAGGGTTACAAAGTCAGCTCTTTAGACTCCAGTGAACCATAGTCAAACCCATCATCCACACAGGTAGAAAACTGGGAACAGTGGTTAACCTTCTAAACAGTGGTCAGCCTTTCATAGCTAGCTCAAAGAGCACAACAGAGACTCATCAAAAGAACCCAGAAAAATATCTAAAGAACTGCTGGCCTTATTTGCCTTAGTCATAGTCAGTGTTTATGAAATGAAATGAAAAATACTTTATTAATCCCCAAAGTGAAATTCAATATTGTAGTATATGGTGTTGTTCCGGAGGCTGATGGCTGCTGGCAGGAATGATCTTCTGTATCTTTCAGTCTTGCATCGGACCTGAAGAAGCCTCTCACTGAACACACTTTGTTGTTCCTTCACTGTGTTGTGGAGAGAGTGTGAAGAATACTCCATCATCTTCATCAGCTTGTGCAGCATTATTCTTTGTGATTTTTTTTTATTTTTTATTTTTATTCTTTTTTTTATGATTTTTATGATTTAACAATAAGAAAGAGACTGGGCAAAAATGGCATCCTTGGGAGAGTTCCAAAGTGAAAACCACTACTGACCAAAGAGAACACAAAGGCTTGTTTAACATTTGCCAAGAAACATATTCAGGATCCCATAAGACTTTTAGAAAAATATTCTTCGAACTGATGAGACAAAAGTTAAACTTTTTTAAAGGTATGTGTCCCATTATATTCTCTGAATCTTTTGATGATAGACTGAAGATGATAAAATTCCTAAAATCATTTTCATTGTATGTTGAGAAACATTCTTTTTAATCTGTTGGATTACCTGCTTAGATGTTCACAAAGTGGTGATACCTTGCCCCAATAATTGCTTGTGAACAACGGAGGTTTTGGGGATGCACCTTTTTATTCCAAGTCATGACACTAACCGGTGTTCGGTTAACCTGTTCACCCATCAAATATTGTTTTTTATTTTTATTTGTTTTTAACATTCATTAACTTTCCCAGTCTTTTGTTGCCACAGTCCCAGCTGTTTTTTATAATGTGTTGCAGGCAAAAGAAAGTTTCAGTTTGAAAATTAAATATCTTGTCTTTGTAGTGTATCTAGGTCTTGCCAAAGGATTTGCAAATCACTGTATTCTGTTTTTACTCACGTTTAAATGTCCCAACTTCTTTGGAATTGGAGTTGTTAAAAAAAAAAAAAAAAAAAAAGGTAAATAAAAATAACAACAAGAAAATAGCACATTATGTAAGGATGTAATACTGGAACTATGATTGTCTGTAAATGCTCTGCTGCACCTGCACCAGAATGATTTGTATTGCTGTGGCGCAGTGGAAGGTCATGAGCTGAGCTGCTCATGTGAAGAAAACAATGGTCTTGGCCGTTGTAAGAAGGTATTTACTGCTTCTTTTTTTTTTTTTAAGCAAATAAAGCACCATAAAAATGGGGCTCTGGAATCCCTGTGTTTAAATTTACAGACAATCAACCAATTTCTGTTCACAAAAATGTAAGTAAGTGTAAAAGTTCAATTCTTGAGGATAACGTAAATAACATAGAGATAAATATTCAAATCTGCAGTCCTATGGTGTCAGGGATGACTTTTGCTCACATCTTGTTTTTGATGCTGGACCTCCCCAGTGCGCATGCGTTAACTCCAGCAGCTACTACTCACCGTGCACATGCAGAGAAATCCCACAACGTGCAGGGCAGAGCACATCGCTACTTGTTTTTCAGCTGTCAGACTTACTGTTTTTACACCAGCTTTTATCTATATCCATGAACTGCGCCAGGTTTGACAGCGGCTCGTAGTCCAGTTGCACAGCCTCTAATCCTAACAAGAGTCGGGACTTGAGACGAGCGATGTCGAAGGGGGACCGGGTGGCAACAACAACAACAACAGGGCGCGCTGCTGTCCCGCTAGCATCGCAACGTCCTCCGGTTCATGTTGTTTAACCCTGTCTGGCGACTGCAGCCATCCACGCCCTCCGTGCTTTTCAGTCCAGTCCAGTCCTTGTCCGACGCTTACCGTGATGGCCGACGAGGACCCCCAGCAGATGGACCGCGGGGCTGGGAGCCTGCCCGGCCTTCTGCCCGGACTGCAGGTTGCTGAGGCCAGCACGCTGCAGCTCAGGATCAAGAACTCCATCTGGTGAGGTGTACAAATGCTTCTGTGCATGATTTGAAGTTGACAGGGTTTTATTTGATCAGTCAAAGGTTTATCACGTTTTAGATCGCTATTATCATCCCTTTTAACTTTTCACATTGTGGGAAGGAGAGTGAGTGTAAGAATACTTTAATGATGCAAAAGCTTTTGTACAGGTTGGCTTTATTGGATTGTAAAGAGGCAGAACATTTTAATTTCAAAACAAAATATTTTAAATTATACACTAATTCACATCATGTTCTCTCACGTGTTAACCTTAGGTTTTATACAATGATCCTTGTTGTATAAATTGACAGTTTATTATGAGTAATGGCCAACCTGTATTATGTAGTTACTACATGTATGTTAAACTGCAAACAAGATTTTTTAGCTTAAGCTGGTCAAATGTGAACTGATTCAAACTTTTATACAGCTAAATTTAGATCAGTTTAATATTTTACAAGTTGATAATATTTAAATGACTAATCTAGAAGTAAAAGCCATTTTCAGATAAAAATATAATTTAAAAAAAAGCAGTGTTTTCTGAAATTTGGTCTAGAAAGATAGCTTTAGATTTGAAGTTTTCAAGTAAACATGTATCTGAAAGCATAGATTGGAGTGCTAAACTGGACATTAACAATCCCCATTTTTTCATCATTCTTTTGACTAAGCGGCTGCCTGTGTTGGAGTCACTACACTGCAGTAATATAGTATACAGCAGCATATGAACTGAGTATTGTGTGAATAAATGTCCAGGACAGTTTAGAAATCAGCTGCTCAGCTCCAGAGGAATGATCATCTAGTGTCTGTGTTGTACAGTGGAAATATGAACAATTTAAAGGTTAAGGAATGGGACAGTATAAATAAAAAAGCAACATTTCAAAATAATCCTTATATTAGCATAATTTTCATTTGAGTTTAATATGTGGGGAAGGACACATGAAGTCTTTGGGTTTCAAACCCAGGGCAGCGTGCAGGGCACACTTCATTACACAATTATGTTTAATGGACTGTTTGAGAAAGACGGGGAAGAAACTTTAACTATTATCTCTTTTAATGTAAATAACTGCCCCATTTCCTCTAGTATCCTCCAATACTTTTTTCCCTGGAGAAGAAGGGTGGGAGTCATCTGCTCCTGTTAGTTAAAGAACTGATCAGCTCTCAAGAGTTCCCTTATTTTTAAGGGTAAACTCTTGACATGTACAGTGGCAATATCTAATTTCATGTGTACCTAAGGAGGAAAGTATAGTTGTAGATGGCTCCTTATTTTGCTAAGATACAAACAATAGAATAAAACACTAGAAGACCTACAGAAGGAAAATTACCAGGACACTTTTCATGACACACTGTCATTCTTCCCACAAAGCTCTGTTTTTTCTTTCAAATGGCGTTTTGATTACAAGATTAAATATTAATGACCCTGCAACTAAATACTCTGAACATTCATGACAGCATTTAATCTTTTTCAGATTGCTTGTGTGCTTTTTATTAATAGATGAGCATCATTGTCTTACAGAATAAAAATGAACATTATTCATATACATGTGAATTTTTTATATCAACAAATAGTTTAATTGTTAGGATAATAATTAACTAGTTGATTTCCTTAATAAAGCCTTAGTTTGACACTCTAATTGTTATCAATGTCATTTTAACAACTCAATTCAAAGGAGCCTAAATAATAATACAAATACATAAAAGAGTCTCTTTGTTCTTGTCTCCTAATCTTCACCCTGAGTGAAATGGGAATCTTGCTTCATAACTTATCTTCAAGTCTCTTCTGATTCCTGAAGAAGACAGAGCTTTGTTATTGGGCAACAGAGCTCGTTGGTTTTGGGCCTCACTTTCACCTGACGAACAAGGCCATTTTTGTCAGCAATCGTCTCCACAATTTTCCCAAGTGGCCATGAATTTCTTGGTGATGTATCATCCACAATTAGCACCATGTCACCAACACAGAAGTTTCTTGCAGGTGTAGTCCAACGCTGACGTTCTTGAATCTTTGTGAGAAATTGCTTGCACCAACGTTTTCAGAAGATATCTGCCAGGTATTGAACCTGTTTCCATCTGCGAGTAACGTATTGTCTTTATGAAACAGTCCTGGGGGTAACTCAGGCTTGACCTTGAGCAACAACAGATGATTGGGCATTAAGGCCTCTAGGTTATGGAGGTCTGGTGTTGCCTTTGTGATGGGCCTACTGTTTATGATTGCTTCTGCCTCACAAAGTAAGGTATGAAGACCTTCTTCATCCAAACGTTGTTCCTTTACTACAATATTGAGGATCTTTGTTATTGAACAGATTATTCGGTCCCAGCTTCTTCCGTGGTGAGACCCTGCTGGTGGGTTAAAAGGCCATTAAACACCTTTCTGTTGCAAGGGCGTCTCAATCTTGCTGGTGTTCCATTCCTTGATCAACTTCTTGAGCTCACTATCAGCTGACTGGAAGTTGGTTCCGTTGTCTGAATACATCTCTCTGACTTGTCTTCTTCTGGTGAGAAATCTTCTGAGTGTGTTGAGACATGCATCTGTGTCTACTGAAGACGCCATTTTTTAGAATCATAGCTCGTATGGCAAGACAGGTAAAGATAATGTCATATTTCTTTACTTGTCCTCTCCCTCTTTTAACCTGAAAAGGGCCAAAATAATCAATCCTAGCTCTTGTGAATAGAGGATCATCGGGCAGGCATTTTGGAAGATCTGCCGCAAGTTGCTTGGCAGCAGTTCCATGTTGTCTTTTACAGATGACACATTTAGGCAGGAACTTTCTGATGACTTCATTGGCTCCAGGGACAGAATCTTTGACGTAGTTGAGCTAGCATGTGATTCCTTCCAGCGTGAACTGTAGATTCATGGATGTGTCCCAGCACAAGCTTAGTGATATGCAACTCTTTAGGCAAGATGGCTGGCTGTTTGGAATAGTGAAGTATTGCAGCACGGCTTAGCCTTCCAGCAACTCTTATGACACCATCTTGGAGCACTGGATTCAACTTATAGAGTGAGCTACTTTTCTTTACCATCCAACAATCCTTTAGTATAGCCAAGTCTTCCTTGAAACTTTGCCTTGGACAGTATTTCACAATTTCCATTTTTGCTTCTGTCAAGTTTTGGCATATTAGGTTCTTTACTTTGAAAGTTCTCTTGAACTCAATCATTCAATCTTCTTCTCCTAACATCTTCAGTTCCTTTCTTTTTGCTGTCAGTTCTTTGAGCAAATCTTTCAGTTTCAGAAACCAGGCAACATCACGTTTCAACTTTGTCTAGGAAGAGTAGTGGCTCATCAAGTAATCCATGGAATATTTGGGCTCATGTGACTGGATGACATAAACCTGAGCCCCCCTTTTGATGTCTGGATTGTTGATATCCAGCATCACAGGATCTGGATTTGTGACTGGTCTTGTGAATCAAGCAAGAAACTTGGTCTTAACAACCAGCTCTTGTTTCTCAAAAATGTTTCAACTGTCTGTCCTTGTGAGACACGATCAGCTGGATTCAGAGCGCTACTGATGTATCTCTATTGTGATGTCTCAGAGTGCTCCAGAATTGACGAGACTCTGTGAGCAACAAATGTCTTGAATCTGGCACTCCCACTCTTCAGATACCGTAACACAGCTGTGCTATATCTCCAAAACACTGATTCATGGAGCTCCAGCTCAAGTTCCTTTGTCAGAAGCTTGTCCATTTTTACAGCAACTGTAGCTGTAGTCAGTTCCATTCGTAGGGTGGTTGGAGACTTTAAAGGAGTGACCCTCATTTTTTCCATAACCAAGATTGATTGAGTTTCACCAGCTGCAGAGTGCAGTAGCAAGTAGCTTGTTGTTCCATAAGCATCTTAGCTTGCGCCCGCAAAGTGATGAAGCTGGGCATAGACTAGTGTACCAAACTGCTTCGACTTGAAGCATTTGTCAGCTCAAACTTCTCAAGCTCTGGCAGACTTGAGATCCACTTTTGCCAGCTTTTAACAACACTGTCTGGCAGTGCATCATCCCAGCTATACTTCTGTCAACATAAAACCTGCAGGTTTTTTTGCAGGGAGTATTACTGGAGCGAAAAAGCTCAATGGGTCAAAGATGGAACTTAGGAGGGAAAGCAGGCCTCTCCTTGTATGTGGTCAATCTTTGAGGTTGATCTTGAACCTGAACTGAACCAACTTGGCACTCCACTGGATACCCAGTGCTCTTTCCACTGGTGAGATGTCTTCGTCTAAATCCAAATTCTGAAACCCTTGTGCTCTTTCCTTCTCCGGAATAGAGTTGAGAAACTTCCTGCTGTTACTTGACCACTTTGTCTGTCAAAATCTACCCTTTGCCAGCATGTCCTTCAATCCAGTACATAGGTTGATAGCTCTATCTTCATCAACAGATGACTTAAGACAGTCATCCATAGGGCTGCACAATTAATCGTTAAAGAATCGCGATCTCGATTCATACTTGTATACGATCTCATTTTCAAATGATGACAAATTTTAAAAAAAAAAGACCACGAATGTACCGCATTTCGAACTGGGACATGACCTGTATCAAAACAAGCGCTCCCTCTTTCTCCCTCAACAAATGACAATGGTGGATCTGTATACTACATGACGCAGATGCCGGCTGGTAGGAAAAAACTTGGCGACTTTCTTGCGAAATGTGGTGACTTTCCAAACCCCCTTGGCGACTTTTTTTTGTTAAAAGCGACTAGCGACAAATCTAGCAACTTTTACTGGAGTTATTGGAGACGTTTCTGGTGTTTTGGTGACTGACTTGAAAGCACATATTCTTTAGCAGTTACTGTCACGAACAAGCAGCGGGACCCCCTCCCCGTCCTAAAGCACTCACAGCCAGCCAGTCTCACAGTCGGCTCCGGCTGCTCCTCAGAGGAGCAGAGAGGACACCTGCACCAGTACAGTCAAAATGAATAGTGCATGTGCAAATCCACCGCTGATCCCACCCTGGCTTACAGAGTGGGATGTAAACTAGCATAATTTCTGTTGTCTCTATTTGGTCCATTTAGATTGTTAATGTCCAGTTTAAATTGGCCATTAGTGTGTAATGTAATGGACGTCGTAGGAGAGAGGAATAATCTGGGAGAAACAAAAGACGAGTCAAAACCACCCTAGATAGGTTTAGTACTATGAATAAACTCTTTTCTGTTGTTTTTTTTAAAGTTTTTTTTAAATTTTGCCTTTGAAATAGGCTATCACTTTTTTAAAAAAGTATGTTTTGAATACCTTTAGACCCACATTGCTTAAATCACTTTTGTCCTCCATTGTTAAATGTCAGAATATCATATTTAACCAAAGGACCGCTGTGTGAAATTTCTAGCTTCATGTCCAGCCCTCTTGTTGTTTATATTTTAAGAAACATACCTACCACTCATCACCTTATGCACAGAAAAAATATTGTTCAAAAATGTTACTATTAAAATTATTCAAAGGTTATGTGTAATAGAAGACAAGAGAGATATTTACTTTGTTTATGTTCAGTGTCAACTGTTTGCAAAGTTGATGTGCTGGTAATACGTGCAATAAATATTTATAGTGGAAAAAAATCGTGAGAGAATCGTGATCTCAATTCCAAGTAAAAAAATCGTGATTCTCATTTTATCCAGAATCATGCAGCCCAAATGCTTGTTGAATAGTATGTTTTGTGCCTGATTGTCCACCTTCAGTTGCAATGATACCATTCACTTCTTGAGCGTACTTGTATTTTTGCAAAACTTCCATCTTTGCATCAGATTCATCAAGGGCAGTCTGCATTGCATGCATTTCCTTTCTAGCCTTTATTGCAGCCTCTATTTTCTTTTACTGGGCTTCAAACTCTGCCTCTTCCTGCTCAATGGCTAACTTTTCCTGTAAAGCTGCTGCCTTAGCCTTTAACGATGCCCGCTCTATTTCTACCTTTAATCTGACTGGAGACGATATTGAGACTGTGCTCCCACACCGCAGACCTGCTGTGACGTTTGACAGTCAACTTTGAAGAGGCAGACCTTGAATCTGCAGGTGATACCTGTTTATCATATTCTTAAGCCTGAACAGCACATTCCAATACATCCTACATCCATTTCTCACTCTTCCAGAAGAAATAATTTATTACCTTATTCTTCGGATCAAACCAGCTCCTTTGATTAGCTACAAATTCCTCCTCACTCATTAATTTCTCCAAATCTGAATTTACGTCCGAAAACTACTGATGGAAGCCATTGAAGTCAACACGAGGCTTATTTTCAACAGTGTCAACATTTTCATCATCTTCCATTAATTGTTCAATATGATTCATTAAGCTAGTTAACTGTGATAGCTTGGTTGGATTTGTTCATTTATGCGTTCTTCTAGGGCCTTCGCAGTCATTTTTTCTGTATGTTTTCCAATGTCCTGCTCCCCCATGACAAGCAAAAGTTTCACATTTTATCCACAAAAATGTCAAAACACCAAGCAGTTTAACACCCAAAAATGTGTTTCACTTCGTCCTTCAATAGAAAAATTATCCTTATTATTTACTTGCATATTTCGGTCTTTCTGTCCTCCGTAGACTGCTTTGAATTAACATCCA
Source organism: Telmatherina bonti (assembly GCF_933228915.1). Classification (NCBI taxonomy): domain Eukaryota; kingdom Metazoa; phylum Chordata; class Actinopteri; order Atheriniformes; family Telmatherinidae; genus Telmatherina; species Telmatherina bonti. The sequence goes on along the minus strand of NC_136619.1, from coordinate 24,064,761 downwards.
GCAGAGTTCCGTCTTTTTACTTGGTTTAATTCCACCCTTTTCTGAGTTTGTCAGGCTATTCCACAATTTTTATTCCTTGAAGAGCGAGTTTTTTGACTGTTGTAGTTTTCTTAATAAAGCCTTAGTTTGGCACTCCAATCACTCGTAATCCACACAAAAAGCAAAAAAAAAAAACTCCAAAGTATCCACAGGATTCAGCTGAATAGTTTACTTGAAACTTTGACAATAATTTGTTCAGCAGTTCTCCAAAGTATTAAAAAACAAAATTAAAAAAATAATATTTACAAGAAATTAAAGATATTGAGAGGTAAAAAAAAAACTGTGTGGCTCTCCTCCACACTTGCCTGACTGTCTGCTCTGGTGCCGAGCCAATCTTATATGCAAAACATCGTGGAGTCACAGCATCCTCTTCTAAACTACAAGCCATTCTTACATTAATTTAACAAATCATAATCAAGTTATAATAGTTTTAAATAAGATGAAATGTTAAATATGTTGAAAATAAATACAAATTCTTGACATTCCTAACTTAAATTCTTAATTAACAAAAAATGTATTTAGGCTCCTACAACTAGCATATGTTGCTTTTTACAAAAATTCAAGAATGCTGACTCAAAGACTTGTGCATAAGTATAATAAAGTAAAGCAAAGTCGATTTTAGTATTACAAAGGTTTGTGTAAGAAGTTAATTGTGTCTAATTAGAAGCTAATTATAATGCACCGCTTGTGTGAGAGTGGAACTGCTGTATGGTTCATATGACAAATCACCTTCTGCCTTTGACTACAAGTGTGTGCTGCATCTGTGTTTACAGTTGTTCAAAGCCATTATCTGACCTTTTATTTCTGACTAAACCCAAGAGCTATCATTTAAATATCAAGCAGTCTTAAAATGCCAAAAGGCTCTGTGACCAGAGCAGATCATAGTGCAGATGACTGCAGGAAATACCACGTCACTAGGCATGTACCACCTTATCAATAATGTTTCAGGAAATTGATTGTTGGTTTTGCTTATTAAATGTTAACTTCTTAAGAAGACCAGAACATGAAAATATAGATTTGTCTACATTTCTTAGAGACTTCCTGTTTGCTGCATGGCAGTTGTAATCAAGGTCAGTACATTCATTTGCGCCTTTCTTCATATGAAGTGTTGGTCAGCAGTGCCGTGCTGCTATGGCAGCATTTACTGCTTCTTTTCATTCAAGGTTTTAGACCACAGCATGAACTACGCCTGCATTCAACTGTGATTTGGTTTGAACAATTTGTTGCATCAGTTCTTTATTTTCTGATCTAAATCCTTGCAAAAAGTTACATCAGGTATAATTCAGTTCACCTGCCAATACTGCCTCACAAACAGCTTAATGACGAGGTTTCAACACCAGGAAATCCTCGGCCCCCTGGTAACAGCGAATTAAAGTGAACCGTTCTTGTCATGGCTTAAAGCATCTAATTCTGACCTACCAGTGTCGTCAAGCAAGAGTCTTTGGCAGGCTGGCATGTCAGTGGATTACAGATGAAACCTTCATTCATTCAAGTCATTTATTCATCTCCATTACTACTTAAATCTAAATGAAAGCTTTTGAAAAGGAGCATGCAGTCTGTTTTATCAGCGTTGTTGTCGTTCATTCTTATTCTCTGAATGTTTTCAGCCAGTTCCTATTTTGCTCTATACCTCTTAACTTTTCATGTGTAGGTTATATAATACAGATAATGCCAAACATAATGGATAAAACATTCATCAACATGAATTTCAAAGATGGACGGAGCAGTGTTGAGAAGAAGACAGGCCTGGGAGGCCTACAGAAGTGAGGTCTCATGCGTTGATCGAATCAGTCAAGGACCTCATTCAGTCTGACAGAAGGGTGGCAGTGTATGACATTGCAACTACTTTTCTGTTGGAACAACACACAAAATTGTCCACGATGACCTTGGCTACTCTAAGGTCAGTAGGTCCAACATAAGGCCCCACACAGCAGCCTAAAGGGTGCTGACTATCAATGAGCTGGGCTGGGAACTGCTCCCTCATTCCCCTTACAGCCCAGACCTTTTCCTTCAGACTTTCACCTGTTTGGTCCCTTGAAAGCGTTCACGAGAGGCACAAAGTTTGAAAGTGGTGATGAAGTCAAAAGTGTTGTGAGCGACTGGCTGAGACATCAGTCCAAAGATTTTTAACACTGAGGGACTACGGAAGCTTGTGCACAGATGGGAAAAGTGTGTAACAGTGCTGGGAGACGACGTTGAAAATTTAAAAAAAAAAAAAAAAATTAAGTTTCTATCTGTATTAGAAGTCCTTATACCAAAAAATTTGCCTTATTTATTAGATGACCCTGGTACCATACATAAGTTCAACAAAAGGGTAAAAGTATATTACTTTTTAGATGCAAGTGGGTTGAAACACTGACTAAATATCTGGTTCCTTAACTGATGGAAAATCTGTCCTAAACAATGCATGCACAAAGCCTGTGTCTTTTCTATTACACATGACATGTGGTCTTGCTGGTGGGATACATGACCTGAGAGATGCTGAAGGGAGGGTCATCTCATGCCAAACATTCCTCTGCTTTATAAATAAATACTGTTTAGACACAAGAGCTCATATTACACCAGCGTCATACTAATTTATACTTTGTCTGTATTTTGCAGCAAATCTGTCCAATCAAAAGTGGAAGACATTCTGGTGAGTGAACTTGACATGTTTTATTCTTTACCTACAAGGTGAATAGAATATTTTTTGTTTTCTTTTTTAAAATATCCTCAGTCAGTAACTAGAGGCTCCAGCATGCCGAGCATGTTTATTTTGCTTGGTAGTCAATCAGGAGTTAATGCCCATTCATGTTCCCTTACATACGTAAATGGAAACGTTGGTTTCAAACGTTGTCATATGTCACCACCCTCATACTTCTATGCATCTTTTAAGTTAAAATTGTTTTTAAGTCAGTTCATGCACTAGTGGGCTGCTCTGAGTTCAGAGTTCACTTCTGCATTTTGACACTGGTTGGCAGCTGTAGTTGCAGACACACTCTTTTAAAAAAAAAAAAAAAAAAAAACAACTTTATTTGCATCAAAGTTCCAAAAATATAGTCTTATACAAACCCGTCATGGATTAACAAAGGCATCATATTATAAATTGATAATCATTAATAGCTTGTGATTGGATGACAAGCCTTCAAACCAAATGCGGATTGGACACTGAAAAAAAATCTTCTCAGCCATTGGCCAGTTTTTGCATAATGAGCTGCAAAGTTCTTCATCAGCACCTATTAATAGTGACACAATCTTCTGTCTGTATCTTTGTGGAAGTGTCTCATAACAGCCATGTACACATGGAGAAGTTCCTACATGTCTTTGTCTGTGCTAGTTTGAAACTAGCCAGTTTCAAATAATTTCAGGGTGGTATTACATGTTTTATTGAAGCTGCCTCCATTCACACTGTGTCAAGTTGCATGATTGCGCTAATTTTTCCCAGTTGGGAGCTGCAGAAGAGTCTGTTTGTTACTGTTAGTATCTGCAAAGACTTTTGCAACTTATTTAAAAAGAAAAGAGGGTAACCCTGTTATATCAAGTCAGCTCAGTAGTAGCCCTTTTAGGCATTGGTGGGTGGAGCTTTCCAACATGCCTTGCGGATTCTCTTGCTGTTTGCACCAGTTTCCAGTGTCCTATACATTGCAGCCAAATAACACTGACTACTTTCAGTCTGTGCCTTTGTGGTAGGGTCTCACGACAGCCATGTACAAACAGAGATGCTCCTATATCTAACTCTGATCTGTGCTGTTAAAACCAGCAAATGTCCATATTTGATGTGTTATTAAATTATAAGTTTAATTAATGACAAAGACCCTTCTTAATTGTTTGCCTACCAGTTAAAAAAAATGTGCTTTTTGTCATTTGTCATTAATTAAACTTGTAATTTGATAACGCATCAAATATGGACAGACTGGACCCTACATGTTCAAAAAACTATCTAATTATGATTGTAGTTATTTTATTAGTTAATTTATTTTGAAAATATTGAAAATCTTACATACTCCACCTTTAAAATGGTCCATGCAGACCGCAGTAGACAATACAGTGGAAAGCTAAAGGGTGGTGGAATCGCAGTGCTGGTTAACCTGAGTTGGTGTCATCCTGGACATGTTACTGTCAAGGAGAAGATATGCACAATGGACATTGAACTGTTAGCTGTGAGCCTCTGTCCATATTATTTACCCAGAGAGTTTACCTTTGTTATTCTGGTAGCGGTTTATATAATACCTGGTACTGCACCAGACACAGCCTGTGACATCATCAGCTCCGTTGTTGCTCGGCTACAAACACAGCATCCAAACTCCTTCATGGCGATCTCCGGAGACTTCAACAACGTCTCCCTCTCTGCAACTCTACCAACATTCCAACAGTTTATCAGCTTGGACTTATTTTATGCAAATACAAATAATGGTCGTCACGTGGGTTCACCGAGGAAGATGGACGCTTGAAAAAGAGCTCCGATCAAAGCCCTCGAATTCGCTATTTTAATTTGTTTCTTTGGTACCAAACGGTCAATAGTAAGCGACCATAAACATTTTTGGTTGGTGCAGCAGCTGTTTTGAAGCGAATAATGGAGACTAGGGCAGCAGCTAAGCAAGGTACGGGAGCTAGCAACGATACGGCTAACCTTAGGCCTGCTAGCCAAACCATGGACTCCGGTGTGCTAAGTGAAATGCAACAATCTCTGCAGAAAGCTATGGAAGAAATGGCAAGAGTTGGGCAGCTTCTGACCACCCTGCAAACAGATGTATGTGAAGTGAAAAGGGCTAATACAGAGCTGCGCAGCGATATGGATGGGGTCCTATTGCGGCTGAACGAGGCAGAGCGCCGCATTTCCGAGCTGGAAGATGACAACAGAGAGCTCCGCCACTCTGCAGATAAAAGCACTAAAAGATGCGTGGAACTTCACCAGGCTATCGAAGACGCGGCTAACAGAGACAGGCGTCAAAATCTACGTTTGATTGGAGTGAAAGAGAAGATGGAAGATGGAAAAGTGGGGGAATGTGTGCGCAACATAATCGCCGAGGTGCTTGGTGTTGAGCTTGACCCAGTGCAGCTACAGCGCGTGCACCGTACCCCAGTACCGATGCCGGAGGACCACAAGGCTCCGAGGCCTATCATCGTGAGGTTTTTAAGCTACCTGGAACGGGAGCGAGTCCTGGCAGCCGCGAGGGAGAAGTATAAGAGGAAGGAGAACATCATCTGGAAGGGATGTAAGCTTTCATTTTTTCCTGATATGACCAGGGAAACAGCGGAAAAGAGGAAGAAGTTCACCGAGGCTCGGCAGAAGTTACATGCGTTGGATGTGCGTTTTACTCTGGCATATCCAGCCGGGCTACGCTTCACATGGAGAGGTAAACGAATGAAGTTTACCGATCATCGCCAAGCCATGTCCTTTTTAAACAACAACGATGAAGAGGAAACAACGGAGGACACGGCAGCGGAGCAGTAGTAGCAGTTGGCTTTCTGGCAATTACAAAATTACTCTTAAACTTCACAGTTTTGTTGCTCGCATTGAGATTTTGGACGTGGACATATCAGACAGTCTACAGTGAGTAGTCTTTTATTTTATCTTTTTTTTTGCGTTTATATGTTTACTCACAGGAGGAACAATAGCATCAAAAGTGTTCAATTTATTATATCTCTCCTTTGAATATGTGAATTTTTGATACAGATGTAAGTGATATATGTACACTACTCTTTCGAGCTGTTTTTATTTCATGGTTATATTTTATTAATGGCTTTTTGTGGCCGTGGGCCAATTTTTTATTTTATGATTACTTGGTAAAAGCTACCAAAGAAGAGTTACGTTATGTTTGGGATGGAGGGATATAGGAGATCTCTGAGAGCGACCACTCGTGTGTCACATGGGCCGTGTTTATGGGAGGTTTCTCTCTAGAAAGAGAGTTTTGGGGATGTTCAAAGTTATTGGTTCTTTTGTTTGTATATGTCAGTTGTTATTTCTGTTTGTTGTTTTTTCTGGCACCGAAATTTTGGCACAATTCACTTTTTGCATGGGCAGCAAGGTCTATTATTATATTATGTAATTTATATTGGCTAATTGTATAAAGGTGACGTCCTGGAATGTAAATGCTCTTCAGAATCCTATTAAGCTTAAAAAATGTTTAGCTTATTTAAAATCACAGCGGACACAAATAGCTCTCATACAAGAAACACATTTGTCAGATTCAGAGGCGCTCAAATTGAGACGAGATTGGGTTGGGCAGGTGTTTTACAGCTCATATACAAGTAAGAAGCATGGTGTGGCTATCTTAGTACACAAAAAAGTAAATTTTTCCTTTATCAAAGAACAAAAGGATTCTGAAGGCCGAGTGATATGTTTGGAAGCTGAAATTAATGGAGTCAAAATTAATTTATGTAATATTTATGCTCCCAATATCGACGACGCAATTTTTTTCCATAAAATAAACAAAATAATGGGAGACATATCAGGTGATAACACAATAACTGCCGGTGATTTTAACCAAGTTTTAGATGCAGCAATAGATAAAACCGCTTTCTCCAGAAACAAACCGAAAGATAGAATGGCTATTAAATTAATGATGAAAGACCTTGGATTAGTTGACATATGGAGGACTGTCAACCCAAGGGATAGAGAATATACATTTTATTCACATAAGCACAAATCACACTCTAGAATCGATTATTTTTTAATAAGTAAAAATATGGTTGAGAATATTTCTGATTGCACGATAGGACCTATAGCCTTAACTGATCATGCCCCTGTGCACCTTGGTGTAGTTTTGGAGCCAGACCTTGTCAAAAAGGGTAGATGGAGACTCAATGTGTCTTTGCTTCAAAGCCCTAATTTTTTGAAGTTATTGGAAGACGAGTTGGATAACTTTTTTGAATTTAACATGGGTTCAGAAGAAAGGATTGCCACAGTTTGGGAGGCATCAAAAGCTTACATTAGGGGTAAGATTATTGCTTATGCCAGTAATAAAAAAAGAGAACAGTCAAAAAAGATTTTAGCTTTGGAAAGTGAACTAATGGAACTGGAGAGGAAGCTATTATTACAATATTCAGATGTTACATTGAAACATATTTGTGACTTAAAATTGCAGATTAATGAAATATACAATAAAAAAGTTGAATATGCTCTATTTAGACTTAATAGCAATTTTTACGAGAGTGGAGAAAAAGCAGGACGGCTATTAGCAAGACAGCTTAAAAAAAAAGAGGCGAGCTATACAATCCCTGCTATTAAAGATGAGACAGGTGAACTCAAGACCAGCACTGGTGACATAAATAAAGTATTTTTAGAATTTTACAAGAAACTTTATGAATCTGAGGTAATATTTGACAAACAGAAGTGTGATGATTTTTTTTCAAAATTTAACCTGCCAAAACTGACTACGGACCAGCAGGAAGGTTTAGATAGTCCCATTACTGTGGAAGAGGTGAAAAAGGCTATATCTCTAATGAAAACGAGAAAATCACCTGGATTAGATGGGTTTCCATCAGAATATAAAAAGTTTGTGGACAAATTGGCTCCTATTTTAACAGAAGTTTATAAGGAATCCTTTTCATTGGGAAAGATGGCAGATACATTTAATGAGGCTCTGATCTCTCTTATTTACAAAAAAGAAAAAAAAAAAGGATTCCACTGATCCAGGTAGTTATAGGCCAGTGAGCCTGATTAATGTAGACTGTAAAATATTGACTAAAGTTATTGCCCTTAGAATGGAAAAAATATTACCATGCTTGGTTCATTCAGACCAGGTAGGGTTTGTGAAAGGTAGAACATCATCCGATAATATTAGACGTCTTCTGCACCTTATGTGGCTAAACAAAAATAATCATACTCCAGTTGTCGCTTTATCATTGGATGCCCATAAGGCCTTTGATAGAGTAGAATGGAGCTTCCTTCAATATACTCTTAGAGCATTTGGATTTGGAGAGGGCTTAATTCGATGGGTGAGTGTTATCTACTCAGATCCTAGGGCGGCAGTTTTGACAAACGGTTTCATGTCTCCATTTTTTAGCCTGAAGCGCGGGACAAAGCAGGGTGACCCGTTAAGCCCCCTGTTATTCATTTTATTCCTTGAGCCCTTGGCAGCCACAATTAGAATAAACAAGAATATTGGAGGTGTTATACATAGTTCGGAAGAGCACAAAATGTTTCTCTATGCTGATGATATTTTGCTTCTTATTAGAGATCCTTCCTCTTCTGTTCCAAAGGTTTTATCAACAATTGAAAATTTTTCAAAACTATCGGGCTATAATATTAACTGGCAAAAGTCAGAAGCCATGCCGATATCAAAGGGATGTTTCCAACCTCTTCTTTCTCCATTCCAGTTCAGATGGGTGCCTGTGGGAATGAAATACCTTGGTGTGAAGTTGTGTTCCGAGTTGACTAACATCATCTTGATAAATATAGAACCATTGCTAAAAAAAAAACTGAAAACAAATTTGGATAAGTGGAAATTACTTAACCTTACTTTGTGGGGTAAAATTAACACTATTAAAATGCTGGTTGCTCCACAGTTTAACTACATATCAATGATGATACCAATAACAGTAAGTAATGCCTTTTTTAAACAATACAATTCACTAATCAAGGAATTTCTGTGGAATGGTAAGAAAGCGAGAATTGGAGTAAGAAAGCTCACAGCTTTGAAGGCTTGTGGAGGCCTGGCCCTCCCAGACCTGGAGCTGTATAATCTTGCATTTGAAATGAATAAATTGTCTAAGCATTGGAAAGGGGGTTCAAACTTTAGGTGGGTTAATATTGAAAAGAAAATTGTACATCCCTTTAATATCATCCAGTTTCTTTCTCAAAAATCAACAAATTCAATACAACAGAATCCAATCTTACAACACTCTCAATGGGCATGGGCGAAAGCCCATAAAATGTTAGGACTCTCTCCATATAAACAGACTTACTCTTCTGTCTGGAATAACCCTCTAGTGCGTATTGGAAAGTCTCCTATTTTGTGGCGGAAATGGCTTGAACTAGGGGTGCATAAAATAGGTCATCTGTATAGAGATAATGACTTTATGTCATTTAGTATGTTAAAAGAAACGTTTAATTTGACTGACAAGGGAGACTTTTGGAAATACTTGCAGGTTAGAAGTAGTGTGGGCTCAGTTGTTAGCCTAAATCAATTACGGACAGAGAGTACATTACAAGAATGGTTGAATAAGCCAGGTAATGTTCAGTCGGCATCAATGTTTTATAAAAATCTTTTGAGTAGTAAAGCCACAATATGTGATGGTCTAAGATTAACATGGCAAAAAGATTTACATACTGAAATTAGTGAAGAGGTGTGGAGCAACATTATTTCAAATTTGGGTTGGGCAACTAGAGACGCTAGAAGCAGATTTATTCACTACAAAACTATTCATCGCTATTATTTTACTCCATCAAAGCTTTTTAAAATCGGACTAGTACAGAGTGATACATGTTGGAAATGTGGAACTGATGTTGGGACATACCTTCATTGTTTCTGGGAATGTCCTCTGGTCTTTCCATTTTGGATGGAGGTTATCAGCAATTTGAAAAAATGGACTGGCTTGCCTATCCCAGCAGTGCCACAGTTGTGCTTGCTGGGAGACAAGACAATTATGCCATCTACATTTACAAAGGAAATGTTTGGATTTGTGGTGGCTGCATTTGTAGTGGCGCTCAGATTGATTCTACGGATTTGGAAGAGTCCTCATAGACCAAAAATTGAGGATTGGATCAAACTGATGACTGAGACTGCTGCATATGAGATCTTTATTTCTAAGGTACATAACATCCAGGACAAAGCTAACAAAACATGGACTTTCTTCATGTCATTCCTTAAAAATCAAGACTTTGCTGTGATTACAATACCATGATTGTGCCATTACTTTTATTTTATTTCATTTTATTTTTTATTGTTGTTATCATTGTTTGGTTTGTTGATTGAGAAATTGAAAACACTCAATAAAAACCTAAATAACAAAAAAAAAAAAAAACAACAAATAATGGATACAGTTGTTCTGCCCTGCCTCCTTTAGGAAGATCTGACCATAATCTGGTTCTTCTCACCTCCACCTACAAGCCCATTGTTCAGCAGCAACCGGTCATCACAAAGACTATCAAAATCTGGTCTGCTGAAGCTGAAGATGCTCTTAGAGGAGGCTTTGAGGCTACAGACTGGAACGTCCTCTGTGAACCTCATAGAGACGATATCAACGCCATGACTGAGTGTGTGACAGATTACATAAACTTCTGTGTGGACAGCATCGTCCCAACAATAACAATGAGGTGCTTCCTCAATAATAAACCCTGGATCACCAGTGACCTGAAAAAGCTGCTGAACATCAAAAAGAAAGCCTTCAGGGATGGAGACAGGGAGTTATTGAGGGCAACACAAAAACAACTTAAAACACAAACTAAGAAGTGCAAGGAGGACTACGGGAAGAAGTTAGAAAGTCAGCTCCAGCAGAATAATGTGATGGATGTGTGGTCTGGAATGAAGAAGATCACCGGCTTCAAGTTAAAGGGGGACCAGCCTGATGGAGGTCTGGACAGAGCTAATGAGCTGAACATATTCTTCAACAGGTTCAGTTCACCCCCTACCTCCAGCCCAACTCACCACACACCCTCCATAAGCCCACTGCTTTCCTGTCACGCCTCCAATCTGTCACCCTGCAGCTCAGTCATGGACCAGAACACAGCTTCATCTCCCTCCACATCAGGACATCCTGAGACCTCCACCTTGTTTGTGTCCTGCAATCAGGTTATGAAGCAACTTGAGAAACTGAACCAGAACAAGGCTGCAGGTCCAGATGGTGTCAGTCCCAGAGTTTTCAAGACCTGCTCAAAACAACTATGCCTGATTCTCCAGCACCTTTTCAACACCAGTCTGAGACGAAATAGACTCCCAGTGCTGTGGAAAACCTCCTGCCTTGTTCTAGTGCCTAAAAAAACACAACTAGCTGAACCAAGTGACTACAGACCAGTTGCCCTGACATCTCACATCATGAAAGTCCTGGAGAGACTTATACTGGCTCACCTAGACAAGCAAGTAAACAACTTTCAGGACCCATTACAGTTTGCATATCGTAATGGACTTGGGGTTGAAGATGCCATCATATACCTGCTCCAGAGAGCACACTCTCATCTGGACCATTCAGGCAGCACTCTGAGGGTCATGTTCTTTGATTTCTCAAGTGCTTTTAATACCATTGAGCCTGCTTTGTTATGTGAGAAGCTCCATAAATTCCAGGTGGATACCTCCACAACCACCTGGATCTATGACTACCTTACAAACAGACCACAGTTTGTGAGACTGAAAGGTTGTGTGTCTGAGATGGAGGTCAGCAGCACTGGTGCACCTCAAGGAACTGTACTCTCACCATTCCTTTTCACACTGTACACCTCAGACTTCCAGTACAACTCTGAGTCCTGTCATCTGCAGAAATACTTTGATGACTTTGCAGTTGTGGGGTGTATCAGGGATGGACAAGAAGCAGAGTACAGAGAACTGGTCAGTCAGTTTGTTATATGGTGCAGTGACAATCATCTAATATTAAATACCAGCAAAACAAAAGAGATGATTGTTGACTTCAGGAGGAACAATAATAAACAAAGCACTGTTTCCATCCTGGGAGAGGAGGTGGAGGTGGTAGAGGAATGCAAGTATCTTGGAGTTCAGCTGGACAACAAACTGGACTGGAAATTCAACACTGACTACATCTACAAGAAAGGTCAGAGCAGACTGTACTTCTTAAGGAAGTTGAGATCTTTTAATGTCTGCACCAAGATGTTGCATATCTTCTATAAGTCTGTTGTGGAGAGTGCAGTCAGCTTTGCAGCATCTGCTGGGGTAGTAGCATCAGAACCAGAGACTTGAAGAGAATCAACAAACTGATCAAGAAAGCTGGTTCTGTGCTTGGAGTAACTCTGGAGCCACTGGATCTGATTGTCCAAAGGAGAATGCTGCACAAGCTGATGAAGATGATGAAGGATTCTTCACACTCTTTCCACAACACAGTGAAGAAGCAACAAAGTGTGTTCAGTGAGAGGGTTCTTCAGGTCCGATGCAAGACTGGAAGATGCAGAAGATCATTCCTGCCAGCAGCCATCAGTCTCCGGAACAGACCTCCTCAAATTAATTATTATATACTACAATATTGAATTTCACTTTGGGGACTAATAAAGTATTTTTCATTTATTTACTTTATTGCCTTCAGCTGTGCTGCATTGAGCAAAATCTGAAAAACTGCAGAAGTAAGACAAAGTCTACATGGTTCCAAAACAATGTGGAGAAAATTTGCAAAAAGAAGACAAAGTGTTTCATTCAAGGTGAAAAATAAAGACAATTTTGAAAAAATGATATCTTCTATGGTAAATTTTTTTATCTAAATATTAGTGGCCTGGAGGTTGAATAAGAGTGTGGGCCAGAGGAGTGTTTAAGCCTTGATTGTAGATCTACAATCTAGATTAATCTATCTATCTATCTATCTATCTATCTATCTATCTATCTATCTATCTATCTATCTATCTATCTATCTATCTATCTATCTATCTATCTATCTATCTATCTATCTACAGATCTATCTGCCCTTCAACTGTTGTGACATCATGCCTGCTGCCAATCCTTAAGAAATTCTTAGTTTGCAACACTTAAAAATGTGTAGTTCTTTTACCAAATATGCTCTAACAACTTACCATTTTCAGTATCCGGTACATCACAATCTAACTTTATTGTCTTTTTTGCAACACTTTGGCACACCACTTTTTCCTACTAATGAAAAGATATGCTATGCTTTCAACACATCAAAACAATCATATCATAATGAAATTAAAAATCTACACCATAATTTTAATAAGCTGCACCAATGCTCTATGAGCAGTTCAAAAATTTAAAAGTGCTCCCTGAAATTGCCACTAGAGCTCCCTAAAACTATCACAACATCATGCCTCTCACTAATCCATGACAAATTCATCTTAGTTTTCACCACTTAAAAATTAACAGGTTTTTCAGTAACTTCAGTGACATCTTAAGCTTTTTTTTTTTTTTTTTGCATTGTACCTCAGTAATTACACACACATTATCACATTCACACTTCACAATTCTAGTTTGGTACTTACTTTGCTTGTGTGTCAGCTGTACAGCTGGACAGCTGTACATCGACTCCTCAATTTCTGGTAGTATTGCTCTGCTTTTCTGGGTCAAGTAACAGATAACTAAACCCCTTGAAAACAGACCAATTGCAAAGTGTTTTCGAATGATACATTTAGCCTTATAAAACCAAATTTATCATATCTGATTCATACAGTTTCAGAGATATTTTGAAATATTTTATGGTAGAAACTTTGCATAAAATCCTGTTGAACACAGTCTGATACTTGTCTTCTGCCCCCTAATGGATACCAGGAAGCAGAAGATTACTACAAAATTTTGACATATCACATAGTGATAAATAGTAAAAATAAAACAGAAAAAAATTAATTGTTAAAAAAAAAAAAAAAAAATCAAATTCAGTTAAATGAAGACTTCATACTTAAAAAAAAAAAAAAAATTCACCCCAGTTTTTCTTAGGTTGGGCTTTAGCGGATTAATTACAGCCGCTTCCCTGTGCACCTATCCTGTATCTCGGATTTGGCGAAGCAACTGCTTGACCTCATTGAACTTTGGGAGAAAGTCATCCTCTAAATGGTGGATGGATATTTCAAAGTTTTGCCTTATTTGCAGCAGTCATCCTAAAGTATTTGCATTATCGAACTGTCGATGTAGTTAGCCAAAGTGGTTAAATCATTTATTGTGCAGCAGCTGCTACTTTGCTGTTCTTTTGCGAGTTCTAGAATCTATGACTCATCTCCTTCACAATCAACAGTTCACACATACAATGAGGAGTGACGATCAATCAAATCGTGAACAAATACTTATACAATTTTGGTGTACGCACAGCTTGCCAAAATACCTGTTGTGTTATAATGCAAGTGTGGATGTGTAACCACTGAGAGAGATGGTTGAAATGGAAAGATATTTTTGATCACTTGTGTGTTGCTCACTAAACAAGATACATGAATGCCATAAAGTTGAGACAAATGGAGAATCCATTAAGCAGTTCTGTCCAGTCTTTTAACAGGCCCAAACGTTTGCAGTTGGCCTTTACCACTCTGCTCTTTTTTAATAGTTTAAAATCTCCACTGATAGATAAACTGCAGTCTTTTTTACCCCATAAGATAACAGAACCTGATGCAAAAGAGCCTGATGTTCATTTTTCTGTTCACTGATGATTTATTACACACAATGCCTGTATTATACACACAGTGAAACTCTGCAACCAACTTGTCAGCAAATGTGGCCCCAAGCATTTATGAGAGGCAAGCTTTTGTCAGAAGTGTTGCAGTTTGCAGCCACAGATACTTCATATTTAGTCTAAAGTCTTCAGCTCCAGCTGTTGCTGACTCAGATGGTATTGCCACCTCCTTCTAAGCCAATTCTGTAAAATTCTCTTTAAATTTTATAGAGGAACTAGGTAATTTTCAGTGACACAAACATTTACTGGTATAAAGGGTTCTCTTTCAAAACATTTGTTTCGTGTCTCACTATGGGAACGCTCTGGGCATGACCTCATCAGAAGCATGTATTACACTCTTCCAGCCAGGATTGGCTGGGGCATGTCTGTCAGTGCCAGGGAGGGCGGAGACCCCTTCCCTATTAAAGAGGCTGGCACTACGCAGGCAGGTTATTCGAAAACCTCTTCTCGCTACAAGCAGAAGTATTACCCAATCTCTCTCGACTAGCTGTCGCCTGGGGACTTAGCTTAACTGTCCACAGACACAGGTGCAAACTCAGCCGCCGGGCGCTTTGTTCCGGGCTGGTACAGTACATCGAGGAGGGAAACTTGACCTCACAAGTCTGTTGCAAAACAGGGGTGTGAGCAGCTAACTGCTAAGAGTAGCAATACCTCTGGCATTAGCTAACTAGAGTAGCAATACTCCACCTAGCATAAGTAGCAATACTTAACCTTGAGCTAACGCTAACCTCCCAGGCGACCGTTAGTGAAACCTGAGTAGCAATACTCCCGCTGTGCGGGCTACCAAAAGAGCAGCAGCAACGCTTCTCTCACCGAGCCACACCAGGCTAACCGCAGTCGTTGCCGACCGCACCCCAGTCCCACAGCCAAACTACCCCGCTATCAGTATGGAAACAAACAGCGTGCCCACTGAAGCGGAGGAGAATTTGCCCCTGCGGGAATAAAATTTCAAGCTGGGACACCCACCTGCTGTGTGTTGTGTGCCTAGGTTTGAAACACGCCCAAGCAGCGCTTGAGTCCTTGGAGGTGTGCTCTCACTGTAGCCGGTTCTCCCTCAAGTTGCTTCGCCGCCATCTGGCTCGTCAGACGAACCTGTCCGGCGGCGACCCTGTGATGGTTTCTGTGGCTGTTGGCCAAGAATCTGCGAACCACATGGCAACGCTGGCTCCAGATGCAGAACCTGGAACAAGCTGGGGTTACTTGACGCTGTTGACCCGTTGCCACTGGACCCAGTCAACCACGGCCTCACGGCTGGTCCGCTGGACTTCCCCATGGCGGAGGAGGAGGCGGCTTTGGACGCAAGTTCGGAACTCCTCATCTCCGACAAGGATGAAGACGACTTCCCAACCTTTAGACTCCCTAGTCTGGCTGTACAGCCCCGGAGTGTCAGTCAGGTCGGTGAGGGAGCTTCATCGTCGGCCGCTTTGGATCTGGACCTGCATGACGTGTGCAAACGCGCTGCAGCGAAACTGAATATCCAGTGGCCAGAAGTGCAGGCTGAGGCTAACCTGTCCCGTTACGATGGGAAAAAGCTGCCAAAAGCTAAGCGCACGGGCGGTCGCGGTTGCGGAATGCGTGCGATTTTAGACCTGCGGGTTCTAAACAAGCATCTCAGGAAATACAAATTCAGGATGCTGACGCACGCCGCTCTGTTGCGCTTCCTTCGCAAGGACGATTGGTTCACATCAATCGATCTCAAGGACGCATATTTTCATATTCCCATATATCCGCCACACAGGGAGTATCTGAGGTTTGTGTTCCAGAACAGGTGCTACGAATTGCTCCCGTTTGGCCTCTCTCTGAGTCCGAGGGTGTTCGTCAAGTGCACCGAAGCTGCAGTGATGCCCTTCAGGAGGAGGGGGGTCAGAGTGGCCACATACATAGACGACTGGTTGATCGCAGCGTCCTCTCGCCAGGAAACGGCAGATCACACGAAATGGTTATTGGACCATATGGTGGATCTGGGATTCAAGATGAATATGGAGAAGAGTGTTCTTCCATCTCAGAACATTTCCTTTATAGGTCTGTCTCTGGACTCAGTTCAAGCCAGAAAAAGGCTGACTGCGGAAAGGGTAAAATCTCTGACAGACTGCCTAGCACTGTTTCACAGAGGAAACCTAGTATCGCCCAGACTGTGTCGGAGGCTGCTTGGGCTGATGGCATCGGTGCTGGTGGTGGTCCCGTTGGGCCGCCTGCACATGAGGGGTGTCCGCTGGGTAGCATCTCAGAGGCGGAGCCCTTGCTCCACACACAGGTTACGGGTCTCGGCAGCCTGCGCAGCTGCATTGCGCCCTTGGAAGGGTGCAGACTTTCTGACTCAGGGTGTGCCCATGGGAACCATACAGAGCAGGAAGGTGATCACAACAGATGCCTCCCTCTCAGGTTGGGGGGGCATCCTGGAGGGAAGAACTGTGAACGGGACGTGGAGCCCACACATGTACTCGGCCCATATAAATTACCTGGAACTGATGGCTGTGTTCTTGACACTCTCAGGCACAGGGGAAATTTTTCACCCTCATCCAGAGAGGTTGGATCTATGGGCCTGGCCCGTGAAGGGTTCAATCTAGGGTCTGCTGGACTTCCTCAAAATGTCATTGAGACAATCCAAACGCAAGGGCAACCTCTATAAGGTCCCTTTATGGATGTAAGTGGTCTATCTTTGAGAAATGGTGCTCTGATTTGCAGGAAATACCTTTTCAGTGCTCTGTGGCTGTGATCCTAACTTTCCTCCAGAATCTGGTGGATCAGGGGAAAGCTTTTTCAACCATCAAGGTGTATTTGGCAGCAATCTCAGCTTTGGTTTTGACGGAAAGACTGTGGGTCAGCATCCGTTTGTGGTTCGGTTTATGAGGGGGGCTCGGCGCAAGCTGCCTTTTGTGAAGCCCCTGGCACCATCATGGGACCTTCCTCTGGTGTTGGAAGCTTTAACGAGTCCACCTTTGAGCCATTGGATCAGGTGGATCTCAAAGTAATTACATTGAAGACTGTCCTATTGTTGGCACTTGCTTCAGCTAAGCGTGTGGACGAGATCCATGCACTCTCAGTACATCCGTCATGCACAAAGTTTTCTGCTGGGGACAAAAGGGTGAGCTTGCTCCCCAATCCCGCTTTCTTGCCAAAGGTGTTGGGGTCGTGTTCTCCAATAGACTTAGTGTCCTTCAATTCCCCGCCCTTCTTGTCTGAGGAGCAGCAGCGGTTACATACGCTTTGCCCGGTGCGGGCTTTGCGTGTCTATATGGAAAGAACTAAAACTTTTAGAATAAGTTACCAACTCTTTGTGTCATGGGCCCATTTGGGGAAACCGGTTCCCAAACAACGGCTGTCTCACTGGATTGTTGGTGCGATCGCTACAGCCTACAGTTCTGCGGCCCCCACAGGGTTTGCGCGCCCACTTGACCAGGGGCCTCACCACTTCATGGGCCCTGTTCCGGGGAGTATCCATTCAAGAGATCTGTGCTGCAGCAAGCTGGGCCTCATCTCACACTTTCACGTGGTTTTAGGCTTGATGTCACAATGCCACCGCTGGCCCAATCTGTACTCAGTCTGGTTTCACCCACACTGACAGGATGCGAGTGAGAGATTCTGTTGGACGAGGGTCTCCTGTGACCTTCTGGTTATGCAATCCGGGAGTAAGTATTTTCCCATAGTGAGACACGAAACGAATGCTATGAAAGAGAACTTTAGGTTACTTGCATAACCCCGGTTCTCTGAGTAGCATGAGTGAGTGTCTCACCAAGCCACCCTCCTTGCTTATTCGTAGCGAGGAAGAGGTGAGCTTTTCGAATAACCTGCCTGCGTAGTGCCAGCCTCTTTTATAGGGGAGGGGTCTCCGCCCTCCCTGGCACTGACAGACATGCCCCAGCCAATCCTGGCTGGAAGAGTGTAACACATGCTTCTGATGAGGTCACGCCCAGAGAGTTCCCATAGTGAGACACTCACTCATGCTACTCAGAGAACCGGGGGTTACGCAAGTGACCTAAAGCTTTGATGTAGTTTTAAGAAACTTTGTCTGCAAGTTGTGTGGTTATTCCAGAGTTCTTAATGGTAGTGATTTACCTCAAGGAAAATCACAGAAAAGTACCCCTCCAGATATAGGGGTATTTGCTATATTATAGGGGTATCAGTGAGGACTGTGAGAAGGCGATATATTACTTCTGAAGTGGCTGCAAATTTTATTAATATTTTATCTAGAACTCCAGCTCAGATTTTTCCTGCATCATGTGTTTTTTTGTCGACCATTTTAACGACAAATTAAAGTCGGCAATTAACTCAGCAGCTCCAATTAAAACAAAAAGAACTAAATTCAGAACACCATGGAGAAATGAGGAAATAAAAGAGTTAAAGAGAAGCTGCAGGAGAGCAGAGAGGAAATGGAGGAAAACAAAACTAGCAATCCATCAGGATATTTTAAAGGAACAACTTAAAATTTATAATGACAAAATCAAACTGGAAAGAACACTCTATTTTTCAAACCTCATCACAGATAACAAAAATAATCAAAAATTTCTTTTTAAAACCATTGATATTTCAATGAACACAGATAGCAACAAGCCCTCCATGCAGCCATCAGACGCTGCATGTGAGGACTTTGCAGACCACTTCAGAAGTAAGATCAATGCTATTAGATCCAATCTTTTATCTCAGCATAATGTTGATTTTAATCGATCTTAAGCATTTTTTTTATCTGAGGAAACACTGGAGAGTTTTGTTCTGGTTGATGCACAGATGCTTGGTCGAGTTTTCTCCCAGCTAAATCCAACAACCTGCCTTTTAGACCCAATTCCCACATCACTTTTAAAAACTTTTTATGGTTTCTTTGAGTGTGAGCTTTTAGACATTGTAAACTACTCTCTTCAGATGGGTGTCTTCCCTTCTGCTTTTAAAACGGCGGTGGTAAGGCCCCTTCTGAAGAAGAGTGGCTTAGATCCAAACATGGTTGATAATTACCGACCTGTATCCAACTTACCGTTTTTAAGTAAAATAATAGAAAAAGTTGTTTTTACTCAATTACACAAGTTTTTGAATAAACACAACATTTTAGAAAAATATCAATCTGGTTTTAGGACTAACCACAGTACGGAGACGGCCCTCTTAAAGATTGTTAGTGACCTTAGATCTAGCCTGGACTCACAGAAACTTTCTGTTCTTGTTCTACTGGATCTTAGTGCCGCATTCGATACAGTAGATCATCAGATTTTATTGAACAGGCTCAGAAGTCTGGTGGGCCTCTCAGGGATTGCTCTTAAGTGGTTTCATTCCTACCTCTCGGATCGACAATTTTTTGTAAGTATGGATACATGCTCCTCACGAACCTATGAAATAAAATGTGGGGTTCCCCAAGGATCAATTTTAGGCCCGTTACTTTTTAACCTGTATATGTTACCACTTGGGGACGTCATCAGGAGACACGGCGTTGATTTTCACAGCTATGCTGATGATACACAGCTTTACATCACCGTGTCCCCTGATGACTTAGAGCCACTAAATGTTCTTTTAAATTGTATTTCAGATATAAAGTCATGGATGGCAGCAAACTTTTTACAGCTCAACCAGGACAAAACTGAAGTTTTAATTATCGGTCCTGAAGGCAAGAGAGAGATCCTTTTATCAAAATTGCAACATTTTAATTCCTCCCAGTGTGTGAGAAATTTGGGTGTTCTTCTTGACTCTGAGCTGGATTTTATTCCACACATAAAAAATGTAACAAAAACAGGTTTTTATCATCTAAAAAATATTGCCAGAGTCCGCCCATTTCTCTCTCTTGCCAGCACAGAGGTGCTGATGCATGCTTTTATTTCCAGTAGATTAGATTACTGTAACGCCCTGCTCTCTGGTCTTCCTAAAAAGTCTCTTTCCAGCCTACAATTACTACAGAATTCAGCGGCACGAGTTCTGACGAGGACTAGAGGGCGGGAACACATTACACCAGTTTTAAAATCGCTGCATTGGCTTCCTGTGCGCTTCAGGATTGATTTTAAGATTCTTTTACTTGTTTATAAATGCCTTAATGGTCTTGGGTCTTCTTATTTATCCGACCTTCTTTTTAATTATGAGCCTTCGCGGACCCTGAGGTCCTCTGGTACTGGCCTTTTAGTGGTTCCTAAAGTCAGAACTAAGACATACGGTGAGACCTCTTTCCATTGTTATGGTCCTCGACTGTGGAACAGCCTGCCAGAGAGCCTCAGGGCCGCGGAGACTGTTGATGTTTTTAAGAAGAGGCTCAAGACACACCATTTTAGCTTAGCATTTAACTGAATTTTATTTTACTTTATTTGCTTATCTTATTTTTAAAATGTTTTATTAGATTTCTTATTTTTAATACATTATTGTGAAGTCCTTCTATGTATATATGTTTATTTTCTTTTATTGTTGCTCTTATTTCTTACTGCTTCTTAAGGTTATTCATCTTCTGGTTTTAACTCCAGTGTTTTCCTTATGGGGATCCAGCACACTGGGGGCCCTGCCTGTTTGGTCTGGGGGCTGTTGTCATGATGACCGCTGCTGTTTGGGTGGTGCGGGTTCCACCACTGCAGCTTCACGGCTGCGGGGTGGCCCCTTTGCTGCCTGGGAGTTGTGCCGTTGCTGTGGCAGCGGCCCCTATGAGCATGTGGGGGACTGGCTCCTGGTGTGGATGGATCCCGAGGTATTGTTTCCTCAAATCAGCACCAAGTCAGAATTTTTATCACTTACTTAATGTTTTTAGTTGTTTTATTAACCAGAATTCAGTTAAAGAGACAGTATTCAGGGAATGATGTTTTCGGGGAATGTGGGTGGGTTCTTTGCTCTATGTCCTTGTGTGTGAGTGTGTGGAAAGAGCTTGTGTCTATTATTTTCAAATGCCTTTTTATCCACTGTTTGTTTTAATCCTTATGACTTGATTTTATCCTGTAAAGCACTTTGTGTTGCCTGAGGCATGAAAAGTGCTCAAGAAATAAAGTTTGATTTGATTTGATTTGATTTGATTAATCAAATGCGATCAATGGTATCAAATGCGAATTTGATAAATTGTCTTTGTTCTCCTAAACCTGATTTGTATTTTCACTTAGACTTTCAAATCTTTTTCTCTTGGACATGAAAAATGTAACCTTAAGTTGCCATTTCCTCAGAACGGGAGACGACTAATTTTTATAGACCACGTAGACAGTGTTACTAATTTCACATGTAAAGGGATGTGCTTTTTAGTGTTGCTCTGTGTGGCAGTCTAAAGCTGCGCCTGATTGCTCTTTAGGTGCTCTATCATGTTTAGTTTTCTCTTGGAAGAACTCCACCGATGAAGCATCTGGTTGAAGTTAACCATACAGCTTTAGTCTCCAAAGTGTGTTTGAAATGAATAAGTTTTATAGCTATTACATTTATTTTATTTTATTTTATTTTGACAGGTGAAGAATGATATGAGCGTGGAGCATGGACACTATAGTCACACATAAACAACTTAATAGGATTAGTAAGTAAGTAAAAAAACGGATTAGTAAGTTAAGTTTATTTATAGAGGACTTTTCACAGATGAAATACACAAGGTGCTTCAGAAACAATTCAAAACAAAAAAAGTAATAATAAATTAATATTAAACAAATGCTTCCTAATTAAAGCGGGGCCCACATAAAAAGGTTTTCAAGAATTTTTAAATTCATTTAAATGATCAGTACAGCAAAGCAACAAGGTAAATGTCTTCCATAGTTTTAAATTGGAAATGGGAAACAACTACATGAATAACTGATTAGTTGTACTGTGAGCAGGTGAGCCTGTTCCACAGAGCAATATCCGTCAAATTATAGTTCATTATTGATGACCCTGTAGTCGCAATTAACAATAACATTTATTTCAGCTTTTTTCCCTTCACATTGAAAGTATTTACAGGTGGCAGCTGTTAAGTGTTTAATACCATGTGAAAGCAGGTTTTATTTAGTGCCACAGCTGTTTTTATTGCTCCTATACTGTTATGATTTAACCTGTTTTTTATTTGCTATTTTTAAGGTTTGGATTTCTGATATAAAATGGTTTAATAATATGCAGTTTCATTTTTCATCAAAATTGTACACATTTTTTGTTTAAATGAATGTGAGCTTTGGAAATGGAAACAAATAGTTGCACATGCAAATGAAAGTTCTCTGTCTTATTATTAAGGTAATACTTTATGCAGCTCGTAGATGAAGAAATTCAGATGTTACTGCAGTGCGTAGAGAGCATAGAGAATAAAGTAGAAGTTGGAAAAAAAATGTAAATATAACTGAAAAAGTACTTCAGTAAATCTTAAAATGAAAAATGTACAATATTACATACATTCACCTATTATTTACAATGATATAATTTAAAAATGTAATAAAACATCCCAGATAGCAAGCATTAGAAAAATATGGCACAGGTAGATAAGACTTAATTTACAATGTAAAAAAGTGTGCTTATGTACTTCCAAATATTGTCATAAAACAAAAAATACAGTGTACAATGTTGCAGTGTGTGTGTGTGTGTGTGTGTGTGTGTGTGTGTGTGTGTGTGTGTGTGTGTGTGTGTGTGTGTGTGTGTGTTTTTTTTTTTTGGGGAGGTTATGTGAGTCTGATAAGACAGAATGCTGTTGAACAGTCTGATGGCTGATGGGATTAAAAACTTCTTGCACTGAGGGCACAGCAGCCTGTTGCTGTAGGAACTACTTAGTGCTCCCACGGTTTCATGTAGAGGGTGGGGGTTTTCTAGAACTGATGCCAGTTTGATCAACATCTTCCTTTCCCCTGCTACCTCGACAGTCTAAGGGGCTGTCCAGTACAGTGCAGGCTCTCCTAACCAGCTTGTTCAGCTGGTTTCTGTCCCTCCCAGTCCTCCCACAGACCCAGCAAACCACTGCATAAAGCACAGCAGAAGCCTTGTAGAAAGTTCTCGGCAGTGTCTTGCACATGCTGATGGAACTCATTTTCCTTTAAAGGCATAGCCAACTTTGATCCCTCCTGTAGATTCTTTCAGTGTTTGTTGATCAGTGCAGTTTGTTATTGAAGTGAATACTTCAGGTATTTATATTTCCCAACAACCTCAATGACATCTGTCTATGTGCTCATTGGTGCGATTTGGGGAGCTTTCTGTGGAAGTGAACAACAATATCTTTAACTTTCATTCACCTGGAGGAAGCTCAGCGCACGCCAGATGACAAAGACTGTGATGACTTCTCTGTATTATTATTATCATTAGAGGTAGTTGTAGCAGATTTAGTTGTAGTAGTTGTAGTAATTGTAGTTGTGGTGTGTATTTATGTATATTTCTCTGTGATGATGCATGCAGGTTTGGCTCTTGCATATGTGTGACTTGCAGGTGTGATACGACCACCTCTGCTTTAAATCCAGGCTGAGAGCTGCTTTGTGCTGATGGACAGTAAAGCAAAGTATTTAAACTGCATCTTTTTTTGCTCTTTTCCTTCTTTTGTCTACAGCAAGACATAGAGAAGTTCTCAGATGTTGAAAAGCTCTACCTCTACCTTAAGTTGCCTTCTGGTCCCAGCAGCAGTGCTGAAAAAAGGTAAGAATACACCTGGTTTCTAAACTTTTTAATAGAAAAGTGATCACTGGTTTTATATTAATACAAACATATCTATGAACCAGAACCAGAAGAAGAAGAAATGTGACCTAATCGCCAATATAGACAATAGATAAAAGTTAAATTGCAAATGTGCTTTGAGCAAGTTTACCTCTGCATTTCCATCTTTCATAGTTTTGAAATAACAAAAAAAAACAAAACATTATACTAAAGTTTCAGTAACCTACATGCCCAGTACTCTGTAATAATTCCTTTTTTGCAAATATCTTAGCTTATAAACATTTAGTTTTTTTTTTGTTCTTGTTTGGAGGAGTGTCATCTATTCTTCCTCTTTTTCTGTCTGAAACTAATTTAAGAAACTTAAAATATGTGTCCCTGTGCTTAACAGTTGAAGTGGTGGTTTTAAACTGAACATGGATAATGTGGACTGATGATTTATTATTCATTAGACCATAGCATTTATTTTCTAAAAGTATCAGGATGTTCACCTTGTGATGTTTTAATTTACTTCAAGGACACTGGAGTTATTTTTCTCAGATGAGTCTTCTTGAAGGTCATCTAATTCTCCAGGGTGCGCTTAATCCTCCTGAAGGACTTTTTTTTTACTGTCAAGTATGCATTAATTTAGCTGCTTTAGCAATCCTACTTACATTTCTCTCTAAAAATTTATGAGTCCTCCAGACCTCAAGCTGACCACCAAAGGTATATTTTTATTTCTTAATTACATAATGAATTGAGGAAGCAGGAGCCGCTTGATCATGCTTACCTCTGTTCTTATACCCTCCTCTGTTGTTGGCATCAGCTGTTTTAAGACTGAATGCACTATGAAGCTACTTAAAGGAGGCCATGGTCCCTGATTGTTGGAATATGATTTAAGGAGTCTCCTGTAAAGTATTTGTAACTCTTTAAATGTTCTGCCACCTGACTTTATCAAGAATGACAGCAAACATGCCAAAGCACCAACAAGGGGATTATAGTTACAATGCAGTGAAAGCAGGATTTGGTTATTAGGCAGGTACTGTGTTCTTTATCATTTGTCAATCAGTCCTTGATCCAGATCTTCTCTCAGTGACCAGAGCGCCCTGTCATCAAGCCGCACGCAGCAGATTCATGCATTCAGTTGGATCCACGATCATTTAGAAGAATACCCAGAGACCTCTCTTCCCAAGCATGAGGTCTATGATGAATACAAGTAGGTACACTCAGACCAAGTAAAGTTTCAAATACAGTGTTAATTTTTTTTTTTTGTTTTTTTTTTTTGTAACTTTCTAACTCAGATCTTTTCATTTTAAACATGTTATACACAAACTACATCCGAGTTTTGTTTTATATCAGTATAAACTTATTGTTTTTCTTTTTACATTTATGTGTAGGTAACAGCTAACACGGTCTGTACTTACTTTCTGCTCCATGTTACTGCAGGCTCAAGCGCCTGTATAAATAGATTCAGCAGGGATGAGAATTGCAGAGCAGCATGTGTTGGTAATATTAGAATGGAAAATTTGAGACAGTCATTGAAATGTTCTGACAGTGTTATGTAACTATCTTTTTAACTCCACTAGAACAGAAATAAAGCGCCGTCCAGAAGCATTGGCGCCTTCAGGAAGGCCACCGAAATGGCTTTATAAAGATGCCATGAGCTTAATTTTTTTTTTTTTTACAAAGAATTAATTATAGTCATTTTCAAACCTGAGAGTAATAATTGCAGAGGAATCCTTTAAGGAGTCTTGTTTATTGACAGAGTTCTTTCTAAATGAAAGAAACATTCAGTCAATAAAGCCAAATTGTGCTTTATAAATGACACACCTTATAAAAAAAAGTCTGTGTAGTTTATAACCTCTTGTAGTAGTTAATTTTTTTGATAAATGCTCAATTCTGCCGATGGTTTCGCACCATTTCTGTGATCCATAGCTGGTGATAACGTGCTAAAAGATATGCAGTGACATGACTACAAAGGCTGTGCAAAAGGAGACTTGAGAGGCATGGATGGTGAAAGCAAACACGGCTTCTAACATTTGTTTACAAAAAAGTGTAAAGGTGATTAGAAGTTAAATGTAAAACATCCAGATTAAAGGTTTTGGAGCATAAAATCAGTAAAATTGTGGATATCTTGAATAAAGGCATGAGAGGGAAGGGAGAAAGTTATGGCCTTGAAACCAAAACAATGAGATGAAAGACAGTAAAATGCTCTGCTCTGTTGAGGGAAAGATGGCATGTGGAATAATCATTTCTTTTATAAAATGTTCTTTATTATTAATAATAAATTTAATTTCATTATTGCTTGCTTGTTAATCTGTGTTACAGGAGCTTCTGTGACAATCTCAACTACCACCCATTAAGTGCTGCAGACTTTGGAAAGATGATGAAAAACATCTTCCCGAACATGAAGGCGCGCCGACTTGGCATGAGGGGAAAATCAAAATATCCTTTACTGGAAAGGATTGTATTAGTCTGGCCTCTGTGTCTACTCACAGACCATCTGCTGCTGCAGTTCATAAGCCCTCTAAATATAGATGTGAAATGAAATGAAGTCCCCCTCTGCCTCAAAAGCACAAGCATAATACAGAGACCCTCGGGTTAGTTTCTCTGATCTTGACCTTCAGGGACACTTGTGTGTGTGTGTGGTGTGTGTGTGTGTGTGTGTGTGTGTGTGTGTGTGTGTGTGTGTGTGTGTGTGTTTGTTTTGTTATTTTGTTGCTCTCCAGACGTCAAAGTAAAATGGTTTGTTTGTCTCTATGCCCTTTTAGCTTACGGTAATATCATTGTCATTGAGAAAATGTCGACCAATCAAAGAGAACTCACTTTAAACATGTGTTACAAAGAGTTACTGTCCACAAGGTCAGTAATTCATTTATTTGCTGCATGAACATCAATTTAGAAAAAAGTATTTTGAAAAAAATGTGTTTGTGGGACATGAATTGGGGCATGTTTACCACTGTTTTACATTGTCTCATCTGTTAATGGCACTCTACGAGAATTTTGAGACTGGGAGACCAGTCTCACCAGTTGTGAGAAACCCGTTTTTGCTCCATAAGTCTTTCAGCGGATCACAATTCAGGGTTCGCCTTTGTCGTGTTGTTTTATGTGTTCAAAGGGCGAGAGGTCTGGACTGCTAACAGGTCAGATTAACACTCAGTGCCAAAATTTTTTTGGTGACAAGGATTCATCAAGTTTTTTTTCTTTATTTATATATGAAAAAATAAACTAATACATATCAGACAGATCAAATATTATTCATATTTACCTTGATGTATAAATATTTTATGGAATTGTTTTTCTCTTAACCCTGACTTACATATTGTTATAGTGGACTAAGGAAGAGACCCTATGTTCATATGCCATCTTTACCTACCCTGGATCTCCATAAAACAATAGATGGAGTAAGCACCTCAAGATGTTTCTTATTAATAAATGAGAATATTCCTATTTACAGTTCATCTATGAAACCATATCTTTTCTGAGTAGCACCAGTGTGATGTCCTGGAGTCACCCGGCCAGCTGAGCAGCATCAAGGAAGAGTTGCGGTTCGCAGCCTGTGATCTTGTGTGTGAATGGGCCCAAAAGGTGCTGAAACGTCCGTTTGATGCTGTGGAAGACTTGGCTCGATTCCTGATCGACAGCCATAACATCAGCAACAAGTCTTTAGCAGCTCTCACCATTATGACCGGCACAGCAACAGGTAGGAAGGTTGAAGCGTCATGCCATTATTTTGCTATAAAAGGAGATGGTAGTGACATCTAAAGGCTTGTGCCTGTTACTGCACTTACTGCTTTTGTCTTCTGTTGTAAATCCATGCTGAAGCTGGATTTTGCATGTGTCTGCATATATGTGTATGTGTGTCTGTTTATAGTTGATATAGATATACAGACACATAAATATATATATATATATATATATATATATATATATATATATATATATATATATATGTGCGTGTGTGTGTGTTTATATATGTATTGAAATCAGTTTTTTGCTATATTCAGAGGTCAAAACTCCACTGACCACCTCAGCTTTCGCCCCCACGGCAGAGACTCATCCCTTCCAGCCTCAGATGATGACGCTGTCATCACCGTCTGTTGATGCTAAGCAGCAGCTGCAGAGAAAGATCCAGAGAAAGCAACAGGAGCAGAAGCTGCACTCCCCTTTACCTGGAGAAGGACAAACCAAGAGGCTAGATGACAGTGTGCCTTGTGGTAGCCCCACCCCTCCATCGCCACAGCCAACCATAGGCATCATTGTCACCGCTATACCAAGCCCCATCACGGTGAGGAAAGGGAACTCTTAATGGAGTTTAAATAATTTTGTTACAGTTCAGTCTGTTGGATATGCTCCACTCAGAGGAATATTATCTAAAAAGATGGATAAGTTTTATTGTCAATAGTCCTTAAGATAGTAGTTTAAATTCAGTATTTACCACTTTAGTCAGTTTTAAGATTAAATCACTGCACCAAAACAGCATCACAAGGTTGCTGAAGGATCTATTGCAGGGTCCTTGTCTTCGAGGGCTGATTTCCTGCAGGTTTTTCAAGTGCCCCTGCTGAAACATACCTCAGACTCAGACAAGTTCTGCACATGTCTGCTAAATGAATCAGAAGTGCTGTAGGACACTTTGAAAGCCTTTAGGACTTGTTATTGATAAACTGATAATCATTGGACCAGCAAGGACTATTGCATTACTCTGGGTTACCAGAATATAGTGTCTAGGGTCTGCAAATTGTATAAAGTCCAATTGTGCTCATCTTTTAATCAGATCAAGTAAATTTGAACATGTCAGTACAGTATTGACCCAACTCAACTGGTTTCCTTTGAGAGCAGACTTCCTAATTTTTGTTTTGTTTACACACACTTCAATAGATCTGTCTTTTTTGCAGTTAGCATGAGACAAGACACAGGTAGCCTCTGCCTCTGAAACACAAGATTACATTCCACGACCAAAATATTTTTTATAAAGTAAGAAAGCTGGGACTGTGAAATTGGGTTTATTGGAAAAAGTGCTGGTTATCATCTACTTAGCTGTGAAAATTTGTGTTTTATTTATGGAAAATATTACCAAGGGAAAAGAGGTAAATAATGATGAGAACGGCCCTCGGACATATCCCTTGGGCAGCGCAGTGATAAGTGGTGAGAGCTGAAAAGCGCTAAACTTAAATTAGATAAGCTGAGTCAGTATGTAAGTAACCAGATTCTATTTGTAACTCATCCTTTTGATCACCTTTCATATACCAGATGCACAAATATCGAAACAATATCCACAGAAGAGCCTTCCACTACTCACATTGGCACAAAATTATGGATAATTGACAGTTTGATCCTTAAATAGCAGCAATTTGGGTGAAGGACATCTGATTACCAGGAACTTATAAAATTTTTATTTGTTTACACACATTTTGATGGATTTGTCTTTTTGCAGTCAGCTGTTTTTAGAAACAGGAAGCTTTTGCTTCTAAAATACAAGTACTTGATGACATTGCACCACCATACAATTATCCATCCATCCATCCATCCATCCATCCATTTATTCAACCACTTGTTCCAATTAAGGGTTGTGTAGAAGCTGGAGTCTATCCCAGCATCCATTTGGGGATAGGCAGGGTACACCCTGGACAGGTCGCCAGTCCATCACAGAGCCAACAAACAGAGCTACCCTTATTTATGATTTGTTGATTTCCAAGTAGTTTGAATTTCCAAATAGTGTATAGCTACAATTTCACGAACCAGGTGTGTGTGACTGTGAAACTGAAATATAAGTACTGTTCTCACAGGTACCGATTTGATGGTTTCTCAGGGATGAGAACTCATTTTTGCTTACAAATGCAAAGCTTACTAACAAATAGAAAGGTTATACATAGAGATGGATTTAAAAAACGGCTCTGCAGTTCAAAGGGAAAAAAACATCAAGAAACACAGGAAGGAAATCCTGGACATTTGTTTCTGTTTTAGTATTTAGATTATGTCAGATAAGATACTTTTTCTTGACATTTATAAAGTGCTTTTATGTAGCTGTCCATACTGATAGAACACAGATGAAGGTAAAATTAACAAGGATGCACAAAGTGTTAATTTATTCTGAATAAATAGAAAGTGATGGAGCAACAACCTTGAATCCTAACCAAAATCCTGAATAACCAAAAAAGTAAAAAATAATAAGAAACTTTAACTTAAACTTATTGTTTCAATATGCATTGTATAATGACCTGAGGAAATACCTGTTTGAGAAAGAATCCTGATTTATTTTGGATTTGTGTGAGTATACGTATGTTGAGTTGGTTCCTTAAGAATGAAATTAATGTTCTCACCAGGTTTATGGAAAAAGCATGGACATTAAGATAGAAGACATTGTACACAACATAAGTGTACAGTTTTCTCTTTTTTTTTTTTTTTTGTAAATTTCGGAAGATTTGTTGCTAAGCTCTGACACTCAAACAAAATCAATCAATCAATTTAAATAGTAATTTTAGAAACATTTTTGCATGGTTACATGGAAATTGACAAATAGAAGTTACATAGTTTTTATGTGGTTTCACATTACATTACCATTTAATTTTTAATTCTCTCTGCAGGTCCAGAGGAGCAGGCAGCTAATGTCGCCAAGTCCAGTGGGAGCAGTGGAAAGCAAAGGGCTGCCCATCAACTTCCAAATGGTGACTCAGCCAGGTCTGGCGGTGAAACATAGTCCCAAACCTGCCCAAAACATTCTAGCCAGTCCAGCAGGTGAACGCACAGCTCGACAACGCTATGCTCAAATCTTGCCTAAACCTTCAGCCACCACTGCCATGACCCTGCGCTCGCCCTCTACTATGATCATTGCCAACAGCCCCATTAAGACTGTGATGACTACATGTCATGTCAGCCCAGTCAGTTTTGTTAAGATGACAGCCATATCACTGGCAACTAACAGCAGCGAAACCACTACGTCTCTTACAGACGCCACTCTGCGTCCGGCATCTGCTGGCCTTGGTGCACCAGCTGCTGCCAGCATAGGCTCAAATCAAAACGTGAGGAGCGCTTCAGCTGCCCCCATTCTGGCCCCCGTGGCCAGGCTGGGGGAGACCACCAACACTCAGAGCATGGATATTGAAATGGAAGTTGAAGCTATACACAACAACAGCCAAATGCAAAATCTGAGCAGTCAGGTTTTGACTCCAGTAGCAATGGCAAATGGAGCTGGAGATTCTGTGCATAGGGCTGCCAGTGTGCCCATACCCCAGACTAAAGGCTTCATGCAACTGGAGGAAATATCTAGCATTAAATGCAGCGGAAAGTCCTCTTCAAACACCACTGGGGTTCAGAGCACTAATAATAGTGCTAATGACACAGGCATGTTGCACTTAAATACATCCACTCAGAATACCAGCATTATTTCTTTACTTAACACCACCAGCACATTGCCCTCCTTTGCAGAAAGCAGCCAAACAAAAGAAGGTTTCTTGTCAACAAAGAGCCCCAGGAAACGCTCAGGCTTCAATCCAGACCTTTCCCCGATTAAAAAGCTTTTTATGCCCCAGCAGCCAGCAGAGGGGGCTGCAGTTCTTCAACATAACATCAGAAACAAAGTTGGTAATATCTCTAGGCTAAGCTCTTCAACTAGACCTGAAAGTGCACCAGCTACCAGGGAGGTAGAGATGAAAATGAGCTCCGTCTTGTCCACTCAATTCCACACACAAAGCACTTCCTCTTGCAGAACCAGTGGCTTCAACTCTGTTGCCAAAAGACATAACGCAATGCAAAGGAAAAACAGTTCTGCTGTTATGGAAACTGGTACCTCAGTCAGGCACGCAGTATTACAGGAGCAGCAGGATCACACAGTGAGTGACGTGAATGCCATACCCAGTAACCCTGGTTTTCAGAAACATACAGGCATGAATACAGGTACAGTGAGCCTGGAAGGAGCTCAACAACAGATATACCCTCAGTCCAACTCCGCTGCTGACAGCTTACAATTTTTTAATCAAGTATCATCCAGCCAGCTGCCGTTGCAGGAGCATGTGGACTATTATCCTTTTGATGATGATGTTACTCAGGACAGCATTGTGGAGGAGCTGGTGCAGATGGAGGAGCAGATGAAACTGAAACACCTGCAGGAGCTTGGGAAATGTGATGCATTGCAAAGTCAACACTCTGTGATGCCAGGCAACATAACATCCACCAATCAGACCATGACTGCTTTCTATCATACTGCAAACAACAGCAGCAACTCAGTCCAAACTCCCACACCCACATCAGAAATGATGGGAGGGCCCCGAAGTCTGACAGGAGAGAGCCCCTGCTCCCACATCACCTCCACAACTCCAGTGGACAGTGCTTTGGGAAGCAGTCGCCACACCCCAGTTGGAACGCCACACTCCAACTGCAGCAGTACTGTTCCTCCCAGCCCAGTAGAGTGCAGGAACCCTTTTGCATTCACCCCCATTAACTCCAGCATCCCTGGTTTCCATGACAGCAACACTGTTTCCAGCAGCCCTGTCAAACCCATGCAAAGGCCAATGGCCACCCACCCCGATAAAGCAAGGTTGGAGTGGATGAATAACAGCTACAACAACAATGGTGGGGGCGCAACCAAATCGAGCAATGGAATGGGAATTCTCCCAGGCTATCAAGACTTGGTAGACAATCATTTCCAAAAGCCTCACGCGTTTGCTATACCTCATGCACGCCATCAAGACAGCCGTTTTGGCCGCTTGACTCCTATATCACCTGTGCAGCAGCAGGTAGCTAGCATGGCTAACATGACCAAAGAGGAGGGTTTTGCTGTTCCTGCCCCTCTGGATAATAAAACCACCAACACATCCACTGCAGCATTTCGATGTCGTAGTGTGAGCCCTGCAGTGCATCAAAGGAACCTGAATGGAAACGCTGCTCCTTTGAATGTACCTCGTTCATCTGTGTCACCCTTTAATTCTCCTGTGACGCCTGAGATGTTGAACATCTTTGCCAATAGCAAGTCAAATATTGGGGTCAGCAGCATGGCTCAGAGGAGCCGCTCTGTGCCAGTCAATGTCATGATGCAAACTGAGGTCCTGCCCATCACGGGTCAACAATGCAGCAACAAAAACATCACCAGTGTCCTTCTGAGCAAGCTAGAAGGGGACCACAATGACACTATGCGGGGTATGGGCATCAATAATCTACCATCCACCTACGCTGCACGGATGAACCTCACACAGATCCTGGAGTCCAGTCCCAACCTTTCCTGCACCGATACTCACCTCAGCCTACTGTCTTCTGACTCCACCAGCACTGGTAACTCACAGAGGCCAAATTACCTCATAGATAATGCTGTTAATGAACAAATGATTCTCTCAGCAGGCAACAGCCAAGTTCACTCGGCCTCTGGAGAACAGCATCAGCAACGGGCCCAGTCTATTATGTTATCTTTGAGCTCACAGCAGCAACAAGAGTTACAGCAGCAGCAGATAGACTTCGGCAGCACGCAGCACCTTCTAACAGACAGCGGTCTTACTGCAGACAGCCAGCTCATGGAACAGTTCTCTGAGCTAACGCCAGGGGGGGCAGATTTTCCCTGTGAAATCAGGATGACATCAGAACTTTCTAATAGTATCAATGACCTCAATGCCCTGGACACAAACCTGTTTTTTGACCCCAACCAGCAGCAGGGTCATTATCAAAATGCAGCCTCACAGGAGCTGGTGAACGATCCTCTGTTTCAACAAATAACCAGCGAGGTGCCACATTCAGGTGGGCTCGACTGGTTAGAAAGCAAAGATCATCCGACTGTTGGGTTGATGGGCTAATGATTTTTTTAAAATCATGTTGAACATGGTTATCTATGATTATTGTTTATTTTGTTTTATTATTATTATTTCCAGGTGTGTAATGCAAAACTGGACAGCTGAGGTTTGTCCGTTTTAAGTGCCAGGCTGAACTGAGATAATGCTGCAACACTGAATAAAAATGCTGGTCATTTCCCTTTAATAATGGAGCGTCAACTTATGTTATTTGATCAAGAGCATTTCAAAGAAATGGGCAAAAAATAGAGAAAACAAACTGTTGTTTGACATTTTACCTAACATTTAGATTAGAAAATATCATACTCAAGCTGTGAAACTGAGTGGAAATACAAGTGGAAAATAATGATTAAAAAGCTTAAAGTAATAATTATATCCTCCCGTATAAAGCTTGACAGCAGCTGTCAGTATGTGATTGAAGTAAAAGATATATAACTAACATAACAGATATTTGTGTGTCATGTAGATGTAAAAGTGGGGGAACTTTGCTAACTTGCATTGTTTTCATGTAGCAAAAACAGTTCAAATGTGAAAAATATACACATTTAATTTACTCACTCATCATGTAACAAAACCATGGGACTACATTACTCCATGTAAATTCTTAAATATATACATGTGATCATAATATACAATAGCTGGGATGTGAATACATTTAAGATAATCTATCAGATATATATCTAATCAATGACTTAATAATCTCTTTTAATTGTCCACTTTGATAAGTATATAAACAGTAGTTCTGAAAACTGGAAAGACCACAGAAGGAAGTGGAATATATGTCTGAACCATTATTTCCAAATTTATTTAAAGAATTTTAAGCTTTTCAATCGGTTTTAATTGCTTTTGTATCACAAAAAATATGCCTGAATCCACTGGTACACATGATCAAAGTCATCCTGTTATCAAACAGCATTTAAATTATGCCAATAATATTACTGAGCCTCTTTGTGCACAGTTTATATCTTACAAATATCTTTGTAAATTATAAATTTTGGAAAATTCATTATGAATAATTATAATTTTAATAAATGAAATACTGACAAGTCCCTTTAATGGCATATTTTATGTGCATGGATTGCACTACAAAGAAGAAAATGTGATATTGAGGAAAGGAAAACCTCTTCCTAAAAATAGCTTTAATTATGCTTGTATGAATAATATGGCAGTTACATCTATGAAGGATTGTGGTATTTTGTGTTGTATATGAGAGCTCAACCACTTACCCCATTGTGAAATAAATGGAAACAAAAAGATCATAAAACCCATTTTTAAAGCTAAACCCTTGAACAAAATTTCTTAAACTTATAAATGATAAAGAATAAAATGACAGCCATTTTTACTTTCACATATTATTTGCAAATTGTTCATCTGAGGATGATAAAAATGAATCAACAATATGATGCCCTGTTGTAAAGCTGTGCACTCATTATAAAGCACTGACAATCTTCCATTTATCTACAGAAAAACACTATTTGGCCTTTGCGGTTTAAGTTTTACACTGATGCCAAGCAACCATCTACTTGAAGATACCTATTAGGGTTACTGGTTTCTGAGCCTTATATCCATGCCAAAGATGTAACCTACAAAAACAGGCACTGTGATTATGAGTGTAATTTAATGTAGCTGATGTAGCCTTCTGCTCTATGTAATGTGCAAAGTAAGAGGGAAGCATCTAGCAGGAGCTCTGCTCTCATTCATTACAGCACTGGAAAGACATTTGTCTCTAAAAAATTTATTTGACCTGAAAACATTGACAATTTCTTTGTTTACTCTTGTTCTTGCTTTTGGAGAAACAGGGCAGGTATGTTTTTATAGAAGTAAAATAAATCAAAACACTGTAACTTATTTAATATCTGTCTTTGTGTGTTAGTACTAGCTATATTTTCTGGTCACACAGTACAGTTTTATTTGTCACAGACTGGGAGCGTGCTCAGATGTCCAGATTTTTTTTTTTTCACTGCCATTTATTTACAGGGTGTTGTTTGTACAGAAGGCCTAGCCTTGTAAACCATGTAATCTTGTGCATTCACAGTAATCTGACCTCTAATGATGCTTTGTAGCTTACATTTTTAGTGTTGTAGAATGCTACCACCTTACACTGTACATTTTTTCCCCCTTTTCTTTTCAGACAGGCATTTTGTTCACCGTATCTGGTCGTGAATAACAAAATACTTAAAGATTTAGAACTGGATATTGACAGAAATGTGTACTAGGAAACATTTGCACTTGTTTTTAAATGTGGAAATGGCACTATGTGTACAACTAAAAGTTGTAAGGTTAATGTCTGGATACATTACAAATGCAGTACATTGAATCTGGCTGATTAAAGTACCTTTAACTGCTAAAAAAAAAAAAAAAAAAAAAAAAGCAGATAAACACTTTAAAATAAGGTGTAATTTCATATTTTAACATTTAGATAAATGTGTTATTTATATTCAGTTTTTTAAAAATGTGTTCTCTCAGTTTAGATGTTCAGCTGTGTGTCTCTTTGTTAGCACTGTTGTTTGTTTCATGAAGACTTTACCCTTCCTCTTGTAAGTGTTTTAGAGCTATACAGCTGCACTCCACTAATTATTTTGCTGTGTCTTTTTCTTGCATTTTAGCAGGTGCTTTTATAAGGGGAAGTGCTTGTTGTTACAGTTTTTTTTAAGACTTTTTAAAACTAATAAACATTTTTAAGTATACATCTGAAGTCAGTGTGTCTTTTATGTTAATTCAAAATAATAAAAAAAAGGGGGGGGCAGTGCACATCATCAAGGAAATATTTACCTTCATTAAAATATGGAATAGAATTTCATGAGTTTTACATGCTCATTTGTCCATAGGAAGCAGTGATGGGTACAGCAATGTATGTGTGTATATATATATATATATATATATATATATATATATACTAAATACAGTATTATAAATGCACTTAGGTATTATCAAACAGAAGTACAAAATGTGAGACAAGACACCAATGGCTTACAGCACCCTACCTTTTTATTCTTGAAAACAAAATTGTTACAAACATCAGTAGATGATTCATGAATAACTGTGTGCTGTATAGTCGTATGCTTTGATGACAAACGTATTTAACAGTACAGCATCATCATCAAGTTAAGCTTAATTATTCATTCATTCATTCATTTTCCGAACCGCTTATTCCAATTCAGGGTCGCGGGGAAGCTGGAGCCTATCCCAGCTGGCTTTGGGCGACAGGCAGGGCACACCCTGGACAGCTCGCCAGTCCATCGCAGGGCTAAGCTTAATTAACAGTTGTAAAATTAATCTTTATATGCGCAGATTATATGTGGTAAAGAGGAAGAATAAGAAAAGTCCATCAATATTATTCAAACCCTAATCTATCTGGCTTAGCCAGTGACCTCCAGGAAAGTCTGGATGACACCCATGAACAGTAGTGACGGCTGGAGAGACAGCAGACAGCTCGGACAGACGACAACCAGGTCAGGGAGGGCTAGCCCTGTAATCTGCAGCTCCTGAGATGGAGTACCCAATAATGCAACAATGAACCCTGCAGAACCATAGATGGCCATACAGATGGCTGACACAGTGGGAGGATGAGGATAAGCATCTCAGTTCTGGATCTCCATACAGTACATGGAACCACCGAGCAACACCCCCCTCACACACACACACACACACACACACACACCTCCACCAAGCAGGAAACAGGAAAATTTCAGAGTGAAGTGGCCTTCTGCCAACAAGGAATGCCTAAAGCAGGATGAGGATGTAGCCAAGTGCCTGGAATCCATCTCTAACGGCAGTGTTGACCAGAAGCTCCAGACCATGTGTACCATCATTATGAACATGTCAGAAGAGCAATTTGGTGTTTAAGAAAGACAAGGACTAAGCAAACCTGCAAAGCTCATCCGGTGAGAAGCCAAAACAGTCAGCTGAGACAAGAGTTAAAATCCCAGAGATGTCATTTCAATACAGCCAAGGAAGATGAAAAGACTGCATTGTCAGAACTGACAAACATTACAAAGAGTCATCTCACTGAGGAGGGCAAAATCACACCGGAGGAGGGCAAAGAAAGGGCTTGGAAACGTAGTGCTTTCATTGGGAATCAATTTGGCTTTATCGAGAACCTACTGGGCCTGAAGCGAAATAGCCAGCTTGTTTGCCTGGTAAAGGAGATCGGCCATCAGACAAAACACCCTATGACCCCAAGTAGCACCCATCTATGTATTCAGACCCTTGTGATTGGGATTTCCTGCTAAAAGACTAACTTTCTCAGCAACAGTGGCCAGTATACACTGCTGGTGAGCTGTAATAATGCTTAAACCAACGCTGGAAACCAGCTCCAGCTTTCTAGTCGTATAACTCTGGATTAATGACAGCTAAAAGTGTCTATGTCCTCTTAAACGCTACAGCTTATTTCTAATGGCCTCTCCTTGAGTTTGATCCAAAAGTGAGGCATCTTGAGACACTTGCAGCTTTGCCTTACTCTCAGCTTTGGATTGCAAGCTTTGATCCATAGTTTTAACAACCACTACAACATAAACCCTGTACCTTTACTTAATTATAGAAAAAATAGTATATTAATTGGGAATCTGCTGTATTGTACTTTTCCAAGAAAATTAAACATGTAAAATTTAATTGAGAGTAGGCCCCATAGAAGACCCAGGACACAGTAGAGGAACCAGTCTCTCAAATGGTCTGGGAAGCCACATGATCCCCTGGACAAGCTGAAAGAAGCAGCCAAGGAAAGAGGAAGTCTGGGCTTACTTGCTGAGGCTGTTGTGCTGGCACCTAACCCCAGGAGTCAAATCACATGTTTGTCTTGAAATGTCAAAAGTTCCCAGATACAGCAAAACAAGGCCAAACCATAACACTACCACCACCATGTTTCAAACATTTTTATCAACAAACATTGGTCTGTTCACTGCAGACAAACAGAATTTCTTCTGGCTATCATTTTACTTCAGTTTTCAAAACTATGGACTTAAGATTTTTTTTTAGTCTTCAGCTGGTTATAGATCACTATTGCATACCAAGCTTGTGTAGTCTGCAGATCAACTGCAGCTGGTGAGGGCAACAATAGGCTACTACTGAATAATGTCAGAATATATTGAGTGTGGCCAGAATCCTGCCTCGTTTTGGCTTTTGTCAACAAGATGAACATCCAAAACCCTTCTTCGTTTTCTGTCCTTTGTACCAGGACACATTTCCACAAGCATTTTATGAAAGGCAGACTTTGATAGATTCTCACACTGGGACACCCACTCACACCAGGTTGTCAGTCATTTGACTGGAAACACCTGACTGTGATTACACATTGAAATTAACTGTAAATCCTAAATGACCAAACAATTTTGCCGTTAACATCCAAATAAGTAAGTAAATTAAAACATATTTAAATCTTCTGCATGACTAATAGCATATGCACTTATGTGACTTTTCAAAACGTCCATGTTCATCATATTTATGCATAAACAGGAGAAAATAATGTGATTGCTTACAGTCTATGGTTACAGTGCAGAAGTATCTAAAGAAGGGGGAAAAAAAGAAAAAAGTAAATACTGCCTGGGCATACTAGGATATTACAAATTCACAGTCTGTATTTGAATGTATAACCTTTTAAATATTTTTGTACTTTTACATGGTAGCCTACAACTACTTCCCCCATCTCTCAGGCGTCTTCAGTAAACAATGTCTTCTGTTACACTTCCAGTCTTCCTTTGGAAAACCTTAAGACAGTAGCAATGACAAGTGATCAAGAGGAGGTAAAGGAAGAAGGGGGAGGAAAAAGGAGGAGGAGGAGGTGAAGGTGGAGTAGGAGGAGGATGGGTACTTCCAGGAACGACCGTGCCACAGTGAAGCCTCCAGTTTGACGACATCTGCCAGCGAAAATACGCAGTAAGTATCACACAGAGGCGGAGAAGTAACTAAACACCTGAGGACAAACTGTTGTCCAACAGACAGCCGTCATCATCATCCTCTTCTCCTTTTTCATCTTCTTCTTTTGGGGAAAAGGGATACCAGGACACTATGGCTGCAATTTCTTCACAAATCCGAGGACTTCAAGCAGATGAGGTAAACTTAAACATTAATTAACGAGGCTACTCGTGCGATCCCGTCGTTAGCCAGCCAGCTAGCCACTTTGGTAACGCAAACTACAACTAACACAGATTATCCTGAATGCCTGATTAGATAACTAACTCTTAGTCTTGTTTATTAAAAGTTCGGAGAGTTAAGTCTAACTAGGTAAAAGTGCTGCGTATTAAAAAAAAAATCGATCATATTGATAATCTGTAACTACTTATCAGCTAGCAGCACTTTGGCAAGCAGGAAACGAGCTGGAGCTGCTGTCAACGCCTCTGCTTGCTCCTCAACACACTCCCACAGTCACACACCAGGCCGATTTTTGTTATTTTTTTTATCAATTTTTTACAAACTCTTCGTTTATCAGTAGTTAGCATGGTTGTACTTCATTGGAGCAACAAGGAAGCGACATATTGTGGCTCCTGACAGTCAAACCAGCGGGACTGATGGCGAAATTTCACGATTATTCATAAACTTACCAGGAGAATTGAGTGGTTCTGGTTGTGATGGGAAATGTACAGAAGTCACAAGGATTGTCAGGAAATTGCATCATCCACACACATAACAGTATTTATATGCGGGACACAAGCAACATGTATGAGTTGGGGTCCATGAAACAGTTCTCTGATCCAACACCAGTTTTGTTGCTGCACGCCTGGATGGGGCGTACCTGAAGTCACGCGTGGGCCTACTTTACTAACAGTGCAAGTTTGTCACGTTTCCCACCAGCCAATATTACCAGATATACAAACAGAAGGATAGCAGTTTGCCATATTGCTAAGTAAGACATTAGTATTTACCTGATTTTTTTTAAATTTTTTAAATTTTTTTTAATTTAATTTTATTTTTTTTAAATCTTGTTTAAAAGCAAAAATGTGCCCCCCGGTGAGCTGCAGCTGTGTGAATTTACAAACTTTGTCTGACTAAAGTAGTTCTTGCAATAAAACCCTAGAGGAGAAAGCCAACCTAAAATGGAAAGCAGTCATGGAAATCTCGATTACTTTTTAAATATAGGAGTCTTAATCCAGGTGAATTTAAAATGATCACAGTCAGCATATGATAATGAAAATGATCATTTTGCTATAACTGTTTAATACATCATTGTTTTGCTCTCTTAATTCAGGATGAATCCAGAATCCTAAAGGTGAAAGTCATTGCTGGAATTGGGCTGGCCAAAAAAGATATTCTTGGAGCCAGGTATGTTCATGAGTCTGAAGGCTGATGTAAACATTGGTTTGATCACTGCTTAGTCCACCAATCAGATATTATATTTCTCTCACGAGCAGTTCTTAACTGCAACAGATTTGTTACTGTCAAATGAACAAAAACCAAAAGTTTTTTTCATCAAATTATACGACATAGCTCTTCATGTTGCTCTAGATGTGTTGTGTAATGATGGCTGTCAGTTGTTGTGTTTGATAATCTGGACAATTAGATTTATAAACTACCAGTTTGTTCTTTGAGTTCACTAAGTGAGAAAGCCTCAGTTATCCCCTGATATGATGGTTTGTTTTCTCAGTGTCCTTAATCTGGGCAAGTTTATTTTATTCTCAACATTTAGTTACAAAATAACATCTGGAATTTTCTGAGCAAACAACACTGCAATTCAGATTTTCCCCAAGAAAATCACCAATATGATAAAATTAAAAAAAAAAACAAAAAAAAAAACTACAAAATAATGTGACACCAAAATAATGTTTTTGTATTTTTTTCATGCTTTCATATCAGTCGCAACTCACTTAATACATAACTTATTAAACACTTCAGACATTAAGGCTGGTTAATGAATGATGTAATGGCAGTGATGGATGTTGTTATAATGAACAGTACCTCAAATCATTATAGAAGAAAATTACAGCTATTGCATGGGCACTGATTTACAGGAACTATTATGCTATCATTAAGACATAAAAAAGAAACTCATAACACAAAAGAACTCCACAAAATAATGCAACATAGATGGCCAAAAGTAAATATCATAATGTAAAACCAACTCTCACAGTGTCTTTTCTTTTTGTGTTCCAGTGATCCCTATACAAGACTCTCTCTGTATGATCCTGTTAATGGAGAAATCACAAGTCTGCAGACTAAAACAGTTAAAAAAGTAAGTAGATCAACATCTGCAGTTTCGGTCATATGTGCTTCATTTGTGGACTTTTTGGATATTTAATGTGTTTTTCTGTTCATGCTACCTGAAGACTCTGGATCCAAAATGGAATGAGGAGTTCTTTTTCAGAGTAAGTTGTATTTAAAGTAAAACATAACCATACTCCAAGATGCATTTCTTTACCTCCTGTTGCTTACATGGATGGGTCATGATCAGGATTGGTCTTTTTATTTAAAAAAATAATACTTACATCTGATCCAACTGCGTGTTCCAGGTGAATCCCAGGATGCATCGGTTGTTGTTCGAGGTCTTTGATGAGAACCGGCTGGTAAGCTGATGAGATTTGTTCAACCTTTCAATCGATTGGAAAACACGTTTTGAACTTGTGTTTAATTGATTTAATCATCACATGTTGTTGCTCTGTTTATTAACTAAATATTTAGGTTAATAAACACATAGGTGTAGAATGAAAGTATATGGAAGTGTGGACAACTATCTTGTGTATCTTTTAGTCAACTCTAAGTGAGCAACACATCTCAAAAATAAATGGATGCTTTTAGCAGATTCTACTTATT
Organism: Telmatherina bonti; assembly: GCF_933228915.1. Taxonomy (NCBI): domain Eukaryota; kingdom Metazoa; phylum Chordata; class Actinopteri; order Atheriniformes; family Telmatherinidae; genus Telmatherina; species Telmatherina bonti. Next base: position 24,022,471 of record NC_136619.1, on the reverse strand, counting down.
GAAAAGGGATATGAAGCCAAAGAGCTTCAAAAGACAAGTGTTTAGCCAAAGGAAGCATCTTCATTGTTTGTTATGTGAGACAAGGGAGGACGAGGAGGAAATGATTAACTAAAGCACAGCCATAGTCTTTATTTTTACAACCTTTAAAAGAAAAAGGAAAAAGACACACGTCCTATCAACTGAGTTGGGTCAAATGTAGTTTTATGCAACAAGCCATCAGGTATGCATTTATATTTAAAGGAACGGGAAGGGAAAAATACTCTGTTGTAAAATAGTGTCTGTTTTCTAAAGAGCTAAATGAAAAAAAGGAATCTACAGTAGGATAAGAACAGCTGTCTGTATTTTTCATTTTGCTGCTCCATCTGTTTTGGTATAATATCACTTATCTAACATGAACACTAACATGAACATCATTTTTGACAAATAGACTGGAAGATACTCCTTATTTTAGGCTCTGTCCAGATGGAATTTGCCTAATCTGCACAACATTTGTCTTATCTTTAAATATAATTAGTTTTGTTGTTCTGATTTACTGTCACATCAAGTTCATTTCCTGATGTGAACATTTCCATGTAAATTTTAACAATCTGCCAGATTGCAGATTACTTGTAGTACAGACTTAGGCACCATTTCTTCCTACAACTGTTGCTTGGAGCATGACAGATGGCAGCAACAGTTACAGTTCCTTTCTGATCGATATGCACATTTGTTTTAAATATCTAATGGGTTATAATAATGAGTTAGAGTATTTGAAGTCAGTTGCTTTCTTGGTGCAGAAAGACACATTTAGTGTGTGGGACTAAGCCTGCAGGTCATTCATTCATTCATTCATTTTCTGAACCGCTTATTGTGGGGAAGCTGGAGCCTATCCCAGCTGGCTTTGGGCAACAGGCAGGGTACACCCTGGACAGCTTGCCAGTCCATCGCAGGGCCACACAGAGAGATGAACAACCACACTCACGCTCACACTCACTCCTAGGGGCAATTTAGAGTGACCAATTAACCTATCATGCATGTCTTTGGATGGTGGGAGGAAGCCGGAGTACCTGGAGAGAACCCACGCATACATGGGGAGAACATGCAAACTCCACACAGAAAGGCCACTGACCAAACCAGCCAAGGATTGAACCAGCAACCTTCTTGCTGTGAGGCCACAGTGCTAACCACTGCGCCACCGTGCAGCCCCCCCTGCAGGTCATTAAATTATGAAATAACTTGGACATTTGAACAAACAAACTGGTGCTGTAAAGAGAAATGTGAAACAAACAAGCTACTAAATATTTTGGTATAACACAATTTTTCCAGGTTTTGGATTTTGTAGGATTTTGTATATCACAAGACACCATGATATCCAAACAAGGGAATGTGTCATATTTCAGTGCATGCAGGTATCCTCCAGTCAGTGCAAGGTTGACTTTGGTTTGTTTGACTGTCAAAGAAGCAGGGCCCTTATTTTACCATGATAAGTCTAATATTATTGGAAACCAAAGATACCTTATTAGTCACAGCTGTAAATACAGGCTAATCTGGCTACCGGATGTCTTAACTTGAGTAAAGATGAAAATATGTTGATAGATTGTGTCTTATTTTTATATTTTATCTTTATCTTATCAGTTATCACTTTTGAATGCATACATTTTATATATGTAAGATTTTAAGCGAAGACAGCAGTTTTGACAAGTTTAAGCATGTTTTTGTACTTTGCTGAATTTGTAGTCCCATCTGTTTTCATTAACCTGTTCTACTGGTAAATTGTGTTCAGTAATTACCAAGAAGGAACAAATTGGATTCCTAGAAGAGCAAGTCAGTGCATAGCCAGCTGAAAACATTATTCTTTGAAATCCTGGCAATTTATGCACACAGTATGTGTGACGTGTGATACAGTTTTACTCAAAGCAAACATTACTAAAACAAAATCTTGTGATTGTTTCTCTCCACTCCCTTTGAGCTGATTATTTTTTCATAGCTGTGTTCGCTTGTGCTTTGTTTCTTTGTCTTTCGCAACATTCATTGCACAAGATTTGGCATTAACACATTCTATCATTATTTCATAACATAACATACATGTTTAACCAGGGCACAATCACATAAATGAATCTGTTTTTCTATCATTTTTTCTATTTGATTTATTATATCAGCAGAGTGCCTGTAGAATGTGTCTGTACGTCACAGGTTTGGAGTCACATGATGAGATAAAATTAGGTGTGACTGAGTCAGGTCTGCCTTGTTGTGCTCCAGGTAGATTTTTATGGCACTTCAGAGGGTGTGTCGGTGTTGCAAGTATGTTTTTGTTAAAGTTAGTCACTGCTGCTGATCTGAAAGGCCGAGAATGGACTAAGAATTCAGAAACAGACCCAGCTGCAAAGTGAAGCTGGGTCTGTTTTTGACAATAATTTCATAACCCATTTTTATTTATTTTATTGTCAGGTAGTGGAATAATGACATAGCTTTGATCAACTTTGTTGTTTTGCCTGCTAATAATATTCATGTGCCATACAGGAATATAACCAATTAGTTTACCTTTCGTACCACAAAACCCGTTTTCACTTTTATCAGGAAAATGTGAAGGATTGATTAGCAGATTGGCACAAAGGTTCCTGAATGTGTAGTGTATGTTTTACAAGAACAAGACAAATATAAATTAAGTTGTGTACTGTAATGAAAGCTTCAGAAAACATGATACATGGCTGGTGTTTTGCAGTTAAATGTTCATTTCTCAGATGGGTAATTTTAATAATGCTAAAAGAATATGCACATTTGTTTGTGCAAAGCAGAAGCCTCTAGAGAGTTCCTGGCTTCATTACCAGAGGCTCCATTGTCTAATCTGATCTCATGACAACACAGACCTTCTTTGGTTCTAGGTTGTCTTCCAAATAACTTCAGACGCTGTCACACATCAGTCAGCAGGGGATAACTTATTAAAAATCAAACACTGATTGAAACAATTATTAAAGATTACATGGTTTCATGAGAATGTCTGTGTAAAAGGTTCTGTCTTACTTCCAGAAGTAAGACAGAACCAGCATGCATGAATAGCGGGTAGGTACATGCCATCAACACTATTCAGAAGTTACCATGGTTACCCCCTCTAGAATTCATTACCATAAATTCACACAATTAAAAACTCTGAAAAAGCTAAAATGGCGAAGGGCCTCCTGACAGATGACTGCGACAACAAATTCTGAAAGAAGAGTGTTTTTAATGTGTTTTTGTGTCTGACATTTGGTGAAAAAATGCATGTTCTGTAAAAACCGATTGTATTTTTACCCAGATTTTTGTTCTGGTCTTGCTTCTTTGGCAGAACACATTAGTTCCACACATGTACTTGTAAATGTCATAGTAAGCAGTAACAGATTATTTAAAAACAAAATTTTATAACAGAGATCTGACTAGTGACTTTTAAGCTTTTTCTCAGTATTTTTTCTCATTATGATGCAAGTGTCAGTAATTGCTTTGATTTCTGATCATCTTTGTGCACTTGTTTAAGATAAAACTGTGAACTAGAGCCTCACCACAGTAGATTTTTTGCAATTACCATGTTTGTAGAGTTTTTACCTTTTATTAATCTGTTATGTGACAATGTGCTTGAACATTGACTCGTTTAGTTTCTGCTAAACATTGCTAAAATAATTTTCCTCCATTGCAACAGCATATAGTGGGATTGTGCTTAACAGCAAGTGGATTTTTCTCTAAGATTGGTTTAGTTTGCATTTACAGCAAACGCGTGTGAATAACTGACGACTTTGTTAGATTATTGATATAGCATATTGTGTGACTTTGTGTATATAAATGTGCAGTGTGAGTCATTGATCTTATCTTTTGGCCGATGCATTAACTTTGCTATTGTCACTGTAAACAGTATTGTTCAGATGAGTTCTAAATAACCAATCACATGATTTAGTTTAAAAAATAGGTGATGAGTTCAACCTCCCGTGGGCTCACCATCTGCGGGAGGAGCCGTAGGGGTCGGGTGCAATGTGAGCTGGGCGGCAGCAAGGGGCGGGGACCCTGGCGGTCCGATCCCCGGCTGCAGAAGCTGGCTCTAGGGACGTGGAACGTCACCTCTCTGGTGGGGAAGGAGCCTGAGCTTGTGCGCGAGGTTGAGCAGTTCCGACTAGATATAGTTGGACTCACCTCGACGCATGGCTTGGGCTCTGGAACCAGTACCCTCGAGAGGGGCTGGACCTTCTTCCACTCTGGAGTTGCTCATGGTGAGAGGCGCCGAGCAGGTGTGGGCATTCTCATCAGCCCCCAGCTTGGTGCCTGCACGTTGGGGTTTACCCCGGTGGATGAAGGGGTAGTTTCCCTCCGCCTCCGGGTGGGGGGACGGGTCCTGACTGTTGTCTGTGCTTATGCACCGAACAGCAGTTCAGAGTACCCACCCTTTCTGGGGTCCTTGGAGGGAGTGCTGGAGGGTGCTCCTTCTGGGGACTCCATTGTTCTGCTGGGGGACTTCAATGCTCACGTGGGCAATGACAGTGAGACCTGGAGGGGAGTGATTGGGAGGCATGGTCCCCCCCCTCTGAACCCAAATGGTGTTTTGTTATTGGACTTCTGTGCTCATCATGGATTGTCTATAACGAACACCATGTTCCAGCATAAGAGTGTCCATATGTACACCTGGCATCAGGATTCCCTGGGCCGCAGTTCAATGATCGACTTTGTAGTCGTATCGTCGGACCTGCGGCCACATGCCTTGGACACTCGGGTGAAGAGGGGGGCGGAGCTGTCAACTGATCACCACCTGGTGGTGAGTTGGCTCAGATGGTGGGGGAGGAAGCCGGTCAGAGCTGGCAGGCCCAAACGTGTTGTGAGGGTCTGCTGGGAACGTCTGGCTGAGTCCCCTGTCAGAGCGAGCTTCAACTCCCACCTTCAGCAGAGCTTCGAACATGTCCCGGGTGAGGCGGGGGACATTGAGTCCGAATGGGCTGTGTTCCGTGCCTCTATTGCTGAGGCGGCCAGCCGGAGCTGTGGCTGCAAGGTCGTTGGTGCCTGTCGTGGCGGTAATCCCAGGACTCGTTGGTGGACACCAGCAGTGAGGGATGCCGTCAAGCTGAAGAAGGAGTCCTATCGGGCCTTCTTGGCCTGTGGGACTCTGGAGGCAGCTGATGGGTACCGACGGGCTAAGCGGCATGCGGCTTCGGCCGTTGCCGAGGCAAAAACTCGGGCATGGGAGGAGTTCGGCGAGGCCATGGAGAAAGACTTCCGGACGGCTTCGAGGAGATTCTGGTCCACCATCCGGCGGCTCAGGGGGGGGAAGCAGTGCTCCGTCAATACTGTGTACAGTGGAGGTGGGGAGCTGCTGACCTCAACTCGGGACGTTGTGGGTCGGTGGAGGGAATACTTCGAAGACCTCCTCAATCCTACCAACACGTCTTCCCATGAGAGGAGCAGAGCTGGTGGACTCAGGGGTGGACTCTCCTATCTCTGGGGCTGAAGTCGCTGAGGTGGTCAAAAAGCTCCTTGGCGGCAAGGCCCCGGGGGTGGATGAGATCCGCCCGGAGTTCCTTAAGGCTCTGGATGCTATGGGGCTGTCCTTGCTGACACGCCTCTGCAGCATCGCGTGGACATCGGGGGCGGTACCGCTGGATTGGCAGACTGGGGTGGAGGTCCCCCTGTTTAAGAAGGGGGACCGGAGGGTGTGTTCCAATTACAGGGGAATCACACTCCTCAGCCTCCCTGGTAAGGTCTATTCAGGGGTCCTGGAGAGGAGGGTCCGCCAGATAGTCGAATCCCGGATTGAGGAGGAGCAGTGTGGTTTTCGTCCTGGTCGCGGAACAGTGGACCAGCTCTATACCCTCTCTGGGGTCCTGGAGGGGGCATGGGAGTTTGCCCAACCAGTCTACATGTGCTTTGTGGACCTGGAGAAGGCATTCGACCGTGTCCCCCGGGGGCTCCTGTGGGGGGTACTCCGGGAGTATGGGGTACCGGACCCCCTTGTACGAGCTGTCCGGTCCCTGTACGACAGGTGTCAGAGCTTGGTCCGCATTGCCGGTAGTAAGTCGGATTCGTTTCCGGTGAGGGTTGGACTCCGCCAAGGCTGCCCTTTATCACCGATTCTGTTCATAACTTATATGGACAGAATTTCTAGGCGCAGCCGAGGGGTTGAGGGGATCTGACTTGGTGGCCTCAGGATTGGGTCCCTGCTTTTTGTGGATGACGTGGTCCTGTTGGCTTCATCTGGTCGTGATCTCCAGCTCTCGCTTGAGCGATTCGCGGCCGAGTGTGAAGCGGCTGGGATGGGAATCAGCACCTCAAAATCTGAGACCATGGTCCTCAGCCGGAATAGGGTGGATTGCCCTCTCCGGGTCGGGAGTCAGGTCCTGCCTCAAGTGGAGGAGTTTAAATATCTCGGGGTCTTGTTCACGAGTGAGGGAAGGATGGAGCGTGAGATCGACAGACGGATCGGTGCGGCGTCTGCAGTAATGCGGGCTCTGCGCCGGTCTGTCGTGGTGAAGAAGGAGCTGAGCCAGAAGGCGAAGCTCTCGATTTATCAGTCGATCTACGTTCCTACCCTCACCTATGGTCATGAGCTGTGGGTCGTGACCGAAAGAACGAGATCTCGTATACAGGCGGCTGAAATGAGTTACCTCCGCAGGGTGGCCGGGCTCTACCTTAGAGATAGGGTGAGGAGCTCAGTCATCCGGGAGGGGCTCAGAGTAGAGCCGCTGCTCCTTCGCATTGAGAGGAACCAGTTGAGGTGGCTCGGGCATCTGGTCAGGATGCCTCCTGGACGCCTCCCTGGTGAGGTGTTCCAGGCACGTCCCTCGGGGAGGAGACCCCGGGGAAGACCCAGGACACGCTGGAGGGATTACATCTCTCGGCTGGCCTGGGAACGCCTCGGGATCCCCCCCCGCAGAGTTGGCAAATGTGGCTGGGGAGAGGGAAGTCTGGGCTTCCCTGCTTAGGCTGCTGCCCCCGCGACCCGACCCCGGATAAGCGGCAGAAGATGGATGGATGGATGGATGGTGATGAGTTCATTTACAGCGTGTGTTCTGTAGTGAGTCATGACTTTATCTTGGCTGTGCCTTGTGCTATTAAACATTACCTTGAAACTGATTTGGAAACAGAGTAATGCCTTGAAATAGGTCAGCTGGGTTCACAATAGTCTGGCATTAATAAATTGGACTGTCAACAGCCACAGAGAAGAAATCAGACCAACTCTGACTGTTACATGAGGTATCATATAACTGGTGTCATTTCACTGCAATATCACAGTGATGATCACAGGTCTTTTTTATCCTCCTTGTGTTTTCTTAGTCAAGTAAATGGTGTGCAACAGCTTGCTTACTCCCTGCAGGAGGTGTTAAACTGCGTTGACATTCTTCAATATTTTACGACTTTAGTTTTATTTTTGCGTGAAACAAGCTTAATAACTTTTGTGGATTTATTTTAGGATTTCTACCATATTTTCACAGACCGGGGTATTTTTATGCAGCATGCTTTTCAGTAAGACAGGCCTTAGTTTGATGTAGAATTATGTTGAAAATCACTCTCTTTGATTTCCTGTAATTCAATAGCAGTGGGTAAAAATATTTGTGGGGGCACAGAGCAGCAGAAACATTAGAAGCATAGCAGCAGCAGGAAGGAGAGTCCTGAGTGAGTGACCCAAAGCAGATGTAACAGTTAAACAGTGTGGCTGAGCTTCGGTCTAGGATGCATCATGGAGGACTGCCATGTAGTTTTCTTCCAGAGAAGTAAACGACAGCGAGCTGGCTGCAGAAGACAGAAGGTGATATTAATCTGTGTGCATTCTGGAGGTACAGTCAAGTTGCACTGAGGACACAGCAGGTCAGCAGCAGAAGCTTTGTCGAAGTGTCAGTTATTTAATTTTCTATCGAGGGTCTAAGCTCCCTCAAGGAGCTCACTCAGGAGATTGCTCTAATTTCAAAGGTCGCATGTTTGGGTCATGTCTCCAAACAAAACCACTGGCCTCCTCTGACTTAAAGCTGAGATCACCCTGAAGAGGAATGTAGGTTGCCACCAGAACTGTTTTGGCAGTGTACAGCCACTAATGATTGTGATCACAGAGCGAAGTGTGGCACAGTTGCTTTGCTCTCTTTTTTTTTTTTTTTTTTTTTTCCTTACCAGCAAGTTTGATCATGCTGCTCTCAGCGGCACTGCAGGGATTAGAGAGTTAAGCAAATGGCACGACGGCTCCGCTTGCATTTTGCGTCAAGGAGAAGCAACACGGACCCCCTGTCAGAAAGCCTCAGCAGGCACGGTGAAGCGAATGGAGTCAATGTGTCAGCTCATAGCCCCGCAGAGAGTCTGGCGCAGAGTTCTGTCCACTTGAAGGTGACTCCTCTGTCACCAGACTTTGCCAGCAGTCAGTACTCTTCAGTATTTATACCTAGGGTTAACACTGGAGGGTGTAACAAGAAGAGCATTCTGCAAATCTCACTGCAGCCATGTGGAAAGCTCACTGGAGAGCTGGATGGCAGTATAGAGAATGGAGACCCAGGAGTTAGTGAAAGTGGAGCAGGTACTTGCTCGGACGGAGGCTCATGCAACAGCAGCATGGCCAGTGATGCCGGGTACTGTAGCAGCAACAGCATCTTTGAACCAGAGGCTACAGAGAAGCACAGCACCAACCAGGAGAGGAGTCTGCTCTGCTACAAGTCCAAGGTCCCTCTGCGACGGTGCTCCTCCTTGGTCATCTTTCCAAAGAGCCCCTGCAGCACCCCGCCAGCTTCCCCAGTAAGTCCTGTGGCTCTGCCCACTCTCCCTTCAGTAAGGGGGTCTAATCATTCGACTTTTCAGACATCCTCCTGTGATTTTCCACAAGATGATGAGAGAGTGACTGGCAAAGGGTCCACCACCACGGTAGTAAGTGGCCATCGTCAGCCAAGAGGAAGCTCTTCAGCTGAGTTTAGGGACACGAAACATATGGTGCACTTCAATATTCCTTTACAGGATGAACCAAAATGTAAAATGGAAGACAGGAGTACGGTAATGGAACTGTCTTCAGTTCCAGACAGATGTAATCATCACTCAAGCAGTGTGCTGCTGCGCTTTGCCCATCAGAGACCAATGACATCGGCAAAGGGAGCTACAACCAAGGCTGCAATGAATGTGCAATATCCTGAGGCTTATTACCCAGACGAACAGCCTCACAGTGAACATGACGCCTACAAAAAACTGTATCGCAGCACCTCTGCTTGTTTGTTTTCCTCAGCTAAGCCATTGGAGAAAAACAATAAGCTCTGTTTATCAGGAAAAGGCCATGACAGGCCTGAGGAAAACCATTGTCATCGCACCATACAAAGGAGCTTTTCCCTTGAGGTGCCCTACCCTAACACTGGAATTTCATGTCACGTTTCGAACCCAAAGCTCAGCAGCCCTTGCTCTCCACATGTACACATTCATTTGTCCCCTTGCTGCCCAGCAAAATTGCCCGGCGCTATTACTGATGTTAACACCAGTCGCAAAGGGTACAATCCACCAAAGAGTCCAGGTCTAAATGCCAAGGTGAGTGTCCATTTTAACTCATGCTTGATGGAATTAGCTGACATTGCTGAAACTTTTGAAGATATAACAACTCTTAATAAGATACTTATCAAGATTTTTGTCACACAGTGGCCCCATAGCAGGGCACTATGTACCTGCTGACAATGTTGTTTAACTGCTGATAGATTCTTTACTACTTTGGTCTGAGGACATCGACCTAACATCAATTTTGGGGAAAAAAAGCCCTAATGTTAATTTTATTTATAGTATGAATAACAAATTATATTAAGTTATTGTCATATTTAGTCAAATTTTAAGTATATTTGAGATGAACACTAACTCTTTACTGTTACAATACTACAGCTCTTCTGCACAACTGTTGCCACTCAAGTCAATAAAACTCTGTTTACGCAGGTTTAGCAATTAGCCCTCTTACAAGACGGCGACTGCCAGTAACTGAGAAGATCTGTACAGCTAAGACATGCAATTAACAAGCCCTATGTGGACAAACATTCAGAGGGGTTCGATTACATTACAGTAAATCCATGTGAATCTTATTTTCCAAGAAATGCATAAATTAGAAAAACAGGTTTTCTTTTATCCAGTGATTCTCATTGTTCATTTGTGTGCAAACTTAACTTTAAATAGTTCTGCATTTTTATTATTCTATTAACGCCATGAGTGATCGGCCTAAGTATTTACTGTGGCTAATTTTAGCGGTGAGAAAAGCATTGCCCCTTGCTGATATAAATAAAGTGCCTCTGAAATATTCCCCCTGACTCCAGATAGTCTGGTGGTCTGTAGCATTGCCCAGTCCTGAGGATTCAAATTTAACTGCATGATACTAGAGCAGCGCTCAGTCATGCCAGCCATCTGCGGACATGGTGTGTGTAGAGTGTAAGCCTTTCCCAGTAAACGGGTGGTGTGTTACTTTCCTTCTGGGTCCCCCTACCAAGCTGTGTTTGTTAAATATCATGTGTCAGCCTCCCCCTGCATTTAGCAGGTTGTCAAGAACGAAGGTCTCCTTCAGTAATTAGACAGTCCCTTTAACAGATCTAAATTTGTTTTTTTATTTTTGTACCTTCAGATGTGTCATTATACCACTGGTGACTCCTGAAAGGAAGCATTGATTATGCATCAGTTTAACACTCGTGTTTATTACTACACACCTTTCTTTTTCATTTTGCACTTTAGCTTTTCTACTTGCTCTGTTTTCTTTTAGAGCATTTTTGTACTGCATGCTAAAGCTGTGGTTTCTTATTTTACTTTTGCTTTAGTGTCCCTTTTTATCATTTATATCTAATCTGGCCATCAAAAAGGAGTAAATGCAAATACACTTTTACTAACTGAAATATGTTGATGAAAATGCACCTTATGGGTGTTTGTGGATACAAAAGACTGTGATGGGAACAATTTAACAATAGAAATCTTTATAGAATATAGAAATATGAGTCTTGAGTATGACTCTTCATATTTATTTACATTTTTAAATAACTTTAGTGGCTAAAGATGTCTAAATTTCTAAGTACAAGCTCCATGACTGACACATTGGCTGAAGTATATAAAGAAATTTGAGCTCTGTTGTTCTTATCTGTATTACTCTCATAGCCTCACATGCCTCCCCACACCAGTTAATCAGCAACCAGGTGTGGACATATTATATAAACATATGAATGGAAAACATGAATCGGACCTGTTATTTCCTATATTCACACTAAACATTTCTAACTTTTTTTTTATAACACGTTTAACTATGAGGTATTATTTTATAGTAAACCAACTGGCATAAATGTACAAACTCAAGCATTTTCTTATTGTAAAGGTGACTTTTTAACATGCATATACCTTATAAAATGGTGTCACTGCATTACAGGTGGGTCTTCATTTTCATTTTCTTGGTTAAGTTAAGCTATAGCTCCTTTAGATTCCTTCGGGAATAAAACTATACTTATTGGATATTTAATTCAAAATATTCATTATCACATACCCTGCATAGACAAGCACCTACTCATCTCACTGATCTTCATTTGCATACATACCACAATATGATCATTTAGGCCTTTGAACTTAAACCTGCTCGCCGTCCCTCGCACCCATTGGAAGACTTGTGAGGACAGAGCTTTTGCCTTCACTGCTCATGAACTCTGGGGCGCTTTCCCCACCTGGGCATTAAATTTGCGGACATTGTGAAGGTTTTAAGTTGAAGCTCAAGAAACACTTATTCACAGTTGCCTGTGGCTAGACGGGTTATACTGGAGTAAATGTCTTTTTGCTGTTAATATTTTATTGTCTGATAACTTTGTCTGTGTTTTCAATGTTTCTATCTTTTTGGTCTTTTATTACTGTCAAACATTTTGTGTTTTTTTTTCTGTGAAAAACTTTATATAGATTAACATTATTTACTTTCTTAGAGACGTCAGACCCCTATTTTTGAAAAGAGCTTAGCAGAGTGTCCTTTTTCCACACATGCTTAATGCCAATCCTAACTTCAAACTTTGAAAGGTTTCAAGATTGGATTTCAGCCAGCAGTCTGGAAAAATGTGACCTGCAGTTAAAATAAATATGTTTTGTTTTTTGCGCACTTTCTATGCGTGTAGCAAATGAATAATGCGGGTTCTCAGTCACAATGTGGCCACTGCTTGTAGTAACAGCAAATGTTTTCTTCTCCATAAAAAGGAAAACCATTAAATCATTTCACTGGTTTGAGTTAATGTGACAACAAAATGTGGTTATTACACCAGTGAAAACCACAGAATGGGTCATTGCCACACTCTTAGCTTACTGCCCTGATAACATTTAACCAGGCTGCTTTTCAGAAGTGTATTTTTCACAAGCTGCTGCCCACCTGTCAAAAGCAGTTTGTTGTTGCGCTGCTGAGATGGATATCACTAAGCTTGCCCCACAGATGTCTCGAACTTGTATCTAAAGCTGTTTGCCAGAGCCTTGTAAAGAGTCTACTACCACATGCTAAACCGGGTTGCATTTAGTGTTTCCTGAACCCTCATGGATAACTTCAGCGGTATAATAATGTGTTTACAGTTTCTACGTTTTATTTCTTGAACTTTACATCACCTCACCGGGAAGGCTTCTTAGAAGAGATTTGTCACCTCATGATCTAATATAGATCTGCTCACTCTGTCAAACTAGCGAGGAGAGTCATCGGCATAAGAGTTTAATTGTTTATACTTTTCTGGTTTTGGATTACTCTTTTAATTAGCCTGTGACTGTATAGTATAGCTCAGCCTTTGCCCATCTGAGCAGACTGTCAAATGTCATGAAGGCGCCATATGCTGAATATTATATTACTGATATTTTTAAATGCTGCAAATTAGCAAGCAACATGTAATTAAGTGTGAGCCTAATTATCTTGCAGTTTTAGTGGATTTTAAATGATTATGTAATTATCACAATATGAGGTGTCTTATTCACAAGTCTGTGGGGCTCTAGTGGACTGACAGAGTGACACTCTTCCTGAAGTTCACTCTGATAATGGTGTTTAGTTGAATTAAGTTGTAAAAAGATTAACATAATTTGCTTGGTTGTCAAACTAATTACAGGCTGCTCCCCTGCTGCTGGGCATCATCTCTTGTAGCATTAAGAGTCGCTAGATTACCAGTGGTGCAGATTTTTACTAAAGACATTTGACCATTTTTTTCTTTTGAAATATTCATAAACTTCTGATCTTAAAGGTGTGTAATAATGACTGACATCCAGTGGTAAATATGTGAATGGCAATTACTGCACTACTAATGGCTACCACAGTTGTAAATACAGTGGCTGTCATGTCATGACATGTTTTTCATCTCATAGTGGATCCAGGGTCCACAAGTACAATGATTACTGTACTACAAGTAATTAAATTTGGTGCCTTTTAGGGCATTGTTTTTTCCAAATGGTGTTTCAGCACTTGTCAGACAAAGCCGGTGCTGAAGTTTTCAGAGACACCTTGGTAAAATGATGGCAGAAATATAGCAGCTGGCATGTAAGTGGAATCACAGCAAGTAGCTCATTCTTGCCATATTTTAGTAAAGTGATTAGATGCTAACAGAAATATAGCCTATAATGATGTTTTTTTTTTTTGTTTTTTTTTGTCACTGAACTTTGATGTTGTTACACAATGCATTTTTGAAAGTCCAGACCCTGTAAACATCTGTCTACAGGGTCTTTACACGGTCCAGATCAGTGATCTGAGATGTAAAATTCTTGGCACTTTTTAGGGGTATGTTTGTAAATAGATATAAGGCTTTCTTTATATTTCAAACACATAAAAATGGTTGCAAGTAAAACGTATAGTGTTCTATATGCAGCCACACATACAACCTGTACTGTATTGTATACTGTATACACCACAGACTAGTAATTTTCTGGTTGCTGCTTCATGCAGAGTTAATATTTGAACAGAGCTTTACTATTGGACAGTAGAGTATAAATAAATTCAACTATTATAAATGATGCCCAGTGCTGATTTATCTTTTGTATCAGTACTAAGAAGACTTTGGTTCAAAGGAAATGATGTGCAAAGCAAGCAACTTCCCACTGAATATTGAACGGTATGAAAATACGAGAAGATAATGAGAAAATTGATGACAAAAATGCAGATGAGATTTTTGCAGTGAGCATTTTACAGAAATTCAAAATATAACTGCAAAAAAGCCTTAAAATGTTAAAATGATGAGAAAAAAGATTTTTCAATGTTCAGAGGTGATGTCAACTTTCTTTTAAGTTGACTTTATTGGATTTAAGGAAACTCTGTATGGATGTATTTCTTGGCTTCACCATCAGAAATGCAGAGGCAGTGCGAAGGAGGCCACTTCCTTAACTGGTGCACATGAACACTTGTACTGTTGTTAGAGAGTTTGACCTGTCATTGATGTTAATTTGGTCCCAAAGCAGACTCCCCCTATGGAGGGTGCTCACTTCAGGCTGTCTGTTTTTGAGACTACAAGAGGGCATGCAGTGAATGTGTCAAGCCTTCAAAGCAGAGACTGTATCTGGCAAATGTTTCTTTATTTTCATTCCAGTCACTGTAACAATAACACAGAGCAGCCATTCATTGGGACTGATAAATACATTCCTATCTGAGCTGAACATTAAATATACACAGAAATAGATCAAGTCAAATGACGGAAGGGAAACAGGCGCAGAGTTTGAGTTGAGGAAAAGAGATATTTTCTAATTCATGTCATTATTAGGGATGGTTGAGTAAAGAAGTAGAAAGGACAGTATTATTTTCCAAGAAATAGTCCTCGCTTTGGTTTGGGGACATGCTGTAGAAAAGGAAATGCATTACTTTAAACTAAGTAACACAGACATACTGTTAACTTTTGTCCTACTGTTCTACACTGTAAAGACAGCTGACTAACAGAACAGTCTTTTGTGTGTGTGTGCGTGTGTGTGTGTGTGCGTGTGTGCGTACGTGTGTGCTATTGTGGCTAATTCTGATGTTGGTGTGACTTCCTGTCTTCCTGTCAGACACGTGATGACTTTCTCGGACAGGTGGATATCCCATTAAATCAGATACCGGTGAGTCATTGGTTGTTTCTTTGTGTGCTGATTTCCCATAACTTCTTTTGCCAAAACTAAATTTTCATTTTCTGTTTAATCTTAATTTAATCTGTGAAGCAGGACTTCTGCTACTGAGATGTTGCTTTGTGATAGTGTCTGTGGAGCAGAAGAAGGATTCTCTAAAATAATGAGCTCCAGTAACATTACAAATATAGAAAATAAAACCAAATAGAATGAGAGTAGCAGAATAAAGCATCATTACAGTTTGCAGTGAAATATACTTACCTACAAGTTATTTGAAATGTACAAATTCCTTTTTCTTCCTCAAATTAAGACATTACCAAAACAAACATTGGGCAGCATGCCATTTGTTGTAACTGTACAGACTGTTGACCTGAATCTGACCGATGTCTCTGTGTAAACATAAATATGCTCACCCTTATTCTGGTGTCTGTTCCACATCGTTGTCAGTAGTTTTGGAAACAGTCCATCATGTTTATTTTGTTCCTGCTTTTGTTTGATTATAAATACAGCCATCACAAATTATCCTTTATGCTGCACTGCCATCACCATTTCATGTCATCTTGCAAGATAGTGTGTTCCGATGCATAATTAGGTTGTAGTTGTAGCCATGCTGGTGTAAAAGTGAACACAGAAGACTTAAAGCTTTCCTTTTTGTTTTCGTGTTTTTTTTTTCTCTCAGACAGAAAATCCAAATACAGAAAGGCCATATACATTCAAGGATTTTAAACTCCATCCACGAAGGTTGGCTTTTCAAAATCTTTTTTTTTTTCTTTCATTTCATTTTTACGTTTTTTTCCCTTCACACATTGGTACATGTATGTACAAGAAATGATGCATGGTTACAGTCTTTTGATTTGAAGCATCCTTGACAATATCTGTGCTCCATGAAAACATTTATTCTGTTTTTTCTTTCCTACACAGCCATAAGTCCAGAGTTCAAGGTGATTTGCGGCTAAAAATGACCTACCTGCCAAAAGACTCAGGTTCAGGAGAGGAAACTGCAGATCAGACCGAGGACACTGATGTAAGTTCATCTTTGGTGCCACACATCCTATGTGAAAGACTTGTATCTGAAGTAATCCTTCATCTGTTTACAGCAGATCATCTTCACTCCAAGCCCAGTTTATGTTGGCTTGGAGAACTTCGATTTATTCAACTTTATCCATTATTCATAATGTCATAAGCTTTAGCTTGCTCTCATGAATTTCTACTAACCAAGAAAAAAGCATATTCGCAGTTTTGTTTGACAGTATTACATTGGCTTGCAGTCCCACAGTGAAGAACGTTGGAATATTTTTTTTAATGATATCTTTTTTTAATTCACATATTAAACAGGTCTCTCAAGTAACTTTCTATAATCTGAGAAATATTTTCACAATCTGGTATATTCTGATCTTGAGTGAGGTTAAAACTTTTCATTTGTCATATTTAAGCTTGTGTAATGAACTGTTTTTTCAGGTAATTTATTAGTTGATCTAAAGCAGTGTTTCTAAATTCCGGTCCTCAGGCCCCCTGCCCTGCATGTTTTACAGGCAACCCTACTTTAACACATCTGAATGAAATAAAGGGCTTGTTAACAGGCTGCAAAGAACTTGATGAGGAAGCTCAATAATCTGACTCAGGTGCTTTGGAGCAGGGTCATATGTAAAACATGCAGGGCAGGGGGGCCTGAGGACCAGAATTGAGAAACACCGATCTAATGTCAGAATACTGACTGGTGCCGCCAAGAATAATCATATTTCTGCTCTTTTTAACTTTCCTGTAATGGCTGCCTGTAAATTAAGAATATATTATAAAAATGTGTGTTTTAATTCACAAAGTCGTTAATGGCATAGCTCTATTTTGTGTTATTCATTTAATTGCACCCTGTAAACCAATCAGAAGTGTTTATTTTAAAAAAATGCTGGCCTTAATGTGGTCCTCGGACCAAAATGGGAGACAGAGCCTTTAGTTTTCAGGTTTATCTGTATTGCAAAATTCAACAACAGTGGGATTCAAAGTGCTTTACAGAAATATTGCAACATTAAAAAATGAGAAGCATAATTTTTTATTGAAAAACAAGAGAGGAAGGAAAAAGAAAGAATACTGGATAACAATGGTACTAAAAATATGAAAAAATAGGGCAGATTTGCACTTTAAAAAAATTTATAATAAGTTCAAATGCAACTAAGAACAGGTGTGTCTTTAACCTGGTTTAAAAAAAAAAAACCTGTTTTTTTTTTTTTCTCAGATTGCTAATTTCATTAATTGATTTATATTTTACTATTATTTGCAATTGCTTTTATGATTCATTTTTACCTTCTACCACTGCCTTAACTCAAGTCCTCTGTCTTGTGCTTTGTAAAGCATTAGGTGTAATCTGAACGCAACTACTAACCTAAAAACATGAGTTGAGTCAAGCTTTTGGCTCAACAGCCAAACGAACGCTTCTTTCTCTGCATTGTCAGCTCGATTATTCGGAATGCCGGGAATAGTCTGGTCACAACTGGAAAGATACTAAATGGTCTGTTATAATAAGGGTAGTAGTAGTCTCACTTAGGCCAGACTGGGTTAGGGGTACAGGTTGGTTCTAGAGGTTAATTTCTGAAAAGGAATATCAAATTAAAGCTATTACGGGTAGCCCTCAAATTGATTCACTGGTTATTCTTTTTTTTTATTATTCCTTTTTTGTATCAATTGTCAAAGGTAACACAATAATTTTGTATTACAGAGCATCAGAGCAGGCATAAATCATGCCTTGACTTTAAATATCTCGCAATGACAACAAGGCAATAACATAAAAATGATAACTAATGCTTTATTTGTATTTTTAGGCCTACAATCTTGCATGGCAGACTGATTTGTTTCATAACCTTTATAAAATATGCCAATTAATTGTTGACAAAAGTACGTTTCGTGTGCAGTGATATTTGAAAATGCACCATCCATTAAACTCCACCCTTTAAACCTTTCTGTTGGTGTGCAGGCTGGTTGGGAGCTTCTTGAAGCTCAGGACATGTCCGGTCCCAGACAGAGCCAACAGTTGCTTCCTCTGCCCCCTGGCTGGGAGGAACGGCAGGACAACCTCGGTAGAATCTTTTATGTCCATCATGAAACCAGAACCACACAGTGGCAGAGACCCACCATGCAGTAAGATGGATCCCATCTTAGCATCAATCAGTTTACATGCTGGTGTATTTGCAATGAATGAGTGTGTATGTGTGTCTCTCTTACTCAGGGACAGTGATTTGGCAAGTCAGAGAAGACGGAACAATCTGGATGCAGAGCACGCCTTTATTACACGCAGACAGATCTCAGACCATGATGATAACAACACACACGAGCCATCTGAGGTAACACAGTGTTCTTGTTTTCAATTCTGAACTACCTTAAAGTTTATACTCTGTTTTTAACTCAGTGGGTCTGGTTAAATATCTGAAAATAAGAAAAGGCTCACCTGCACAGGCCTACTTATCAGCTCAGCATTATTGTGCTTTTAAATTGAATCATCTTATCTTTCATTTGCAAAAGCAGCTATTCTTAAAGAGAAACCTCTAAAAAGAAACTAGGTAAACAAACTCAACTTCATTACCTGTGTGATATCAAAGTAAAGGAACTCAATGGATGTAAAGCAGAAACACTAAACAGAGTGCAGGACAACAGGAACTGAAATTTGTCAAGCCTGAGTTGTGACTTGCAGTCAAAACTAATGTTGCTCAGCCTCTTGCTGGGTTTTGTATGATTCACATTTAATTAGTTAGAAAAGTAAAATGGATGTTGTAGAAATAAAATATTCTTTAAGTAATGTAAAACGTTATAGAGAATGGCACGTCTATACACATCTAACCAGCTTTGTTTCACCTGTGAATGAAAACCAAGTCAGGTGTGTAAATGTCCCATTTACACACCTGACTGTAATAATTAATTGGATGTGTATTCATATATCAGTGTTTCCCAGTTTTGTAAAGTGGAGAAATAATTTGTTTAATGCACATTTAAGCATGTGAGAGAGGCTGTCCACAATATAACAATAATGGATTAGATTTATGCAGCACTTCACATTGAATCTATTATACAGCCACAACAGCCCTGGGGCAGACTGACAGTGTGTCATGCCTTAATACACAAAAACAGATTAAATGGGATGAAGTGGGATTCAAACCACCAACTTTCTGGTTATTTGTGGCCCCTTCAGCTGCTTGAGCTGTCAAAGCCGGAGTCATTAACTGTAAACAAACTAAATCTTACCTTTGGTTTCTCTTCTCACTAATCTTGCAGAGGTGGGAAGTCATTACAGAGGACGGGTCCACCTTGTCTCACAGTAATAACCAGGTGAGATCACCAGCATCCTACCAGCCTCCAGAGTTCCAGCCATTTAGTGACGAACACAGAAACGTTTACGTTTCACGGCCTTCAGCTCGAGTGCACCGCAGCTCCCTTTCGGTGAGTCATTTCCTGCCAAAGCATAAAGTTCCTGTCACTGAAAGTCTGAGGAAAAGAGTCAAATGGATTAATGTGGCTCATTAGCTTCCATGAAGAGAGATGGAAAATGCAGATCATTGGTGTGATATAGCAATTTTAATAGAATTGTGCAGCACTTTGTGTTGCATTCTATTATAGGAAAAGTACTTTATAAATAAAGTTTGATTTGATTTGATTTGATTTGTTGCTCTCCTGCAGAATCATGTGAGTAATTCAAGCCATTCCAGTCTCAGAGAAAATGCCCGCCCTTCAACTAGAGAAGAGCATCCTGTTAATCCCACAGTGAGTGCTTCTCTTTCTGTTGAAATCACCCCTGAAGGTTTTCCAAACCTGTCTGGCTTTAGCCTGTTGTAAAGGCATAAGTATTCCAAGCTATCCATGTTGGATAGCTTGATTGTTATCAGTATTGATCAATGTGATAAATGTTTATGTCATTCAATAGTTGCTTCCTACCTCAGCTGGGTTGCCTCCAGGCTGGGAGGAAAAGAGGGACAACAAAGGAAGACGCTACTATGTCAACCACATCACCAAAACAACTACATGGGTACGGCCTGTTGTCCAGGTATGTTGTACACTTGCAGAGAGAAATTGTCTACCAAAGTAGTTCCGGTGTTAGTTTTCAACCAGATCTTGACTTAGAAACACTTTCTTCTGTGTGGACTACCAAAACATCAGTTCCAGTACCAAAAGTCCAGTGCTGCGTTAGCACCGACTCTTTGCTGGTGCAGAGCAAAGTACCACATAACCCTGCCCCAAATAGAGCAGGGTTATGTGGTTGTGGAAGTCTGCTTAATTCAGAGAAACGTGATAAAACACTACGCTTCAACTTCGATCTGCAACAGCATGAGCTCATTTTGCTGCTGTGTAGTGGTTTATATCTCCAGCCATATCTGTAAACACAATGGACTACATGAAGTGGCATTCACAATTACCATTTACAGCTACATTATTTAGTGTTTGAAGTTGTGCTTTTAACAATTCTGGGTGTTTTAAAATCTAAAGATCTACATTTGCAATTCATGCTCAAAACAGCTTATATAAATTGTATTTACGTCGATGTTCTTAATTTCTATTTGGCAATTGGAAATGGATTAAAACTGAAAAAAAAATGTTGCAATGCTTACCTTTAAAATCTAGACAGGTCATATGAAGACATCAGCAGTGTACTAATCCACTGTATGTCAGAGTTCACTGAAGAGCATCAAACATTTAATGGATAGAGTTGTTTTACTACCAAATACACATATTAAGTGGTAACAGATTTTGTTCTTACTGGCTGCTAAACTTTGACCAGATTTTGTGTGCACACTAACACAGAAACCAAGAAGTTAAATCCCCAGTAGTACTTCAGTATTACATTTGTACATGTAGACACCCGACCAGATCTCAGCCAGATCATCCGCTGCAACATCATCATCACCCCCACTGACTAAGCAGAATGAAGTAGCTGCATCTGTACGGATAGTTTATACCACTGATACACTGATAATTCCAAAGCTAGATAATGTTTTCATGAATCTTTCTAATGAAAGATAAGATAAAAAGATGAGAAAAGCTTCGGGCACATTTTTCTGTTAAAGAAAGCATTTTATATGCAGCTAACCTCTTATTGGTGTGTTTCCTGTTGTACAGAGATCTTCAGAGCCAGCAGCAGCAGTACAGGGCAGTGCTGGTCTGTCTCAAAGTCCCACATCATCCCAACAACCTGTCAACCCACTCACCCCACCTGAGGGGTCTCCTAAGCACACTCCAAGCCCAGAAGCCTCGTATGAATCTGGCTCCTTGCCTGCTGGTTGGGAAGTGCGCAGTGCACCAAATGGAAGGCCCTTTTTCATTGATCATAACACAAAGACCACCACCTGGGTGAGACGGGGACTTCACACATGCATTTTTATACAAATGGTCCAACATGACCACCATAACCTGGTTAAAAAATATATTTTAATTAAACAACTGGGGGGGTTAATCTAAGGGAATGAGTGTGTTTTCACAAGGAGTAAACTTAGTTTTTAGAATAGCTGTTTGTGTGTGTGTGTGTGCATGTGTATGTGTCATTTGTCTCATGTTGGCTACGTATATAATGTACAAGAGTCAGCATCTCAGCAGCATTTCCCCTTTTGCTGAAACACACCCTGTTTGCCTTCCTCTGAGCAGGAAGATCCCAGACTAAAGGTTCCTGTGCAAATGAGGAGGAGGGGCTCACTGGACCCGGCCAATCTCGGCCCTCTACCGGTAAGCTTGTCAAGAAAACCAGTAACAAAGCAGTTGAAAGGCATGTATCATAACTCTACTTTACCTCCTGTCATGTAATTTTACTCCAGTCGATGCTTTCTTATTTCTTAGCCTGGCTGGGAAGAAAGGGTCCACTCTGATGGGAGGGTATTCTACATAGATCACAGTATGTATGATCTTTCTGCTGAACCACACGGCACAGCTTGGATATGTTGTCTGATATATTTTCTTTTACAGACACCAAGAACACACAGTGGGATGATCCCAGATTGCAAAACTCAGCTATAACAGGACCAGTAAGTGTAGATGTGACTTGACGGTTTGTTCCACAACGTAAATTAGGAGATTCAAACTGGAATTTTGTCACCTAACACTGACCTTTGTTGATTGTAGGCAGTGCCTTACTCTCGAGATTATAAACAGAAGTATGATTTCTTCAGGAAGAACATGAAGAAACCAGTGAGTGTCTTCAGTAAAAATTCTGAATTAGTCACTGAATGCAACCATGAAAACTAAGTTTTGTATGTTTTAACAAAGGATGACATCCCAAATCGCTTTGAGATGAAGCTAAAGCGAAATTCAGTTCTGGAGGACTCGTATCGACGCATCCTTGCAGTAAAGAAGGCCGACCTGCTGAAGGCTCGACTTTGGGTGGAATTTGAGGGGGAAAAGGGACTGGATTATGGTGGTGTGGCAAGAGAGTGGTTCTTTCTCATGTCCAGGGAGATGTTCAACCCGTACTACGGACTCTTTGAGTACTCTGCCACGTGAGTCCGAGCTCAAATTGTTTCAAACCGTCTTTTCTTATTGTCTAGTTTTTTTTTATGTCTACAACAAACTTTTCATATTTAATTTTTTTTTTTGTTTGTTTGTTTTTACCTATTTTGATAAGTTGAGTAGTTTATAACTGTGAGCTTTGAAGAAACTATTTTAATGCGATCAGAGTTATCCTGATAGTCTTAAATATTAGTGTATACTGCTATATGTGGTATCACTGGTCATTTTTTTAGACTTCATATGCAATAGTAAAGTTTTCAACCAAAATAGGGTGTAATAGTCAGCGTCAGGGAAGGGTTTCTGCCACGAGGGGACAGGTTAAAGCATTTTAGAGTTTTAAGTTTTAAGATGATCAAGTTTATTCTACCTTAATTAAATACAATAAATATGTCAAATAAAATGAACACTTATTTTTTTCTATGTAAAATACATATATTGCATAACTTTGTTTTCATTTTGTGCTAAAGTTACACTGATCTGCTGATATGTTTTGGACATAATATTTTATAAAAACGTAATGATATTACAAGGTTTATGATGAATTAATCTTATTAAATCTAAACTAAGTTTGTTTAATGCAATGGCTTAGCTTAGCCTGAGGTATTGGCTAAGGAGGTTGAGCATCTGGGGGCATCTGATTGGGACACTTTTAGTGTTTTTCTTCTTTGGTGGTTTTCTTCTTCTTTTTTTTATGGAAATGTTTTTGAGATCCTGGGGAAAGACCTAAGATATGAGATTATGTTTTCCTTCATTCCCAGGAGGAACTGGAGAGTGTCACTGGGGAGAAATATATCTCACCAGTAGTGGTTGTGACTCAATTTCAGTCAGGCAGAGATAAATGGATTGATGGAAATGAGTTATAGTCATATTCTGAATGGAGTAAACCCATAAACACTGCTTGTGTTACTTCATATTTTACCTTACCAAGGTAGTTGTATGAAGGTTTTGTCATATCTGATGGCTATCTTGAGATTGGGAGCTCCCTGCACAGGAAGTCTGTTCTGGAAGCTGCTGGAACAAACAGAACACTGAAGATTATTTGTTAAGAGAAAAGAAAAGAATATATTCTGAAGGCTCTTGTCTTCTCTTGACTAGCTTTAGCAGACATTTAATCAGTCTGTTAAATCCCTAGAGCTTGTTTAGAACTGTTTGAAGTTTGCTCAGAAACTGGGTTAAGTTAGACGGACTATGTATCTGTCAGCTGCTCTTGTTCTTGTTTTGTAATGTACAGGTACATCTCAGAAAATTAGAATATTATGAAAAAGTTCAATATTTTTTGTCATTGATTTTAGAATGTGAAACCTATATGTTTTATAGAGTCATTACACAGAGTGAAACGTTTCAAATATTCAATCCTTGAAATTTTGATAATTGTGGCTTATAGATAATGAAAATCCGAAATGCTGTGTCTCAGAAAAATGGAATATTGTGAAAAACATCAATCTTAGAAAGTCATGGTGTCACACCCTAACCAACTAGTTAACTCAAAATACCTGTAAAGGTGTCCTAAACCTTTAAATGGTCTCTCAGTCCGGGTCGGATGGCTACACAACCATGGGGAAGACTGTTGGCTTGACAGATGTCCAGAAGATGATCATTGACCCTCCACAAGGAGGGAAAGCCATAAAAGGTCATTTCTAAAGAAGCTGGTTGTTCACAGAGTGCTGTGTCCAAGCATATTAATGGAAAGTTGAGTGGAAGGAAAACGTGCACCAGCAAAAGGCAGAACCGCAGCCTGAAGAAGATTGTCAAGCAACATCCGTGCAAAAATTTGTGGAGCTTCACAAGGAGCAGACTGAAGCCGGATTCAGTGCATCAGGAGCCACTACGCACAGATGAATCCTAGACATGGGCTACAAATTTCACATTCCTCGTGTCAAGCCACTCCTGAACCAGAGACGACAAATCATCTCACCTGGGTTAAGGAGAAAAAGGACTGGACTGTTTCTCAGATGAAAGCAAATTTTGTATTTCATTTGGAAATCAAGGTCCCAGAGTCTGGAGGAAGAGTGGAGAGGCACAGAATCCATGTTGCTTGAAGTCCAGTGTGAAGTTTCCACAGTCAGTGATGATTTTGGAGCCATGTCATCTGCTGGTGTTGGTCCACTGTGTTTTCTGAAGTACACAGTCAACACAGCATCTACCAGGACATTTTAGAGCTCTTCATGCTTCCTTCTGCTGACAAGCTTTATGTAGATGCTGATTTCATTTTCCAGCAGGACTTGGCACCTGCCTACACTGCCAAAGGTGCCAAAAGCTGCTTCAATGACCATGATGTTACTGTGCTTGACTGGTCAGCAAACTCACCTGATCTGAACCCCACAGAGAATCTGTGGGGTATTGTCAAGAGGAAGATGAGAGACACCAGACCCAACTAGATGACCTGAAGGCGGCTATCAAAGCAACTTGGGCTTCCATTACACCCGAGCAGTGCCAGACGCTGATCGCTTCCATTGCCACGCCACATTGATGTAGTAATTCATGCAAAAGGAGGCCCAACCAAGTATTGAGTGCATGGAAATGAACATACTTTTCAGAAGTCTGACATTTCTGTTTATAATATCCTTTTTTCATTGATCTTTTGTAATATTCAAAGTTTCTGAGACATTGCATTTTGGGTTTTCATGATCTATAAGCCACAATCATCAAAATTTCAAGAAATAAATGTTTGAAATGTTTCACTCTATGTGTAATGAAACTATACGTAATATGTGGGTTTCACTTTCTGAAATGATTGACAAAGAATATTGAACTTTTTCACAACATTCTAATTTTCTGAGATGTACCTGTAGAAATTGAGCACCACAATCAAGGTAGCTAAATAGAATATTTAGGTTAAAATATCACTTTGTGCTATTAATGCTGTCATTGTTTTGCAGGGACAACTACACACTGCAGATCAACCCTAACTCAGGATTGTGTAATGAGGACCACCTGACCTACTTCAAGTTCATAGGTCGTGTGGCAGGAATGGCCGTGTTTCATGGCAAACTCCTTGATGGTGAGTCTTACCCTATTGATGAATTTTAATTAAAACGAAGACTTCAGAAGTTTACGCTGCAATGCACTAATGATGTGAAAAGCATTTGTTGATCCTAACGTTGTTGTGCTCTTCAAAGCTTTCTTCATTCGACCGTTCTACAAGATGATGCTGCAGAAGTCGATCACGCTGCAGGACATGGAGTCTGTTGTAAGTATTCATAGAAAAGGACACATTGAATCTGGAGAAATAGGATCTTTAAAATTCACATGCGCCTATTTATGAAGTTATGAGCCATTTGTAACTCTTCAGGATAGTGAATATTTCAACTCCCTGAACTGGATTTTGGAGAACGACCCAACGGATTTGGATCTGAGGTTCACTATTGACGAGGAACTCTTTGGACAGGTTGTTTCAACATGAAGTCTTTTTTTTTTTTTTTTTTTTTTTTTTTTTAACCAACATTTAATTTATGACATTTTATTTCTGTATGTCTAATAGTACCTATCTCACACTTGTGTTCAGACTCGCCAGCATGAGCTGAAGCCGAATGGCGCAGAGATTGTTGTCACCAATGAAAATAAGAAGGAATATATTGAGTAAAGAACAATCATTTTTAAAAAATTACACATTTTATCATTTTTGAGGCATTGGTTGTGGTGTGATATTAAGCTCCTGTTCTGTGTCTGGCAGCCTGGTGATACAGTGGAGGTTTGTGAACAGAATACAGAAGCAGATGACAGCTTTCAAAGAGGTAACAAATTAATTTATTCTCTTCAATATGACGAATCATTTTCAGCAAAGAAATGAAAATGTGTTACAGCTTGTGCTTCCTGTGTTTTAGGGATTCTTTGAGCTAATACCACAGAATCTGATCAAGATCTTTGATGAGAATGAGCTTGAGGTCAGTTCACAGTTTCTGGTATGCTGTGATAAAAATGTAGATTTCAGAAGGTGAATATGTATCTGTCTGCTTCCTCTGCAGCTACTCATGTGTGGACTTGGAGATGTAGATGTGAATGACTGGAGGAATAACACAAAGTACAAGAACGGCTATAACTCTGACCATGTTGTCATCCACTGGTTTTGGAAAGTAAGACAACATTTTCTGCCTGGATCCTAGAAATGTTCTAAAGTGTAGAACTCTGTGCTTCTCTTATTTTTGTGTTGTTTCACTGTATTATTACTTTTATTATAGACCGTGCTGCTGATGGATGCAGAGAAGCGAATCCGTCTCTTACAGTTTGTGACGGGAACATCCAGGGTCCCCATGAATGGCTTTGCAGAACTCTATGGTGAAATAACTTTTGCTGATTTCTGAACTACTTGCTTTATTGTTTTTATTCTGGTTAATATTATCCATTCTCTTCTTTATTTATTTATTTGGTTGTTTTTCTCATCATCCTTTTTTTTTTTCCATTATTCAAATTAAGTGGCTACGGTTACATGACGTCATTCATTCTGGATAATTATTTAGAGTTAAATAATTACAAATTAAAGTCTCCTTTGTACTTCCATAGAGGTTGTCATTCCAAATTGATGTTTACATGGAAAACGTGTTTATTTGCCTTTACTTAATTCCACTTTAGATCTTGAGGTTAGGAAGGGTTCTGATTGGATAGGGAGCGGATGTGACGTACTCATGTGAACTCCACTTTCCGTTTCTTTTCTTTTTGGCTTAGCATGCAAGACCACATAATTCTCGCTCTGATTTTGATCATAATTTCGAAGCACCAGCTCGATGGGAGCGTACTGCTTAACTTTTTTCAGCAGCTGAGGAGGAGAATGAAGGGAGAATGGAGGCAGAGAACCACACACAATTTGTGCGTCATTGCAACGGAACGAGCATGTGCAGGACGACCAGAATTAACTTGAAGCGGAATGTTTACATAAAAAAGGAATGAATCAATTTGGATTAAAAATGAGAATGAAGCACTTGCTTCAGAATTAAGTTTAATCTGGCATTGTCATTTTCAGGAATTGGGTGTTTACATGGTCATTTTTTATTTCTTTAAAGGAAATTTACTTTTATTACAAATTAAAGAGGAATTAAAACTCTCATGTAAACGCGGCCAATTATACATTCCTGTATCATATTTTTTTGTTGTTGTTAGCATACATGTGGCTTGATATTATTTAGCTTCTTGCAAATGTATTCCAGTTAAAATAATGCTGAATTTTGTCCAGGGTCTAATGGACCACAGCTCTTCACCATTGAGCAATGGGGCACACGTGATAAACTTCCCAGAGCCCACACTTGGTAAGCATTCAGTGCAATTTTTTTTTTTTTCATGATGTGTCACTTACATTTAAACAAAGCAGAGGAAACATACAGAGATGCAGAAACATCAAAAGGGGACAACATCCATACCTCATTTTGTTTTAGACTTTACCGATTTCCCTCCACCCTGATTTACAAGTCTTTCTTGGTACATTTTGTCCTCTGAAAATAAAATATAAAATGACTGAGTTGCAATCAAGATGTTAATCATTGTAAAATATTCCACCTATTTACTTTTTAAAAACTCTCAAGTAGTTGCTAGTGAATATTTAACAATTGTCCATCTGTACTGTGAGACATCATCATTGGTTTGCACCTTTTTGTGGTGTATTAACTCTTAAGAAATTCTCTTCGCACAGAAAGGACCCTGTAACAATTCACCACTGCTGGTATTTGTAGAAGTTCAGGCTTAGTTTGTTTGCTGACCTCACAAGCTCACTATTATTGAGAGCTATTTTGTCCAACAATCCCAGCTCAAGACGAAAATTTTTTTCACACACACTTGACCCTCAGTGGTTCTTAAATCAGTATCCAGATACACAACACTGTGTATTAAACTGCAGTGGGTAGAAGCCCTCTAGGGGCAAAATACTGTCACAACTCACATATTCTTTCCACACAGGCACTGGCACAGATTCTCACAGCACATGTTAATCGTTAAGACTGTAGTGTTTTTTTTCTAATACTATTTTTTTCTAATGTCTTTTTAAATCTTTTGTTTTTATTTTTACTTCCTGAAGCTTCAATCGATTGGACCTTCCTCCTTATGAGTCTTTTGAAGAGCTTAAGGAGAAACTTAACATCGCCATTGAAAATGCACAAGGCTTTGATGGGGTGGATTAGGGCGTCTGAAAGAAACCGGCATCAAGTTTGACTACATGATGTGGAGGGAAAAACTGTGTTCGACTCAGGTCTTAACCTGCTGGCTGTGTTACAAACAGAGAGCCACACAGCTTCCCTTTGGTCCTCTTATGGGGAACTCATGAAGAAAAAAATTCTAAATCTGGAGTGATATATATATATATATATATATATATATATATATATATATATATATATATATATATATATACACACACTGTTTTTTTAACGTTTACAAAGCAGGTTTTCTTGCTCTGCAATTCTCTATTGTAAGTCGCTCAAAGGTGTATTTACTTGTTTGTGCTACTAAAATGCTTAAATGTAAGAACTTGATTCTGTGAAGTCATAAAGTCAAATATTACTGTGAAGGTATATTGTACAGTATATGATAGAAACATTTAATTTCCACCACAAACACTTAAAAACATTAATTTAATATAATTTAATCTGAACCGTCTCATGCCAACCTCCCTCTCTTTGCGATGTTTTGAAAGTTATCTTTCAAAACTTACTGACTTTTGTCTTTGTTACATTGCTACATTTATGAGGAGTAAAGTCAATGGCAGTTGTCACAATCAAACACTACAACCAAGTCAGTTTGTTGCAGTTTGCCTGATCTTCACATTGAGTTTATAAACTGACTCCACTGGAGCTAAATTTATACATACTTATAGAAGTTAGGAAAACTCCTTTGTGGGATGAGTTTAAAAATGTGTTTATTTCAGTAGCAATTTTTCCTATTTTTAAATTAAAATGAGTATATACCCCTTCCACATCTGTTCCTTCTAAAATGTCTCATCTTTTTTACAGTGATATCAATGAGTTTTACTGAGGCGACGCTCTGTGCACAGAGACAAATAAAACGTTCAAGGCAGATGGAACTCAGAAGGCAAGAGGTTTCTTTTGCAATAGTTAAACAATATCAAAGTTAACTACTAAAAAGGCTACCAAATAGGAAAACATATGCTCCATCCACCAATATGAAACATCTACTAATTACCATTATGTTGCTAATCAAACACATTTAAGTCTGAGTTTGACTGAGGCTTAAACGTGTAAAAGCTAAAACTCCCTAATTTTGTTTTTCTTGAGTTAAATACATGATTTATGCAGACTGACAAGGCTTAGACATTCATGGTGAATGTGCATGGAGTGCCATCTTATTGCGCAGTACTCTTTAGCAAGTTAAATTATCAATAAAGGAAAAATAACGTTATTCTTCTCCCATATTAGGACTCTGTATTTTATGTTGAAAACATAGATGTAAGACAACCAGATATGGGCACGATAGTGTATTCTTATGTGCTATAATTAGTTTGAAAGGGAATTTCGGTGGAATATTGTTTAATTTTGAAAACTATCCCAAGTAGTTGGATCAGTGGAAATGTTCAATTTCATTAGTGTGTTTTCTGTTTTTCACATTTTTCATTCCAGTATTGTAGAAACATTGCAGTAAATCTCCATTATATGGACCTGAAAAGCATTTAAAGCAGAAAATGTGCAGGTTCTTTGCACATTTGAGCAACTTCAGTTAAATTGCATCATGTATGAATAAATTATTATGGTATTGATGTACCAATGTCAGGACCAGTAAAAGGCTTACTTACAATGAATTAATTATTCTGTATCTGTATAAACCACAGATGGTAAGAAGTGACTGCATGCAGTGTTAGATTGCTATGAAATAATATGCATACTTGTACATGTTGATGTGAGATAATGAAAATCATATGATTGTTTTTATTATATAACATCCCTTTCATATTTACAAACAATACAACTTATTCTTCTACAAACTTATAAAGCATCTTTCACTAAATCTTTTTGTGTACGAGAAGAATTAATAAATGTATCATATTTATCTTGTATCTTTGCATAAATCTTATCTAACAAGCTGACCATACCCAGTTTCCATACAGTATGTTGAATTATTGTTCTCATCTGAGTTTTCTTTCTTCTACACATCAGGGGTGTCTAATCGCAGCACCGTGCTCTATTATAAGAGTGCAGCTTTAACTTTTTTTTTTTTTTCCTCAAAATGTGTACAGATTATACTTTTGTAAGAAAGTCACTGTACAAAGGCACTAGCTCTTAACATTTTCTGAATGATGAAACATGTTTACACTAGCTGCCATGTTTACAGATCTGCGAGAAAGGAAGCTATGGGGGACTGGTTTTTGTCTCTGACAAACACACTTTTCTACTTATGCTTTTATAAAATGAAGCACTTTGTTCATATTTGATAAGTCTTACTTCTAAACTGAATCTTTGCCAATCTGTCACCTGTGGACTGCTTAGACCACTCTTTGGAAATGCAATCCTTTGCTTCAAGTGCACATGTGTTTAAATGTTTACATTTGAAGCTTGTTAAAAAAAACAAAAAAACAAAATGAGCACATTCATTTCTTTCACTTCTGTTTAATAACAGAGGGCCTTCTTTTGTAACATGTCAAATCCGACTGTGTTTTTGCTGTTCTGATCTCTGAAAAGAAGTTTTTTTGGATGTGTAATGCTGTCCACTGAGGACAAAACTTAATGTGTGTAATGTATAATTTTAATGTGTGAAATTATGTTTCTAAAACACCCATAAGTGCATTACAGAAACTTTGTACATGATGCATATGTACATCAGGTAAAATGTAGAAAAGGGCTGTCAAATGCTAATTTGATGGCCTAAAGAAGTGAATATTAAAATATTTGAAAAATAAATTAATGGGAAATCAATGATGCAATGTCTTCGTGGCCTACTTAACACCTTACACACAGCGGCTGCCATGTTTTCAGTGGTGCATTTTACAACTGTAATTCCAAAAATGATGGAACATTGTGCAAAATGTTAACAAGAAAATCTTGCAAAGATTTACAAATGTCACAAACATGTACTATCTCCCAATAAAACATCACATTAGATGTTGAACAAAACACAATTTACAAGTTCATGAACAAGTTTAGGTCATTTTGAATATGATGGCAGCAACACGTCTCAGAGAAGTTGGAAAGAGGCAACACACGGCGCTGGATAAATAAGTGAAAAAGAATTGAAGGAGCACTTGACAACTAATTAGGTTAAAGTTGTGGAATAATACTATAATATGATGTCGTCTTAGTGTCTGCAGCATGAGCAGCTAACACATCTGTGAAGACCGCGTCAATGCTGGAAAAAAAAAGATTTCAGATCAACATCTGCTCTCATCTGGACAGCTCTCATTCAGAAAGAAGTTGCTAAACTATATACTGCATCCATCACAACAACATGGCTTTGTAAGCAAAGAGTCCAATGCTAAACTGGTCTGCCTGTTCTCCATATGTCTCACCAACAGAGATGTTGAAGCAAAAAACTGGACAGTAAATAACTCAGGACTGTTGAGAAACTGGAATCCTGCATCAGACAAGATGGGACAAGGATTCCTCTCCTAAAACTCTGGACCTTTCCAGTGTTTGCTAACAGTTGTTAAAAGAAGAAGGAATGAAAGCAATAATGCTACACAATCACAAACCACCTTTTTCCATTTTTTTTTTTTTTTAATATGTTGCTCCTGTCAAATTCAAAGTGGGCTTTTATTTTCCATGAAATGGTAAAATGTCTCAGTTTTAACATCGGATATGTCAACTATGTTCAGTTGTGGAATAAAGATTCATTTTCTCATTGTTTTATTTATATTTCACACATTGAACAAACTGTTTTGGAAATGGGGTTGTAATTTCATTGGAATTTAAAGACCAAATGTGGGGTATAATTGTCCATTAATTGGAAATTGCTGATACATACCAGGATGAATAAATATTCAGGTTATCATTGCATTTTTTGTTTAAGAATTTGTGGTAGTTTTACATGTCAATTTGTATTCATTGTTTATCTCTATTAGCTGTTGCAGTACAGCTATTCTTCCTGGAGTCAATCCAACATGCATCTCATAATACATTCATCACACCATTTTGCCACACCACCTTAATAGTGCACCCCACCCTTCCCTCTCCCATAAGCACATACACAAACTACTTTTTAATTAGGTGAAGTAGTTTGGTTGGAAAAATAATTATAACACAAGGCATTACAACACAGAGAAAGCTTTAATTATCTGGATTTATTTATTTTATGAGGACATAAAAAAAATGTTGTTTCATTATTTCAGTCAAAGTGTTTGCCCAAGTTGTTATATTGTGAAAACTAAACTGTTTATTGGCACTAAACAGCTGCAATAGAAGTGTGTGTTAATGTTTGCTGTCACACTGAGGTATTTTCTCTTTTACACACCTGTTTTTAAGCATACATTTTCTTTTTAAAACAGACAGTCTTAGTGATAATATCACACTCTTTCACTAGACCTGTGCCATCTGAAGATAGTCTTTCAGAGTCTTCAGAGGAGTTTAGCGCCTTATGTTTCTTTTTGTCTCAACAATTTTTCAATATTTTAAAGGGTTTTGTTTTTTTTAGAAATGGGATACTCTAGTTTACTGGGTAAATGTAATAGTGGCAGTACTTACCTAATATTTTACTTCAGATCCAGGGGGATCCATATCACAATACAAACTACAATACAGTGTAGAGAAAAAAAACCCAAACAAACCACAAAGTCTTTCACAATGTTTGTTGTCTAACATACATACAAGGCTGCCAATGGTTCCACGGACTGGAAGGAAATCTGACACAACATACACGGTTCACTAAAACAGTGATTAGGTCATTTTCTACACGTAAATCTATACATTGGTTTACATTGGGGAGCTGAAACATGTGATACATTCCTAAAGGGTGGCACAAAATTTGAATCTGATATCTAATAAATAAATTTGGCTTTGATTTGTTTTTGTTTGTTTCTTTTTCATTTTCCCTTCTTACAGCACGTCATGGGAAAATAGAAAGGTTGTAACTTCTATTCAACACACCCACACACTAGTTTGTGGATTCTGTTGGGTATTAATAGCATTGTGAAAAGAGGACTCACTGACATCTTTGTAGTTTAAACCTTTTGTGGGACTCAGCTGAAAAGTCACAGTCCTAATTTCCCTACAACCTTCCCATTGGGGTACTAAAAGCTCCTCCCTTCGTCTGAGGTCAGTGGAAAAGGTCACACATGATTCAGGCCAGGCTTTCGGACAATTCAGAGGTCATTGGGGATGGGCATGTGGGTTTGGAGGAAAACACTGCCCTCAACCAATAGCAGAAGGTTTTGGGAAAGCTGGGTCCCTTTTACCCACAACCTTGCCAAAGTGCACAACCTGATAATGACTTATACTCCATTGATCTGGCCTCAGAGCTTGACCTGAGCTCACATGCAGGCTGGACATTGCTCCACCCACAACTGTGCCCTATTGGCAGGTGCCCGAACTGAAGTGTTGATGAATTGAATACTCTGGGGAAAGACTGACGATGAATGATGTCAGACTCGTACTTTCTCATGTTGTGTAAAAGAGGTGCCCACTGTCTTAACTCTGCCTACTGACAATCATTTTATTATGTAACATGGTAAAAGAACAGCTAAACAAAGTATAAAGAGAAAATAGACTATCATTAAATAATAAGCATTTTGTTGTAAAAGACTCAGAGTAATTTCACACCTTTCTGATTAAAGGAAATTTCCCTTGAAAATGAAAAACTAATTCCTTTTCAGTAAGATGAGACAATACAAATCAAGTGTTTTCTTCTTATGCTAGTTAGTATGTCATAACAATGTGTGGCTTTTGAGTTTTTGAGACAGAACAACTGAAATTCAGTGCAGATAAAATATGTTTTACTTGGTACAAGTATTTAAAACCTTGAGTGGAATATTCTTCAGCATTCAATACAACAACACATTTATAGTGTATGTGAAAGCATTAAGCTTTTATTTGAGTGTTTTGAGGTTTTTTTTTTTAATTTTTTATCATTGAAGCAGCTAAATCTATCCTTTTGGACATCACAGCTGGGCAGTGGCCCTGCTGCTGAGTAAAGGACCACAGACGGAGGAAGGGGGAGGACAACAGGGGGAAGGGGGTTTGATCTCTCTCCACAATAGGTGATGGACATCGGATCAATATCGACATTGACACAGCAGCTGTCCTGCTCCTTTTAATGCTTCCTTGTAATTGCAGGTCGTACTTTTAAAGGACAAACTCATTTCCATTAACAATTTTTTCCCTCAGTCTGTGGAGACCCTTTGGTGTGCAGTCTCTGATACTGAGGGATGTGCCCTCATCAATAATCTTCTCTTGTATTGATAAGAGAAAGGAAAAAGGTTCCTGCTGTGCGAGGACTCTGTCTATAGGACATTAATACAGAACATGAATGGTGAATATTTCAGAGAAATGGTAGAACTGCTGCCATCGAAGTGGATTTTGTGAGCAGGACTGTTTGACTTTAACTTGATATATTTTCCTACAAACAAAAATAGTTCTACGAAAACTACAAATAAATATGTTTGTTTTTGCTGTCTTTTGTGCAAAAGTGGAAACCCTGAATAAAAGAAATACTCTCATGTCAACTTAAAAAAAATAATTTAGATATTAACTTAATTTATTTTTAATAGAATTTCCTGAAGACTTTCCATTCGCAATTAATGACTTATCAGCTGCCAGTTTCCCTTGTTGATCTATGAACATTGTATGAGCAACAAAAACAATGTTCTTGGGAGATTAAAGGGGTGAAAAGAGCTTTAATCAATACAGTACACTATAGTTTAGGATAGGATGTGCCGTGCTTTAGTGAAAGAACGGTTCATGGTTGTACAATGGATGTACAGTCAATAAAATAAATAGTCTGTAGCTATTATAACTGTAAATGTGAAGAACTTTCCAGGTCTGCACTGTGGGCACATTACACATTGTGTAATCTTTTACCCTTATGTTACTTCAACTGTTGTTGCAGAAGTAAGACAGTAGTTCATGTATTGGCTGAGCCATCCTTAGTATGATGAAACTGACATTGTGCCATTGTAACAGAGTTTAACAGCACAATTATTAAAAGCCTCCGCCACTTTGGGAGGTTCCTGCTAAGTTTCCTGCATTGTCTCTCCATCTAAATGATGAGCTTTATGTGTAAATGGAACCTACAGCTAAGTGATATTTGCCTTTTTGGTTTTATGTACAAAGAAGGAATGGCCAATTTTACATACTAATACTCAATACTACAACACAATATTATACAGCATTTCAGAATAAAAAACATTACCCCATTACATTATTGTGTTTGATTTAAGATTTAGTGTGTATATTAAGATTTTGTTATAACTTGTATATATAACATCACAGATGTTACATAAAAGTTTTTTGTTTAGTATTAATTAATTATACCAAGATAATCATTTGCATCGGTTTTCACATAAACTAATATATAAAATCCTACATCCTACATACAGCTTTTAAAATCTGCTAAATGCAATGGTTAAGATGTGAAGTCAGCTGGCTGGTCAAACTATGTATTTTCTAGCAAAAAGCTTGCCATAATACAGAAAAAAAAATAAGGACATCCATCCCATAATAAAAGTAATGGAGTCAGTAAACAGAGTAATGGAGTTCTGTAAATGCCTGATTGCAGTCTATAAATTTTGTACAAAGAATTTTATGCATGGTAAGGATTATTTGGTGTGATGCAGAGAGGATTATAAGAGCTGTGCCTGGTTGGACCTGTCCTGTTTGTGTTCTGCCAGCAGGTGGCGCTAGACCACACACTACACGATGGCCATCAAGAGGCAATTAAATTGACTGTCCATCCCAGAGGAGGGAAACTGCGCTCCTGCATCACTGACCACTAGTCCTTGTCGTCAGTAGCACTGCGGATCATGTTGAGGAAACAACCACCAGAGAATAGCTAGAATGCATGGACAATTAATGTAAATGGCGCCTGTCAAAAGGAAAATATATCAGCTTTTGCTGTTCTTTATCATTTTTCTTCCAATCTCAGGTAAGAAGCGTTTTAACTTTTGAGTAGTTTGCGAGTTGCAACACGTAAAGTGAGTAAGGTGTGTGACTGGCTGAAGAACATCTCTAGAGGAGCCGACAGCAGATCTGTTGTTAAAGTTTGGAGTTGCATTTTAATCTGACCTTTTCTGCGACAGAGTGATACCTCAGTACCTCGCTAACTGTCTCTGAACTGCTGCCTGTGTAAAACAAACCTCATGTGTTCCTTTTCACATCTAAATGAGCAGAAAATGCATTTATTTATATTAAACTACTTATCCCCATTGGTTGAACTCCTTGTGAAGTCCCTTCTTCCTCAGTCCTGACAGAAAGCCTCATGGTGATAAATATCTTCACATTTTGTGCTTGTTTCTCACTGTTCTCCTTGTCTTTTTTTTCCCACAGGTGTTTTCTGCTTTAGTGAATTATTTTTTACTAAGGAGCCCCATGATGTCACTGTCATGCGGAAAGAAGCGTGTATTTTGGACTGTCAGGCACGTGGAGAGGCCCCCATCGATGTTTCATGGCTCAAGAATGGAGTGAAGTTGGTGGAGAATGAACGGGTGTACCTGCTCTCCAATGGCTCCCTTTATATTTCAGAGGTGGAGAGCAGAAGAGGAGACAAATCAGATGAAGGGCGCTATCAGTGCCTTGCTCAGAACAAGTATGGAACAATCCTGAGCCAGAAAGCCCGTCTTACAATCGCAAGTGAGTATCATGCTGGAATTAGATGAAAAATGAAGTGTTGACAACATGTTATCGACATATAAGAAATATAAGGTTATTAAAAAAGTTCTATACCATTACTTTTTAAAACCTAAAGTAAAGTCCACATCTTAATGCCTGGATTTTCCTAATATATGTGTACTTGGACTCATATCTGTTGTGTTTTAGTTGCTTAGTCATGCACTCAGACAGCCTGGTGGGTAGCAGGAAGAAGAACAATTCTTCAAAGTTAGAGCTCAAGAAAGATGTTGCTTGGGTAAAGAAAATGTCTATTGGTGTGTTAATGAAGGAGCAGGAGATTTGAAAGGTTAGTAGCTGTCCAGGATACTAGCCTTCCAATGCTAAAGAGCAGATGACCCCTATTCACGAGCCTGGGCTTTCATGTTATTGCACCCTGATTGCTTGAGGAATTGTTCTTTTGGAATGCTTTCTCCTCCAGTGCAGTGTGAGTTGGCCTTGTATTTTAAGGGGGAGGTGGGGAAGCTTCAGGCTGTGCTGGTATTTGGAACCTTATATCATCTCCTCCTACCACCATGCCATGCATCTTGCAGAGCATTTTTCTAAGAATACATGTCACCTCTTCTACCCTGTGAGTGATGCATTCAACACTGTACTAAAATATCCGGTTTTAATGCCCCTTTAGTATATTTAAATTTGGAATATGTTAAATGATTGAAATTAAGAAAATAGCTGCTTGCTGTGTTTGTCATCTGTGTTTACATGTTATGTCTTAGTGTTTTACTGTGGAGTCAGTTCCTCCTTTGATGTGAAGATGATAATGCTGAATTGGCAATATTTGTTAAGATTTTTTTTTTTAAAAAATATGAATAAATCCAATTAAGTCTTTATATATATAAACTTTGTATCACCTCTATGTAAAAGAGATACTAATACTACCATAAAGTGCAATACGTACAAATTTTAGAACAGACATAATTATCCAAAGATGGCTTAATTAAATACATGTGGAGCTGGTACCCACGAGTATATATAGTTTTATTAATTGATCTAGTTGTAGGTTACCCGCTTTATAGCTAAAAGTAAAGAGGTGATAAAGGCTGTCAGTAAGCTTTACTAGTTTGTTTTAAAATGGCACTTAGACCTGCTCCAAGGTCTATCTGGAAGCTCATAAAATTTTCACATAACTGAGAAATGCTCAGTTGAAGGACACAGAGGTAGCAGTGGGGGTTGTCACAAGTGGCAAGCACACACACCTACACACACAAATGTGAATTGCTGTTTCCCAGTACTGCTGCTTTACCCCGAGTGTCTAAATGACCAAACTTTATTGCAGGCATTCCCAGGTCAGGGGGGATTGGAGTCTTTGCACACAATTGTTTTCTGCCTCACTACTCTGGTGAAAGAGTGAAAAGCTTTTCACTCTGACCGTTTTTGTCCCCATTGCCTCCCGTGCCCACAAAAGAAAGGAGATTCTTGGGGGGTAGTTGTTTGCCCTGAAATCAGTGGACAGAACAGCTGGACTTGGTCACCACAGCAAGGCTAATTACATTACAGTAGTTGTAAAAGTTAAATGTTAGTAAGGTTGCATAGTGATTGAAAAGTGAGGCTGCAAGTTGTTTGTGTAAATCTGTTGCTCTGCACTCAGAAAACATGATTGCTTGTTTTCAGGGTATGGCCACTGGAGAAATTTTGTTTATTATGAACATTTTGATCCGCGTGGTCTTGTGACCTGAGGCCTTTTCATATGTTAGCACCTCAGCTGGAAGATGGATGGCACAACATGTGGCAAGCCTCAGCACTTGCTTTCATGAAATGGTTTATGTCTCTGGTGCAGGAGTTATGCTGTGTGGGAGCTTTTTAACCCTTTACACACATGCCAAAACTTCTGATTGTCATTTGAGGCGCATGGTGTTGATGGAGAGTAACCTTAAACATTGGGTTATAAGGCACAAAGGTGAGATGGGATTTGGCCTCGATGAAAAGGAATGTGACACCTGATATTCATCATGTGACTTTTGTCAACAGACTTCAGATTGATAGGGGTTTTGGTTGAGAGATTGCCTCTAGAGGCAGCTCCCCTTTTACTGATCTCTTGTACCATGTGACCACAGGTACACAAGGCAAGAAAGCAAAAGAAAACATCAGATTTCTCTCAACTTTCCGCTGGTTTCACCAACTGTATGCTAACAGTAAAAGCCCCAGATCAGTCCATAATGGCAATGCTGTTATTGATTTGTTAAAAGTGAAATCTGGGGTCATGTATGGGGACAAAACACCAACTAACAATCTCAGTTGAAACAGACGGTCTGTCCATTCTAGTAGAAGGTTGTGTCTTTTGAGAATAGTCTGCTGTTACATTTATTATTATCAAAAAAGTGTTACTTGATATTATTTGGCATAACTGATGATGTTGACTGTGTTATTAACTCTTGATTTGAATGCTTTCAGTGTATGGCAATTTATGGCTGTATGTAATGTGGGCCTGACACATCTGTCTAAGGTGAGGTTAGAATTTCAGATCAACGCATCCATCAACATAAAATGACATCTGTTCTGTGGCAATGCAGAGAGGTGCTGCATGATTGCCCAAATATTTAGCAGATTTTGCTATCTGTATTCCTGTGTTTAAGTAGACCAGTGGTAGTGTAAAGCTTCTTACAGCAGTAAAAAGAAAAACCAGGGGTATCTAGCAAAATTATCATCCTGGCATCATGCTATTTGATAGATTTTTCTGTTTGCTGTGGTTAAAGGAAAGCTCATTCTCAAATACAGGTGAATTCTTATGAATATTTTCATCGAAAGCTTATAACTGCGTAAATGCAGAATAAAGTTTTTAATAAGGTGCATGAAGTGGCAGCTGCATTTTAGGACTAAAGTTTATTTCCTTTCCATGTCCACAGCAACCAGGTCAGGTCCATTATTTTAAGTTGCTAAGGAATCCATATGCTTTGCACTGGCTTGGCACAATTAGAAGCTCCAATAAGAGTAAAGCAAACCTTTAAGTGTGAACTGCAATGTGAATGAATGAAATGCCCTTAAGTGAGACAACTCAAAGCCTGGGATCTTGTTTTTCTCCCCTGCTGGATAGGAAAGGTTACCATGGCTCCCCTGAACGGCAGACCCAGAGGTCAAAGGTTTCTTTAAACTGTTCAATAGATGGAAGGCAGTGAGACACAGAACAAGACTTAAAACTGTTATAAAATAACACAAAACGCATATCTAATTTTTTTCCGTTGCCATGCTCAGTGGATTTAGTTCACTTTAATTTAATATTTTTCTTTTTACATTTTTGTTTGTTTTGCCGACATTTTATTTGTTATATGTGACATGGCCAAGGATAAAAGTTTGCTAAAAACAAAATAGAGCTATATAAATTGACTTTTTTTTTTTTTTTGCTTTGATCTGATATAGAGCTTAAAGACAATGAAACCACTGTCTGTGAGCGAAGGGTTACTGTTGAGTGATTAGAAAACTTTGGCAGAGATAAGGAACAGGAGGAGGACGATGAATGCTCTTTCTGACACTGCTCCCCCATTGACTAGCCCGAGCTTAGAGGGGTCATGCTGCTCATGGGAATTGTTCTTTGTTTAGTCAGGCCAGTGGTCACTTGACTGTCCTGCAGCCTATATGGAGAAGCAGCACATCCACCGACCAGTCAGTGATTGATTTGTGGGCTTTTCAGCTTTGCATTATTCTACTTTGTGCTTATCAGCCCTCCCTTTTTTCAGTGCTTTTTTATTAATGTTTATTGGGGTCAATGAACA
The DNA here is from genome assembly GCF_933228915.1 of Telmatherina bonti. NCBI lineage: Eukaryota > Metazoa > Chordata > Actinopteri > Atheriniformes > Telmatherinidae > Telmatherina > Telmatherina bonti. The sequence goes on along the minus strand of NC_136619.1, from coordinate 23,981,574 downwards.
TGGTAAAGAAGTCACTGCTCAGTGAAATACTTGTGTTTTTCAGAAGAAATGGTGAAATGAACAAAAACAGAAACAGAGTAGATGTAAAGTTTTGAGGGTTGATTCGCTGAACTGATGGCCATCAATTCAGTGCACAGCCTGCAGGAGCAAGAGGAGATGATCAATTTTAATGTCTCCCAACAAAGATAGGACCCTTGGGGGTGGGTTGGATGAGGAATGGTTTGAGGGACATGATAGCCATTCACATAACTAAACACATATGCGCTGCCTTTGTCATCCGCACCAGGTTGAACTCCACCTACCATCTTTAATTAGTGACGGCATTATTTTTTAGAAGTGTCATGATAATTTCACGTCATAGCCCCTATCTCAGTGACAGTGGATTTGGTAAATATGTTGTTCTCCTAATGTGAAATGCTCAGTTGGAAGTTATAGACACAGTGTGTATTGTTTTGAGATGTGATATGTATTAAAAAATAAAGGTAATGTTTCCTTGTGCAGTAGCACAATTTAAGCTGACAACCTTAAAAGTAGAAGGCCAAATAGGAAAAACCCATTTCTGGAGGTGTTTCTGTACCTTCATAAAATGTCTACTGAAATAAAATGACTTGTGTCTTTATATATTTTGAAGAGTTAAATGTGTTAGCATACCTTATGTAGAAAACCTATTTATGCAGGTAAAAGATCTGTTGTGTCCACATACCAAAAAACTGACCATAGTAGCCACAGGAGAAAGGACTGAACTAATTCCAGGCATTTGTAGGGGAATCTTTGTTTGAGTTTGACCTGTCCACTGACCTTTAGTTTGTTGAGCTGCCTGCATTAGAGGGCCCATCTGCCACAAAGTAAAATGTGATATATATAGCTTTACTTTGCAGATTCCCTTTGGACTTCATGGTGAGCGTGATTGAATAAGCCATGAAAACTTATTTACAGTTACTTTTATAATTCTTCAGCTGTAACTGTGTACTATTACATGGACATGAAGTTTATTTAAATTAAAGTTTGTGATTCATTCAACAGTTGTTTTTGTGGATGTGTGGATGAATGCTGAACTGATGTCTCTCCTGAGGGAGAAGGGTGGCTTCTGACGTTCTCACATTACATATTGTGTGATGTAATGCCTTGCAGCAGCTTCATTTTGTTTTCCTTCATGTGTTTTAGTAGCATCGTCTGGCAGATGTCCTATTGAAACAGAAAGGGATATTATCACTAAACATGCTTTTAAATCAACACAGCGAGAGAATAAACTTGGTGTTTTCCAGGCAGTTTGCTTGGCAGAATTGAGCAGCAGCGCTGGCTTGGGGTAGTCAAACAGCACTCTGCCTGAGTTGAGTGTGAGTCAGGATTTGTGGAGGTCAGAGGTGAGAGGTGAGATTGCTGAAAAGGGCATATGGTCGGAACTGTTTCTTCAAGCTTTTGGAGAAAAGGCTGAGGTATTTATTCTATGTTTGAGTTAAGGGTGAATGCCAAAATGTGCTGTTATTACAAACACGAATGGGCTGTATGCTGTAAGAACTGCCTTCAGTTAAACATGATAATGGATTATGGATGGTTAAATGAATAAATGTATTTGATTAAATAAATCATACAGAGCTTGATTTATTTGCTGTGATAATTTAATCCTCGCATTAGTTGGTCCTCAGGCAAACACCATCGCTCAAAGCAGCTGGACTGCTCAGTCCAGTATACGACAACCCCGAACATATATAGATTTTCTACCTTGTCTTAGTAGTTTTATCAATAATCAATGACTGTCCTGCTGTTTGTCGGTTCAGAATCGCTTGCCTGAATGAAATGGCAAAGTAGGGAGGTAAGGGATCAGCGCAGCTCATCTCCCATGCCCTGCAGTCATGTCACTTCAACACATGGTGGGTGTGTGTGGAAAAGGGGGTTTGAATGGCTCTCCCTGCCTCTATCTTCACATCAAACAGCCACAGTGGAGTTAAGGGGGTAACAACTCAAGACTAATTTGATTAAATGGGCCCATGGTGAGGACATCTGATCCAGATCACAGTTTCCGTCTTGTTCAGCAAGAATATCAGTCACCCATTTAAAAAAAAACAACAATTTAATTATCAATCATGCATTTAATATTTTGGTTTATTCTTTCATCAGGTCGGTCCTACACAGTCTAAAGTCACCATTATGATGATTAAATAGAAATAACACCAGAAGCGATGAGAATAATGTTGCTGTTGTTTATGATGTGGACATGGCATTCATTTATTTATATATTTTTGTTGTGGACTGTTGTGTAACAAAATGCTGATCAAGCTGCTGCCTTTTGTTTTGGCCAGGACTCAGTCCAGACTCCCTAAAAAAACAGATATTTCATTTCCACAGTCCTATTTTTCTGCTTAGCATTGAATAGGAATAAATCCATGAAGCACATACTTTAAATACTTCAGTGAACAGACATATAGATCCTTTTCTCTTTCAAAATAAGGTGCATTTTCCACCTAAAATATCAGCATGGTTTGTCAGAAAGTTGCTGTCAGACGAGTAAAGGTCATTCATTGAATGTTTTTTCTTGTTTTTTGGAAGCTTGAGCTCTCCTGCTGTTTAGGACCACAACACCTGGCAGTTCTGCTTTAACACAGACATTCATCATCCCCCTCATGCACACTGTGTTTATTGCAGTGTAGGAATTTCTTCTAGACCTCTTCTTGAAAGCAGAGGTTGCCACAGCATGGTGCGATATGTTGTGGAAAACACAGTCAGGATGATGGATATCAAATGCTGTACAAAGCTGGCAATGTGTGTTTCCCCTTCTCGTTCTTGTTTTGTTTTTTTAACACACAGATTTACGTTTGCTGCATACTGTGTGTTCCATGCAACATTTCCAACTGATTAAATTATAAAACAAACTTAAAGTGTTTTGTAAAGTTCTATGAACCCCCCTCCCAAGTAATGGAAACACGTGGTTGGGCATAATGCTGCCCTTCCTGCCCCTTTGTGTGATTTTCCTTTTTTGACATCTGTTGACTCACTGCAGCTACGGCAGAGGCAGCTCTAGGTTTGTGGACAGAAGTTAAAGAGCACAAATATGTTTGTATGTAGGTTGTAGTTGTGCATTTTCAATATAAATGTCCTAAATATTTGAAATATGCATTTTTGTACGTCTACTGATTGCTCTCTCTCTCTCTTTCTCTCTCTACCTCTCTCTGTATGTTTGATTGTTTTATGTATTTATTGTAGTGAAAAGTTAGCATGCTGTGAGTCTCTGTCACATACAGCTGTGGAATTGATTTCTTTTTACAAATAACTAACCACGAGCTTCTGCAGCTCTCTGAGAAGAGGGGGATGGTAGGGCTGTGGGTGACCTTTAAGGGACTTTTATGGCTTGTGAAGAGCTCCTCTCAAAGGGAGTATTTATTAACAAAAACAGCTAAAACAACTTAAATCATTGTACAATTCACAGAGCACTGCTGTATAAAAAAAGGCCTTGTTGGAATTCACATTGAGTCTCATTTGCTTGTTGGTCAGCTGGTGGCTGACAACAGCTCAGTTTCAGCGAAACTCTATCCACGCAGGATGTAGCTGTTCCACTCCAGTCAACACCTTCTTGCAGCTCTCTGCATTTCTATGGCTTTCAGTAGCGGACATTGCTGTTACATGACATCCATTGGATGTGACTGACATGGATGAATGTCTAAAAAATATGACAATGTTTGAAAAGAAAGGCTAGTGTCATTTTGGACTTGTAAAAATGTTATTGTTTGTTAGTAATGACATCTGTATGTAGCTTCGTAGTAATAATCTTAGTCTCTTCCCTTTGCTTGGTTATGTAGGCAGGCATTTTGTTAAATTTGCTTGGACTTAAAGTCAGTTAAAGTTTCCCCAAAGCAAGTTTTAAGGCAACATGAGTGAAACTCAACACTGCCTTTTACAACAAAGAAACACCTCTTGGGAGTTTCCTGTGACTTCATCCTAAAAAGAGTACACATGAAGGATAAAAACAGGAGTTTTCTTTTGTTTATGGCCAAGAATGATGGTCTAGTCTTCTTGCAGATGTTCGTAATTGTCACGGTTTGATTGTGGACAAGTGTTAAATTCTTATTTAAGTATTTATTTACTGACTACATTCTAAATGATGGAGAAACAAGGGAAATATTTACTGAAGAAATGAACAACAGATTCATTTTGTTTCGACATAAGTTATGCAGACCATTATTTACCAAGAAAAATCCACAACTCATCTGCTATGATGATTTTCTCCAGGTATGTCCTCTTTTGCACTCCAGCCGATGTCCATCGTGGTTACTGAAGGCTCAGTTGCCAGATTTTCTTGTAAAATCAGTGCACACCCACCTCCTATCATCACTTGGGAGTTCAATCGTGTCACATTACCCCTCTCCTCAGAAAGGTATGTCTTATTGTTTTCAGTCTAACATCACGGTGCCTATTTATATTTCTCTGGAGAAAGATTTATAAGATAATGTGCCACCACTCTTGTTTTTTACACATTGTGAACATATTTGCCATGTAATCACATTTAGAATCACAGTCCTGCCTAGTGGGATTCTTCAAATCCACGGGGTGCAGCGAGCGGATACTGGACAATACCGCTGCATTGCCACCAACATTGCTAGCCGTCGCAGAAGCACAGAAGCCACCCTCACTGTCACTCCAGGTGTGTCAACTAGCTCCTTTTTTCACTGTTGTCAAAATTCTGCCCATTAAATTTGAACTTAATGTAGGTCCCATGAATTTATGATGAGATGTGAGAAGAATATCTGGTCTGTATCTTTGGAGTGATTATAGACTTGTCAATACAGAAAGGTCTATTTATTCTCTAAAGGCACAGCAACAGAGAGACAACACTTTTACTTGACTGTACACATCATATCACACAACGTGCACTAAATTCAGCTGTTCTCCTCTTTATTTTCAGCTCCTGGCCCGAAGCTTCCCCAGAGACCACACATCATTGCTGGACCACAGAACATCTCGGTGTCGTTGCATCAGAGTGCCATCCTGGAGTGCCTGGCTACTGGCTATCCACGGCCCCTCATTTCCTGGAGCCGAGCAGACAGCAAGTCTATTGACGTTTACAATACCAAAGTGTTGGGAAATGGCAACCTTATCATCACAGACATCAAGCCCCAGCATGGAGGAGTCTATATGTGCAGAGCCACCACTCCTGGCACACGAAACTATACCGTAGCTTCGGCCAATGTAACTGTGCTAGGTAAAGGCAGTGTCCTGTAATTTGTCTGTAAATATTTTGAAATGATACTAATTGCTTAGGAGTCTTCATTTTGATGTTGTTTTTTGTAAAGCACCACCTTCGTTTGTGGAGTGGCCTGAGAGCTTGACCCGTCCACGTGCTGGCACTGCCCGTTTTGTGTGCCACGCTGAGGGAGTTCCAGCACCTCAGATCACGTGGTTCAAGAACGGAGAGAAAGTTGACTCCAATGGGCGGATCAAGATGTACCACAAGTATGTTTCTCTTGCATTAATTTAAAATCATGGGATCCCATAAGTTTATTTTCTAACACTTCATGGCAACCAGAAACCTCTCTCTGTTGACAACCAGACGCTCATTTAACAGTTGTTGTCAACCAATTTAAAACAGCTAAAATAAATAATTCACTATGTTTCCTAGAGTAGAAAGGAAACTGAATAATTTACACCTGTGTAAATTGGATTTTAGTTGGTTTTCCAATAATTTGTTCCTGCTCTTTATTCAACTGTCACTGCTTGTTAAAGTAATTATAGAATGACAACACCCTGGAGAAAGGGCCTCGGAGCACAGCTGTGTGGATGTTTACTCTATATTTATTTGTGTCTCCCAGTAAATTGGTCATCAACCAGATAATCCTTGAAGATGATGCTGTTTATCAGTGCCAGGCTGAGAATGAACTGGGATCGGTCCTCTCAATGGCAAGACTCATCGTAGTGATGTCAGAGGACCGACCAAGTGCACCCAGGAATATCCAAGCTGACACAGTTTCAAGCTCTGCCATCCTTCTGGCTTGGGAGAGGCCTCAGTATAACTCTGATAAAGTTATTGCGTACTCTGTTCACTACATGAAAGCTGAAGGTACGTCAGAACATCTTTGTTTTTTGTGCCACTAGAAGCTATCCTTAAATTTAAAGAGAAAGAAATTTATTGTTTGGGACATTTAATGTGTCAGGAAGTATCAGCCTTGACTTTTCAGCTTCCTGCTTCAGACATTTCTTCAGAGTTGACAGTGCTATTCAGTCAGAGGTTAAAAACAGGAGTGATTTAAAGTGAAGTGCAACAGTTTTTTTTTTTTTTAACAAACTAGGCTAGCCATTAGTATGGTGGACTTATAGAATTTCAAGAGGTAGGTTCCTTTCCTCTCGCTGAAAAAATGCAGTATGAAGACAATCGTATGAATTTAAAAAAAAGCACAAGGGTTGTTTTGTAGCTGCAGAAAAGCTTTACGGTCTTTTCAGCTTTCCTGGGAACTCTTGCTGTTGATAACAAGAGTCACATTTAAACAATGCACCATTTCAGGAAAATATGCTGCCTGTGCATTCAAGCACTGCACTCAGTCACAATGGCACTAGCTTCATTTGTTGAATTCTACTTAGAAAAATGAACATCTGCTGGATGTAGCTGACAGTAAGGAGGTCAGAAAAAGGAATTTGACCAAATTCTTTCTGCTATATTGAATAATACACTGTCAGGGATTTTCTGGACTCAATATAGATTTTTTGACACATTTTCTTTGGTCCCAGTCAGACAAAATAGTTGTCCATTGACATTGACAGAGTATCAGACAGTGCACTCTGCACCTGAGGATGTTGACAGAGAGACTTTGCACTAAATTGAGGCACCAACTGAAAGGAGGAACTAATTAGCTTGTGTGATGGAGTGTCCAAAAACTGTGTATTCTGTGAGGCAGTGAGCGGGTGTGAAATGGACAGAAAGGCAAGCATTCTGTCTTCTCAAAGAGGCGCACTGAGGCTTTCAGACTGTTTACAATGCCCCTTTGTTTACTCTGAAGTACGATGTTTACCAGGTCAGAAATCAGACCAGGTATATGAGTAATTTTCTTCTGGAGTAAAAACTTTTAAGACTTTGCTTAAATACTTTTGTCACAAAGGCTCTAAAAATTTGTAATTACATGATTGTAAGAAGAAAACCTTGGAAAAAAGATCTGATCTGTTGAAAACTAGACAGTGTAATGCTGCTTTACTCTGGATCTACGCAGGTATACCTAACTTATATTCAGTTATTCAGTTTTAAAAACATGAATGTCTCCAAAACATATAACAACACATTGTTTCATGGCATCAATCACAGATTAGATGGATAAGTATTGTTATTCTTTGACCTAATTTTAGATTATTGTTATTTGTTCAGGATTAAACAATGAGGAATATCAGGTTGTGATTGGAAACGATACAACTCGCTACATTATTGATGATCTGGAGCCAGCTCGCAACTACACATTCTACGTGGTGGCCTACATGCCCATGGGAGCCAGCCGAATGTCGGACCATGTCTTCCAGTATACGCTCGAGGATGGTAAGGATTGCACCGAGGGAGGATTGAAAATGATGATTTCCCCCATACTGTAAAGACAAACTCAGAAAAAAGAAATATGAGATTACTTAAATTAGCAAATAATATTTGTCAGAAAACTTGGCTGTAACCTAGAAGTGCTGGAAGATCTGTAAATAGGTTAATAGTGCACTTTAGAGTCACAGATTTCCATCTTTTTTTACACCTTAATGACTTAATGTGACTGCTTCATGTATTGACAATGTCAGGGGAAAAAAAACAAAAAGAAAAACTTAATTTGTTTTTCTCTTACTCATTTATCATTAGTTTACATTTGGTTGGATGATGAGGAAAGTATTTTTCACAGATCAGTTAATGTTACAGTCATGTCAAATATTTCTAAACAGTATGTTTTATGGAAAATAGATTAAGAAATATTTTGTATATAAAAACAGACAGAAGCTGATCCAACTATCAAACACTGGATGATACTGGCAATTGATCACAATGTTGCAAAATAAAAATAACATAAAATAGTCTTTCTAAACCCGCTTGCAAAATTCTAGATAACAACCAAACACAGTCTGGGGAATTTGACTAAATTCATGTTGGTTGGTGGTAATGCATCAATTACCAGTTACTTATCTGTTTTATTCTTAGGTTGCACATTGGATTTTTTTTTTTACTGTGCAACCAATTGACATCATTATTTGAGATTCATTGAATAACAAAGTACCGTAGTTACATTCTGGTTAATTTTCTTCTCTTGTCGCTCTGCAGTTCCCCTCCGGGCCCCAGAGCTCAGCCTCACCAGCCACAGCCCCACAGACATCCAAGTGTCTTGGCAGTCTCTTCCAAAAAAGCTGAGTCGTGGGCGAGTTACCAGCTACCGCTTGTCCTACCGCACCACTTCTGAGAGTGCAGTATCACAGATCGAGCTGCCTGGAGAAAAGACACAACATCTCCTGGAGAACCTGCAGCCTGACACCATCTACCTTTTGCGCATTGTTGCTGCCACCAGCGTGGGGTGGGGGGAGCAATCAGTCTGGACATCCCACCGTACTCCAAAGGCATCCAGTGCTCAAGGTACAACATTAAAGTTCTCTTTTAAACTGTTGTGTGTTGTAACAATATTTCTATCACCACAGAGGAACTTGACAAATACATCTGAGTTACCACTACTTAGCTCAGTTTAAACCATGAGATCAACAAGACAGAAAGAAAAGCTTGCTCTAATAATGCTGTTAAGGGAATGTGTTTGTTACTTACTGACCTTTGCCCTACACCGTCAGTAACACTGGATGGGCTCAGCCGTGTGTCCTAAAGGAAGGGGCTCAGGCCTCCAGGTGGGGAGGGAGTATATGGCTGCTTTGAGGAACATCTGAAGCTTTGACAAAGAGGGAGGAATGATTCATTTTTTAAACTCAGATGGGAATCATTTACTGACAGCACCTCTCATTTCTAAGATAAAGTTCTGTGAAATGTCTCCGTCACCTGTTGACGTTCTTTCTAGTTTGTTTTGGGTGTGTAAAATTTGTTACATACTCAACAAGAAGTGAGAACTTTGTTCTTGCTCTCGAGGCCGCAAGAAAAAGAAAAAAAAAATAAAAAATCTTTTTCGTCTGGTCATTTCATATTCTACAAGAAACTTTGGGGCTGGGATCACTGCGTGTATATGCTTTTATGCACAATGAACCCTGTCATTTCAAATTTAACGAAAAACTTTGTGCGCAGCAGTGCAGGTTGTGCACCTGTTTGGGTCTGTATATTTAAATGCCACATGTAACATTTTTTGGTGCTTTCTCATCACCTAGCTGTCTTACTTAAACAAGCTGTTTAATCTGCATCAGCAAAAATGCAGAAGCGGCAACCATACGCTTTATGCTTTTCCATGTTAACAATGCCCACCTCAAATGTTCGACCAATTCAATTTAATTCAGTTCAATTCAACTTTATTTGTATAGCACCACTTCACAACAATGTTGTCACACGGCACTTTACACACACGAATCAACATACACATCATTTCGAGCCAATTCATACATAGCCTATAATAGAAACCAACTGATTGCATCGAGTCATGACTTCGATCCAATCCCCCATCCTGAGCATGCATGCGGCGACAGTGGGAAGGAAAAAACTCCCCTTTAACAGGAAGAAAACCTCCGGCAGAACCCGGCTCAGGGAGGGCAGCCATCTGCCTCGACTGGTTGGGGTGGAGAAGACAGGAAAGACAGAACAACATGTACAAATGCACTTATTCAGGAAGACCTGCGGAAAAAACGAGAAATAAGTTAACGGCAATATTGGCATAAATTTATACATTAATATATTGGAGAAATAGAGCAAGGTACTTCTCAGTTTATCAGGTCACATCCCCATTGCTACATAAGTAATGGATGGCTAGATTACCCATAACTATATCTCCAATCACACCATGCTTCTCTGAGCCCCACGATAAGAACGTTCTGCCAGACCGATGTGTTGAGAACGGTCTTCAACCACGTCCTTGAGAACAAAGTCACATCGTTTTCTTCTCGGGAAACTGAAAACAAGAAAGAGGTTCTCACTTCTCATGAAGTATGTAGTAGGTTTCACAGGCAGTGAGACTCATATGGTAGTTAACATTTCTCAGAAGAAAACCTGGTTAGGAGGCTCATCTGTCCAACATTTTAAGTCTGGAAACAGTTTATCCTACAGTACAGATAGCCTTCAGTTATGTGGTAGAAAACAGAAGCCTGTCTCTGAAGTTTTGTTGGTTTAAATTGGGGAAATATTAAAATAGTTTGCTGTGTCACTGTGTTAAAATTAGAAGCTAACTCAGTACATAGATTATTCATCAGGCAGAGGGCACATTACACGCACCTTTCATTACGTTTTCATTATCGTGTGTCTTCTTGTTTCTGTAAATCATCTTGCAAAACAATGATCAAAATAAATTTTTTTAAATTCTGTTTTTATTCAGTTCCTCTGGCTCCTGAGCTGCATCTGGAGCCTTCGAACTGCACCACCATTTCAGCACGATGGCAATTGACACCCAGAAACTCAGCCAGTGTGCAGGGCTATAAACTCTTCTATCATGAGGAGAGCCAGCCTGAGAGCATCCCACTTCAGCTGCATGCCTCTTCAAATAAACACATCATTGGAGGCCTTGGTAAGTTTTTCCCCCAGATTACCTTGTGCCACAGTGGCATCTTGTATGTAGGTTTCTGTATAGCAGTCCAATTGTGAAAACCAACACGTTAGTTGTTTTGTAATTCCACTGCAAGTTCTCCATATGACAACACTTTTAGCCAGTATGCTGCATAGATGTACATTTGTTACAAAGAACATAAACATAAAGTAAATTATGTTATGCCTAAGTTATATAACAAAATCAATTGTCCAGGTAATAACAGCTGTTGATCCGGCAACTAAAGTAAATTGCTCAAATATGTTTCAACACACCTTTTAAAGGTTTATATAGTTATTTTAACTCACAATATTTTCAGCAAAAAGCCTTTAGTTGGCAAATTTGTTTAAAGCAACCACAGAATCTGTTGACAGCCATGGCATGTGAGTGATTAATAGGTTTAAGCTTTGTCATGTGTGGAGCAGAGGTTCACTGGGCGTGGAGGAGAACAGCACCACATCCCAAGCCATGACCTCCCAACCTCTGAGCAGGATTTCTGTGCTGTGACTTTTTTAGCGGCTTCTGAATGGGGTTTGGGGCATATCACATCTTTTCTGGCCTTCGGGTCAGATTCATTTTAGCTGTTTTGTTTGAAAGAGGAAAGGAAGCCCAGGCCGATGCAATGGACATCTGACCATCTGTGGCCAGAGGGGGTCAACCAGGTGGTCAGCAGCTGACTTGTAAATCAGCAAGCTCTCTGCTTGAATGAGATCTGAAAGAAAGGAAGAGAGACAAGGAGGCACTATAAATTAATTAGGTGTTAACTCTTAACTGCTGCAGGCATTTAATCAGTTAGATATTTACTTGTGCTGCAGTATACGTCCTGTTAGAGTAACTGCTAAGACTGTCTTTGGTGATAAATTAAGTTTGATACAGATAAAAATCACACTACTAAACTTAATGCCTTATGATGCCATCTCTTCACTACCTAAAAAATTTTAAAGAAATAGCTAATATATTCAGCTGTATTTAGATTAATCTGTTTTTATTTGTATTTTCCTTTTTCGCATTTTTACATTAAATAAATAGAAAGGAGAAGATGAGCAAGATGCAGTCACTCACCATGAATAACTAAATGGAAAAAAAACATCAGATAAATAAAAATATGTTGTTTTTTTCCACTTTGTTAAAAGAGCTGTGCAAGGCTGTATTTTAAAGAGAGGAAAGCTGTTGTCTAAAGGCTGATTTATTGTGTGTTTTATGACTGCTTTGAGCTGCGTTGCTGGAGGAGCACGGACATCAAAGACTCTCATTGTGTTTGGCTTTGAGAGTCACAAAGATAGTTTATTAGCCAAGACTTAAAGGAAATGCATCCCTTGACTAACTGACAAGTGACTGAGTTGCTGGCCAAACAATGGGCCGGTCTTTTGAGCTCTCTAACTTGTAGCTTTGAGCTGCAACACCACACATGAAGGAAGAGGTGTAAACAGGAGAACCTACCCTCCTGTGTGGTAACACATCCTGCAACAGTGAAAACACTGACGTGCCGGAGGGAAAGTTTCCAGAAGATATCCAATGAGATTTAAAATGTCTTAACAATTCTTATATTTTAAAATGGTTTTGAAACTGTCCTTTTAAGATTAAGTGCAAGCAAACATAAAAAGGTTTTAGATTTAAAGCCAGTCGAGATATGGATTGAGTGTAATGAACATTAGATGTTGTATGACAGAAATGGAGGATAGACATAAATTCAGGATATAAAGAAATTTGCCCTGTATGTACAGTTTGTTAACATAAATCATCAGATGCTATGGGCCATATTAGACCAAGTAAAATGTGTTTATTCATTTTAAGAAAGATGGTGTCATTTTTTTGGCTAGGTTGTTGTGAGTACATTTTTAAGAGGCTTTGAGATAATTATTGGAGTTTTTGTTATAATTAAATAGATTTTCTCTACTTTAGCCTGTTATTTATTGCAAATGATCATAAAGCAAGATGAAAGGATTAGTACAAATTGGCCTAAAACTTGAAGAAAGAGTGATAATTATATATTTGGGTTGTGTTTGGTTGCAGTCATATAATGCTGACATTTGTTGGAAATGGTTATTAGCTGATATTTTCTCTACATGCAGTACTGTTCCTCTGATTTTAAGGTACTTCATAACAAACCACTGTGAACATGAATTGTTTCAGATAGTTTGGATGGTATTTCCTGCAAGTAACTTGAAGCCTGCAAGAAGTCCTAAGTTAATTTTTCCAAGCAGATGATCATTGCAAATTAAATGTTCTTGCACTGTAAATGGAATTTCCTATAATCCCTTTGACGTCGAACACAGCAGCCATGCCTTCATTTAAATATTCATTTATTTATTTACTTGCTAATAACAATGAGTACTAAACTATCAGCTGTAGCAGTACTGGGTGTTGTTGACTCAGCTCTGTATACAGCAGCAGAAGAACACGCTCTAAACTGGCCTCCTGTTAAATTATCAATTATGACAATCCAGATGATTGAAAGCAAACTCTGAGAGCTAGGAATGTGCCCGAGAGGCTCCAATTGGGTATAAATGGAGCAGTGATGTGACCTTTCCTTGCATGTGTATATTCTGTTCAGCCTATGAGAGGAACATGTAGTCATCACTGAGGCTTAAATACCTCTCATACCTGTTGGCACCAGACATTGCTAGACACACGACTAGATTTATCTCACAGCCTCAGGCCATGTTGCATCCTGTCCATTCAGATGTTATGAAGTGTAAAAACTGGATCAAAATAGGAGCCATTCTAACAGGTTATTTCATGCTTATTCTGTATGTGTGTCAGTGTGTGACTGTTGATTTGTGTGAATCGGGGCAATAGTGAGAGGAGTGGTGGGGGATGATAGATGCTGGTGTGAAGGTTCATGCAGGAGTTGACATTTGCGGCCCCTGTTCAGGCCTGGTTTGCTGCGGCCTGGGGGGCCTTTTGCAACAGAACAAAACTTTAGGGGCCAATAGCAACAGGATTTCAGCTGTAAAAAAGAAGTAGAAGAAGGGGGAGGGGGGTTACTGCAAATGGCTCAAATATGCCCTCTAAAACAAACAGAATAATATATGGCTGTATGTGTTCTTTCAAAAAAGCTTCCACAGCAGGACTTTATTTTTTGTGTGAAACTTACAGCTGATAACATTAAATGTTATCAAACTAATAAGTTACAATTATTCTTAGCAGTTTATCAAATGTCTTAGCCTTTGTACATAAGACATATGAAAGTATACATTACACAGTATATATGTATTGTTTTGAAAAATCATTTCATCCTTTAAAATCAGGATGTCAAAAGAAGATAAAAGAAAGCATTTTTAAAATCTTTTGCTTCACATGTTTATTTCATAGATACAAAGTTGTTGTAAAATTTTATTGTGAGTAATGTTACACCGTGGTCGTTTCTTATCTTTTTATTTGTTTTATCATCAGGAAGTCACATTGTATTTTGGTCACATCACGGTGCTGTTTCTGTTCACCCGTCTGTGTCTGATAAACACACATGATGGCCAGGTTGTATCTTATTAGGACACAGCACTGCCTGGTATTAAACAGCATTTTATTGACTCTTGGTGTTACCCTGTTTTTCCCCTCACTTCCTCTGCTTGACCCTCCCCCTTAAGAGCAAGATGTGTAACCCCTCCTTTTGCAGGATTTAGCTTGCCCAGATTCCATGTCAAAGGTCGTGGCCCAGATGTCACAGCTTCCCCCTCTTAGAGCTCCTCTCTCGCATAATTACGGCAGACCCATTGTATTGTGAGGCTGGGAAGAGGTGCACTCAAATGCCTGCTCCGCTTTAGAGGTGGACACTGAGGTTTAACAAACTGCAAGAAGAAAAAAACTCCAGATAACAAGAAAGACATTGTACAAAAACTCTAGAGAATCTTCTTTTTTAAAAACTTTTTCTGTCAGGAGCAAATGAAGCTATATCTCTCAGATCATTTGACATAATCAAAATCTAAATTCTCCTCAAAGGTTACATTATCAGACTTTTAGTTTTGCTTTTTCTTGTCTTTGTAATTAACTTTTAAGAGGGTTTCTTTGTAAAAGAGTCTCATCTCATATTCCACACCCACTTGCAGTTTTATCTCAGCCAGACCTGCCGGTCACTGTGCGGCTCTTGTGAAGCTCCTCAGGGTTTTCACTTCCTCCATTTCTCCTAAACTTTGAAAACCTTCATAGAAACAAATGAATCTCTAGTGGTCTTCCTCTGTTTCTACATTCCCAGTGCAAGAGGTGCAGATTTGCTGGACACAGAATTTTTAATATTATTAATAGGTTAACTTGTATCGTTCATATCGTACATTGAAGAAACTTTGAGGAAGCTGTTGTCAAACATTCATTATGCCTAATTGTATCACTAAAAACACAAATGTGTTTTAAATTTTCTAATAAATTAGCATCAGAAATATATAACAATATTGTCTTGTAAAATAAAAAAAAATGCTTCTATTTGAAAATGTTGTCTCCCTCCACACAGATTTTTTTTTTTTAACCTAGAAACAATTGAAACTTTAGGGCTCTTATTACATTTCCTTAACCGTCTGTTAGGGTTGACATATACTACCCACGGTATTGATATTGTATGCAGCATTTAAATTGGTGCCTGATCATTATTCTTTTTTGGGGGTAAAGGGACATTTGGTCAGATGGCTATTGTTTAGGACCCGGTCTTCAGGGTCACTGAGGCCTGCAACTGCTGTTGACTGGCTGCAGTGTCCCTCCCAAGGGATTTTATCTCTCTGACCCCTGGATTCAGAGCCTGCATAGAAATGGCCACTGACCGCTGACCAGTGGGTCTGACCGGGGCCAGAGAAAGGGCTTTCTTATTTGCAGTCAAAAGACTTGGGGTGACAGGGTGATAGATAGCGGAGCTTTTCAGTTCTGCTGTCCGGAGTGGTTGAAACTGACCAAAGGAGTCCCAGCACCGAGCATCTGTTACACTGCCTCACCTCTTGTTCCCATCACACAATCACAGAAACCTTACTGACCCCACACCCACACAATCCAGCTCACTTTCAAATAGCACCAATGCTCCCCATTGGCTGCAGAAATCTGACATATTGTTATGGCTCATGTTAAGTAATAACATTGATTGCACAATAATGGTGAGCGTAAACTAATTTTTTTTCCTTTTTCTAAATATAGATCCCAGAAAGAAGTACCATGTTAAACTTCTGGCTTATAATGTTGTTGGAGATGGGTACCAAGCAGACCAGACTATCAGTACCCCGGGATGTGTCTGTAAGTACTGCACTATTTTTCATGGTGCTTTTCCTACAATCCAAAGTAAAAACAACAACAAAAACCAAAATATCTATGTGCTGTGTCTCTCAGCTGTTAGAGATCGCCTCGTGCCTCCTCCACCTCCTCCACACAATGTGCACGCCAGGACCAACAGCTCCACTGCTGTGTTTCTACACTGGGGTCGACCAGCCTTCACATCCAGCAATGCGGTCAACTACACCGTCCGCTGCAATCCTGTAGGCCTGCAGAATGCGTCACTGGTGCTCTACCTGCAAACGTAAGAATCACAACACAAGATGTCAATTCCCTGGCACCACCTACACAAACCATGGCCTTTTAAACTTGCTGCTACTTGCAAGTAAATATGTGATTGCAAATTTACGAGACACAAGTTTCTCTGGCCACCTAATGAACTATTACAGATTGATGCTGCTTTACTCTGTCTCTGTCTATTGTCTGCTTTGACTTTCATGGATAGACTAATTATGGTCACATGATTTATCATACCATCAATCAGCTTTTTATACTGCAATACATAATTAAAAGTAGTTTGAGCTTCATTTGTTTTTTAGAGAAACATCATCTGACTCAGTTAAGGTTTAACAACATGAATAATTTCCTCAGCAGTATCTGTGTTGTTGCTCGCTGCACACACACACACATCATCTCCACATCACCCTCTTCTGGGCAGTTTGAGCAACATGTGTTTTTTTTTTTTTTTTTTACTCATTTTCATTCTGCAGGAATGAGCAAAACCTCCTGGTGAGAGATCTGGAGCCAAACACTAAGTATGAATTTGCCATTCGTCTTCATATTGACCAGCTGTCCAGCCCCTGGAGCCCTGTTGTCTATCAGAGCACCTTTCCTGAAGGTGAGTGTGAACTCTATATTTTATTTCCTCTCTTCTTATTAACATGGCCATGCACCTCAAGTTTTAATTAGCATTCTGCACCAAAGTTCCTCTCCCTTTATTCTGTCTTTAATGTATAAAATCTAATGGGTTTTTTTTTCACATTCTCTTTATGTCTGTCCCCTCTCAGCTCCCACACAGCCTCCATCCAACATCAAAGTGACTCTGATTGAGGAGGACACAGCGCTTGTTTCATGGAAGCTCCCAGATGAACCCAATGTTCCTGTTACACGCTACACAATCTTGTATGCCTCTAGAAATGCCTGGATTGCCGGGAAATGGCAAGTGCTTCAAAAAGAAGGTAAGTAAATAGGAGATGAAAAGACAGAAATGACTATTAATAATTCAGTTCAGTGAACCAGATGTCAGTGTTGACCTACACTTAAGTGATTATGATAGGACAACAAAATATGAAGATGCAAGAAAAATAAGTCACTCACAGTTGAAGAAGTCTTGGAATTACTATTTACAAATTTTCACAGATGAGGCAAAGGAGCATAATAGTGGCTTTTAGTATTTACGTATCTGAAAAGAGAGCAGGAAAAGGTTTACAACTTCCTGATCATATGCCAGCAGAGATTATGGAAGTTAAGGTCCTGGGTTAGGTTATCAGCATTTCAGTGCGTTGAAGAACATAAACAGAGCCATTCTCTCAGAAATAACCAAACACTCTGCATGTTAATAAAACAGGATGTGAGGTGGGATTTTTGTGGGTTCCAGCACACCTGGGAGTAGAAGTGAATGAAGGAATGGCCGATCTGACAAAACGTGTCGTGAAAAACGACAAAGTAGGATTTTATTTGCATTATGAGCCATTAGATTATGTGGAAACAATAAAAAAGTTATCCAAAAAGCAATAGCAAAGCTTATGGTAACATGATCCCAAGCATACTTTGCAATGTATGGACAGAAAAGTGTTGGTTTATTGATAAAATGAAAGATTCAGTTAGAATTACCAGGCTGAGACTTGGAAACAAAGACAAAATAACTGTTGCAATATTTGCCTAATATTAAGAGATTCATTAATTAATTAAGTTTCTCTGCCATTTATACCAATTTAAGGTCACAGGAGAGCTGGAGCCTATCCCAGCAATTAGCAGGGAGAGGCATTGTGCTCTCTGGACAGGTTGCTATCACAGGGCCAAAGCAGAAAGACACTCTCATTCATTCACACGGATAATTTAGAATGACCAGTCCACCTAACATGCATGACTGTGAATGGTGGAATACAGCTGGAGCACCTGGAAAGAACCCACACATACACAGGGAGAACATTCAAACTGTACTCAGAAATGCCCCTCTTCATTCCTCTCCCCAGTCAAGGTCCGAACCAGTGATTTTTTTGCTTTGAGGCTGCAGCACTAACCACACCAAACCACAGTGCGGCTCGAAGTCATTAAAAAAAAAAGTCACTTTTGGTAATATTAAGTTATAAAAGATGGTATAAAAAGCCTGACAATGACTGTGTACAGCTAGCCCATGGAAAATCACCTGAATAATAATGGCAATATTATGTCAGAGACGTGTGAAGCCAGCCAAACCCAAAGAAGAAAATATCTAAATCAATCATTTTTTAAATTTCTCCCTTCTTCCTCCTCTTTCTTACGTGATTTAAAAAAAGACTTTCATTTGTATTATTTACCATTTTTGTTTTCATTTAGGCTTGTATTTTGACTGTTACTCTGTTCACATCTGATACAGCAACTTTGCTTCATACTGATGATTGAGTATGGAGAAGATTGGAGTTCATTTTGTTTCTGTAGGGAGAATTTGTTTGCCTTTTTTTAGATATAAGATCATAATCTCAGAATCTACAAAACATTGTCATATGTTAGCACAGAATTATAAAAAACATGAACATTTAACAATATAATTCTTTGTCTATTAATAATAATGTTCTGTCTGAAGTCGAGAGGTGTTTTTAAGGCAGATGAACTCAGGAGACACATAAGAAAGACTCACAACTCCCCCTTTACCACTGGCAAAGAGGTCAAAAGTGAATTCCCTCCAGCTTAGCCCAGCCCCCTCTTACCTCAAACTGAGCATCCACCCCCATCCACCACCAGGGTTCCAGTCTTTGCTGGGACCCTGGTGGTGTGGAGACGGGATGGTCTAAAGAATGTGAACAGCTCTGATCCCCTGACCCCTGCCCTTCCCCTCAGATGCCCTCAGATGAGGACTGTTTTTACATGGTCATTTTCTTTAAAAATAAGCTCAACATGTGTGACGTGAGGAACATATGAACATGTGTCTTAATTTAGGAAAAAATGTCCTCGTAGTTTTTATTAATTATTAGTTTTTGTATGGGTGGAACATGTTATTGATATTACTGTATAGTCTCTTTGGACAGATTCCTTCCTTTTGCTCCTCTCAGGCTTCCAGTGTTGATGCAAAACTAACCAAAGCTAGAAATGGCTGCAACACCATGTTTTCTTAATAGACAAGTATTACAAGCCAAGAAGCAATTCTCAGTTGTGTAACTTTTCTCTAAATATTACATTTTAGTACTCATTAACGATCACAGTTTCACAAATCGCTAATATCTTAAATGAACCTGCACTAAATATGTCTACTATATATGCCTGTATGGTCTTTTAGTCACCCAAGTACTTCTTCATTGTACAGTCGTTAGAATACCAGATTCAGATTTTATTTACCTAGTATCTGTACACATACAAGTAACTTTACTCTGAATTTTCTATCTCACCTTTGCTCTACAGTATATATGACGGACAACCACGATTAAGCAACAATACTAATACTAAAAATTAAAAAAATATTAATTAAAAAAATACACATCATATAAATACAAATACAAGGTGTCCTGTGGATTGAAGGTGATCAGTGGATACAAAGTCGTGCAAAAAAAAAAGAGGTGCATAGAATAAATGATAAATATTAGGAGATAAATACCTGCATCTGTATGCATATCATATTCACAGCAGGATTATGTTACAATATGTACAGTGAGCAGGGTGTGACAGTGAAAGCATCACATGAAATTATTTTAATCATAAAAAATAATAATGCTCTGTACATACATTTTTATTTAATAATGCTGAAAAGGTAGGTGATTTTGGAGGCATATGGTTATTGACAATGGTTTGTAGAGTCTGGAGTTGTGTAGCACCTACTAGAGGGGAGAAGTGAGAATAAGCTGTGTTCAGGGTGTGATTGCTCAGAAATAGCTTGTTCTCTGACTCTGCAGGAGTCCAAGTGTTATAAATACAAAATACAAAATAATTTCAGTAAAACTATTTCAGTTATTTGACTTTTTTCCATTTATGGTATGTTTTTAACTACATCTGACAACTCAAAGGTATTTAATTGTGTTTTTGTGGTCAGAAGGTCATTACAGATACTGAGATTCTCACAATAATAGTATGTTGGCCTCAGGAAACAGGCATGAAAAAAATGTTTATTCACAAAGACCAATGATTTAATCACAGGGAGTATCACGATGGCGCTACTGGAGAACCTGAGGCCAGGCCAGGTGTACTTGGTAAAAGTTTCTGCATCTAATGACATGGGGGATGGACCATTTTCCCATGCTGTGGAGCTGACAGTAAGACCAGAGCTTTCCAGTGGTAATGATGTCCGGCTCTCTCGTGGTTCCACACACTCTACCGGTCAGTGCAATAAATATTATGGTCACTGAAATACAGGACTTACTGAAAATCCTTTTTGGTGGTGAAATACCGTAGATCTGTCTGACAGTGTAGCTGTCGTCATTTCCAGGCTTCTCTGACGGCTTCTACCACCTGGACCAAAAGTCAATGACTGGTATCAGTGTGGGAGTCTGCATTGCTCTCATCTGCATCATCATCTGTGCTTTCATCATCATATGCAGAGGCAAAAACAGGTACTTCCTGTCTCTTTACACAGTGATAACACTCTTTACTCGCCGCTATTATTCCACTTTTCTTGACTGTACACTCTCATGCTCTTTCTCTGCAGGAAACTTTCAGCTGTTAAAACTTATAGAGAGCACGCGAACACCTCTCCTCCAGCTGCAGGACATCTTGGATCTGAAGGACAAGTGGAGAATGCTGATCTAACCATGTCAATTATTAGTCAAAGCCATTTTATTGATGCCAAGGTACAGCAAACTTTGGAATAATATGCTGTTCTGATATAAAATGTCCTCTTAATGTGGAAGGAGTTAAAAAAAACTGCATATTTTTCATTTATCCTTCTTTTACAATTAACTTTTGAAACATTTTTACTGTAGGGTGGAACAAATCTCGTTATCAATTCTCTTGGCCCTGTTCAGTCCAACTCTAAGAATAAGAAATGGTCTTTCTTCAGACGTGAGATGAAAGAGGACACCAAAACAGTGCAGGTATGATTAAGTCTGAAAAGGTTTGTTCATTAAATCATCAGAGGCAGTTTTTGGATTGGAGCGGAGATAACCCCATATGTTGTGAACTAAACCCAAACACAACTTTTTGGCCTGTTTAGAAACGTTTCTCAGAAGTTTGAAATTTGCTTTTGAATTATTTACAAAGCTTTCTGTGAGGACTATTGAAAACATTGTTTCCATGAGTAGGGGACCTCATGACAGTGAGATCAATTTTAACCATCTGCAGCTGTAAAACGGAGGTGTGTGACTCACAAATTTTCTCTGTGCTGTAGCGACACGGTGTTGTCTCATACCAGGCGGGTATCACAGTGTTGACCTATGAAGAAGAACTCTCCTCTTCTCCAAACCAGCCAACCACCCTCCAAGCCCTGCTTGGATGTTCAGGCGATACGGAGAGGTCTTCCAACAGCGAGGGCAGTCATGAAACTGGTGACTCTGGTCGCTACTCTCATGATGAGACAGAGTTGACAAACCTGTCGTCTGGTCCTAACAGCCACCCCCCATCTCTGAGAGCAGAGGACAGCGAAAACTCAGACTGCAGCAGCCCTGCTGAAGAGCCAAATGAGCTATCAGAGGAGAACCCAACTGACCTAAAGGGAAGCGTGTCTGACGATACTGGCTGCGATCATCAGGACATCCAGAGCAGATCTCAGTCTGCACTAAGTGTGTAGGCACATCTGTGAGTTTGTGTGTGTGTGTGTGTGTGTGAGGGTGTGGCAGTGTGTTACTTGAAGAAATGTTTAATTGTGCTGAAGGATAAATGCATGCAGGGAAAAAGGGATAAAAAGTTTTTCTTTTCTGGTCCTGAGACAAGCATCGTATGCTGGAACATGGTTAGATTGAAGAAGATTGGTACAGCTTCTTCATCACTTGTTGATTATAAGGCTACAGGCTAAGTTAGCTAAAGACATACAACCCAGTGGCATCAGAATCCATCTACCTGCTCCTCTAAAGCTCACTGACATGGCATATTTAGATTATTGCTTAACCAAAGGAAATTAAGTATTGAACAACTCTGCTGGGAGCAGTGATGTTCTTGAGTCCTGCCCAGTTTCCTAGCAACACTGCAAGCCAAAAGAAGTCAAATAACCATTTTTAAGAGTGCAAACATTTCTTACATGAAATAAACAAGATGGGACGTGTTGAACAGGGAATTCAAAAGTTGTTAGGTAGATTTTGTTTTGCCTTTTTACTGAGTTGTGCACAGAAATCTCCCTGGCCAACTTTCAGATTATACTGTCAGATGACAGTGATAACTGTATTCTCATCTTTATCAGCACAGAAAGGACAGATTTGACGAAGATTCCCCCTCAAAAACCTGCAAAAGCTATTTTCCTTCACAAGTGCACTGCAGGTCTGAATGTGAGAGTTTTGTTATCATGAGACAAAAGTGTGAAGAAGAAGAGACATTTTTATCTTCTTCGCACTTTTTCATTTTTATTTCTTTTACTTCTTACTTTTTCTTCCAATTAATGTTTTTTTCTTTTTCTTTTTGTGTGTATATTTTGGGGGAAAAAAAAGAAATCTCACCCACCATGAATGTCTAGAGGATTGTCAGAAATGTCAAAAAAGATAAAAAGGTTGTCATTTCTGACATTATTTATGAAAGTTTATCACTGGAGTGGAAGGGAAACATGAGTCCTTTCTGCTGATTATCTACCTCGGTTTGCCTCAGGGCAACTTTTCCACTGTTTATTTAATAACTACTAATACTTATGTTCTGTAATGGGCTGCTTCAGTTATATTACATGTTGAACTTCCTGATTACTTTTTTCGTGATTGTGCTTTTTTTTTTTTTTTCTTGAGTTGTTGGATTTATTGGATGGTAAGGGCGCTGCAGCTTCTTGAAACACACACACGTCTCTATTTATCTCCTCAGGTGTCACTGAGGTACTGAGCCAGTATTAATAATTTTTTTTGTTTCATTTTGTCCATTATTGAGCAATGGTATGAAAGAAATAATGAATGTCAGGTTTTGTTTTGTATGTCAGTGTGCAGCTGCCCTTGCTATTCCTGTTTTATACTACCTCGTTTATGAGTTACTTTTATTGTTTTATCGTTTTCCTAAACTCAGGGAACATGGTTTAGTACATTTGAAAAGTCATGTAGCTTTACATGGTGAACTGACAGGGTATCTTCTCAGTACTAAACTACTGTAGTGTGTAATTGCCTGATAGAAAATGCTATGAATGTATCTCTGACATTGTGTGCCAGTAGCTCAAAAGTTAGCGCTGCCTTCTCCACAAATGTCTGTTTTACAACAAACTCCTGCGTTTGTTGACGTCTTCATTTGCGTAAAATTTCACACCAGAAGTGCTTGCAGTGGCATGTCGGAATAGAAAAGCTTTACAATTGGCCTTAATGTGGAAAGCGTCTCTCAGATGGGGAAACCAAAGCCTAATCTCTCTGAGGGAGCAGCTCCACGTGAGGATGCGACACATGAAGAATGACTGTAATGAAAGTAGCGGAAGTGTTTAATCAGAGATTGAAGTGAAGAATGAACACCGTGAAATGTTTTACCTCCAAAAAAAATCTATTTTTCTTAGAAGAATGTTCTTCAGTGGAATACACTTTGTAGTTAATTTGTAGGGGTTTTTTCTATGCTGTAGAGTAGATTAAAATTAGCACTTGTCTGCAACATAGTTTTGTATTACAGGCCAATGTGCAGCGGTGACTTGACGCTATTACCCAAAGAGTTGTTTGCTGATTTAGTTTATTTTAGTGTCTCAACTAATCTCTGGCAGAAGGTTACAGAGGAATGAGAAATAATCAAAAGACATCAGACCAAAGATGATACTCTGCCTTGGAGATCAGTAGAGGCTCTTTTCCCCAAACAAAGCCTTGCACATTAGTGGCCTTGACCCGCAACAGAGTGCAGATGGTTGTGGGTTCAAACTCTGAGGAAGTGCCATCAGGAACTTCATGGAGTGACTTTTAATAATCAAAATTATGCACACTGACCAAATTGTCCTTTCGCAGAGTTCTTAGTAAAATGTTGCAAACAGATATCTGTACATTGTAGGTGAATATTATAAGAGATAATTACAGTCTATTATATTGATTAGCGGTCTGTGTTGCAACTGTGCAGTCGTGTGTAAATGTGCATCCACTGATTTTTCTCCTTATAAATGAGGGGAAAAAATTTATAAAAATGATTTAAAAGGTTGTATTTGAGAGATTACTTTAGAAATGATTAAGTATGCGATTATATTCAGATTGAATATCTATATTTTGATAATGCATTCATTCTTTTTAGCACCCACAAATTAAGGTTATTGCAAATTTGAATTGTTTTATGACCTGAGAGGTTGCAAAAAAATCAGTGGGTGTGCAAATTATGTCACGCTTCTGTAATTTTAATCAGAGGACTCTGCAGAGGATTCAATCATGGGAAACAAGAGGTGAAACAATCAGTTTAACTTTCTTTAAAAAGGCAAACAATATAAACCAAAGATTTTTTTTATGTCACCGTTGCATATTGGCTTAAGAATGATATAAATATAAAGCATCCCATCATTGTGTGAAATGTCATTTTCAGTGTTTTTATGCTCATTTTTAGTAACTGCACGAGGTGTTGGACTATGAGAGAGCAGGAGGGAAGCAATCAATTTCTCACATAATCAGCTTTTCCTCTTTTTGAATCTGTCATTCAGGATAAAATGTTTTTGATGAAATGGTGTCATGTCATACTGCAAGGACAGAATTGTTTACTGTAACTTCACTCTATATATTCTGTATTAAGGGAGCTTTAGGGCCCAATCCTAAATCTGGAAAAAAAAAAATATTTCCTGAACCTACATCACAGTTCAGGACATGTGTCGTGAGTATGCAAACTTCCTGCTTCACAAAAGAAGCCACGACTGGAATCGTATGGGTTCTAAGTTGGGTCTTAATAACTCATGCAGTTACACAAATGCTACCTCAAGTGTCTATTTTTGTTGTTGGTGCAGACTTGGGTCAAGAATGTGTGTTATACTAAGGTCAAATAAGGGACCCAAGACATCAGTCTGCTGCTTTTCATCTAATTAAAGGTGTTATGTTGGAATTATGTTCCTGTCCAAGGATGTGAATTAAAGGGATAAAACTCAGAGTCTGGTCTGTGGAGGAAATGACCTGCTTTTTGTTCTCCCTTCTGAGTGGTGGTGCACTGTGGGTCATGTACAGTCACACTCAGGGGGACCCACAGCTGCTCAGCCTCAATAAATAACAGGTTTCAAGTTTTGAAATTGAATGTACCTTTTTGTAATTATGTTATCTGATATTTTCTGTTAATGTTTTATCATATCTTTTGTGTCAGAAATATTACATGCAAGTTTTTTTTTTCAGAAGTGTTTAGTTAGGAGATTTTAGACAATGTTTAATAATGAAAAACTTTGATTCTCAGTTTAAATAAAAAAAATTTAAATACAGCCATGTCTCATGTCTACAGTTTTTAAGGTTTTTTGACAGATTGTTTATTTTTAGTTTAACATGATGTGTCTTTGTTCATTTACTTGATTTGTAATTTATAGAGACCGTTTTAAAAAGAAGTTTGCATGAGTGAGTTTCTAGAAGTTAAAATAATCTTTTTGATCTTTCTAAAATATGTAATTTATATATCACACACACACACACATTTGGAAATTTGCAATGCCTTAAGATGTCCAAAATCATTAGAATTGTACATTAACTAAGTTTTGTTGTTGTTTGAGTGATTGTTTTTTAAATTTTTATTCATTATTTATTTTTTAAAACGCTTACACGCTTCCTTGTTTACGTTTTTCGCAGCGGCCAAGATTTGTTTCGACCTATGACGTTAGTGCCACATTGCGATCAAGGAACATGTAGTTCTAAAAGATCCCATGTACCCTTCTTTTCTCCACTTTATCGGGCAAAGAAACCTACATTTCCCGTAAACCACTAGTGTTGCAGCGTCGTCCGAGAAAATGAGCCTCGTTAGCTAGGGATTTTACTGCAGTAACTGGGTCCGCACCATTTAGTTCCCGGGTGACCGAGCGGATTATTAGGTGAGCGGAGTTTTCACTCCATAAATCACCCGAATAGCTGGGGCACCAGCCGGACGACCCGATCAGATGCGTAAGTTTATGCAGTGAGAACGACCCTTAAAAATAGGTGAAACAATCTGGGTGGGTCTCCAGATAAACTTAGCAAAATGTTCCAATATAATCAATAATGTTGACTTGTGGCTTTTATTTAAATTTTTAGTCATTTGGCACACGCTTTCGTTCAAAACGTACCACTGGTAAATCCAATAGATTGCCGCGCATTAAAATTGTTATGCAAACATTTTTATGATTCTGTTGTATTTTATAGATAGGACACTTTTGTATTTTCAAACAAACGCGTACAAACTGATTACCCTTTTATTATTATTATTATTATTATTATTATTATCGACATCGTTTGGAAAGATCCATGCCTCCTTTGTATTGGTAAATCAACTTTCGACCGGTCAAAACGATTTCCCCTTCTTTGCAGCAAACTAACGCTTCTTCCGGCTTCCTCCGGCTGATGGGGTGATGGTAAAGGAGCGGAGCAATTGTTGAGCTGCGTGCTAACAGCTGTGTAGTCGCTGGGTCCTTAGCATTGAAAAAGTAAGCTGCTTTTCTTCGTTTATAAAACTGTAGTAACGTTAAAACAACTGTTAAAAAGTGATGAGCGTTGCAGGCAGCCCAGTAAAAGACTGTTTTGAGCGGTAACGTTACCATTAAACTTGCAGAGATATTCAAACCGGCAGTGAAACAGCTCCTAAACGCAGTTATTTAATGCTAAAAAACAGAGCTAACAATAGCTACAAACTATATTGGCAGGGTTTACATGCCAGGTGCCTGTTTTTTTGTTGGTTTTTTTTGTTAGTATGTGGTTGTGTTTTTGTCAGGCCGCATGGGTGGCATCATCTGTTATTTGTTTAGGTTTATGCGGATCCTTCACCATAAGGTGTCGCTGTTACGCGTATTTGTTTGTAATAGGGGCCTTTAATAATTTTATACGACAGATTGTTTGAGGTCAAACAGGTCTTTCTTGCGAATGAGGCTGTGTTTTAGCTCGACTATCTGTATAAATAAAGGTTAGTAAAGAAATGGTCTGTCAAATCTTTTTTTTTTTTTTTTTTTTATCACATTTTTGTTTTTACCCTCATTGTGTCCTGTAGAGCCTGTTGTTTTCTGACAGCTTACAGAAATGTCAGCAACATCGAGTGATGCAGAGTCCTCCTGTGGCTGGACCATTATTAGCAATGAGGTAAATGTCATTGTCAGTCTTTATTTCATTCTATATGAAAATAAAAATGAAAACCATAAAATGAAACGATAACCTCCCCCAACCAAAAATAATGGGAAAAAAGTTTCATACTTTAAAGTAATTTCCTAACATTTTTAATTTCACAGTCTGTACCCTTACACCTGTAAATAAATTTTCTCTACACATGACATAATTATAAACGCTATTATCCACAAACAGCTTGCAATTGACCATCTTGGAAGCTTAAATAAGATAAATGTTCCTTAACTTTTTTTGTAACAACTGTTTCACTCTGTTGTTGTATTGTGTTTTAAATTAAGAGTTACTAAATTCAGAATGAATCGTTTCATAGTTACTGAGAAATCTCAACTTTAAGAAAAGATGAGGAATTGTCTAATAGTGAGAAGTTTTTTTCATTAATACGGTGTGGCTTTATTTTTTCTTTCTTTATTTGGGTGACAGATTTTTTTCTGTTTGATACTATTAATTGATCATTTAATCACATCTAATACACACGAAAAAGCAAATAATAATACAACTATAGCTTGGTTATAAACAGATATTTTTGTGTAAGCTCCATTTAAACAAAAAAAAAGTATTTTATTTACACATGCAAATTTTTAAATCCATTACTCTTGTTTTTTATTTTTTAATTTATTCATTCAATCTTAAAGTTATTAATTTTTTTAATGATTTTATTTAATTTCTTATTTGGATATTTAATTATTACAAAACAGTGACAAGACAGTTTGGTCAAACTGTCCAATACTTGGTGTGATTTTATAGGGTTCAGATGTCGAGATGCTGGGATCAGAGGTTGCAGTTGAACCTGGAGCAGAGTTGTTGGAGCGCTCCACCATGGAAGAACTGGAGCTGCTAGAATCACAAGCCTCTGCCGCTGCGGGTAAAAATCTTACCTTATTTTTATTTATGTTTGTTAAAAATGTGCTTTGCATTTTGGTGCAGAGACCAGGTTTCCTGTTAATTACATCTATTAAAGGAAACTAATTTATATAAAACCTATCCTTTGAAATTGTGGTTAGACTTAAACTTATGACTGGGGGCAGCTTGAGTTACAACATCTCGCTAATTGGTGTGCATGGTGTCTCCTTAGAGAACTGAGGATGGAAACCATCAAGCATAAATTCAAAGACTTCAAAATGGTGGTTCATAAACACGTGTGTGACGTTATTGTGGTCATGTGCATCTTTCATTTGTAGACTATGACTTTTAAATAACTGTCCACAATGCAAGGATGCTTCTGGTTTGCAGGCTTGATGTATAAAATGCAAAGATTTGTTTGGTATCGTTGTGGTTTTTCAGCATTGTGTTTGTGCTAAATGTGCCACTTGAAGCTTCATAGTTTTCTAATTTACCAACAAGTTGATTAATTTGACAGTTATTCATAATTTTGGACATATATGTGAAATGTAACTAAATCTTTGGAATTATTTTCAATATTGTATTTCCAGCTTTTTCTGTTGAAGGGAGGGTTGTCGATTCACTTGACAACACACTGTATGCTCCAGAGGTAAGAGGATCTGAAAAAAATGTGCAAGATGTTTAATAGATCGCCAACTTTTTTACTGCCTGCTTTAACACCTTCAGGAACGCATGTTTTACAGGCTGAAGATTATGCCACAGGGAAAGAGCAGGTGTTATTGTCCAGCGACCACTCTGACATTGTGACTCTGGGAGACTTGAAGGAATGCGAGCAAGCAGAAAGAGAGGCAACAGCCAGTGAGGAGCTTTACCTCGGCACCTCCTGCAGCAGCCGTTATACCTTCACAGCTCCAGACACGGGTAAGACTGCTGAACCACACACACTGAGATGGACAATCTTCATCTCTCCTTCAGAAAGCTGACTCTGATTCCACGCCCTTCTACCCAACATGGAGATGTTGCATAAAACATTGTTACTTTATCTGAGCAGGTTATTTGTTGGATCACTTGAAACCACCACAGATTCTGGTGAACTTAAACTACCATCTGAGAAGTCTGCTCGCTGGAGGCTTCTCATTTCCAGGTGGCTTGATTGAAAATGGTGTGAATTTAATTTGATGTTAAGCTTGTTCAGCAACATTTACAACTAATCCCAACAAATGTCTGACATACCTTTTCTTTTGTTTTGTTTTTTAACTGGCAAAAATAACTTTCAGTAATGCAATATCACAAATTCAAGATGTCTTAGTGCATTTTTGCTTGTATAAGCTGCATAAAACCACCTTGATTCAGCTCATTGCTTGTATTTATACAGTATTGTTATTGCATTGTAAAGAGAAGAATAAGCAGTAATTCAGCTATTACATTTATTGCATAGCAGTTGGCCACGTTTCTAGTTTTAAATGTATTTCCAGTCTTCACTGTATTTGTGCCATTAATATATTTGTCGCAAAGTTTATAGTTAGAAGCAAAAATGTGAAACTAAAAACAACTTTTGGGGGCAACAACATTATAAGAATCATGTGTTGTTCAAGTGTTGCACTTCCCAGGATTGCATAACATTTAACTTTTCTCCTCTTAAACTGAAGCCAGAATCAGTCAGTTTAGTTGATCATGAAACTTGGTAGCTCAGGTGCACACAGAATGACCTGCTGCTCACTGACAACACAACAAAAAGATGATTGTTTATTTGTATTGAGAAAAACTACATCAGTTCACATTTTTATCAGCAACGGTTGGGTTGAGCTGGCACAGGCAGATATTTTCAGTTTGTAGTGAAGACAGAACCCGTATTGGTTGGCACAAATCTCCATCTAGCCACCCATGTTTTCTTAATGTATTGCCACAAAACCCCCCAGCATCAACAAAAAATAATTGGTGCAGCAAATTTGCTTAGTTGTAACAAACTTTAAAGTGAAAAGTTGATGCGGATTCAGCAAAATTCTCCAGTTTTCTTGAAAGACCTTTCAAAGCTCCTCTTTGGACGTTTACTGCATTTAGTTTTGTTATCTCGACTAGATTATCCCACACTGCTCCGGTAATGTTGAGGTCGGACCTCTGGGAAGGATTTGCTGTCAAAAAGACTCGGTGTGTCTGATTTTCAGTCCAGCTAGGCATATCTTAGCATTTATTCTTATTTCCCTTTCTTCAGAATGTCAGTAAGCTTTCAGTGAACAGTATTTTTATAACTAAAGGGAAACTGCATCTTACAGATCTATTTTAGGTCTTTACAGGGTTTTGTGTAAGGATCATCACTTTCAGATACTACTCTTCTGCTGAAATTGTCCTTTAGGCCTTGCATTTCTTTACTTGGCCTCCACTTGTCCACTTTTCTTAATTTTATTAATGACACACTGCACATCACACAAAGATATATCATGTTTTTTTTAGTCAAGCCTTTTGGAATCAACTTTTTGGTTTAAAAAATATGTCTGTGTCTTTCACACTTTGTTGTCCTTTTCACTCATGCAACATAAGCAATGGGAACAAATTACAAAGTTGAAAACAGGTTTATTGTTCAGTTGTCTGCTATGTTTAGGTACAGCACTGGTTCATTGTTAAATTAGGTGCCTTTTTAATGCTTAAAACAGTTCTTTGAGAAGTTGTAAAGTACAAAGCTAGACTGAAAATGAAAAAGCAGCCAATGTCCAAAGGAAAAATAAAATTCAAAAGACCTTCAAAATGCTAAGGTACTATTACTCAAGACCATACGATTACAAGAAGGTGTGGCTCATTTAAAGCAAAATATTAAAGAAAAAAATAAGTAGGTGGTGGTTGAAGTCTTTGGTAAATGTCGTTATGTTTAATAATTAGAGGGCGTTCACTTGGCTTTGTGTACATAATTGCCTGGATGTTGTGAATGCATGACTCACCAATCAGTGTTTCAGATGATACCTTATTGCCAGACAACAATAATGTATCGTGTTTCGATGGTAAAGTATTGTGTTGTAACGGTGAAGTATTGCGAAAAAACACAAAAGAAAAAAAATCCCCCGTTCCTCTTGAGGGCTACAACTCTGTTATAGAGTAATAAAGTAAACTTGACTAAATTAAAATTTATTGCCAAGTCCTTGTAAACTTTTTCATAAGAGTGGGAAGTTCTCTTAAGATGGTGAGTAAAGCTGTTTAAAACATGATTGGCACCCAGTTAAGAAGTCACCAGTGAAATGGATGCAATGATGTAATTAGAAAGAAACATTTCCAGTTAAACTATTGGTTCAGTGTCCCTTTAATTTTTCACAAATAACACAAAATCGAGAATTTTGACTTTTCAGTTTTCATCATTTACAGAGTATGTTCATTTAATTCATTTGCTGTGTGCATGATTAACAGCACATATCCTCAATGTGTTTCTGAACCAGCATTTTTAATGTGTGCCTTTTTGCTTTTAACATCAATAAATTTCAATTTCTGATGTGTAGTTTTCCCAGGGCAGCAGCCAGCAATGACTAATTTAAGTAGCAGTGACGACGAGGCTGGGCGAAGTTCTGGCACTGTCATACGAAGACGAAGGGTGAGGAAGAACACTGTTAACATCGGGACCGAAGAGGAGGAGGAGGTGTTGCCGGGATCGCACTCTAGCAATAGTGATGAGAAGGAAGAGGTGGCTGAAGAACAGGAGCTGCTGGAGGAGCGGATTGAGGGTAGACATACTGCTCCTGTTGACAACCGAGGACGAGTTGGAGGTGGCAGAATCCTAAACAGATGTATCCTGCTCGCCCTTATTGTAGCCGTCATCATGGGCTTTGGCCACTTCTGTGGTAAGAAGTTTAATCCAGAATCACCAGACATTATTGAATATACACAATATATATATATATATATATATATATATATATATATGTATATATATATACTGCGATGGACTGGCGAGCTATCCAGGGTGTACCCTGCCTGTCGCCCAAAGCTGGCTGGGATAGGCTCCAGCTTCCCCGCGACCCTGAATTGGAATAAGCGGTTCGGAAAATTAACCTATCATGCGTGTCTTTGGACGGTGGGAGGAAGCCGGAGTACCCACGCATACACGGGGAGAACATGCAAACTCCACACAGAAAGGCCACTGACCAAACCCCTCCCCAGCCAAGGATTGAACCAGTGACCTTCTTGCTGTGAGGCCATATATATATGTACATATATATATATATATATATATATATATATATATATATATATATATATATATATATATATATGTATATGTATATATATATATATATATATATGTATATATATATATATGTATATATGTACATATGTATATATATATATATATATATGTATATATATTACACATAATTTAATGAAATATACCATGGAAGCTTTGTTCCGCTTAGATGTAGATGCAGTAGATCCCTGAAGACTCATGTGACGTGCAGACGTACCGTTACTGATCCTTCTATTGTTCTGTGTGGACAATTGATCTGTATTACAAATCTGTCTTGTAGCAACAATCCAGATTCAAGATCGGCAAAAAACTATGGATCAAATCAGAGTGAATGAGCTTAATGGCGTGAGAGACCTGCTTCAGCAGCATGTGGGAGAACAGCATTTCACAAACCTGGTATGCGGACTTGTTCTATAAACACATAATAAAGAGTTTGTGTGTTTTATGCTCATCGCTGTGATTGCATGTATGGAAAACGTATAACAAGGAGAGCTGTTCAAGTGATTGTGATAGTGGGTGAAGAGGAAAACACGTTAAAACTTATAAAACCTAGAAAATAATTTTTTTTTTTTTTTTAAAGTTTGATATTTCTTTCTATAGGTAATAATGGAAAATGATGTGTTCATTTTTCTTTATTTTATTTTATTTTTTACTCATATTCATCAGCATTTTGTTTTGTTGGAAAAAATCAGCATGACTCTGAAAATTAAACATTTTCTCTTTCCTACCCAGAGTATTGGCTTTGGACAAGACAGCCTGGATGAGCAACAAATTATTTCATTGCTTGCAGAGCTGATTGAGAAGATAAAGAAGGAGAACAAGGAGCTCAATGTGAAACAGCTGTACATGCAGGTAAACTGTTAAAACACAAATCCAAATGTTTTCAGTCAAGAACTTAAAATAAGCAAAATAATTTGTATTTTGGATTATTGAGTATTGTTTCACCATTCAAATGAAAAATAGTATGATTGGAGTCATCCTAAACATAATGTTGACAGTCTTGACCTTGTTTTGTTCATATTTCTTGTGAAGGCTCATAGAGATGACCTGGAAATGTTGCTGAAAGAGACAGCCAGGGAGCTGGCTGACATCATGTCTCAGCAGCAGAGTTTGAAAGCGGAAAACCGTCTGCTGAAAATCTCCTTAGAACATGAAGAAAAGTCCTTGTCCATCTTAAAGGAGGAGCTGAGAAACCTGCGCTCCAAGCACAGAGATCTGGAGGCGATGGGAGCTGGGACTGACACGCTGCTGAAAGAAAACCAGAGGCTGAAAGAGCAGCTGGAAGAAGAGAAACGTCTCATCGGGCACTTCCATGTTCAAAGAGAAGATATGATGTCTGAAGCACAGATGCTGAGGAAGAAGCTTGACAAAGAGAAAAAAGTTACAGAAGAGCTGAGAAGAGAACTAGTTCGTCTGAGAAGTCACATCCCTGAAGCTGGAAAGCAAAGTGGCTCAGAGGCCAAAGAGCTACAGTTGCGTCTGATGGAGCTGGAGAGGAAGCTGAGCTTTGAGCAGCAGCGCTCTGACCTGTGGGAGAGGCTGTATGTGGAAACCAAAGAAGAAAGAGCCAAAGGTGACCGAGAGTCGAAAGTGAAAAAAACAAAAGAGGGTGTGGCGGGGAAAGTGAAAGAGACATTTGATGCAGTGAAGAACTCCACCAAGGAGTTTGTCCACCACCACAAAGAGCAGATCAAGAAAGCCAAGGAGGCTGTGAAGGAAAACCTAAGGAAATTCTCAGATTCTGTCAAATCAACTTTCCGACACTTCAAGGATTCAGCCTCTACCTTCATCAGCAAAGCCAGAGGTTTTTACAATAAAAGACATGAGAAAAAGATCCCAGAAGAGTCATGGCAGCACAGACACCACAGGCCTCATCAAAAACAGAAATCTGACTTCTTCCAGAGCACCCATAACACTCGAAAATCAGGAGGGAAGGTTCATGAAAATCAAGGACACAACAGCCACAAAGCCAGCATGAAGGGATGCATCGGGGTGTTTGACTGTGCCTACCAGGAGTCCATGAATCTCTTCAACAAAGCCATGGAGCCAATCAGAGCAGATGAATTTTACCAGCTGCTACAGAGCTACCTGCATCAGGAGGTCGATCAGTTCCACCACTGGAAAGAGTTGGAGATGTTTATCAACAACTTCTTCCACAATGGAGTGTTTATCCATGACCAGATGCTGTTCACAGACTTCGTAAGTGGAGTTGAGGACTATCTCACAGACTTGCGCGAGTATCACGGCCTTTCTGATGACGTGTTTGGAGATCTTGATGACTACATCTACAGGCACTTCTTTGGGGATGCGTATGTAAGACGTTACGGACCACGGTAAGCCTGTTGCAGATTTATAAAGCACCGCCTCATCGGTCTGTTACAGAGCAATACTTAATTTGACAAAAATCCAACATACCCTTGACATTTTTGTTACCAGGGTTAACTTATCCAAACGTTCGCAATCCTGATAAGCAGTGACATGAAGCTGGTTATCAACTCTGCATTTTAATCCAGGGTTTTCCAATCTTGATTTGTGTGTACCTGCATAAAATGGTTGGTGTTTTTAGCGTTTGACCAGTTGCAAACATTGAGAAACCCTGCAGAGCAGCTATTTTAAAATGGAGGAGCTGACAGTCTTTCAAAAATATGAAGAATTCAAACATCATCCAAGTCAAAAGCAGCACTGTTGCCTCAACAAAACCAGACAGGCAGAAAATTACAGAATCAATATTAGTTCACTGGACAGTATAGACAGACAGCACTCTGATCACTGTTCAGCTTTATTATGACACCTTTTGTTGTTTGTTTTTTAAAGGAATTCAACTGAGAAAACTTCTGACAGCTAAAACAAACTACTCATGATGATATATGTTTATGATGGAAAGTATTCAGTATGTCCAAGTGGTTCTGATTTGTACTCAAACTGCAGTTTGTACAAGTTAAACTTAGATCAATGTCATCGGCTTGTTTTGTGTTTGCATCCCACAGTGGGCCTTTTGAAAGACCTGACACAGACTTAAAGGAAGAGATAAGAGCAAAACATCAACAGCGGAAGCAGCAGAGAGCCAGAACTCGAGCACACGGTGATTGCAAGTGGAGCAGATCAGGAAGGAACACCGACAGACACATGGCCGATGTCAAAATAGAACTGGGCCCAATGCCGTTTGACCCAAAATATTGATAAACTGGTTGAACTGGACAGCTGAAAATTTTTCTCTTTTTTTGCATTTAGCTGCAAAGTCTCATGTTTTGTAAGTTTGCACAATCTTTTTAATGCTACTGAGTGTTCTTGAGCTGTTTGGTGAAATAATCATTAAGTTGCAATGGAAGATGTGGCATATCTTGCACAAGCTGCACATTTGTAAGATGACGGTTTAACTTTTGGTTTCCTACCATATTATTTCTTGTTTGCCACCTTATTTTGTTCAAAAATACACAGAAAGCGTTAATGTTGACTCAGCGTGCCATGTCCACAAAACAGATGGTGCAAAGAAGCCACATTGATAGCAGCTGTGTGCATTGTTTTAATTTGCTGCTGCAGACCGGTTTGTGAATTGGTTGAAATCTGTTTCCTAACATTCCACCTCGAGCTTGTTCTAAAAAGGACCATGTGGTTTTAATTCCCTTTTACGTGTGTTACAACAAAAAGACTGGAGAAATGGGATCACAGCTAATTTAACTTAATGAAATGGGTTCTTCTTTTGACAGGGAATATTTTAAAATGACAACTTTTGAGTTTTAAATTTTTTTATTTTAGTAGCAAATTAAAATTACATGTCGAAGTCATTGTTTCAGTGTTTGTCAGTGCCTTTCATAAATAAAGATGCTTCCTCCAACTCTTCCTTCAGGAAAGTGAGTATGAAATATCTCTGTTGTCTTCAGAAAGTTATTCGCCCGCAGAAATGCAGAAATTTCCTGCAACAAGAACAAAAACAGGTTTTAGTTTATATATTTTCACAGACACATGCAAAGACTTCGGTTGTGTTTTACCTTTTCCAAAACATCAAATAAAACCAGATGTGTGGGCAAAGAGGATTTGTATGGAAATGAAGTCCTTAGCCAGAGAAGAGGTTTGTCGTAGAATATCTCCGCTTCATCAAAGTAACTTTCCTCTCCCAGATCTGGAGAACACTCCAAAAATCGCATCTTTAGTGGACAGTGGACATGGCTGAAAGGAGACAGGTGGCCATCAGCTGCAGGGTTCATCAAGTCACTCATTTCAAAACCAGATGGGGTTTTTTTGTGTTTTGTTTTTTAAAAACCGAGACAGTGTAATAAAAAAAAAAAATGCTTAAGATGCTTTCAAATATATTTATGTTCCTTAACTTTGGTACTCAGGTGTTGATCTACTGTGTGGGGAAAAAAAGGAAAATATGTGGATATTTCCTTTTTAAATCGCTGCATGACGCATTTTTGCCTAAGTTGATGCATGAAGCAAAAAAGGACAGTCATTAAAAAAAGTGTAAAACTGGTATCCTGATAGCTTTCTGTAATTATATTTCTTCTATCATACAAACATTTTGCTGTCACTATAAAAAAAATTTTTTTACTTCATGTAGACATGAATCACGCAGGTTTCTCTATTGGCTTTTTTTTTTATATAACTGGCAGTTAAACATGGCACATATAAACAAATAAAATCAGACTCCAGAGCTCTTTAAACCTCCATTTAGAAGACATCAGGTGGCTCATCATCTGCAGCCGTGGGATCCTGCAGTATACCTGTAGAAGGGTGTTGAGTGGCAGGGCATGAGGAAGAGGACATCTGGTTGCAGGTGACCGGAATAGCTGCTGTTGTCACACAGCATCTGCAGGTGGTTCATGACATCCAGAGTACCTCGCTGGTGAATGAGACCAAAGTACAGACCCGGCACCAGGTTGGACACCAGCAGGGTGACAGCGGCAGCTCGACGCCATGCTTTGAGGTGAGCCAACGATATTCCTATGTAGAAACATAACATGAACACATCTGTCGGCCAGCAGCATGCTGAATTTGTGGAAGTGAAATTAAAACTAACCACAGACAATCATGCAGAAAGGCAGCACAGGATAGATGAACCTGAACTCCTTGTGAGGAAGCAAGCTGAAGAGAAGAAAAAAAACTATTTAAGAACTTATTACTACTGCATTTCTAAACATTTTATACAAGTTAATAATATTAGGACTGTTTTTACAGATCACACTTGAATATAACCATAATGCTTCCTTCACTTTTCACCTTTGACCCCCATCTGGGGGATGATATAAGATTTCACCTGTACACTCCGATGGTCCACACGACTACTGCCAGAAGGATTTTGTATCTTCTGAAGGCAACGATGCATCCGTAAAAAAAGAATGGAAGATGAGGGCCCAGCACAACGGCAAAACCTTGAGTGAGGTACCAGTGCCAGGGGTGAGATCCATAAAAATCAGCCACACCGTGGAAGATATTGAACTTGAGGAAGTTGAACTGCACTAGAGTCAACTAAAACACACAGATCAGCTGTCACGTCTGACTTTAAGCACGGGAGATGCTGAATTTGGTTAAAGTCACTCTAATTTTACCTTTTCATAGAACAGGCTGTCAGTCAGCACTGAAACGACAACTGCCAAAATCCTGGTGATGAGAAAATAACATAATGAGGATATGAAGTGAACACTGGTTCAGAGGATATGAGGCTGGAAGTACAAACCCTATAGGAATGCAGCTGTGAGTGATGAGCCTCAGTTTATGTTCTTCCTGACAAAAGTGGTACAACAGCAGAGGAAACCAGACAATCAAAGCTGTTGGTCGAACAATCACAGCTAAGGCCACCAGGGCCAAGTACTTTTTACTGAGGGTGAAAAAACACAAGTGGGTAAATAACATGTTGTAGAAGTTAGTGGAGGAAAAAAAATTGGTAGGTAGGGATATTAACAAGCAGATACCTGCTATATGTTTTGGACCCCGGCAGAGGAAAGTAAAAAAGAGCCAAACAGGTGAGCATGGTCTCCGTGCTGTTAGTTAGAGTCCGGGTGCAGCAAAACCACGAGAACCAGGAACAAAGGTGACAAAAGAACTGAAAGTCAAAACCAGAGGAAACAGAACAATGACTGGTGAATTTGGGGTATGAAAACATTGCAGATATTCATGATTTCACAAATGTGTTGCTGTTCTTCCCTTTTTCAAACATGTATAATGCTGGTTGTCCTCAGTAATGATTTGTCTTGTATTACTGTGCAGTGCAATCAATGGTAAAAGATGACCAATCACTATCGGAGGGATAATATGACCCAAGAGTGCTTTTTTCAGCTTGAAATCCCCCCTGAACTCAAATATAACACATGATTTTGATGCAAAGCTGTCTTATGGTTGCTTCTTTTTAAAAGAAACACCACAATAACTTTATTTACCGTCCATCTCGCGACATCATGATTTTCCAATGTTTGGATGAGGAAGAAGAACGTAACATCTGCAGATGCAGCCAGGAGTGCTTGAATAACACGTGGAAGCCAAATCTGCAGAAGCAGCAGGATCCAGTTAAACAGAGATGCATAAATTCAACAAAATCATTCATTTATTTTAAAAAGTTTGTTCAGCAGTAAATAAAGCAACTCACCAGTATATAGACAGAGTCATAGTTTATGAGGTGCAGTATCTTGTATGGAAATGCAAAGAAAAGAGGATATAAAAACCCTCTTATTCCTGCCTTCCATTCCCAGGTCAGATGGCCATAAGTCACACTGTTAAGGTTGTAACGGTATACCGAAGACAAGGTCAGGCTACTGCATTTGTGTGCCCTGTTTGTGGATCTCAGGCTTAGCAGACAGATCAAATCAGAAGATAAAACTAACTGAAGGAACACAAATAAAATGTTGCTCAACTTAGAAAATCAAGCACAAAGATTTGTATTATACATTTTGGGATGAATAGAGGATGAGAAGAGAGATCCCCCTGCAGGTTGTTTTCATTAGGTCTTCTCAACAACTCTTTGGTGGGAACTTCCACCACTCATGTTCAGGTTTTCTCTTAAGTTTGATCACTTTGGAAAGAAAAAAAAAATCGGAAAGCAGGGGAAACAAACAACAAAACGGTGTCCAAAACTGGTGAAATAAGAAAATGGTGCCATGAAAAACGTATGTCCAAAGGCAACACAAATTATCTCCGTTCTCATGTATTGGTTTGTTAGTAAACTATTTAAGGTAAATGCCATTTACCATATTGCTATAAGGTTTTATTACACTGTGTGGTGTTGATGGCAGTCATAATCTGACGTGTCTCTCTACAAAGGATATTTGAAGACTATACGATGGGAAACCTCCAATGATTGCCAGTATTCATCAGGAACGAAGCTGGTCTGAACCAAGATGCAGTTTATGAGCCTGAACACCACACAGAACACGACCAGTCTGGTTCTCAGCACACCTGTGGAGTTCACAGTTATCACCGCAGATGAGTAAAAACAGGGATTCATTCACTGCACACCGTCTTTGACGAGTTCAGCATCACCATGATCACTTCTACAAGAACATGAACCTGAGTTACACTCGCACCATTGTTGAGAGGGTTCTCCTCCTCCTTCGAGTACAACAGAGATTTACGTTTCCTCAGTTTCACATCGTCCACTTTATTCCCAAATTTCAGTCGGGATCTGATGTTCTCCATTTTTTGACAACATAATTCACCTGTTAGGTGAAATCAGTTTCATTCAGAGGAAATCAGAGCTTTCCACGTTTTAAAAACACTACACCTATTTTAAAAATAAGAA
The DNA here is from genome assembly GCF_933228915.1 of Telmatherina bonti. Taxonomy (NCBI): domain Eukaryota; kingdom Metazoa; phylum Chordata; class Actinopteri; order Atheriniformes; family Telmatherinidae; genus Telmatherina; species Telmatherina bonti. The sequence goes on along the minus strand of NC_136619.1, from coordinate 23,941,359 downwards.
AATTATTATAAATCCCTAAAATAACTCCGTCGTGTTGTATTAAACTGTTGCACCATTAACTAAACTATATTGAATTTGTTTTCCTGTAAACACAGCCAAACTGTGCATAGATTTAACCTGCGCTTCCGCACTCACTCACTTCCTGCTTCTTTTTTGTTTTTTATTTGTTGTCATTCTTTATTGGTGGCTGAAAAACGACGAAGAAGTGCTTTACTGCCATCAACTGGTAAGGAGTCTGGGTCAGGAGTCAGAACCAATGACACACACCTGACGTACATCAAACTTAATCTTGTCTTGTGCAGAGCTTGACATCAAACTCTGCACAAGTCTTCGAATTATCCGATAATTTGATTCAGCTAATTTGCAGAAAGGTTACTTCTAACACTTGCAGAATTGCGGCTCTCGAGGACCGGAGTGTCACACCCCTGCTCTATATACTAACAACACACCCTGTTGTGATGTAAGCTATATATCCCTCAATATACTCTGCTCATGAGTTTCTCTGTAAAATACTTAGAACACCTCCTTCCTATGTTGTTCTTTTTGTTCTGATTTTGGATTTATTAACGGTTGGTAAACCAGTTTAGATGTATATTAACACCATGTGCTGGACATGAGTGACACTGATGACAAGCAAGCAGAAAAATTATTTCTCTCTTTTTTGTGTGGTATTTGCTTGTAATGAATACATGAACTATTTGTGTATATATTACTGCTTCTTCAAAATTATTCTCAAATTGCAGCAAAGAATTCAAATACTTTGCCGCTTCTTTTCATTTCTTAATTTTTGGAAGTACAGCACAGAGCACAGAGAAACTTAGCACAACCAAAGCTTTATTTAGCCCACCTTTCACACAAATAAATGCAGCAAAAACAGCCCCCAAAAAAAACAAAAACAAACAAACAAAAAAAAACACAAAAAAAACAGGAGGGTCAAAGATTGTGTGCAGACATGCAGATGAATACAACATACATACATGGATACATTTAAGAGCAAGGGGATTGTGGTTGTGAGGAACCACTATCACATCTGACTCATTAATGTTAATAATAAGAGATTGTCAGGTTAATAACATATGCATGACTACAATAAATAAAATTGGACTGTAAAAAAAGCAATAAGATATATTAAAATAAGGAAAATTATAATTGTGCTTGGTGGGTTATTTCTTTATTATAACAATTCTTTTTTATAATAAACCTTAAACTTATGGAAAGCCTATTTATTTGCCTTTTAAATTGTATGACTTCCAAACAGTTTATTCTACTATACTTTTAGAAATAAGTCATACTTGCAATTCAATTATTTATAAATCTAACAAACATACCTCAGTGGCATGTGTAAGAATTATGTTCATCATGCTGGCTAACCATCTTGATCATATTACTGACTATTGCTGGCGTCCCAGTCTTTAGTCAGCATTTGTTGCAAATCAGCCAGTATCAGCACACAATTTGACACAACAATCAAACTGCTGTCTTCAGAATGTGGATTTATCGCTAAACATAATATTTTTCATATCCAGACTGCAGCGTTGCCAGAACTAATGTAAATGGACCTGATGGTAAAGGGCAACTAGTAAATAACAGGATAAGTTGTTTAGCATTGGTAAAGACCATTTTTCATGCATGTCATGTGTGCAATTGACATACTCAACTGTGAAAGTCATTCTACAAATATATTTTCCTTACAAATGTGGCACTGTTTAAAAGCTAATAAAATAAGCATTTGTGACGGCATAAGGTTTAACAAAAAAAATTTTTTTTAAATTATTTTTGTACTAAAATTATTGACTGTGTGCACATCTTCTAATTACATTTTTATTCATCATAAAGTGTCTTTCTGAGTTCTACTTGCCGTTTTGTAAAAATAACAGTGACTTCTGTTGTTTTCTTCCTATCTTTTTTCCCCCACACTGTAGGTGCCTTTAAATATTATAGATGCTTCTTTGGCATCATAGACATCTAATTACCTTTTCCTACATCCTCGTTTCCTTTCATAGGCATAAGATGAACATCCTTTTGCCTACTTTACAACCTGTTTATTTAATTACATGTTCAAAAACAGTTAAGACGTCTCTTTTATTCCCTGTGATGTGTGTTAACAACTAAAATCAACACCAACTGCTTTGGATAAAAGCATCTGCTTAAATGACTACAAAAAAGTCAGGAAGTTATGAAAATTTGAGAACATATTTTTAGAAAACACTTTACACTGCACATAACTACATTTTGGTTTTTATATCCTGAAATAATTCAAAACATGATTTTTGTGTTGCTGTGGTCCCATTGGGATGCAAAATAATATTAGTGTCAACCTTTTTACTTTAAAAAAAATATAGAAAGATTTAAACTGAACATTTTATGTAAACTAATGTAAATATTTCACTTACTGTATTGATTGACTCATTTAATCATGCCCTTATAATAACAATAACAACAACAACAACAATAATAATAATAATAATAATAATAATAATAATAATAATAATAATAATTAATAATTAAAGCCGCAAGCGGCATCCATCGGGTCCTCGCCTCATGTCGAACCCTCCACCCGAACTCGCCACAAAGCTTCCGGGTGAATGTGAAGTAAAAGGCATGAATCCAAAAGTAGTTTATTAAAAACCAATGCACATACAGTACTAAATGGGCATGAACGCCAAGATGGCAGACACCCCGTTGCCATGGTAACAGGTGCTTAATTGAGTTTTATGATTGTCTAGGGTTGATACACGTGTGGCGAATTTCGTAGCCCTAGCTCAAAGTAGACAATCGGGCCCCTAGGAGCCCCCTCCAAAATGTCCCGTTCCCCCCCCCCCCCCCCCCCCCCCCCCAATACATATTACAATGCATTAAGGACCTACCAAATATGAATTATTGGAATTTTGGTTCCAATCGGATCTATTTCTGCGAAGATATGAGTGAACCGTGTTTCATGGCGAGGAGGATTTTTTCCAAGATGGCGGACACACCGTTGCCATGGTAACAGGTTGTTAATTGAGTTTTTTGCTTGTCTCGGGTTGATACACATGTGTGCCGAATTTCGTAGCCCTAGGTCAAAGTAGACAATCGGGCCCCCCCCAAAATGCGCCCCCCCCTCCCCCCCACAATACATATTACAATGCATTAAGGACCTACCAAATATGAATTATTTTAATTTTGGTTCCGATCGGATGCATTTCTGTAGAGATATAAGCAAACCGAGTTTCATGGCGAGAACGCATTTTTCCATGGGTTGCCACGGTAACACGCTTTCTCCTATCAGAAAGATCTGAATAACTTTTTGTCCCCATCTTGTCACGAAGCTCCATGGCGAACGTGGAGCCAATAGCATGAATCGCCTCAGACTAGTTCGTTCAAATACGATGCGCCCAAATTGACAAAAACGGGCAAAAAAATGGCCGCAAACGCCAAGATGGCGGACAGCCCGTTGCCATGACAACAGGCGTTTCAATGACTTTTTTTACTTGTCTTGATGTGATAGACATGTGTACCGAATTTCGTCGTCCTACGTCAAACTAAATTTTTTTGACCCCATTCTAGAGGCCATTTTTGGCGTTTCTAGGGGGCGCCGGCGAGGCATTTTTTCATTGGCGTGCACGCGGACCCCAGAATATCGCTATTTTCGCCGGGACTGAGGTGTGTGCCAAGTTTCGCAACTTTTCACGGGGTCTAAGGGGGTCAAAAATGGCCGAGTTGTGGTGACAAAAATAATAAACATTACAATAACAATAGGGCCTTGCCATACTTCGTATGGCTCGAACCCTAAAAATCAATAGAAAAAATAAATAAATGAAATAAAAATAAGGGGTCTGTTAAGATGAATTTGTATTTTTTCTAAAATTTGTAACGTTTTTAACACTTTTGTATTAATTTGATTTAATTGTTCAAAAGTTTTTATGTAACTTTGGACATCTGTAGTTTCAAATACAAAGAAGGAGGGTAATTTCTTTAGCCAGATCATCTTATGAATAAAGAATTTTGTGAGTATACAAATCAAATTGATGTTATATATTTCATCAACCGAGAAATTAGGGCTGTTAAAGTAAAATAGGATACCTGTTTTTTTATGGTTTCCTTTTTAAGTATTCTTGAGATATACCTTTCTAAATGGAACCATGACAACGCCTAATGTGTCTGTTAATTTGCATGAAAAATTTATTAAATTAGCATTTCACTGCATTTATACACCAGTCGTCACTCACCCAGGGCGAAACCCATAACCCAGGCAATGGTAAACAGATTGCTTTTGTGAAAACATGTTTTCATAAATCTTTTACGCCAGCCCTCGTCTCCCGTCATTTTCTTGTCTGCAAGAGAACAATTTAGCATATTATAATCTAGCTAATCAGACTGCTTGGCTGGGGGAAAAAAGTTATATATATATATATATATATATATATATATATATATATATATATATATATATATATATATATATATATATATATATATAATAGTTTTATTCATAAAAGCTGAAAATATTGCAAACTGACAAATATATACTCACAAGTAGATGTAATGTTCAGATGAGCTGAAGAGTTTGTTCAGCTATGCGATAACGGTTAGCTACCAACGGCATTTTAAACTGCACTCGAGAATCTACGTGTCACGTGACTTACCAACGTAAACAGTGCAGCCGTTGTTCTGCTAGTTTGAAACTAAAAAGAAGAACTAAAGAACTAAAAAGTACACCCCCAGCGACAAGCATTTGTACCTTTTTAGGTACAAGCTGGTACCTCTATTTTTGAGTGTGAACTGGGGATTTTACCTATTAGCAGATGTACTGGTACCAACTGGTGCATGGGGAAAACAAATGTTGTACACTGGTGAAAGAACCAAGCCAGACTTTGAAGCAGAGTTCAGAAATTAAAAATCCTTTGTACACAAGCCTGATGCTCTCAGAAAACCTCTTCTTTTCTAACTTGTGTACCACAAGGGGGTGTAAAGTACCACAAATACTTACAGTTACACTTTCATTCATCATGTGATCATAGATAGAGCAGTTTGCAGGATCAAAGAGCATCACAGAGAAAGACATTCCCACCTGTAAGTATTTCTTTCTCCATAAATATGCAGCTGATTGTGAATGTGTCTGACTTCTAGAACATGAAGATCACCAAACATCATCTTCTCAGCTTCTGCATATTTCTGCTTTGGGTTGCAGGTAAATAATGATGAGAACTCACAGATCCTCACTGCAGGATTAGTATTTCAGGTAACAGTAGTATGTGTGATGATAGGTCAAAACTTTCAGCTTAAACTGTTTATTTTTAATCTGTTATACACACACACAGGTCTGATTCATGGCAGTGATGTCACACAGACCTCCATGCTGTGGAAAAACCAGGGAGACGATGCAACAATGGACTGCAACCACGCAAAAGGTCTAACTTATTTCCAGATGTACTGGTACAGACAGCGGCCAGGAGAAACCATGAAGCTGATTGTCTTCACAATGACGGGCAAAGCTGATCACGACTTTGGAGACTTCAGCAAAGACAAATTTTCAGCCACCAAGACTGAGGCTGAGAGAGGAACAGTCACAGTGAAGAACCATAAGATAAGCAAACAGATAACGGCTGGTATTTCTGTGCCGTCAGTGAACACAGTGATGCAGACGCATGTGAGAGCTGAACAAAAACCACGTCAACCAGCATGAAGAGAGCGACGTCTGTCTCATCAAGCGGCAGTCATGAAGAGGATATTACTGGTTTGGTTTTTAACTGAAACCAAGAGATTACATCCTCCTGAAATTGTTATGAAAGACTTGTTAGTGAGGATAAATCAGGATCTTTGATAGTGGAGACAATGATGTCTGAACTCAGAAGAGTGTGTTTCTTTGCTGTGATAAAACACAATAATAGAGGTGATTTAGACAAATAGTTCAGACTGGGTTTCAGCTGAGGCATAGTAAACATATACAGTACATAGTACACATATACAGCAACATAGTACACATAAACAGTACATAATACACATATACAGTACAGAGTACACATATATAGTAACATATTACACATATACAGTAATATAGTACACTTGACTAGACTAGTATTACCTACCTTTAAATCCGCTGATCCTAAGTGTTCTATGTAAATATCCTATGTAAACACCAGTGCTTAACAATGTATTTACTAAAGATGAATCCATGTAATAAAGAGATTCTGATCACCAGAGCAATAGTTCAATTAGTTCCTAAAATAAAGCAGCTTAAACACATCGTTTGCAAAATTCATAAATCTTTGTTCGATGGTTTTTTGAGGTTTGTTCAAAGTTGTGATCAGAATGTTACACATTCACATAGAAAAGTAATAATCTAGTCTTCAAAAATCCATATAGCAATTTTAAATAGTATAAACACTCTGTGAATGAATGTGCCACATGAGACAAGAACCTTGTATTTTGTAATGAGAACAAGAAAAAGGTAGGAAATATTCTAAGTAATACACTTTAACCTTTAAGCATCCTTAATAACCTTTAAAATCAAGAATTTAACCTTCTGTCTGTAGAAGTTGTTTTAAGCTGAGACATAATTACAACATGAGTGAAATATTAGGTTTTTTTTCTCCATGTAAAAAATTTATTTATATCAGACAACACTTATGAAAGATAAAACATTTTGAAATATTATGACTTTTTCCTCGCGACAGGACCCAAAAACAGAGACCAGAAGGTGATTTGGAAAGAAATGTATTTACAAAGAAGGGGAAAGGACCATGTGAAGATGGAAATAAGTCAGCAACCTTCAAAAGTAGATGATGGGGAACAGGACAGGTTGGTGACTCAAAGCTAGCTGATGACACTTCTCTTCCACAGGGGTTCCCAAACTTTTTCAGCCACAACCAGTCAAGATAACATGAGGTGGTGTTCACGACCCCTCCCTCCACGATGAATCGGTGGTTAATAGAGTGACATATCAAATGGGTCCTCCTGGGACCGTCCTCTATATGAGAACCAACCATGTAAGATTTTTACATTTTCATAAATAAGGAGGATAAGGTGGTTTTAACTGGATTATATTCACAGCTATATGCTAAATCACCCATATGCCAAAAATCAGCTTCTCTTGTCCAAATCATTCTCGATTCATATCTTTTTTATGCTATGAGTATTAGCTTCTTTTTTTTTTCTTTTTTTTTCTTTTTTTTTAAACAAAAATTATAAATTCCATATAAAAATGTGTTTGCACAGGGGTCGCAACTCCCAGTTTGGGAAAGGAAATCTAAAACTTTACACCTAGTAAAAACAGAAATCCTGAGAAAGGGGAAAGATTTCCATTCACCCCGAACAAGCAGCTCCTGTAACTGCATGATCATGGCATGGCATGTTGATGCACTTGTGCAGGCTGAAAGCAGACCAAACCAAATGAAGCAGTTCACCAGGGCTGATTGAGGACTGACTCTGAAAGAAGCTGGAAATAAGAAATATTACTGCTGATGCATGAAGGGAAATATTCAATTTTGTTAAAACTGTTAAACTGGTCTTAAAATCTTTAATGCAACCAAAGATTTAAGCAACAGAAAAAGTTTCTTTTCATTTCAGCCTTGTTCAGACTTTTTTTTAATTTTTTATTAGCATTACAGTTTAGCATTACAGTTCAAGCATTTCAGCATGAAAGCATTCACACTGCTGTTCTGCAAGAACAGCAATTTTTCTAGTATTAAGAATAATATTAAGGAATAAATGTTGTGGTAACAGAGAACAACACTATTTATGGTATACATACTTTTCTTAAGTAAAGGAGTCACAATATTTTTCACAAACGACCTGAGTGTCAATCCCCTAAAAACACTTATCTTTTAAAACATTTTTTTTTTTTTTTTTTTTTTTTTTTAAATTAAAAAGGTATGTTACAATATTTTGCCATCTAAATTGTCTTCTATTTTTCCCGCCTCGGAATTGGCAACTGATCCCAGGTATTCACTTTTATGCAGGGGAATAAGCTGTTTGAGTGGATTCAGGTTCACTTACTCTGACCTAATTCATATCAAATGTGCAGATCAATCAAGGACTTTAGACGAAGAGAAAAGGCCAGTGTAGCGACTTCCACAGTTGCTACTGAGGCGACGACTGGGTCCGGTCTATTTGTTTGACGCGCTGTTGGTGGTTCCCATGAATGACGCACATAGGTCGCAGATATCGAGGATTTATTTATTGGAAGTGTTACATATACTGCCTGATGATCGGGTACGATGTTATTTCACCAGCATAATATGTCACAGTGTGCAACGTCAAGTATGTATCTAGAGCGGTCAACAAAAATTACAGCTTCCCAGCCCTCCTCTCTAGCAAAAAAACCTGAGTGACTGGCTGACAGTGCCCTTTTAACTCCTCGGCCCTATACCGATCCACATCCATGTGACCCCAATTCATATCACCATGACAGCAATATAACATCAACCATCCACCAGTGATAATTCCCAACATAAACTACATTTATGGCTCCTACAGCCAGCATACTTATTTTTCACAAAGATAGGATCTCACACACATACATACATATATATATATATATATATATATATATATATATATATATGTATATATATATATATATATATATATATATATATATATATATATATATGTGTATATATATATATACATATATACGTATATATACACATATATATGTATGTATATATACATATATATATATACATATATATGTATATACATACATATCAATCAATCAATCAATCAATACTTTATTAGGTCCCCGAAGGGCAATTTGTGTGCAGCCGGTAGCATAAAAGTGCAATCAGTCAACAACAACAAACAATAAAAATAGTAAAATAATAAAATAAAAATAGTAAAATAATAAAATAATAATAAAATAATATAATAAAATAATAAAAGGCAAGTTAAATAACAGTGGAAACATGGTAAGATGAGAACATCACAGCACATAAAGCGACGCTAAAAGTAGCAAATTAACAACTATGATTTATTTAAAAATCCAATGGCTCTTGGGATGAAGGAGTTTCTGACTCTATTGGTTTTAAACTTAGGCACGCAATATCTCCTGCCTGAGCGCAATGGCTGAAACTGCCTGTGCAGAGGATGGGCAGGATCTGCAAGGATTTTCTTTGCCTTGCATACAGCCCTGCATTTGTAAAGGTCCCACAAATCACTTAACTGACAGCCAGTAATTTTACTGCACTCTTTAACTATGCTTTGTAAGCGGTTTCGATTTTTAAGATTTAACATGCCAAACCAGCAAAGAAAAGCAAAGGTAAGAGTTGACTCCACAAAACAGGAATAAAACATTTTCATAAAAACATTGTCGACGTTAAAAAATCTCAATTTGCGAAGGAAGTGCATTTTCTGGTGAGCTTTACTACAGACAGCATCAACCTGGGTGTCGAATGTTAATTTACTGTCCAGTACTGTTCCCAAGTACTTGTACTGATGCACCACCTCAACTACCTGTCCATTTATCAGGGCAGGAGGGAGGGCAGGAGTGGATTTCCTAAAATCTATCAACAATTCTTTTGTCTTTGACACATTTATGTGCAGGAAAGAAGACTGACACCACTCAAGAAAGTCAGTCAAGACAGGGCCATGATCAAGAACATCACCAGAGACCAGAGAAACTATGACAGAATCATCAGCAAACTTAATGACATGGCGGTTCTCATGGAGGCTTTGGCACATATTTGTGTACAATACAAACAACAAGGGAGACAAAATGCAACCCTGAGGTGCACCGGTGGAGGAAACCAGAGAGTCAGACAGAATGCTGTTGACTCTAACTTGCTGAGTCCTGCATGTTAGAAAGTCAATTAGCCATAGAATCAAAGTTCCATCCACATTCATATATTTAAGTCTCTCTGCCAGTAGATGTGGCTGAATTGAGTTGAAGGCTGAGGAAAAGTCAATGAAGAGCAGCCGCACTAATATATATATATATTAGTATATATATATACGTAAATATATATATTTACGTATATATATATATATATATATATATATATATATATACATATATATGTATATATATATATATATATATATATATATATATATATATATATATATATATTTACATATATATATATATACGTATATATATATGTATATATATATATATATATATATATATATATGTATATATATATATATATATATATATATATATATATATATATATATATATATATATATATATATACATATGTATACATAAATGTTTTTTGTTGGGTTTTTTTTATTTTGTTTAGTGTTTTTGGTTGTTTTATTGTTGCTTTGTTTTTGTTTGTTTGGTTGGTTTTTGTTTTTTGTTTTTGTGTTTTTGGTTGTTTTTTTTTTGTCGGGCTTTTTGTTTTTTTCCGGTTGCTTATTGTTTTGTTTGTGTTTGTTTGGTTGGTTTTTGTGTTTTGTTAGTTTTGTTAGTTTTTTTATTTGTTTGGCCTTGGGATTTTGATCAGGTGTGGTAAGCCTATGGCTTTGTGGTCTGTGCTTGTGGTTGTTTTTTGAATGTGTATGAATTAAGCTGATGGAAATGTGTGTATCCATTTATTCTGCTCCTTTGCAACACATGCATAACTGGGAGACGAACTTACCAATCCTTTGTAAAAAAAAAAAAAGAAAAAGGTGTTCACCTGAGCAGCATGCGATTGCTCTTCTGTACCATTACTGATGAACATATCAGAGGATCTCATGTTTGTGATGTTATGGACGGGTGTCGTTATATTTAACTGATTTGTCGCTGGGAGAGACTTCTGCAGAAGTTACAGCAGTAACTCTGTTAGCACTGGTCACATCGCTTGTGAAGCTGGTTAAACTGTTGACTGATTTAGTCGTTTCTTTAGTACTGGATGTAACAATGGTCTCTACTTCTATCGCACTGGGCTGAATGTCTGCCACATTTATCTGACTTAAGGTCTCAGAAGGCTGATTACTGGTGACAGAATAGAGTTCCTGATTTCTCTGATGATTAAATGCTTCAATCAACTCGACCTGACTTTGAATATTTGCCTCCATCATCTCTATAAGATATCTTACACGGCCTTTGTTGTTGTCATATTTATCCTTAACTGGTTTGTAGCTGGGAGAGACTTCTGCAGAAGTTACAGCAGTAACTCTGTTAGCACTGGTCACATCGCTTGTGAAGCTGGTTAAACTGTTGTCTGATTTAGCTGTTTCTTTAGTACTGGATGTAACAATGGTCTCTACTTCTATCGCACTGGGCTGAATGTCTGCCACATTTATCTGACTTAAGGTCTCAGAAGGCTGATTACTGGTGACAGAATAGAGTTCCTGATTTCTCTGATGATTAAATGCTTCAATCAACTCAACCTGACTTTGATTATTTGCCTCCATCATCTCTATAAGATATCTTAAACGGCCTTTGTTGTTGTCATATTTATCCTTAACTGGTTTGTAGCTGGGACAGACTTCTGCAGAAGTTACAGCTGTAACTCTGTTAGCACTGGTCACATCGCTTGTGTAGCTGGTTAAACTGTTGTCTGATTTAGTTGTTTCTTTAGTAACTGATGTAACAATGGTCTCTACTTCTATCACACTGGGCTGAATGTCTGCCACATTTATCTGACTTAAGGTCTCAGAAGGCTGATTACTGGTGACAGAATAGAGTTCCTGATTTATCCGATGATTAAATGCTTCATTAAACTCGACCCGCCTTTGAATAATTGCCTGCATCCTCTCTCTAAAATATCTTACACGGCCTTTGTTGTCATATTCATCCTTAACTGGTTTGTCGCTGGGAGAGACTTCTGCAGAAGTTACAGCAGTAACTCTGTTAGCACTGGTCACATCGCTTGTGAAGCTGGTTAAACTGTTGTCTGATTTAGTTGTTTCTTTAGTACTGGATGTAACAATGGTCTCTACTTCTATCACACTGGGCTGAATGTCTGCCACATTTATCTGACTTAAGGTCTCAGAAGGCTGATTACTGGTGACAGAAAAGAGTTCCTGATTTATCCGATGATTAAATGCTTCATTAAACTCGACCTGTGTTTGATTATTTGCCTCCATCCTCTCTCTAAAATATCTTACACGGCCTTTGTTGTCATATTCATCCTTAACTGGCTTGTCGCTGGGAGAGACTTCTGCAGAAGTTACAGCAGTAACTCTGTTAGCACTGGTCACATCGCTTGTGAAGCTGGTTAAACTGTTGTCTGATTTAGTTGTTTCTTTAGTAACTGATGTAACAATGGTCTCTACTTCTATCGCACTGGGCTGAATGTCTGCCACATTTATCTGACTTAAGGTCTTAGAAGGCTGATTACTGGTGACAGAATAGAGTTCCTGATTTTTCTGATGATTAAATGCTTCATTAAACTCGACCTGACTTTGATTATTTGCCTCCATCATCTCTATAAGATATCTTACACGGCCTTTGTTGTCATATTCATCCTTAACTGGTTTGTCGCTGGGAGAGACTTCTGCAGAAGTTACAGCTGTAACTCTGTTAGCACTGGTCACATCGCTTGTGAAGCTGGTTAAACTGTTGTCTGATTTAGCTGTTTCTTTAGTAACTGATGTAACAATGGTCTCTACTTCTATCGCACTGGGCTGAATGTCTGCCACATTTATCTGACTTAAGGTCTTAGAAGGCTGATTACTGGTGACAGAATAGAGTTCCTGATTTCTCTGATGATTACATGCTTCATTAAACTCGACCTGTGTTTGATTATTTGCCTCCATCATCTCTATAAGATATCTTACATGGCCTTTGTTGACATATTCATCCTTAACTGGTTTGTAGCTGGGAGAGACTTCTGCAGAAGTTACAGCAGTAACTCTGTTAGCACTGGTCACATCGCTTGTGAAGCTGGTTAAACTGTTGTCTGATTTAGTTGTTTCTTTAGTAACTGATGTAACAATGGTCTCTACTTCTATCGCACTGGGCTGAATGTCTGCCACATTTATCTGACTTAAGGTCTTAGAAGGCTGATTACTGGTGACAGAATAGAGTTCCTGATTTCTCTGATGATTACATGCTTCATTAAACTCGACCTGTGTTTGATTATTTGCCTCCATCATCTCTATAAGATATCTTACATGGCCTTTGTTGACATATTCATCCTTAACTGGTTTGTAGCTGGGAGAGACTTCTGCAGAAGTTACAGCAGTAACTCTGTTAGCACTGGTCACATCGCTTGTGAAGCTGGTTAAACTGTTGACTGATTTAGCTGTTTCTTTAGTACTGGATGTAACAATGGTCTCTACTTCTATCGCACTGGGCTGAATGTCTGCCACATTTATCTGACTTAAGGTCTCAGAAGGCTGATTACTGGTGACAGAAAAGAGTTCCTGATTTATCCGATGATTAAATGCTTCATTAAACTCGACCCGCCTTTGAATAATTGCCTGCATCCTCTCTCTAAAATATCTTACACGGCCTTTGTTGTCATATTCATCCTTAACTGGTTTGTAGCTGGGAGAGACTTCTGCAGAAGTTACAGCAGTAACTCTGTTAGCACTGGTCACATCGCTTGTGAAGCTGGTTAAACTGTTGTCTGATTTAGTTGTTTCTTTAGTAACTGATGTAACAATGGTCTCTACTTCTATCGCACTGGGCTGAATGTCTGCCACATTTATCTGACTTAAGGTCTTAGAAGGCTGATTACTGGTGACAGAATAGAGTTCCTGATTCATCCGATGATTAAATGCTTCATTAAACTCGACCTGTGTTTGATTATTTGCCTCCATCCTCTCTCTAAAATATCTTACACGGCCTTTGTTGACATATTCATCCTTAACTGGTTTGTAGCTGGGAAAGACTTCTGCAGAAGTTACAGCAGTAACTCTGTTAGCACTGGTCACATCACTTGTGAAGCTGGTTAAACTGTTGTCTGATTTAGTTGTTTCTTTAGTACTGGATGTAACAATGGTCTCTACTTCTATCACACTGGGCTGAATGTCTGCCACATTTATCTGACTTAAGTTGTCAGAAGGCTGATTACTTTCCTCAGATAAGGGAGTTTGAAGTATGAAAGGATGAATAAGTGCATCAGCAGGGGTGATCCGCTTGTCTGGATCCACCTGCAACATCTCTTTGAGAAGACTGATGAATCCATCCGTGTCTTCAGGTTCTGTGGACTTTTTAGGCACTGTATGCAGAGTTGGCAGATCGTCCAGACTAAAGATGTAATCGTATATATGCGTCAAATTATCTGATCCACTTGTAGGTCTTTCATATTCATTCGTTGTTTTCCATTTCCATTCTGAACTGTCATCCGTCTTCACCGAGTCAAAAAAGGTTTCTGTTTTCAGTCCTTTATCCAGTATGTAATTAGGAATACCTACAATCTTTGAAATGGCTCTCATGACGTGAGAATTATTTTTGGCTCGAAACAGGTTGTCACCAAGATACAAGAACATCAGTGTGCATCCCAAAGACCACATGTCAACTGCTTCACTGACTGGAAGGCCCAAAAAAATCTCGGGGGGCCTGTAAGAACGGTCTTGAAAGGTACGATTATTACACAAATCACCTGACTTCGCAGTTAGTCCAAAGTCAATTAGCTTCACTTTGAAAGGCTGCGATTTCTGGTTTACTAACAATACATTGTCGGGCTTAATATCATTATGTGACAAACCAATACTGTTGAGCGCGTTTATGGCCTCCAGTAACTGCTTTGCAACTGTTCCGATTTCAGAAACATGCAGTGGCTTCCTCTTCTGCTGGATCAACTCAGATAAACTAATGTCCAGCTTCTCACAAACCAGGCAATTTATGCCCTTGTACTGTAAGTGCCTGTGGAACTTCATCAAATTGGTTTTGTCAGGATCCAATTTTTGAATTTCGTGTAAGATCAAAGCTTCTCTCGTTCCTAGTTCGAAAAATTTTTGTTTCAAAAATTTAATTGCCACTTTCTCGTTTGTATCCATGTCGCTGCATTTGGCTACTTTTCCAAAAAACCCTTTTCCAATAAAGTTATCAACAGTATATCTATTACTCTTATATTGCACAATCTCACCTTCTTGTACCTTGATAGAATCCTGACTGAAACTGTTTCCCATTGTAAACTGTGACGTATCTTTCAAAAAATCCTGTAAATTTGCTGGAAACTAAAACTACTTGTCTTTTCTGAAGCTGTCCTTTAGAACTGAAGGCGTATCTGACAAGACCTGGCTATTATAGTGGGGCGGGTCTGACGTCATATTCGTTTGCCTTTGACATGACGTATCAAAGGACCAAAGAGGAAACTTATCTTTGATGATGACGTCAGATTCCATCCTCTTGATTCGATCTTAAGAACCTTTTGAAAATGAATTAAAGGATCCTTCTTTTAATTACAGGGGAAAATATTAAGATGTCGCAACAATTATTTCTATTTGTCATCCTCAAATAATCACTCGTCTTCTTCTTCTTCTTATTATTATTATTATTATTATTATTATTATTAATAATAATAATAATAATAATCATAATTAAAGCCGCAAGCGGCATCCATCGGGTCCTCGCCTCATGCCGAACCCTCCACCCGAGTCCTGGTTCTCCTAATGCTACATGTGAAGGACCCGCAGAGACAGTTCATTTTAATAGAGAAATACAATTCACATATTGAGAAAAGAATGTGTGTAAACGCCAAGATGGCGGACAGCCCGTTACCATGGCAACATGTGTTTCATTGACTTTGCAGCTCGTCTTGGGATGTTAGACATGTGTGCCGAATTTCGTAGCCCTACGTCAAAGTAGACGATCGGGCCCCTAGGTCCCCCCCAAGATGTGCCCCCCCCCACAATACATATTACAATGCGTGAAGGACCTACCAAATATGAATTATCAGAATTTTGGTTCCGATCGGATGTATTTCTGCAGGGATATGAGTGAACCGTGTTTCATGGCGAGAACGCTTTTTTCCATGGGTTGCCACGGTAACACGCTTTCTCCTATCAGAAAGATTTGAATAACTTTTGGTCTCCATCTTCTCACGAAGCTCCATGGCGAATGTGGAGCCAATAGCATGAATCGCTTCAGACTAGTTCGTTCAAATAAGATGCGCTTAAAGTGGTAAAAAGGGCATAAACGCCAAGATGGCGGACACCCCGTTGCCATGGTAACAGGTTCTCAATAGAGTTTTTTGCTCGTCTTGGTTACTTATACATGTGTACTGAATTTCGTAGCCATAGGTAGAAGTAGACTATCGGGCCCCTCGGGCCCCCCCCCACAATACATATTACAAAGCGTGAAGGACCTACCAAACATGAATTATTTTAATTTTGGTTCCGATCGGACGTATTTCTGCGAAGATATGAGTGAACCGTGTTTCATGGCGAGAACGCTTTTTTCCATGGGTTGCCACGGTAACACGCTTTCTCCTATCAAAAAGATTTGAATAACTTTTGGTCCCCATCTTGTCACGAAGCTCCATGGCGAATGTGGAGCCAATAGCATGAATCCCCTCAGACTAGTTCGTTCAAATGCGATGCGCCCAAATTGACAAAAACGGGCAAAAAAATGGCCGCAAACGCCAAGATGGCGGACAGCCCGTTGCCATGACAACAGGCGTTTCAATGACTTTTTTACTTGTCTTGATGTGATAGACATGTGTACCGAATTTCGTCGTCCTACGTCAAACTAAATTTTTTGACACCCCATTCTAGAGGCCATTTTTGGCGTTTCTAGGGGGCGCCGTCGAGGCATTTTTGAATTGGCGTGCATGCGGAACCTAGAATATCGCTATTTTCGCCGGGACTGAGGTGTGTGCCAAGTTTCGCAACTTTTCACGGGGGCTGAGTGGGTCAAAAATGGCCGAGTTGTGCTGAGAACGAGGAGAATAATAATAAACATTTGGAAAACAATAGGGCCTTGCCATACTTCGTATGGCTCGGACCCTAATAATAATAATAACAACTTTACACAGTACAATGGCGCCTCTTGATTCAATAAATATGCGGAGACTGCTAAACAGTGTTAATATGTGCCAGAAAATCACCTCAAGGCAAATTAAACGTTTGATAAAAATGCTAACTGAAGATGTATTATAATGATATGTCTTTGCCGTTTTGTATTCTAACAGCGTAACTACGTAACATTATCTTGTGTGTAAACTAGTCAATAATCGTTAATAGTGACGATACAGTAGACCACATATGTCAAAGTCAAGGCCCTTGTCAAGGCTGTGTAAGGAATGAATTATCTATGGCCCCGGGATGATATTTGATTAGTATTAGAACCGGCCCGCAGGCAGTAGCCACCCGCTGGTGTTTTGCACGCACCAATACTACATTTACCACAATGCAACGGTAACTCGCGAACTCACTGCAGCGAAGCAAGCAGACCTCTGCTTCATCATTCATTAGCAGTCAGAGCAGATGTCAACTTTCAGCTACCTCCTCCCCAAAAAATGGCTAAACGGAAGGTGGATGCTGAGAACAGGGGGTTTCAAGCTAGGTGGGAGGCAGAGTACATGTTCACTGAGGTAAATGGCAAACCTGTGTGTCTTCTGTGTGGAGAAAGTTTGGCTGTAATGAAAGAATACAATCTAAGAAGGCACCATGAAACGTCTAAGAAACACACAGAAAGTATTGTTTTGTCTGTGTGCCATATATTTTTGCATTTTATTTTATTTATTTATTTATATTTATTTTTCAGTTAATGGACTCAGGGAAAATTGCAGATAAGAGCCATGAGAAATAATACAACTGATTTGATTTATTCTATATTTTCTCATTTTACTATTTGAAGCAGTAATTGGTAGGATAATAGAGCAGGATAATATTGCATTTTCAGTTTATATTGCATGCAGTTTCATTTATGCATTTATCTTGATATAAGGAACGTATTTTGTTTCTGAAGGAAAATTGCTTTTTTGCTGTTTGCCTGTTGAAAATGTTTTCTCTTTAACTTACTGACAGAGCCATAAGAAAATGTTACTTTATTCATTTAATGTACAGGACATGTGATTTTTCTTTGAAGGAAGTTTGTTCTTGTCTGTGTGGCTGCTGAAAAATGTTTTCCCGATTATTCATTTAATCATTAAATAATACACTGTGTTAGGTCTTGGTTCAATAGGCTACGTGCAATCATTTCAATATGTTTTAATAAACATTGAACCAATCCGGCCCTCGGCTTATAGCCAATTTGTTTTTTTGGCCCTCTGTATATTTGACTTTGACATCCCTGCAGTAGACCATCGGATTTTAATAAACAGACTGGGAAGTCTAGTGGGTCTCTCGTGTATTGTGTAAATTGAATATATTTTCCAGACTGAATTGTGATGTGTTTTGTCACAGTTTTATGATCTTTGTGAACTTTTCTGAACTGGTGGCCAGGTCCCCGACACAAATGACATCTGGTTGATGGTACTGATGCAGCGGTGAAGGATGTGCTGCCAGGAGACAGTGTTCACACAGTTTGCTCAGTATCCTGGATGTAATCACTGTATGTCTGCGGTCTGTCTCTTCCTCTTCATGGTTTCCTTTCTTTTTATTTAACAGCTCTGTGAAGCACCTTTAACAATCCACAGTGTCCTCCCTAAACACACACACACTGTATTCTCTGTATTTTAGGGTTACCCAGCTCACTACAAAACGGTGTCGGACAGGGCTGCAGTCCCCTCCACTGTCCTGCGTCTTCCTGCTTTGGCATTTCAGTCAGTTTTTGAGAAATATTCTGAAACTCTGGTCTGAGTCATACAGGTAAATCACAGCTGCAGGTTGTCCTGATCTGCAAGCAGGCAGCGAAGCACTTTACACACATCCATGGTTTAATATTTGTTTTGATGCTGCAGATTATTATGGTGCGTCTCCAGAGACTGACCTTCCTCGCCTTACACAACTACCTCAGCCTCACCACTGAGTTCTTCAACCCGGTACTTCTGTATTTTTTCCCCTTTCTCAAACAGGGATACTCGGAGACACTCCAGGGGTTACATAAGAAAATAGAAAAAGGGAGATCAGGGTAACTACACACACATGGAAATGTAACGTCGAGATTTTAGAAAGTTACTCTCATCATAATGTGAAATACTGGATTTTCAGTTCCAGATGAAGCTGATGAAATATTAGTGATTACCATGTAACTTAGTTAATCCAAGATTATAATATAATATAATATAATATAATATAATATAATATAATATAATATAATATAATATAATATAATATAATATAATATATTATATTATATTATAATAAAATATAATATATAATAATCATTATTATATTATACAATATAATATAATAATAGAATAAGAATGTAATTATATTAGAATGATATTATTATTATTATCATTATTATTATTAATAATAATAATAATAGTAATAATAACAATAATAAATAATAATAATAATTATGATGGTGATGATGATGATATGATTATATTATATTATTGAAATTAAGTTCAATTAAATGAAAAATACTTTTTTGATCCCCAAACGGAAATTCAATATTGTTGCAGATAATTAACTAGAGGAGGTCTTGTTCCGGAGGCTGATGGCTGCTGCCAGGAATGATCTTCTGTATCTTTCAGTCTTAAAGCAGACCTGAAGAAGCCTCTCACTGAACACACTTTGTTGTTTCATCAGTGTTGTGGAGAGGGTGTGAAGAATCCTTCATCATCTTCATCAGCTTGTGCAGCATTCTTCTTTGGACAATCAGCTTCAGCGGCTCCAGAGTTACTCCAAGCACAGAACCAGCTTTCTTGATCAGTTTGTTGATTCTCTTCAAGTCTCTGTTTCTGATGCTACTACCCCAGCAGATGCTGCACAGTTGACTGCACTCTCCACAACTGACTTATAGAAGATATGCAACATCTTGGTGCAAACGTTAAACCATCTCAGCTTCCTTAAGAAGTGCAGTCTGCTCTGACCTTTCTTGTAGATGTAGTCAGTGTTGCATTTCCAGTCCAGTTTGTTGTCCAGCTGAACTCCAAGATACTTGTATTCCTCCACCACCTGCACCTCCTCTCCCAGGATGGAAACAGTGCTTTGTTTATTCTTGTTCCTCCTGAAGTCAACAATCATCTCTTTTGTTTTGCTGGTATTTAATATGAGATGATTGTCACCGCACCATTTAACAAACTGACTGACCAGTTCTCTGTACTCTGCTTCTTGTCCATCCCTGATACACCCCACAACTGCAGAGTCATCAGAGTATTTCTGCAGATGACAGGACTCAGAGTTGTACTGGAAGTCTGAGGTGTACAGAGTGAAGAGGAATGGCGAGAGTACAGTTCCTTGTGGTGCACCAGTGCTGCTGACCTCCATCTCAGACACACAACCTTTCAGTCTCACAAACTGTGGTCTGTTTGTAAGGTAGTCATAGATCCAGGTGGTTGTGGAGGTATCCACCTGGAATTTATGGAGCTTCTCACATAACAAAGCAGGCTGAATGGTATTAAAAGTACTTGAGAAATCAAAGAACATGACCCTCAGAGTGCTGCCCGAATGAGTCCAGATGAGAGTGTGCTCTCTGGAGCAGGTATATGATGGCATCTTCAACCCCAAGTCCATTACGATATGCAAACTGTAATGGGTCCTGAAAGGTGTTTACTTGCTTGTTGGGGTGAGCCAGTAAGAGTCTCTCCAGGACTTTCATGATGTGAGATGTCAGGGCAACTGGTCTGTAGTCACTTGGTTCAACTGGTTGTGTTTTTTTTAGGCACTGGAACAAGGCATGAGGTTTTCCACAGCACTGGGACTCTATTTTGTCTCAGACTGGTGTTGAAAAGGTGCTGGAGAATCAGACATAGTTGTTTTGAGCAGGAGACAAACAAGGTGGAGGTCTCATGATGTCCTGATGTGGAGGAAGATGAAGCTGTGTTCTGGTCCATGACTGAGCTGCAGGGTGACAGATTGGAGGCGTGACAGGAAAGCAGTGGGCTTATGGAGGGTGTGTGGTGAGTTGGGCTGGAGGTAGGGGGTGAACTGAACCTGTTGAAGAATATGTTCAGCTCATTAGCTCTGTCCAGACCTCCATCAGGCTGGTCCCCCTTTAACTTGAAGCCGGTGATCTTCTTCATTCCAGACCACACATCCCTCACGTTATTCTGCTGGAGCTGACTTTCTAACTTCTTCCCGTAGTCCTCCTTGCACTTCTTAGTTTGTGTTTTAAGTTGTTTTGTGTTGCCCTCAATAACTCCCTGTCTCCATCCCTGAAGGCTTTCTTTTTGATGTTCAGCAGTTTTTTCAGGTCACTGGTGATCCAGGGTTTGTTATTGGGGAAGCACCTCACTGTTCTTGTTGGGACGATGCTGTCCACACAGAAGTTTATGTAATCTGTCACACAATCAATCATAGCGTTGATGTCGTCTCCATGAGGTTCACAGAGGACATTCCAGTCTGTAGCCTCAAAGCCTCCTCTAAGAGCATCTGCAGCTTCAGCAGACCAGATTTTGATAGTCTTTGTGATGACTGGCTGCTGCTGAATGATGGGCTTGTAGGTGGAGGTGAGAAGAACCAGATTATGGTCAGATCTTCCTAAAGGAGGCAGGGCAGAACAACTATATATATGTGTGTGTGTGTGTGTGTGTGTGTGTGTGTGTGTGTGTGTGTGTGTGTGTGTGTGTGTGTGTGTGTGTGTATCATTTCATAAATGAGAAGTTAGAGCAGATGACTATGAGCAAATTTATTGACTGATTGTTGGGCTAAACTAAATAGAGTAGTCTTACATGTCACTTTTTCTGAAACAGTGATTTTTCCGGGCTACTGTTCCTGTTTTTATAACAAGGGTGAAAATTTGAGAGTAAACCCACTTCTTGAGGGCCCACTACACCACTGGTTACTATGCTGATAGGCTTATTAGTTCCATCCCTATGCCAACTTTTATCTATTTTAATATTCATGGTTAAACGATTCAAGTCCAAAATATAAATAAAAGCCAATGCGCTGAATTTAAAAAAGTATATTATTGACCAAATTAAAAAGTTTTATCACATTTTCTTTCCACCTTAAAATCCAACCCTTTATTTGGATTAGGACAATCCTGGTTTCCTGAAACAAAGTTTCTAAAAATGTTGTGAGCAATACAAACAGAAGGCTTAATCCAGATCAAAACTTGGATTGGATTGGTTTAAATTAATCTAATTTAAACAACCAAGGCCGGATTATCCAGTTGGCCGTATGGGTACAGGCCCAGGGCCCTCTTAGGGCCAATGTGGAGAGCAAACACCAGCAGTTTGGACATGAAACAAAATGTACATAAAAGCCAGATAGTTGCACCACAGTGTCTAGTGTATTCCTAGTGGTACCATTGGGTGAGAGATGTTAGAAATGTCATTTCATTCACAATTTTCACAATGTTGCGGTGGGGAATGGAGCCCCTGGAACACTCTGGGCCCAGGGGCCTGTGCACTTTTAATCCGGCCCTGTGAACAACCAATTTTCAAAACATGATCAAATTCTATCCCTGAAATCCAATCAGAAAACGTGGCTCCAACTGCCAGAAGGGGGCGCAAGCACGACGCATTCCACCTCGGGCAGCTAAATTAATAGTAGAAGAAGAAGTTTTCAAAACATCCGGTTTAGTTGTCAGGGAAGCGCGCGGTGACAGGAGGGACATTGGTTGCAGGTCTATCGAGGCAGCAGAAGTTGGAGCTACTTTCTCTTGTTTTCCTCAGAAAGACGACACTACCGTCACCATACCACCGTGTTTGGGACATTAACGTCAACCCGACCGCTCTGCAGTCTTACAACAATGAAGTTGTAAAGTGTAAGAAGCTTGTTTCGATCATTACATACAAGGTTATGTTTTAACCGGCTTTTATCTGTTTCTCTGTTTGTTTCTGTTCATGTTAACTCAAAAAAAAAGGTATGGGCGGAGTTTCATTAAGTTTTCAGGAGTTATTGTAAATGTAAAAAGGAAGAACTGGTTTAATTTTGTGGTGAAATTATCCGGATCACCGTCTGGATCCAGGAGCTTTTTTATAGATCTTTGGGTATGTTTGCGCTTTTTTTTTTTTTTCTAGTTTAAAACTAATATATACCTTTTTATTGTAACGAAGAGCAGGTGTGGAAGGCATTTTGGTAGTTTTTAGTTGGTAAAATAAATTTGGGGCTACGATACGTCGTTCGGGCATGAAAGAAAAACGCGTTTTCCTGCAGTTTATAATTGTTTTTGCACAGTTTTGTTCCTAAATCTCAATTACGAATTTGTCGAGTGTCTAAATTTTAAGCGAAGTTAATCCACTTTTTTCCAAGTAATTTCCATACTGGTTTTTATCTAGCACAATCTGATTGGCTTCCACAGATCAGACATTCACCTGGAAAAGAGCGTTTAACTCAGTTCACAAGGGAAACCACCTATAAATGCAGCTGTCTGGAAACAGCAGGGACATTTCAGTACTAGTTTTAACTAATCTTCTCTTCTCTATAAGCGCAAAAATAGAAGCTTAAAAAAATGCATATGGCTTTAATGTCTGTAACCTTGTCACGTGCCAGTTAATCTAGTCCTGGTTTGGCTCGGTGGCAGGTTAACTGACCTCACCTTGAGGCTGAAATCTGCCTTCTGATTGTGTCCAGGATATATATACTCTTTAAATGACTTTAAATGAACCCTTCTTATTAGCATACAACAAAATTTGCTACAGCAAATAAAACAATCAAAGTAGAAAAAAAAACATTTTAAATGTCTGTAAAAAGAAAAAAAAAATGCATGCTGTAAAGATTTCTTTATAAAGAGCACCAGTAAAGCAGAATTAAAATATAAGGTATAAAAAAAAGAAATGGACTAAATGATAAGAAATATAGTAAAAAGGATCATGATGAAAAAATATAAAAAAAAACAAAACAAGAATAATATATTAATTAATTATTATATTAATAATATTATAAGAATAATAATATAAAGAATATATGGAAAGTATAGGGAAAGTATTAAACATAAATTAAAAATGATGGGAATGATAGAGCTAATCCTCTTGCTTACTTTTTTTAAAAAACACAAATAATGATACCATAGAAGATATTACCTTGATTGTTAAATTCAACAGATATTTAGTAAATACTGGATCTGATCTGGTGAGTGAGATAAAACAATATATAAATATAAATACCACAAATAGAACAAATATAGAAATTAATTAATGTTTTTTTTCAAAGAAACTGATGAATCTTGATCTTGAATATAGTTAAAGGTTTCAAAAAGCAAACATTTTAAAGACTGTAATAATACTGATGCGGCATTTGTCATTTAAAAAAAAAAAAAAAAAAATTATAGGCAATTCAAGGCACACCCAATAAAGGAGTGGTTCTGCAGGTGGTGACCACAGACCATTTCTCAGGTCCGATGCTTTCTGGCTGGTTTGCTGTGTCTGTCAGCGTAGTGTCCAGAGCTGGAGGCGCTACCAGGAGACAGGCCAGTACATCAGGAGACGTGGATGAGGCCGTGGCAGGGCAACAACCCAGCAGCAGGACTGCTACCTTCTTCTTTGTGCAAGGAGGAACAGGAGGAGCACTGCCAGAGCCCTGCAAAATGAGCTCCAGCAGGCCACAAATGTGCATGTGTCTGCTCAAACAGTCAGAAACAGACTCCATGAGGTGGTATGAGGGCCCGACGTCCACAGGTGGGGGTTGTGTTTACAGCCCAACACCATGCAGGATGTTTGGCATTTGCCAGAGAACATCAAGATCGGCAAATTCGCCACTGGTGCCCTGTGCTCTTCACAGATGAAAGCAGGTTCACACTGAGCACATGTGACAGACGTGACAGAGTCTGGAGAGACCGTGGAGAACGTTCTGCTGCCTGCAACATCCTCCATGACCGGTTTGGCAGTGGGTCAGTAATGGTGTGGGGTGACATTTCTTTTGAGCGCCGCACAGCCTTCCGTGTGCTCGCCAGAGGTAGCCTGACTGCCATTAGGTACCGAGATGAGATCCTCAGACCCCTTGTGGGATCGTATGCTGGTGCGATTGGCCCTGGGTTCCTCCTAATGCAAGACAATGGTAGACTTCATGTGGCTGGAGTGTGTCAGCAGTTCCTGCAACACGAAGGCATTGATGTTATGGACTGGCCCGCCCGTTCCCCAGACCTGAATCCAGTTGAGCACATCTGGGACATCATGTCTCGCTCCATTCACCAACGCCAAGTTGCACCACAGACTGTCCAGGAGTTGGTGGATGCTTCAGTCCAGGTCTGGGAGGAGATCCTTCTGGAGAACATCTGCCGCCTCATCAGGAGCATGCCCAGTCGTTGTAGGGAGGTCATACAGGCACACGGAGGCCACACACACTACTGAGCCTCATTTTGACTTGTTTAAAGGACATTATATCAAAGTTGGATCAGCCTGTAGTGTGTTTTTCCACTTTCATTTTGAGTATAATTCCAAATCCAGACCTCCATGGGTTGATACATTTGATTTTCATTGATCATTTTTGTATGACTTTGTTGTCAGAATTTCAACTATCGAAAGACATATGGAAATACAGATTTTAAGACATCCACAGTAATTATCTTTATTTTGGTCTCGATCAGGTTTGGAGGACCTCCTCTCGAAGCGGTATGAGCTGAACCGGCAGATTAGGCAGGAAGAAGAGGAGAAAGAACGGCTGCAGCATGACATCCGTATCCTCTCAGAAAAGCTGAGCTGAATCAACGAGAGTCTGGCCCAAAAGCTGGTGGCCCGAGCCACGTTTGATCGCACCATCGCGGAGACAGAGACCGCCTACAGCAAAGTGTGTACCACTCTGCCTTAACCCTTCATAGAGCACTCAATAAAATACCTTTTAAATGAGAAATTTTAACCTAAGTTTGTCCTTCTGATATCAACCAAGACCTCCATTCTGTTGTTACATAAACAAAAAATATATAGTTTGACGGTAAATATGAAAAAACGAAGTGATGAAAAATAGTCACTTGGCCAATAAAGGGTTAAGAGTGTTAAAACTCTTAAAAGAACCCTTTAGGCCACATCTGTAAACTCTTCCCCTCTGCATTCATAGCGTTTGTTGCAGGCAAACACACACCATTGTGGCATGATGTATCTTAAATAATGCATGTCTTTGTTTTGTCTTTTTTTTTTTTAAACAAAGATCTTAACTTTTAACAGCTTCTAAAGACCTAAAATAGATCAACTCTCTCTTTTTATGAACAATTCAGTTGTTTTGTGCTTAAAAACATGACATTTCTTCCACAAAAAGCCTTTAAAAAAAAAACCTCCTGTAGTGTCGGAGTGAGCTTGCGTTGCGTTGTTATGATTTCATATCCCGCAGGATGAGGTCCGAGCATGCTTGTGATGCATCCACCCAGCGGATGCTGAACTCCCTGCGTGCTCACGTTAATCACTGAAAAACAAATACTCCTAAACTGCTCTCACAGGAAAAACAAGACAAAATTCACATAGTTTCTCTTCTTCCTTCCTGTAGATTGTGGAGAGTTCCCAGTCCCTCCTGTGTGTGTGAGACAGGAGGCAGGGAACTTAAGTCAGTCCATCGAATCGGCCCATCCTCGAAGATAAGACGCAGATAACCATCGCTAGATCACAATAATTTTTTTTTTTTTTTTTTAATTGAATAAATGTTTGTTGACATCAAAGTAAGACTCATCGAGAAGCTCTGATTTGTTCAAGTCATCTATTTATTCAGCTTTCATTTAAAGAAGTACGACATCTTTTTTTTTCACTTTCCCATATCATTGATGATAAGTTTACAGTAAGCACATCGGCTGCGATGTAGATTTACAGACGAAGGGAGGAAAAGATGAACATGATGGAGCTTCTACCACGACGGCCATCAGAAAAGTTCTTGCTGGTGTCATTTAAGACAATCAGTGGAGTTTTTTGGGGTTTTTTTCTCTACAATCCAGATCTGCCTGTTTGGTCCCGCAGGTCACAGAAAACACTGACAACCTCTTTGGGATTTTGGTAAACAAAAAACAGCAGCTACCACAGATGACTGTCACATGACCACGAGCCCAGGTTTAAATCTAACCCTACAGATCATTACAGACTTAAATGATTGCAGATTCAGACCTGATATTTTCACATAAGAAAAGGAAGGTTCTACTTTTGTAAAAGTAGAACGTGGCCATTTTTAATTAACTTAAACTTCTACAGAGTTTAAGTTTTTAAGTATTTCCTCAGTCTGAGTGGTTATAAGACAACTTATTTGGCCTAAGTGTTTATTTCAATGTTCTAAATACCTCATTTATTAATGTAATTGGATTAAACGTCAGGTTTTTTTTCCACATATTTTGCCAGAAAAGGCGTCATTCTGGCTTCTAATCCAACAATCAGACTGTTGCCTGTTAAACCTCATACAAGATTCCACATGTACACAAGTCTTGTAATACGTTCTTGATACAAATGAGTGAATAAAAGTACGTTCATATTACAAGATTAGGATAATTGTTTGTTACGTTTATAACTGGTCCTTTAAAATACAGGCCAATGGGAAGGAAAAAAGGGTGTTTCCAGACCTGGACCTGTGTCCTGTGGGCTGCAGTTTGTGGTCACAGTGACAAGGCCAACAGTCAGGAAACTGTTCAGATGCAAACACTGTGGCGAAAGTACAAAAAGAAAACACATGGCAACCATCGTCAGTGCATTCATCAGGTACGATTGAAGGGTTGTATTTCATGATCATTGAAAAACAAAACAATGCCTAATGTACAAAAAAAAAGTCAAATAAAAGTTAGTGGTATCTGGCCATCACAGCAACACTTTTAATCAGTTGGCATTAAGATTAAAAAATGATTTTAAAAAAATCATCTTGGTAACTTGGTGCATTCTTGCATATATATATAAAAAAAAAAGATTACATTTTTCAAACACACAATCTTGCATTCGTTTGCACAAACAAGTCATCATTTTAACTAGATGATGGTGATCGAAGCTGTTGCTCTCTGTGGAATGTCGAAGTGTGACTTTGTGGTCCATTTTTTCAGACATGCAAACCTCAATTTTACGCTGGAATAAATACGCAGAAAGTCCAGCAGGTAGACAGTTTTTTTTGTTTAGTATTTTCTTTTGGTTGAACGTGACGATTAACTTCAATAATAAAAAAAAATACATTCCACCACGATGACCAAAATTATGGACGTACAGACATTATTGGCGAAGGTCACTTTTGTCCGAGCGTTGGATAAATGAGAGCTGCTACTGATCGATGCCTCTCCTCTCCCTCCCCCGGGGTGCATGTCTTCCATCCGGCGGCTTTAATACAGCATGATATATTCCCCAGAACATATAAAAACTAAAAAGGCATAAAGAAGCTTTAAATTAAGAGACTTGAGCTGAAATCAAAAACAAAACTGTGGCACCCTTTTTACTTTTTTTCCCCCCTCTTTAGAAGTTAAGTCTGCCATCGATGTACAGAATGCAAGCAGAAATGTCCTCCACGTTGCCATGCCAACACTGAGCTCTGTCACCGTGGAGACGCCTTTGCTTCCTGTCAGCTCCTCAACATGGTCCAAAAGAGCAGAATGTATGTTGGATTGTTAGAGTCGGAGGGATGATGCTGACAGATCAACTGTCCCGGGATACAAAGAGGAAGGACACACACACAAAAAAAACAAACCTAGCAACACTAGAATGTGTTTCACTCATGTGTGCATTGTACATTTCTACCTTTCCTGGTGTTCCTTATTGGGCTGATGTGTGGCAGCCTCTTCCAGTCAATCAGGTTTGGGTTTGTCTGTTTGGGCTGATTAGCCACTATTTAAGTTTACCCTTGTGTGTCATTTGTTAGGTCAGTTTGTTTCGTTTTGTTTGAGTTACTTCTGTTACAAATTCTTTGATTATAGTTTTAAGTTGACCTCTTTTATAGGCCTGATGTATTCATGTGTGTTAAAACAACTTTTTCTCTTTTTTTTGGGTCAAAATAAAAACCCTATTTTTTTTATTTTTTTTTAAACTTTCAACCTGTGCCAGACTGCTTCACTGCTCAGCCCATCACAGTAGATCTTTATATCAGCAGGATGTCACTGAAATGGAAAAAAGTAGTGAGGCCACTCCCTCCTTTCAAATGATCTGGTGTGTCTTCTTCACTTTGCTCTTTAAATCCTTCAGGTTAGTTCATTCTTCACTATTGACTGTAAAACATTTACACAATCTGTGTTTCTAGATTCTTTGTTTTGGCAAAAGTCACGGCAAGGAAAATCTGCCACACTAGATTGGACCCAAGATGCAGATAGCACGTGAGTAGGATCACAATTTATTGCAAACATATGTAGAATCGCTTGGGTGTTTTCTGTCCAGGTTGTGTTTCTAGGAGGAGAAGATAATTAGTGGAGTCCAAAAGACATGAAGTCTCCGAGATAGTTTTTTGCCAACATGGAGCTTACTATGACCAGGGGTGGTTGTTTGGCTGGAGGGGGATAGTCAAGTTCCCAGGCATGGTGGACAAGACGGCAGGGCGAGCAGAGCAGCTGGAAATAACTCTTGGGTTGGTGGAGTGGATCCAGGCAAGGCAATGCTGCGTAGATAGCAGGAGCAGAAACATTGGTTAAATAACTCTTCGAGAAGACTGAGAAGCTCAAGGAGCCGGATTTACCAAAGGTACTGTGAGATAATCTGGCGGAGACTGGAGCTCTTGCAAGTGCTTAAATAGCAGTGCCAGATGAGCAGCAGGTGTGTTCCATTAGCACTCCAGACTCCGCCCTGAGCCACCAGGAAGCCTGCTCAGCCCCACCTAAAAATCCAGAAGAAGAAAAAACACTGCCAGGAGAAGCCCATGACAAAAAATAAACAGAATACATGTGTTTTAGCAAATGTTTGAGTTGTTATTAAGAAGAAGTTAATAGTGTAAACACTGAAACAGTAGTGTTATAACACTTAGTTTGGCTTTTACATACTGGTAGAGATGCTTGTAGCAACCCCCAAGGCCGAATTAACCCCAAAATCAGGACTTTCTACTTCAAAAGGAAGTCCATCCACACATCTCCAAAACAGAGCTCAATGAAAGCCCTAAAAATCAGATCCATCTTAATCCAGGTAGACAGACCTCCACTTTAAACCAGGAACCCTGGTGGCCTTGTTCCTGGTAGGAAATGTCTA
Organism: Telmatherina bonti; assembly: GCF_933228915.1. Lineage (NCBI taxonomy): Eukaryota > Metazoa > Chordata > Actinopteri > Atheriniformes > Telmatherinidae > Telmatherina > Telmatherina bonti. The sequence continues at coordinate 23,911,444 of NC_136619.1, read as the reverse complement.
CACAGACAGACTGTGGCACCCTTTTGAAGTTGGACCCTGGTAAGAGCCTGTCGTCCATCACCCCAGGAGGTCCCTTTGTATCCTCAGCACACAAAGACCAAATTCCAGAGCAGGACCTTTAAGCTCTGAATTCTAAACTGTATAAAATACTGGATGTATCCTCAGCACACCTGGATAAATGGACTCTTCTTCCTTTCTAAATTAATCCAAGACTTTAACCGTTTTTCAGATGTGAAATCCACAAAAGTTAGCAAGTTAGTTCATTTCTGTGATTCCTTGGATGGAGCAATGGCACCATCTAGCAGACACCCTCGAACAGGTTGAGATATGCATTTCAGGCTGATTAAATACACCGTGATTAACATTATATGCTGTTGTTATTACCAACTCTGACTCAAAGTAAGAACTTGCTGTGTGGAAATGATTTCTTAACCCACCAGGTTCGTGGAAAGTTAAAATCATCGATGATGAAGTGTATTGAAGTCTTGAAATGTCTTAATGAAATGTCTTGTACCTGTTAAACATTTTCCCCTTTTGACAGCAGCAAAACTGTTTTAAGGTTCATGTTTATAAGGATCATTCCTACTTCTTCTCATCTATAAATGGATTTTATAGACATGTTTTGAGGTTGGAAAAATGTTAAGTTTAATTCCCCAAGAACTTAGTATTTTGACCAAACCTTCAGACCCCATGTCCTGACCCCTGCGCTCTGATTGGATAATCTAAAGTCCGCCCCAGAGCGCCAAATTTAACTACGGGTCTTCCCGGAACTCGTCTCATCCATTCTTACCTTTTTTCTTTTGTATTTTCTCTCGTTTTTTCTCTCTCATTTTCTTTTGTTTCTCTCTTATTTTTTCTTTTCGTTTTCGTTTGATGTTTGCTTTAGTTGTGTTTTTGTCCGTCTGGCGTCATGTTCGTTTTTATTAAGTAAGCTCGCTCGCTCCTGCTTAACACCAGAAAACTCCTCCAATTCTGGCTGAACAATTTTTGCTTCTGACACACCATCGAAGCTGTTCTCCCGGCCCACAAAGACTGTGACCAGTAACGCACGGACGACCCGAACGTTACTGCTCCAGCTGATCCCAGGACTTTGCCAGCACCCGGGACCTGTGGATTCTAATCAGAGTTGGGTCCAGCTTCAGACGTCGAACCAGGTGGTTCCATGCGAGCTCCTGACTTCTGTGGAGGTCCCCTTTGGACAAGTATCAGGACGACCACTGAATCCTTGCCCACTGGACCCAAGGTTCGGGTTCTCGACCACCAAGGCGCTGAAGTAAGGCCGACCCATTATTCCACTGTCTCCGATCCAGCTGGTGTCTTAGCATTTAGTTAACTTCATTAGACTTGCCATCTTTCCAACCTTCCTAGTTGTGTAAGTTATGTAAGCTGCTTACATACATGGAAGCTCGGCTCGGCTCGGCTCTCTCTCTCTCTCTCTCTCTCTCTCTCTCTCTCTCATCCTCATCTTGGCTAATTCAGTATTTCATTGCTTGCTGACGTTATTTCTGGTTTACATTATTAATTTCATTTGGACCTGATGATTTTAACCGGTGTGGTTTTTAATAAAGTGTGTTATATTTTAAGAAGTCATGGTAGCGTGATCGATCTTTGAGAAGTGATTGGTTCCCTCTGACGAGAACTTACAGTAAGCGTATTCTGAGACTGATTATCTGTTATTAGACAAATATCATTGTAATATTACGGTATTCCTTACCTGACCGCATAACAAATTTAGGGATGGGTGGTGCCCTGAGATCGTCCGCTTGTCTAAGGACACAGCGAATTAATAATTAAAAACACCCACTGTCGCTCCGACATTGGATCACAGGTTAACGTTAATGATAATACGCTACAACATAGAGATCAGTATTCATTTCAAGTCATTATTAGGTTTAGTTTGATCTGGATGACATCCTCAGTTGTTTCATACGCATCTGTGTTGTTTAAAATAAAGCCATGCTTGGCATATGACACATCAAAGTTGCTATTTTAGATAATCCAAGAGATAACAATCCAAAATAATTCCAATAATGACTAGAAAATCACACAAACTTCAGTTAGTTTCACTGAATATGAGACCAAAGAACATAACCTAAACTCTATAGATAACCTGATGACGAGCTGGAAGAGTTGATGGCAAACTTGTCTCTGCTGATAAGCCACAGTCATGCAACATTCAGTTGTCATAGCAACAGCTGTCACCTGATTGTCATGAAAACTGGAAAAAATAAAAAGAGTCCTGCACAAAATCCAGTCCTTCAAAACTTTGCGCTGTCCTTATAAATCCTCAGTTAGAGGCAGGACAAGAGAGACGTGCTCTGGCTGAGGCTGACATTACATCAACACTAAAAACTCTGTTCACATAAATGTACAGTTTGGTAGCGATAATCTTGTGTCTGAGTCCAGTGAACATCCACAGTGAGTGATTCTCCCAGCGTCTCACTGCAGTCCTGTTGGGTTTATAGTCTGCCCAATGGCCATGTGGTAGTGTGGCATATAAGAGAAAGGAGAGGGAGGGCTGATGCATTGAGTGGCATCAGAGAAGGAGACGCAGCTGAAACTGGATCAATCGGACAGTGGGTCACTGGGTGGGGAAGCACCAGTGATTCTGCTGAGCTCAGCTTACATCATGATGCCTTATTTCATCACTGAGTCTTTGTTGACAGTTTATATTTGCCAAGGCTTCTCACTTTGTCCTGAGAAAGCTTGAATAAACCTTTTACAGTACCACTTCCTTTCATTTACTTTTCTATCACAGAAGCAATGAAATAAATGCAAATAATACATGATAAATGTTGTATAAATAATATGGGTAGCTATATATAAATAAATACCTTTTCTAACTTAATGTTCCAGGCCAATAATAAACGTTGACTCGGAAGCAGCACACAGGTGTTCACACACAAACACACTTGTTCCATAAAACCATCTGAAAGTCTGACAGAACGTTTACAGCGTAAATTTTGATTTCTAATTTTATTCTGTGAGACTAATGAATCTCCAAACGTGTTTACTGAATGTAACTTTGTATTTACAGATTAATATTTACTCTGTTTTATCCATATTTACTCATTTGTATCAGTATATTCATTACTTGTATTGATATTTGATTAAGTTTCTCTTTGTGTGATATGTGTTTGTGAACTAAATACTAAATATCACAGTGAAGCGTGTAAATTCCTGTACAGTATTAATTGAGGTATGCTGGATCTCTTTTCATTAAATAGATTTTTTTAAAAAACCTTCTTTTTCAGCTCAACCAGCTTCACTCCCTTTTATCTGAAGATTGTGAAGTTTCTGCAACACACAGTTTCATTCATTCTACTACACACCTCTAACAGTCCTCCCACTCCACTCCCTCGCCTCCTATACTTCTGTCTTCAGTACACAAGCTGCAGGAAGGGAGAGAGCGGAGGGAGGGAGGAGATCAACCAACAATTTTGCACATTCTATAAAAAGGGGTTCACGGGACATTTAGTCGGGGTTCAGACTTCACACTGCCTGAGCTTCTGTCAGCAACAGGGAGAGGAACTCTGAACCCAGATCTGTATTGTAGGCTATATTTAATCAGTAATTCCCAATGCAAAAGATCCTGCTGATTATTGACCAGAAGAATGTAATATCTCAACATTTATCAGTATGATGATTAATCAGGTAGTTTATTAGCCTTTTAGCATAATTCTAAATCATTGTGGTGCTTTTGGGTTCTGCAAAGCAAGTAAAAACCAAACACATCTTTGAGGGGCATTTTCTCATTAATGCGTTTGTGTCGTTTATTTAAATGTATTAATGGAAAAACCTATTGAGATGCAACATCCCGTTTGCAAGACGGACCAATAAAACACAAAAATAACAATGAACTGTGACAACCAGTGGCGTAGTCCAGGGCAGTGTTTCTTAATCCTGGTCCTCGGGACCCAGTGCCCTGCACGTTTTGTAGGCACCCCTACTTAAACACAGCTGACTCAAATCAATGGCTCTTTATCAAGTTTTCATAGAACTTGGCAAGCAATTAAGATAATCTGCATCAAGTGTTCTGAGTTGGGAGGAACTAAAACATGCAGGGCAATGGGCCCGAGGACCAGGATTAAGAAACGCTGATCCAGGGTATATGCAGAGTATATACTCACGGTGTGTTCAGATCAAACGCATTTTGAGCGTCAAGAGCGGCAGGTTTCCATGTAAAGTCTATGGAGAGGCGCGCAAGGGGGCGTCGAGCTTTCTTTTTCAGCGTTTTGGGCGTCGGCGTTCCGCGCAGAACACGCGTCAAAAGCCGGAGACAAAACTTTGGCCGCTCGACGCGGGGCGTCTACCAATCAGAGTGATCAGCTCGCAGCTCCTGGAAGATTCCTGTGGTGAATCCAGACACGGGGCTGAGATGCCATTACTCCGTGCAATATTTTGGATAACCATTCCTTGCTAAAAAGCTGAATGTTACTGATTTGGCAACGTAGCATGATACGTTGCCTCGCAACGCCTTGTTTGGGGGCGGCGGCGGCTCTCAGCTAAGTGCGGTTCTTGTTGCATTAACACTGACTAATTGCCCTATGACAATGTCCTCTAGCTTTATTTATTAAATAAAACCATGCCATATCTCTACTGAATCCGCCATCATTCAAACTGACCGGAAGGAAAGCGCCGCCTCCCTCCTCTCTTTTCTCGCTCCAGACAAGCAGCAGACGGGACAGGAGCATTAGGAGCGTTTTGGGCGTCGGACACAAAAGTGGCAGTTTAGTGACCAGCGTCGAGCGTTCAGCGTCTCAAGTGTTTTCGACGCTCAAAACGCGTTTGGTCTGATCACACTGTCAGAATTGAGTATACCCACTTCTAAACCCCCTATGATGCTACTTTTACAATTACAAATGTGTCTAAACATGTACCTGCATCGACCAGCAGCTCAGCCAGGGTTACCCATGCTACACTGGTGCAGTTAACCATCAGCTGCGTTAACTTGAGCCTGAGCTTAGACAAAATAAAAACATATGTGTATGAGCCTGTCTCTCACCAGTCTCTTTGCCAGTATCAGTTTCTACATTTTATAACTCTTCCTCCCTGAAACCAAAGAGCAGAAATTAGGTGACAATCAGTAAATATGAGTAAATATACTGATGGATTTTTTTTGGGGGTAAACTGAATAGAGAAGTCTTACATGTCCCTTTTTCTGAAACAGCATTTGTTTTTTGTTTTTTTTGGGCTACTTTTTCCTGTTTTTGAAACAGGGATGAAAAATTGAAAGTATACCCTCTTCTTTAGGGACCACTACACCACTGGTGATAACATTCATTTTGCCATCTTAGAACAAGCTACAGAACTGTTTCTTGCTATAGGTGGACTAGGCGAATGTCCAGGCCCTCCAAGCCACCAGGGGGCCCCAAAGCTGCCTCTTCAGCCTCTTCTGAGGAGACTCAAAATGTCCATTTTAATCTGCAGCTAACTTGTGTGTCCATGACTCCCCTTACAGGCCTAAAAATAAACGTTGGTCTAAATAAAATAAACTGTAAGCAGTGCCTTGTTTGTTTCTTTGATGACATTATGAGATTGTTGCATACAGGGTGGAAGCTGGCTCAGATGGTAGAGCTTCTTGTCCTGTGGCCTGATGGGTCAGTGGTTTGCGTCCTGCTCCCTACGCTGCCAATTGATGAGTTATGATTTACTTTTACGAGTTTTAGTATTTCATGTGGGTCTCTTTTTTTTCTTTTCTGTTTTTGTTCACATTCCTTTGTTAACTTTTGATTTATACATTTTGATACAATGCTTTATTTTCAGACTTTGTTCAACTGTATCTCTTCACTGACAAGCTAGTAAATGTAAAGAAAGAGTCAACCATAGTCAAGAGAAAGCCAGCAACTATTCCCGTATTTTGTTCGGCATATGGTTGCAATAATCGGTGAAATATTGAAAGCAGATCGTGTGGAATTACATTTCACAAGACAGATGAATCCAAATGCGTCAATAAACAATCAAACATGTTAGTATCAAATTAATTTATACATTTATTTGGATTGTAGCTACTGTAGCGTTCGACATATCTGCAGCAGTTTGTTCTTACGGGAGAAAAGGACAGATCTCCATGTCTCGTCTGGGAACTCAGACCATTTATTGCAACTGCGCATGCCCACAAAAAAAAAAAATAATAATATTTCGGTGCACGCAGGCACACGTGGTATTGTGACATCAATACGCATGCTATTTAACATGGCTTTGTTATTCATATTGTGAAATGTCCTCAACACTTCCACTCAAAGACATGTGTATAGCCATCCTTTATATCAGTAAACATAGGAACAAGCAAAAAACAATAAAGATGATGGTACTGACAGTGTTCAAAATAATTCAAGATATTCGCATCTTCCAGTTCACATTACTCCCCAAACAAATACCTTTTGAACCTCTCAAACTTAGCTTTTGTCAGTGGTTTAGTAAGGACATCAGCTACCATGTCTGCAGTACAGCAGTACTCAATAGATATTTTCCCTTCTGTATGTGCAGACCGTACAAAATGGTACTTTATATCTATGTGTTTACTCCTCTGTCTACACACCGGATTCTTAGAGCTATTGCCCCATTGTTGTCTTCATATATCTTAACTGGTACATGATGATTACTACTATCTATCCCTTTGAGTAGTTGTGCGAGATACATACTTTCTTGAGTAGAGGCTGCTAGTGCCATGTACTCGGCTTCGCAGGTAGATAGTGCCACTGTTGGCTGCTTTTCCATGAAATTACTGGACCATTCTCACTCAAACTGAAACAATATCCAGATGTACTCTTCCTATCATTCCTATCGGCTGCCCAATCAGCATCACTGTATCCTTCAAGTTGTAGGTTTTTCTCACATTTTTGGTAGTGTAGTTCTTGGTCTACAGTTCCCTTCAAGTACCTCAAAACTTGTTTTGCTGCAGTCCAATGTGGCTGTTTTGGTTCTGCCAGGTGTTGTGACAGTTTACTAACAGTCCAGCTCAAATCAGGTCTAGTAGATGTCATAACATATATTAGACTACCTACTATTTCTCTGTATCCTGTTGGGTCTATGATCTCACCCTCTGTGTCAAAGTTTAACTTTTGTTCACATGGTGTGGATCTTGGTTTGCATTCTGACATCCCAAACTTTGCTAACATTCTTTCTATTTGTCTCTTCTGAGTCATTTTGATCTCTCCTTCACTCTGTTTAAAGTCAATGCCCAGGAAGTGTTTGAGTGGACCCATGTCTTTCATCTTAAACCTTCTCTTCAGCATTTCTTTCACATCACTGAGTAAGGTGTTGTTACTTGCTGCAATAAGCAAGTCATCTACCCAAACTAGTAGGATTACCTTCTCCTTCTCAGATTGTCTGCTGTAGACACAATGATCAGCATCATTTTGTACAAATCCATTCTCTGTCAGGTAATCGTGCAGTAACGTGTTCCAGTTACGTCCGGACTGTTTTAAGCCATACAACGACTTATTGAGTTTACATACTAAATGTTCTCCTGTTTTCGACTTCACCTCGAAACCTTCTGGCTGCTCCATATACACCTCACAGTCCATTGGAGCATGGAGGTAAGCAGTTTTTACATCCATTTGGTGTAAAGTAAGACCTTCCTGTACGGCAATCTGCATTATTGCTCTGACAGAAGCCATATTGGCCGTTGGTGAAAAAGTTTCTTTATAGTCAATCCCTTGTACTTGTCCATATCCTTTTGCAACATACCTTGCTTTACACATCTCTAATCCTTCTGGATTCTCTTTCACTGCATATACCCAGCGACCTCCCACTGCTTGTTTACCTTCTGGTAGTGGGGTCAAAGTGAAAGTTTCATTTTCTGTCAAAGAGTTCATCTCCTCTTTCATTGCCTCAACCATAGTTCTGAGTTCTTGGAGTCCATTGCCTCTTTAAATGTTTTAGGCATGTTATAAGTCACCCTGTAGAAATAATCAATATCATTTTCAACATCAATACATTCAGCCTTACACTGGTACTCCTTTAAGTGTTCTGGAGCTTTTCTTTCTCTCTTAGGGTATCTCCTTTCTTCTTCTTTCTGAGTCCCATCTATCTGGATTACACTCGTTTCAGCAGTCTCCTCATTGCTAGACTCATCACTCTCTTTAGGTTGTTTCTTGCTCTGACTGACCATGTTCTGTGGTGCATTACTGTAACACTCAATGTCATCTCTCATGTCACAGTCTGAGTTTGGTTATCCGTTTTACTTTTAGTGATGAATTTTATCAGCCTATGTTTGAGAATTTTTCCTGTCTCCGGATAGTATATGTTATATGCTGGACTGTATTTATCATATCCAACAAAAATTCCCTTTTCACATCTGGGATCCAGCTTTTTCTTATCCTGTTTATATACATAGCACTCAGATCCAAATATCTTCATGTTAGATAAGTTTGGTGTTTTTCCTGTGAAAACACGGTAAGGTGTCTGCTCTAGACGCTTACTGTAACACCTGTTACGGTTTTGGGCTGCTGTCTGAACAGCGTATGTCCATAGTTGTTTTGGGAGGTTACTCTCCAGCAGCATGCATCGTGACATTTCAAACAAGGTTCTCCAACCTCTTTCAGCAGTTCCATTTTGGTGGGGTGAGTAGGGTGCACTAGTCTCGTGCCTTATCCCGTTACTTCTGAGTAAAGACTGGAACTCTTGCCCGGTAAACTCTGTACCATTGTCTGACCTTATGCACTTTATCTTTCCATATGGAGCTACATCTGCTATGAATTTTTCTGTGGCTTTTACTGTGTCACCTTTTGTTTTGATGAAGTATGGGAAGATCATTCCACTGTAATCATCAGTAAATGATATTGCATATCTATATCCATCTTTATCTGCTGGTTCGATAGGACCACATAAGTCTGTGTGTACAAGTCCTAGTACTGTTGTAGCTTTAGTGTCTGCCTGTCTGTTCCTACTTTGTGTGTATTTTCCTTGTGTGCATATTTCAGTGTTGGCTGCTCTTGTCACGTTTCCCAGTTATTGACATCCCTTCAACCACCTTTTCTAGTTTTGCAACATCATCAAAATTACAATGACCAAGTATCTTATGCCACGTTTGAATATCATGGCAGCCATTTGCTTCATCAATATTTTTATCATTTACTGTTCGAAGATAATACAGCCTACCATATACATCCATTTTAAATTTGGTGCCATCTTTGTGGATCAGCCAGTCATCACCGTCCTTGAAGCAGACCTCAGCTCCGTTGGCTGTCGCTGCTTTGACTGAGAATATGTTTTGTGGGAACGATGGGGTGTAAAGTGCCTGCTTGAGCCTTGTTTTCACATGTCGCCCCTCACTGTCCAGTAAGTAGACTTCGGCGTCTCCTCTCATCTTTGCCATCCCACTCACCTTTGATCCATCAGCAAGTTCGATCATGTGGTCCTCGGGCTTGAAGTCCTTGTCAACCGTTTTGAACTTCCTAGCGTCGTTGATCATGTGTGTTGTGGCGCCGCAGTCGACCATGAGACCTTTCTCATTTCCTTTCTGAGTCGGGCAGTCACTCATCCTAAAGAAACAGAAAGACGCGGGCTCTGCCTCCGTTTCTTCATTAGCTTTCTTTACATGATCGCCGCTTAGTACTTGACCACGCCCCCTTCCTCGCTGCGGTGTGTCCCATTTTCGTTGCTCTCTTCTTCCTTGGTAATTATCATGGCAGGTTCTGGCCATGTGCCCCTTTTTGCCACATGTGCAGCACTCCACTTCAGTCAGGTCAATTTTCTTTCCTCTTCCTCGTGCTTTTCTTGTCCCGCTAGCTTGCATTACATTGTCCCCTTCAGCATTCATGTCACCTTTCCCATATTTTTCAGTACTCTCGTAACTTCGTAGTTTAGTTTTAAACTCGCCGAACGTTACGGTGTCGTTGGTCTGGGTAATGTGCACGATGAATGGCTTGTAAGAATCAGGTAGCCCTTTTACCACCATGGCTATCTGCAGACCGTCATTAATATGTTCGTCTGCTCTTCTCAGTGACGTGAATATAGTCTCTGCTCGGATAATATAGTCAGTGACTGTTTTATTGCTAGCTTTATGGAGGGAAGAAAGTTCACAATACAAACTGACAACGCGGGGTTTGTCTTTTCCCGCGTAGTGCTCGCGAAGGATCTCTAGCGCTTTTCTTCCATCTCGTTTAGCATCCCTCATGACCAGCGACAAACTTTTGTTGTCCAGACATTGCACCAGTTCAGCATATGCCTCTCCGTTCTTTGCCTCATCTTCCGCGAGGGCATCCTCGTCGCCATCAGTTACCTGCGGGTCCTCCAGGATAACTTGTCTGAGACCGCGCAACTCCATGTGCGCGAGGAATCTCGTCTCCCAGAGCTTTTCTCATCTCCGTCGAACAGAAGTCTGAACCATCTTTGGCCAGTGTGACTGGGCCCATAACCTGTAGCGTTCGACATATCTGCAGCAGTTTGTTCTTACGGGAGAAAAGGACAGATCTCCATGTCTCGTCTGGGAACTCGCGCAGACCATTTATTGCAACTGCGCATGCCCACAAAAAAAAAACCATTTCGGTGCACGCAGGCACACGTGGTATTGTGACATCAATACGCATGCTATTTAACATGGCTTTGTTATTCATATTGTGAAATGTCCTCAACAGCTACCTTGTGTCTTTATTAAATAGCATTATAAAAATATTTTAGCATAAAGCACATCATTTTAAATGTTTAACAGTAACCTGTATCATAACAATGTCTCTGCCCTTTGTAACGAACCAAACTGGGAGAAAAATCAGGTAAAAATGTGTGAAGTTATTGTGGTTGGGCCCACACCTTACAAATAAATGCATTGCACGTGCAACCATGAGACGGGCAGACAGCTGTCATATCCTCCTGACTACCAGGGGAAAAAAATGTGTAACTACAAATGTCCACTATGGAGGACATTGCTTAAACTTTTAAATATTGTGGTAAAATATAGTTATATTTATCTAAGAAACGATTTAATGTGTTTATAAGATATTCAATGAAAATATAACTACAAAATGTCAAGTAAAAATCAGCACAAAGAAAAGTATTATGCTCTTTTGCTCTTCCCATAAAACATGCTTGTTGCCATGGATGCCATTTTTCTTGGAGAGAAAGAAAGTTCACGAAGCCCCACCCCCACAAATGAGGTACCATTTAAAAGCACTAAATGTCCTCTTTAAAGACCAAAAAGTGTTAGTTCAGTAGCATTCAGGGAGATGAAAATATTTAGGTTTACAAAGTTCCTCCACAGAGGACAAATTGAACTACTGGTAGTCAGGAGGATATGAAGACAGGATTGATGACTTTGCAAATGAAAAAAAGCCAGGAAACAGACATTTTGAGGATGATACACTGAAACTGTTAGTGTGAATAATGTGTGATATTTAGATGTTTTGCTGATAAGTGTCAGACTAAGGTAATTTAGCATTACTTTAAGTGTTGGTCTGTTTGATTTTTTATTTAATTATTTTTTTTAATAAATATTTAATATTTTCTATTTATTGATAGATATGCAATTCTTTTTCTTGTATGATAGTGCTTGTTTGTTTTTTGTTTTTTTAATATAATAATAATATAAATGATTAAAAGACCCCTCAAATCGAGGCTGATTTATTTTTCTGGAGATATGTATTAATTCATAACTAATGATTTATTATTTGCACAATCTTATATCTAATTATTCTTGTGAAAGCCCAAAAGAATTCCATTTTTATTGTAAGACTTAAAGTCTCCAAACCTGAACTGGATTAGTGTTCCAAGTCTGCTTAGTCCATCTTTAAAAACTTGTCCTTTAATAAATCTGTTCAGTTTTTGGGTAGATTTCTATGTCATGCATTCAGCTCAGAAGAATTTTCCAGACTCAGCATCTCAGAACTGAAGTTAAAAACTATTGCATTTTACTTTACTCTTTATGCCATTTCAGTCACTCACTTAAGAAAGAAATGAGTTAATTATGCTCTATCATCATTTAAATATTTTATACTGAGAATTCTGATTGCTTCAAAATAGTTCAATTGCTTTTGTCCACCAGGTGGCGCTGTTGTTCTTTGGACAGTCGAGCAGAGGGACAAGATATACCAGAGAAACACTGATGTGCACAAATAAAGGGCTACAAATAATTTGGTAATTTGAACCAAAATCTGGATCATACTTCCCTATAATATTGTCTTCTTGTCATTCATGCTGTTGATATGCCAGACATTTGTTTTTAGTATTGCATATTACTTAGTATGTACTTCTATGCTGACACAAACTGTTGACTTTATTTTTTTAATAAAATTTGATCATTTAGGAAATTACATACGTACGAAATTACGAAGAATAAATTCCTGCATAACATTTTTTGTAGACCCTCTAATAGAGAAAGAAAAAGTCGAGATTCAGTGGATTTTGGGCTAAAACTGAGTTGACTGCTCTCTCAATTCAAAGGTGATCTGGAAAATAAATTAAATGAAAACAAATGAACTGAAATTATATTTTATTAACATATATAAAACATGGATAAAGACATTTATGTCATAAAGATTTTTAAAACATTTTTAAAAATATTTATTGTATGCAAATATACTGACAGTGTCTTTAACATTAAAGGCTAAATTATATACACAACTGAATGAACCCACTGAGCTAAATATATCAACACTGAATGAGCAGGTTTTTTAAACATAACAACAATATACTTTTCTAATATCCTGGAAGAGAATCAGGAAGTGTGAAGCGGCTCTCTTTCCAATGTGAGAGGACATTTGTGGCTGCTGCAAGTCATCTGGATCACAGATAGCTGTCACAAGGATGAATGACAAAAAAAAACACAGTTGTAAATCACAAGTTACACAACACATTCCAACACTGTTTGCGTAAACAAAGTTTTTGTGGAGGGGGTGGGAGGGATTGTCCATGACTGTCAGCAGTTTTGACAACATCCTGTCCCTCACCACCTCCTCCAGGCTCACGAGTTTGAAGCCAACAACAGACCCTGCCTTCTTAATGAGTTGGCTTGAATAGCACTTCAAAGGAATATCATGACACTAATTTGGCTTTTTATTTGCAAAAATCAAGTATAGCTTTCATAAATACATATTTTACTAAAGTTTAATCAAAATTGCATCCAACTCAGTGTTGTCACAGCTTAGAATGAGTTATTTAGAAATACATAGGTGACGGCGCACCCAGCATGCTTGTTGCATTCCCGTCTTTAAAAATTGTAATACTGCACCTAAATGGCAGGGCACCAGAGAGCACTACTCAGTTCAAACTTTATTTGTGTAGCACTTTTCATACAAAAGCATATCAAAGTGCTTAATATTAGAAAAAATAAAAACAGTTTCACATTTAAAAACACACACATACACACATTACCCACACCAAATATGCCAAAATAAAAACTAATAACTTTAGGATTCTGTCATCTCTATCTGGCTTGGTTTAGTATTTTATGTATCCAATTAGTGCACCACTACATGGGAATAATTTTCATACACTAGGACTTTTAAGTTACGCTGCACTTCTGCGATCTTGTTGACAAGTAACCTGCACTGATCTTACGTGTTTTGGTGAGAATGTATGAGATATGTTTTTATTTGAAAAGATATTCTTATTGTTATAGTTTGTTGCTTGCTTTTATTGTGCTAGGTCCCGAATAAATATGTTCCTTTTATCATATTTTATTTAAATGGATGGGTTTTGAAAATGGATGGGCTCCTCATCCACGTCTGCAGGTTGCAGATGGATGTTAAATGCATCTGCTTCCTACATTGCAGGACCTGCGATATGACTATTGCACACATGTACGTTGCCATGACAATGCTAAAAGATATATTGTGCCACTGTAGTTAAAAGCTTGGTTTGGTTTTTTTTTACAGCTGGAGGTACCACAGAGAAATGTCAGAGTATGCATTAAACATATCTCCCAGTATAATCAATTAACCTTTCACAAATCTATTCCATGTTCCTGAGGAGAACCACATTGAAGGGAGACGGTTAATCTCAACAGATCATGATCCGTGAGTCTAATTTTCAGTGTAGTTTATAAATGTTGTTTTAAAAAACTACCGGCATCCAATGCTCTCTGCAACACGGAGCTGTCCTTCCAAAAAACTGGAAATAGACTTACCAATGATCATTGTTGTAGCCAAAGCAGCACTGCTGCACCCACAATGACGTTTGTAACAGTCAAAAGAACCACAGCGAGTTGAAACAGCTCCAGAATAACATGGGGCTTTAACAACAAGCCCATAGTGACACCTTTGAGACAAGATGAAAATGAGCTCCATTTGACATTCACAGACTGAAAACTAAATTCAACATCCTATGTAAATCCGATAAAGAGACCAGGAAATATAAAAGAGAACAAGAATGGGCAGAAACAGTTTTTTAAAAAAAAAAAAATCCCATCTATACCTTGTATGAAGATGGTACTCAGCGAGAATATATTTTACCTCTGTTATGTATATATATATATATATATATATATATATATATATATATATATATATATATATATATATATGTAACTGCTATGAACACGTATGTTTAAAATATACATGTTTATAAATAAATGGTGGTTACTGATCTAAATCTTGTCGCTTAATAAGCATGAAAAATCTAATTTAAAACAATTATTAAAAGCTTCAGGACAAAGTTGACTGCTCATTATCACACCAATTTATTGTGGACAATACAACAAGAAAGCAAATGATTTAGCTTTATAAACCTCATTGGAGCATTTTAAAATGTTTGCTGAAACACCGTTTCAGACAACACAGACTGACGATGCTCACCTTTAAAAAAATAACTAAAGTAGGTGCAATGATTAAAATTGTCCGCAAGATGGCGCTGTTTAACCAGCTGAACCTGGTTGCCGTGAAACGCCTGGTTTTTTTTTCTTATTTTCAACTCAACACACGTTTAACATGTAACATTTTTGCAACGTATATTTCAATTAACATACATAGAACACAATAACAAATATAATTAAAGCCGCAAGGTTTAACATGGTCGCCATGGTAACAGGTGCTTAATTGAGTTTTATGATTGTCTAGGGTTGATACACATGTGTGGCGAATTTCGTAGCCCTAGCTCAAAGTAGACAATCGGGCCCCTAGGAGCCCCCCCCCCCCCAATACATATTACAATGCATTAAGGACCTACCAAATATGAATTATTTTAATTTTGGTTCCGATCGGATGCATTTCTGTAGAGATATAAGCAAACCGAGTTTCATGGCGAGGAGCATTTTTCCATGGGTTGCCACGGTAACACGCTTTCTCCTATCAGAAAGATTTGAATAACTTTTTGTCCCCATCTTGTCACGAAGCTCCATGGCGAACGTGGAGCCAATAGCATGAATCGCCTCAGACTAGTTCGTTCAAATACGATGCGCCCAAATTGACAAAAACGGGCAAAAAAATGGCCGCAAACGCCAAGATGGCGGACAGCCCGTTGCCATGACAACAGGCGTTTCAATGACTTTTTTTTACTTGTCTTGATGTGATAGACATGTGTACCGAATTTCGTCGTCCTACGTCAAACTAAATTTTTTTTGACCCCATTCTAGAGGCCATTTTTGGCGTTTCTAGGGGGCGCCGGCGAGGCATTTTTTCATTGGCGTGCACGCGGACCCCAGAATATCGCTATTTTCGCCGGGAGTGAGGTGTGTGCCAAGTTTCGCAACTTTTCACGGGGTCTAAGGGGGTCAAAAATGGCCGAGTTGTGCTGACAAAAATAATAAACATTACAATAACAAAAGGGCCTTGCCATACTTCGTATGGCTCGGACCCTAATAATAATAATAATTAAAGCCGCAAGCGGCATCCATCGGGTCCTCGCCTCATGCCGAACCCTCCACCCGAGTCCTGGTTCTCCTAATGGTACATGTGAAGGACCCGCAGAGACAGTTCATTTTAATAGAGAAATACAATTCACATATTGAGAAAAGAATGTGTGTAAACGCCAAGATGGCGGACAGCCCGTGACCATGGCAACATGTGTTTCATTGACTTTTCAGCTCGTCTTGGGATGTTAGACATGTGTGCCGAATTTCGTAGCCCTACGTCAAAGTAGACGATCGGGCCCCAAGGGCCCCCCCCCAAAATGTGCCACCCCCAGCATACATATTACAATGCGTGAAGGACCTACCAAATATTAATGTTTTCCACTTTGGTGCAGATCAGATGCATTTCTACGAAGATATGAGTGAACCGTGTTTCATGGCGAGGAGGATTTTTTTCAAGATGGCGGACACACCGTTGCCATGGTAACAGGTGCTTAATTGAGTTTTATGCTTGTCTAGGGTTAATACACATGTGTGCCGACTTTTGTAGCCCTAAGTCAAAGTAGACTATCGGGCCCCTAGGGGCCCCCCCCCCCAAAATGCGCCCCCCCCCCCCCCCCACAATACATATTACAATGCGTGAAGGACCTACCAAATATGAATTATTGGAATTTTGGTTCCGATCAGATGTATTTCTGCAGAGATATAAGCAAACCGTGTTTCATGTCGAGAACGCTTTTTTTCCATGGGTTGCCACGGTAACACGCTTTCTCCTATCAGAAAGATTTGAATAACTTTTGGTCCCCATCTTGTCACGAAGCTCCATGGCGAATGTGGAGCCCATAGCATGAATCACCTCAGACTAGTTCGTTCAAATACGATGCGCTTAAAGTGATAAAAAGGGCACAAACGCCAAGATGGCGGACACCCCGTTGCCATGGTAACAGGTGGTTAATTGAGTTTTTTGCTCGTCTTGGTTACTTATACATGTGTACCGAATTTCGTAGCCCTAGGTCAAAGTAGACTATCGGGCCCCCAGGGGCCACCCCCAGAATGCGCTCCCCCCACAATACATATTACAATGCGTGAAGGACCTACCAAACATGAATTATTTTAATTTTGGTTCGGATCGGATGTATTTCTGCGAAGATATGAGTGAACCGTGTTTCATGGCGAGAACGCTTTTTTCCATGGGTTGCCATGGTAACACGCTTTCTCCTATCAAAAAGATTTGAATAACTTTTGGTCCCCATCTTGTCACGAAGCTCCATGGCGAACGTGGAGCCAATAGCATGAATCCCCTCAGACTAGTTCGTTCAAATACGATGCGCCCAAATTCACAAAAACGGGCCAAAATATGGCCGCAAACGCCAAGATGGCGGAAAGCCTGTTACCATGACAACAGGTCTACGATTAACTTTTTTGGTCGTCTTGAGGTGATAGACATGTGTACCGAATTTCGTCGTCCTACGTCAAACTAAATTTTTTTGACCCCATTCTACGGGCCATTTTCGGCGTTTCTAGGGGGCGCCGTCGAGGCATTTTTGCATTGGCGTGCACGCGGACCCCAGAATATCGCTATTTTCGCCGGGACTGAGGTGTGTGCCAAGTTTCGCAACTTTTCACGGGGTCTAAGGGGGTCAAAAATGGCCGAGTTGTGCTGACAAAAATAATAATAATAATAATAAACATTACAATAACAATAGGGCCCTGCCATACTTCGTATGGCGAGGACCCTAATAATAATAATAATAATAATAATAATAATAATAATAATAATAATAATAAAACTTTTTTTAGGTGTTTGATTGTAGAAACGCTTCTTTTGCAGGTGGCTGAATTCTCCACTTCGGGGCGCCAGTAGCTTTCTGCTGCGGCCGAGGCATCTTACAGTACAAGAAGAAGAATGCTCTTCTGCTATTCATAAGTGACCTGGCGTCTTATACCTGTGTCTTTATTTACGTATTCGTCTTTTTGTGAATGTCAGTGATTATAGTCGCACAGCAAAACCCTTGGTGAGTTACGAATGTTACAATAACTTATATTTGAAGCTTGCAAAATGTCGTGTTTGACCACTATTCAACGAGATTCAAGAAGTCGTTCACAAAACACCAACTAAGCTGTTTTAGTATCCAATCTGAATTTGTCCAAAAAGACCAGCTAAATCAGTTTCATACAAAGTCAATGTAGAATAATTACATTCCTTCAATTTCAACAGTGAAAGTACAGTAATCCGTTTCTATGGATAGCATAGAAACGAGCAGGGGTGACCTTCTGTTGGTCTTGGTATTTTAGTTTTGGGTTGACTATCAACTTTTCTGATGCTGGTAGTCCACAGAGGTCCCTGTCAAGCTATTTTAATTGTGGTACTAAATAAATAAATGAGAAGGGTACCGTTTGAATTTACTATGGAAATAATAAAATACTATATCTCACATAGTAGGGTACAATTGAGATAATCAGAAATACTTTATTAATCTCAGAGGGACTAAGTTGATTTGGAGTATTCCTTAAAACTTTTAAGTGCAGTGATACACAGAGAAATATAAAGTACAAGTGACATAGCGTAAGCCAGTTAAATGAAAATAAAACTAAATGTAAGTAGCACAATAAGGAGATTAACAAATAGAAAAATATTCATAATATTTATAAAGTGGTCATGGAGCAGAGTTGCTCTACAGTGCAGAGTTATGCCGTTTTATTGCCTCAGGAAGGACTGATTTCCTATGTTGTTCTGTATTTCAGCAAAGTGGAATAAGTCTGTTGAACAACTTGCTCCTGAGGTTGTTGAGCATGTTGTGGAGAAGGTGTGAAGGACTGTTAAGTAGAGTCAGCCTCACACTTACATGACTTCAGCATTTTAAACAGGACAAAACCCCTAAAAGAATACGTACCTCATATGTATACCATACTGTTGTCAATATATTGTTGTTTTATCATTTATTTTATGCAGAACCACTGCAAGGTGGCCTTTTTTCTATGCATTTAGAGTAGCTGACTTCGTACAGTCAGACAGATAATTTATGCAGCACTTTGAGTCTGTGCACTAAGTTACAAGAACATGCGACATTCAACACGGTGTATGAAATGCAAAATAACTGCAAAGACTCATATGGCTTGTTTCAACTTTTTCCTGACCAACACAACTTTTTAATTCTTTCAGGATCATTGGAGTGCCTCTACATCAGAATTCCTAATCAACAGGAATCATGTTTCGACGAAGATTGCCGTTCACACAGTTGGCCTTGGCCGCAATACTCGGGGTTGCTGGTGGTATTTATATTTACAGACCTTATTTTGAGCCACTACCGAAGACTTCAGTAGAGCAAGACCAGAATGTGCCAAAGAAACAAAATGAAGTAGACTGAAGAAATGAACATTCACAGAAAATACTGTAATTTCAAGCCAGAACCATCGATGGCTGCTGGACTGTCACTCCTGGACTGGAAGCCACACAAAAGACAAGACCAGTATAGATGAACATTTTCTATGGGCTGCCTAATGTGTTTTTAAAATATACTAAATAAAATAAGCTGTGATTGAACCTTTTTAAAAATCTCTTTTTAAGTGACTTTTCAAAGCTGCTCATGCTATTACATGTGTTTGTTACATCTGATTGTGTGCAAGGGAGATGATATTTGTCAAAGCCCTTGTCTCACACTGCCTTCTAAAGCTATAGGTGCAGTACATGGTAATTTGTTAGTGGACTAATGACATGGCTCATTGGCACCGTGAATAAACAAAACAATATGTTTGCTAATGTTTGAGAAATAATGTTTGAGAAAACATGACCTTAAGAACATCTGTCATTTCACAAACACTCTGTACCAGTCCCAATTTCTTTTTTGTCCTCCACAGGGATTCTTATTCACTGAAAATGAGGATTCTCATTTAAAAAAGCATCAAGATATTTCACATACTCTATAGAAGAATGTGTATTAATGCCTGTGAATTGTGAAGCTATGTTACAATTTGTGCAACTGACAGAAAAAAGTACCAACACGCCAGTGTAAACATTTTGAAGATATTAACTCCAACCTTTCATTTAGCACTCATTAGCGTTCATCACATTTTTCATGAGTTTTGCAGATGCTTTGGCCAGGTCACCATTGTGAATGACATAATTCTGCGGGTTTTGTCATAAACACTAATGTTTTAATATTCAGAAATTGAAAGTTAGATATTTTTGCATTTCAAAAGTAGTGGTGTTTGCTGAAAGAAAGGACCAATTACAGTTAAAGATGACAAATAGTATATCATATATTTTGATATTGTTTATCAACCAAGGCAACATGGTTTGGTGTTTGGTTGTAGTGTGTAGCTGCTCTGCTTGTCAAATATGGAAAGCCAAAGGTTGAGGTACATTCAAAAGCAGATCAGGTAAGGTAAATGACAACTAATCAGGTATAAAACATCAAAACAATATATTTAACCCAACCTTTTAAATGAAAACACAGCCTTGTTGTATTTTGTATGGGGTTATATCAATTGATACACATGAACATTTACATAAATACCCTATGTTAACTAATTTTATTTTTCCTAGAAAGGAAAATAAAGCCTTGATTAGCCTGAATGACAATACTCCGGATCTGATTGGTCTAATTAAATGGCACTGGTCTGGATGTTTTGGTTTTAATTACGGTGTTACTCCGGTCTCACTTCTCCTAGGAGGATTTTTTTTCCTGTTTATTCACATGTGTAAAAACTATACAAACAATAAGATAATGGAAGAAATGGTTAAAAAAAATAAATAAATAAATAAATCAAACAATTCTGAAAGTAATAGTTATGCAGTCCTGCACCTTAACCAAAGCTGGGCTAATAAATGGTCAGCAATTAGAGAAGATGACAATATGTTGTATAAAAGTGACACTTTTTTTTTAAATCTACATTTAAAATGAAAGATGGCCTTTTAATGCAACTTTAGCTTGATGAAAACCCAGCCAGTGCCATTTAATGTTTGTAGTTGAGCCTTTGGGTATCAACAGGAGTAGCTGTCGCGAGCGCCGTGGGGAGGAGCTGTTTCTCAGCACTAGACGACACGAGCACACGGAAAGTTAAGGTGGTGCTCAGGGCAACTGAGGCTGCTTTCCTGCCAACTTAATGGGCCAGATTAGACGGAGAAAGTAAAGCGCAGACTCATTTATAAATCTTTTGCAAAGTTTTTCACGACCATTTGAGCTACTTTTTAAAGAGCAGGACAGCGCGAAGCAGCAACGCCCCGCGGCTGGTGAGTACTGTGTTTTCAGGAAATGTCAAGTCGGAAAAAAAAAGAAGAAGAAGAAGAAAAAAAAAGACAATAGCATCTGGTAGGAGTTAGCAAGACGCTGAAAACTTATAATTTTTCTCGAGTTGTAGTTTTTGCTTAAAGAGTGCCTGTTGTATGTCAGTTCCACCCTCTCATCATGGCAGATTGTTGGCGTTGTTAAACATTTTTCCACCTGTCTTTATCCTCTGCTGAGAGCTCTTAGCATTCTCAACACTTGCTCAATGACTGACACAAACCACCAGCATGGTGGAAATTAATCCAGTTCAGGTTTCTGTCAGTCGTAGATTAAAATTTATAACGATGTACAGGTATGCATGGATCCATATGTTGGCAGCAGGAAGTCTGAGAAAAGGAGCTAGAAAGTTGGCCTCTAGTTTGGTACTTCTGGCAGGATATGAAATTTAAAAGTGATAATTACTTGCCTAAAAGGTCACGCGACAACCCCTTGATGACCAGCTGAGGCTAATTAGATGTTGTGTTTATATTTCGCTATTGATTTACGTGTAAGACATCAACATGTCTTATGGAAGTGTTTTTAAGCCCCTGTTAATGCCTGTTTTTGCTGTTGATAAATGCTTCACTTAGGATAGCTATGACTGTTTTGTTTCCAGCCACAAATATGTCCACCAAAATTATGCCAGAGTTAAGTCTTATCTCTTTTCTTTGCTTGACTGGTCAAGATGGAGTTTGTGGTTTGTACATTATCAGCTTGTTCCCAAAGAGCTGCCTGCTTCTGTGTTGGACAGCAGCCCAGGGTGGGTCCTCCACTTTATCCATGACAAATGATTAAAGCCCTATTTGTTTACTGTGCTAGCTGGCTGGTAGCCTGGCAGACACAGTCAAATGGTCCACTCCCACTGTTGGGGGGAAAAAACGACAAGCAATCTTGAATATGTTTGTTTTATTTTTATTTTTTTTTGTTGAACTTCCAGTGGACTTAAATCTCCTCCAACAGGATTCTAGTCAAACTGTGTAGCAAAAACAATACGTAAAAACACTTTCACAAATATGATAAAATATGGTAAATCGGAACATACAATCATGAATATAATTGATTCTACAACTACGTGATGAAGATTTAAATGGCTCCTTGAAGTAATCCAAGATCTGTCAAAGAAGAAATTAAATCTATATATATATATTTTTTTAATCCAGACAGCGCCACATGATGTATCCATAAATAGATTGGATTAAGCCTGTGCCAGTGCATACCAGCTGTAGACTTACAACTATTAATCAACAACTATGTAAATAATCAACTTATTAAGTCTTACATACTTTTTGAATAGAAATAGACATAGACATCAACAGAATGCCACTTTTGAACCCCTTTGAGACTTGAGGTTCCCATCACTGAATAGTTCTGACACTGAAGATCGTTTGGAAAAAAGAAAAAAAAAAAAAGAGTCAATATCCTTAAAATTTTTTGAAAAGCTTAACAGTTTTCATTGGTAACTAAAATGTAATTTTCGAAGCAGGCGGACAGAAAGATTTAAGAACATTTTGAGTCTGAAGCTTCACATTGAATTCTAAATTATTTAAGGTAATGATGAGGCTTATCCCCCCTATTCCATTACTTCTGTTTTGCACCACACATTTTTTATATACATATATAAAAGACATTTTTTTTCTCTTGCATAAATGTTTTTTAATACTTTATACCCTGTAAATACTGTTTATGTTCTTTCTGTTTTTGTTTTTATTGTTGTGTGGTTTCTTTTTCTTTGTTTTTGCACCACCACTCCAAGAGAAATTTCTTGTATGTGCAAACTTATTTGTGATTCACAATTCTTAAAGTCTTAAAGTAAGAAGCAAGTTACAGCATCCAATGTTATAACATTTTAATATATTTACTCCTCTATGAAAATGCAAAAATGGCAGACTCAAAACATGAAGGCAGTAAATGTGGTGTTGTACAAGCACTTGTTTTTGTTTTGCAATATTTTTCTGTCAATTGACAAATCACACAATTAGCTGGTTAATCAAAAACTAGTTCACAGAATTTTCCACTGTGAAAATAATCCTCATTTGCAGCCCTGATCTGCTGATATAGATGTGGATTTACATTTGCAATGTCACTGTAGATATGCTAGCATTAAACATGTTAATGGTGTCCATTGCTTTTGTCTGGGTTTAACCCAGATTGTCTTTAGTGCCATGGGGGCATTGCACATATGTGTGTCAATAACTTAACTTATCACAAAAACTAGTTTCAGTGCTGGGAGGAGACTATTTGATTACTGACTTAACAGAACGTGAGTCCATTTTGAAAATCCGTTAATTTTTATTGTGTTATCTAAAATTAAGAATATAAAAAATTGTGCAGATTAAACTTTTGCCTTTTCTTTCCCCTTTGAGGGATGGATTTCTGAAGACTTATCTTAGAAAGGTTTATTTCTCTTTTGTTATTGTTTTCTGTCTTTTTTATAGACAAGATAATCAAAATACTTGCCAGTTGCTGCACCTCACTTTGTTATTGTCTTTAGTTGTGAATATTTTACTACCAACAACCATAATTATGACCTGGTAATTTGTGAGTTTCTGGGCCTTTTGGTCATCTGTTTGTTTACAGGAAGGGAATTAAGTTTCATTAGGTCATGGAGTCTGAACTGGCAGAAAAATAGAATTAAATGACCATAGTCTATATTTATGATATCACAATGTTTGATACCATTAAAAAGAAAGCGAAAAGTAGCACCTCAAAAATAGCAGTAAAATATTCAGCCTTTGTTTTTTGTTATCCCCCTAATTAATATACTGATGTAGTTTACGTGTAATACATGACTTTTCTCCTGGATTGATCAGATCATTGTTGCTGACAGTAATACACACAAACTTAGCTAAACAAATCACACACAGCTATTTAAGTGCTGCGACAACGACCTTTTCCTTCGTCGCAGCAGCAGTTTTATGTGATGCCTTGACTTTTAGGAGAACAGGGTCTCGTTTGTTGTGTCTCAAAAGGTTTTGGGAAACATGAGACTGATGCTGTTTCTTCTTTCCCCAACTTGCATGCTCTCTGAAGAATTCAAAGTTATCAAGTAAAGTCAATATAAGAAGATAAAATTGTCAGATGTTGAAACCTCGGGTGGCAATTCTCTACGAAGAGTTAGCTTTTGATGCAGTGTAAAGGGATGTTTCAGAGAGGAGGCTTTTCCAGATTTTTCCAACCTACGTGTCAGCTTTCCTACCTTTTTGTCATGAAACAGTGTGCTCCAATTAGACAATCCTCATCCAGCAGAGGTCAGGTTGGGAGATTATTGTCACTGGAAAGCATGTGCGAGGCAGACATGAAGAGAATACTTTCTTTCTCTGATTTCCTACTGTACTGGGTGTTTTCTTGCCAACACAATGGAAAATCTGCCATCAGAGCTAGCTTCTTTTTCATAGCTAATGGTAGGGCCAGGGAGAAACTACAAACTTGCTTGCTAAAGTTAGATGAAGACATTTGTCGTCAAATTGTGCTCAGTCAGCAAGTGTCGGATCAGGCTGATATGATCTACAGAAATTTGCTGATGCAATATTGACTCCAGCAGTGTGGTTTTGCTCAACTGTGTCACTTGTGTGACTTGTTTTTACTAAAGCAGAAATCATACTCACTCCAGTTTTGATGTTGTTTTCACTTTTGATCTTTGGACTGTAACAAAGAAGCAAGTTGTAATTAGTAGCTGTTAAAATGAAGATCACACAAGTAATGCAACAGATAATGACTGAAAACACAATCCAAGCAGACACATGTTGGAAAAAACCCTTCCCATCAACACATCAGACACAGAAGATCTCAGTCAAATTGTACAAATATCCCCGGCAGGTATAGGATGTGCTGGAGCTCAGTGGTGAGAGCCTTAACAAAAGGTCAATACATTAATGCAACCATGGTAATGATCACACATAGTGCCTCGACTGGTTATCAGTCCAGGTTTTCATACTTTTTTATTCCCATATTCACCAATCAAACACACAAATGTAGAACTACCTATTACGCAAGAAGAACAAACTATAATCCTAAACAAATATGAGGAATTTACAGATATAATCCAGGCTTAAACCAGGTTGCTTCAGCCAAAGCTGTACAAAGCAGACAAAAATGTGCGAATACTTGTGTTTGTCAACTGCCTCATAATTATGACCCAACTAGATCGGACTAACTATAGAGGTCAGTGTTCAGTGAATGTGTTGCAGATATATTCCTTTAACAGATAAACTTTGAGCTGTTAGGTGGAGGGGGGAGTGGTAGTGTAGGGATTACAGAGGTAGGGTTGTGTCTGGAACCCTGAAACTGGGTTCCCCCAACAGAGTTTAATCAATGTGGACCCTAAGCCAGGACCTCTAGCATCTCAACCACTGCCCAGATGCTGAAACATGGCATAGTTTTATAGTAAATCCAGAGATTGGTCAAATGCAGAGCCGAAAGTCCCGATTGGGATTAATAGAGTAAAAGTTATTATTATAAATCAGCTTATTTGAAAATGTCTTGTTTTTCTTTTTATGACTACAGAAAAACACAATCCGAAAATAAGCAGATAAACATCAACAGAATAAGATTAGTGGTCCAGTTGGATTTCAGGAAAATAAGTCCACACAGACATATTGCAAAGCTGTCTGGTGGAGCCTGAGGTTGGTGTGGGCGTAGAACCGAATAGCAAGGGAAACTTCTACAGTTAATAAAACCAAATGGATCCAAATCTTGGTAAGTTGATAAATGAGTTTTAGTACTTATAAAAAAATACGCCCTTCACTAAGAATCTAGCAACAAATTCAGCCTGAGCGTCTTCAATCAGCTCTGTTGAGAAGCCAGTGACTTTTATGGTATTCATGTTATGTAGAACTTTTAACTTAGCTGAGGCAAAAACAGGGTACATGAGCAGCAAAGCATTTCCCTTTATGTGGCTGCATCAGTGCTTGCAACAACCAGTTCTATCACAGTGAATTTACCATGGATCTTGATTTGGCACAAGACCCTAATCTGCTTATGGTTCCAGATGAAAGGTTCACTGGGGGGATGCAGTGAAAGAATGTAAGGCTTGTCTGAAATCTTGTCAACACAGTGATCATATGATATATCTGTGCCTTCTTCTAACTGTTTTGACCACAATTAGTGAACCATTGCAAATGAGGACGTTAGGTCCAGTCGATGAAAACATTGTGTGCTTTCTTATTACCACTGAATTAATGCAGTGGACTTTCACACTTTGTTCCTTGAAATTGATTTAATCTTCACTCCATAATACATTAGTGCAATGATTAATAAAGTCTTAAATTTATTCCATAAGGATATCTGAAAGACATAAAAATGAGGTATTAAATGTATTTTTTGGTTGAGATCAACAAAGGAATTTCAAACGCTTCCTGTTACTGTCAGGAGGATGAAATGTCTTGTCACTTCCCACATTACACACAGTAGTCAACTTTACAAATGTACCGTATTTAGTAAAGCTTCATCCACAACACTGAAAAAATGTTAAATATTGTGTTTTTTCTTCTGAACATTAAACATGGTCTCCTCTGAATTGTAGATTGCCCCAGTGAAGGTGGAAGAGAGTTTTGGAAAGTTATTATAAAATCATTGTTGTGTCATTGCCCAGTAACTGCATGAAATTCTCGACAATTATACCCACAAATGAAAAGGGATTTCTACAAAGTTACTGTTGCAACAGTGGTTGCATTTCTCAATTGAGTAAAACCAATAATTGTTGCATTACAAGAAGGGTAATACAGAATTTCATCACTATCAGTTTGTTTTTTTTTTCACTTCATTTAAACTTTTTTGAAAATGGTTTTTTTTCCCCTCAATGTATCATTTTAAACATTTTGTGCTGCATAAGATGACAGCCTTATCACAGAGCTAGTGTTTAGTATAATGCTGCAGAGAAAACGTTGCCGATATGAACTCACTAAGGACCCTTTCTCTTTTTGTTGGTGTACTGTATTCCATTTAAATTTGTACAAAATGTATGACTTTGACTTTCATTTTAGTGGTTCACTCATAAGAAACTACCTTACCCTTTCTCATATTTTATTTTTCCAGTGATAGATTTTAGAGTTACATGGCACTCTCTAGTAACAAGTAAATCAAGCCCAGAAAGTCACTGTGAGAATATGATGGATGATCCTTTTTTCTTTGAATACTAAGAATGATCCAGTACAAAATAATAAACTATCATATCTTAAAAAGTTGTTCCTATGTCTGTTTACACATCTTGTAGGATACCTTTCTGTGTTTCCAATGATTTGAGCCCTGTCCAATAGTAGTTAATAGATGTAACTTTATTTTTGTGTCCACTGACCCCTTCTGGCACACTTTGGGTGAATGTTTTTATTTATGTACTTTTTGTGAGTGTACCCACATTTAAAAATAAGACTTTTTTTTTATGGAAACATTTAAAAGGACCTTACTGTGTCCCCTCCATTACCATGTTTATCTGAGGGAAACAAATAAATACCATTTCACAAAACAATTGTTACTTTTCTGGCTGGCTAAGTTGTTTGTTTTGTGTGTTTCAGAAATTAAGGCTTCACTATGTCTGATGGGGACTATGATTACCTCATCAAATTCCTAGCCTTGGGGGACTCTGGTGTGGGAAAAACAAGCTTTCTTTTCCAGTACACAGATGGCAAGTTTAACTCCAAATTCATCACTACAGTTGGAATAGACTTTAGAGAAAAGAGAGTGGTAAGTATGTTCACTTAGGCCAGCTTTGAAATGATGGAGATTTCCTTCATTACTCAAGGATTTTGGGCTTCAAACTTGTGATGCAACATTTCTATGTGTGCTACAAGAATTTATGGCTGTCTTAGGGCTTAGATTAATTCCCACAGTGTTGAGTATTTCAATTATAAGAAAAGGCTACTGATAGATGTTGCAGTCGAATTCTGAGCTATGACTAATGTTAGGCAGCACCCTCCTTCAGAATAAACAATTCATACCCTTGGCAAACAGCTGTGTAGCATTTGTATGTGCTTTGTTCTCACTTTTTAATGCAGTTGAACTCTATGTTTGAAAGTAAAGTCTGGTTTCTGAATATCCAGCATTTTTCTCTGACATTTTTCTATCTCATCTCTGAAAAACATCAAGATAAAGGATCAAAGAAACACAAAGGTTTTGAGAGTGCTGATGTGACAGGTTGTGTTAGTAGTTAATAAACCATATATTTGAAGTATTTATGTTGAATAAATACACAAACAGTACAAATGTAACTCTAAACATTGAGTTTTTGTGGGATGAATACACCTATATGACACTGGCTGTCTGTTCAGTGGTCATAAGTATCAAACATGCATACATGCATACATACATACATACATACATACATACATACATGCATTTATTTTTTATGCAAAGCATGATCTCTGAGCTCTGGGTTAAGAGCTGAACTTTACTGCCAGCGTAGCTGAAAAACTTTCCAGCTGTAGAATGAAGTCCACAACAGCTGTACATTAAGTTGGTCTTTTGGGTTGAATATTTGCGTTAAATTCATTTTTGGTTTTCTGGCACAGAAAGAGAGCAGAATTAGAATGAGCAAAATATTTTACTTGGTTTGTCTTTGCTTCCTTCAGATATACAAATCAACAGGTCCAGATGGGACTTCAGGCAGAAAACAAAAGATCCACATGCAGCTGTGGGACACTGCAGGACAGGAGAGGTTCACAGATCACTTTTTCTATAAGCACTTTCTTAACTTCTTTTAGCCTCCCCACTTGTTTCTAAATGTGTCTGTATCTGCTGCTCATTAATTTTTTTTTTTTTCTTCATGAATGATTTCAGGTTTCGAAGTTTGACAACAGCTTTTTTCCGAGATGCAATGGGTTTCCTCCTCCTGTTTGACCTCACAAATGAGCAAAGTTTCCTCAACGTCCGAAACTGGATGAGTAGGTCTACTAATGCGAACAGCTAATTGTTAAATTTTAGTCATTGATAACAAGTCTGGAGACATAATCTGCAAATAAATGTTGAATTAAGATGATTTCAAGTTTGCACAACATTTGATAACAATGTTGTTGTAGCTGACAAATTGGTATTAGAAATGGTTAAACCCCAAAAAGGGTATGTTTGTAGTAATATGTCCTTCAGATTATATTCTAACCCAGTGTTTCCGAATCCAGGTCCTCAGGCCGCTTGCCCTGCATGTTTTAGATGCCTTCCTCCTCCAAAGCACCTAAGTCAGATTACTGAACTTTCTCCTCAAGTTCTTTGCAGCCTGTTAACGAGCCTTTTTTTCATTCGTGTGTGAAAATAGTGTTACCTGTTAAAGAAAATGCAGGTCAGAGGCTCCTGAGGGCCTGGATCGGTAAACACTGTTCTGACCTAAACTATGCTTTGTGCTCGTATTTTGTATAACTATACAGTAATTCATGATTGTTTTTCTGTGAAACTCTCTCAACATTAAGCAGGACCAGATACTTAAAGGTTTGATGTTTCTCTCAGGTCAGTTACAGATTCATGCATACTGTGAAAATCCAGATGTTGTCCTGTGTGGCAACAAAAGTGACCTGGCAGATCAGAGGGCAGTCAGTACAGATGAGGCCCGTGAACTGGCTGAGAAATATGGGTATGTTCATCTATGTGTGATCCATCTGTTTATAAACCTCTCCCTCAAACATTTGTCTTGAAGGTAGTGGCTTCACAGTTTGCCTAACTCTGGTCAGTGGATTGTAAGTCTAAATTGGTTCTTCTTGAAAAGCAAATATTTGTTCACAAGTGTAAAATATCCTGTTGTGGACGTACCAGGCACACCTCTAGTAAAGCAGATACTGTGGAGTAGTTTGTCAAACGTTTAAAATGCCCATAAAGAAATGATAGGAGAATTTGGAAAAAACACTTATTAAAAAAAAGTGTTGAAGCACAGTGTGGGGTGTTTTCTAGGGCTTGAAATGTATTTATAAAAAGTCTACTTTTCTGACCGGGGTTTGTGTCCTTGCAGAATCCCATATTTTGAAACAAGTGCTGCAAGTGGGCAGAACGTCAGCGAGGCGGTGGACGTACTGCTGGATCTCATTATGAAGAGGATGGAGCGGTGTGTCGACAAATCCTGGATCCCAGACGGCACTGTTCGTGCTAATGGTTCCACCAACCCAGACATCTCTGAGGGCTCTGATGGAGGCAAATGTGCATGCTAGAATGATATTTCTTGCACATTTGTGTTTACATAATGTTAGCAAAACAATAGGAAAACAACCAAGTGGGAGTTTGTATTTTACATTCTTTGTTAAGGAGAACTTTATCATCCTCATCAGCATTTTCTGGACACTTTTCTCCACAAACTGTTACAACTTCACTTTAGTGACATGCTGAACAGTTTCAGTGTGGAGTTAAATTCCTTCTGAATTAAGACATTTAATTTTCATTTACATAAGTCTTTTGAATGATCAGGACTTACTGGCTCAAAGTCTGAGATCTTTATTTCTTATGATGTCTAGTAGGTTTGTCATTTTGATAATTGGTGAAATATGTTGATAAACATTTCAAGAATGAATGTTCGCAACAGAATAGTGAGCTGGTTTGTCACATGTTCTATGAATATATTCTTCACTTGCTGTAAAAAGAGAATCTAAGAGCCTTTATATCATCACTTGAGTACCACTGTTACTTTACTGAAATGTCTCACTAAAAGCTGCACTCTCACCAGTGCCACAGCCAGAGAAAATGCAGCTTGCAATAACCATTCAGTTTTGGCTAGATGGATCTTTAACACTTAAGTTTCTTCTTCTAAAATCTTTTCGCTAGTTTGCTTCTCTGTAAAACACAGATTGTGGAGTACACTTTGACTACATGTGCAGTTTAGATCAGTGGTAACAAAATGTTCTGAAGTTGTTAAGTTACACAAATAAATATAAGAGTAAAAAAAAAAACAAAAAAAAAAAAAAACAGCACAGTAACTCAGGAACCCAATTTATTCCGGTGCTGCCATCTATAGGACTGATTCACACATGCATAACAAAAAAAGAAGCTATTTGCACTTATTTGGCTAACTGCATTAAAACTGTTTATTTCTTTAAAAAATATGAGTATATGGACTCTGTTTTTTGTCATTTGGAGCATCATAGAAAATTACATCTCATTGTTGCAAATTATTTCTGAGATAACTTGAAGTAAACTGCTAAAGAAAAACAAAACAGTGGTAAACCAAGTGAGTTTATAATTAGAATCTGCCCAATACATTGAAATATTGAAAATTTAAATGTTTGGTAAACCACAAATCTCAAAATATATTTTGTATGAAATCCTAACAAGATGAAAATGCATTAAGATAAAAGAAAATTCAGATGAAAAGGGCACCCCTGTCTTTTCACACTGCAGATGCCATGAATCAGAAAATT
The DNA here is from genome assembly GCF_933228915.1 of Telmatherina bonti. NCBI lineage: Eukaryota > Metazoa > Chordata > Actinopteri > Atheriniformes > Telmatherinidae > Telmatherina > Telmatherina bonti. The sequence goes on along the minus strand of NC_136619.1, from coordinate 23,880,131 downwards.
GTGATTTTGTTTATTGATCAGATGGTGAGGTGTGACACTGTGTCATCAAAGCAAATTTCTTTTATAATCTCTTTTGTAGAAGGGCTGGATATAATTGCTGAAAGACCATTACATTCTTGTAACCTCAAAGTATTTATAGGAAATGGTGTGCCATGTTAATAAGTCAGTATACCTGTGGCTGCTGAATGGGTCGATTCTTTGAAACTGGTAAGCTAAACTGTTGTATTGATAAGTTTTATAGATGGGAATGTAAAAATGGGGTCTGCCCGTTTACCATCAGTGTATTAACCTTCAAGTTAGTTTATAATTTTGGTGGTATTTTACAAAAATAATATTTGTTTCGCACACAAATCCACATTTGTATCACACTGTCATTTTCTTTGTGAAATACTAGAAGTGATATTTTTACTATAAGTAAATATCTTTCCTTCCTCAAACACAAATATTTCAGTCTATCACAAAAAATTATTTCATCACATTGGTCAGATTAAAATATATCAAGAGGTATATCAAGCTGTCAATTGTGCCATACTTTCATACAAGATATGCATATTATTTCCAAAATAAACATTTGTATTATTTATGACTGAAACTTTATTAAATTTCATGTGATTGATTATTGCAAATTGGGGAAGGGGCTGCATGGTGGCATAGTGATTAGCACTGTGGCCTCACAGCAAGAAGGGGGTGGTTTGATTGGTGACCTGTTTGTGTGGAGTATGCATTTCTTCTTGTGTTTGCACGGGTTCTCCCTGGATACTTTTACTTCCACTGTCCAAAAACATGCATGTTAGGTTAATTGATCACTCAAAATAGTGTATGTGATGTGTGAATGGCTGTTTGTCTCCCTGTGTTGAACTTTTGATGGACTGGCACCCTGTCCGGGGTGTCCCTGCCTCTTGCCCAATGATTGCTGGGGATAGGCTCCTGCTTCTTTATTCAATGCTTAATTGGACTAAGTGGTTAAAAAAAATGAATAATTATTGCAAATGTTTACAAAGTGGAGATGATACTTCTTTCAATATCAGGTATGTTAAATACTAAATGTTTCAACTTTGCAACAACACATTATCGGTATCGTAAAGCCAATAAGTTGTATTTAAAGAAAGTTTCTTGGAAAAATACAAATGAATTGGGAAAACTTGACAACAGTATGAGACAACAGCCTGTCTACAGCTGCAACAATGGCCTACAGGGGGCAGCACTTACTCTACATATTTCTGATTTAACAGCGTAAACCGCAGACGAAGCATTACCTCCGGCTGAAGTTGTATAAGGTATTTTTTGCTTCTGATATTCAGTCATTTTTTGAGAAAATGTTAATTTAAGCCAAGGTTTCATCCTGGCCCACAGCTTAAACTGGCAAGCTTTATTATTTTCATATAAAGCAAGGCTATTTTACATTTTTATATGCGTTTTAGTTTTAAATCGCTAGCTAATGTATTTTGGACTCAGGAAGTTTGGAGTGCCCAGTAATAGACATTACAGCACAATATTTTCTGTCTTCTTTTTTTCCCCCTACATGCACTACCCCCGCTAAAGAGATTAGCTGGGAAGCTACGTTACGCAAAAAATACTTTTTTGTTTGTTTTGTTTTATGAGAATGGATCCTTGGCTGACTTGTTTTCCATTACATTTTGGGAGCATTTGGGAGGAATTCTGAACGCAGAAGTTATCGAAAGGATTAAGGAAACTAAGGATTCTACGCAATATATGAGAAGAAGTTAGTTTTGGCAGTGGTCTGTGCTCTCAGGGTGCCTTTCTTGCTTCAAATGTTTTAGGATTAAGTCCTTGCGAAGTATACAAGTATTGCATGTTAACCAGCCAAAGTTTAAACTTCTCTTATATGATCTTCAAGCTGAACAATAGTTTATAGAGGCCTTGCTAGAAATGCAGCTGCAGGCTGCTCTGTTACCCCAAAACATTGTTTTCCACACTTGTAAAGGCCATTGTCATAAACTACTATTGCTAAAGCAGAATACTGCCCCGTACATTTAGGCAACGCGTTCCCAGGCGAGCCAAGAGATATAACCCCTCAAGCGTGTCCTGGGTCTTCCCCGGGGTCTCCTCCCAGAGGGACGTGCCTGGAACACCTCACCAGGGAGGCGTCCAGGAGGCATCCTGACCAGATGCCCGAGCCACCTCAACTGGTTCCTCTCGATGCGGAGGAGCAGCGGCTCTACTCTGAGCCCCTCCTGGATGACCGAGCTTCTCACCCTATCTCTAAGGGAGAGCCCGGTCACCCTGCGGAGGAAACTCCCAGGGTGCCTCCCAGGCACCCCCTCCAGGTCTCACAGTTATCGCCCACGTGAGCATTTAAGTAAGCATTAAGCAGAACAAGGGAGTCCCCAGATGGAGCAACCTCCAACACTCCCTCCAATGTCTCCTGAAAGGGTGGGTACTCTGAACTGCTGTTCGGTGCATAGGCACAGAACACAGTCAGGACCTGTCCCCCCACCCAAAGGCGGAGTGAGGCTACCCTCTCGTCCACCGGGGTAAACCCCAACGTACAGGCAACAAGCCGGGGGCCAATGAGGATGCCCACACCACACACGCTTGGCGCCTCTCACCACTGGCAACTCCCAAGTAGAAGAATGTCCAGCCCCTCTTGAGGGAATTGGTTCCAGAGACCAAGCCATGCGTCGAGGTGAGTCCAACTATATCTAGCCGCAACTGCTCAGCTTGTGCGCGTTCCACATCCCTAGACCTGTGTCCGGTCAAGGGAACACTTCTGCCAATGGTTGCCATCATCATGAGGGTCGCTGAGCCACACTTAGTCTGGTCCCTTCCCTGTTTGCCATGAGTGACCCTACCAGGGGAATAAAGGCCCCGACAACATAGCTGCTAGGATTTTCAGGATACACAAACCCCTCCACCATGATAAGGTGGCAGCTCAGGGAGGGGCCAACTTCCTGAGCGATAGATAGAAATATGTGGTTGCTCAAAACCTCTTTTAACAACCCTTTGTGAAGATGATTACTATACTTTCTGTCTGTTAGTATTCTTTTTCAGGAGCCGTCTCACAGATTTGTTATATAATGGCAAAGATAATGGTAATGTTTGTGTTCCTTTCGCCAGAATGCCTTTCCATTTTTGCCCCCAGTGTGGGACAAAGCTGCTGCCGGATTACAGATTTTGTCCCTCCTGCGGAGAAAAACTTCCCTGCCCTTCAGATGAACCAGCGTCTTTGGGCTCCACCACCCTTTCAAGGGATAAAACAAGCCCTGAGTCAAGCAAGAACTGTGATTCTATAGAAGATAATGGTGAATATTTTAGCCGTATTGTTTTAAATGATAATTTGGAGGTTTTATGTAATTGTGAACCGTTTTATTAAATTGAATGTACCATGTCAGCTCCAGTTTCCCCCCGTCCTGCACTTCGAAAGACTCGTAAAACTCTGCACCTGGATAAAACAGTTAAATTAAACATCACAAGTGCTTCTCCAGATATGGGACCTTCCACTCATCTTAACAGAGATGACAAGACCAAAGGTATTTACTATGGTTTGGGGCAGTTTAAAGTGTATATTGTTAGTATGTATCACCAGGTTTGAGGCAAAATCAACAACACTTATCAGCTGCATGTTTGAGTAATGAATATGACAAATAAGGATTAATTAAAAATTATTTTAAAAAAAGTAAGTGAGGTACATCTGGATGTTTAAATCGTAAAAATGAAAGGCTTTGATTTGCATCAACAGCTAACAGTGGGTGTCAGGTGTCTCCGCTGAAGCAGCACACGGTCACCGTCAAATTGGATGCAGAGGAGTTCACAACAGAGTCTTCATCACCTGTTGGAAAATCCCTTCGAACAAGTGAGCTGAAACATAGCCTACTTTCCCATCCTATTCATACTCATACTAAATGTGTATACTACATGAAAACTACAGATGGTGTCATCTTTGTTGTTTGTTTGCTCTTTTTTATCGCTGCTGGATCCATGTGCAGTTAGGGGGAAAACAAAACTCTCCAGTCCGGCTAAGGAGCAAACAGAGGAAACAACAGTGGATGGCTCTTCATCTATTTCCTCACCAACCACAAGGTCTCCTTTAAAAGGTGAGTTTCAACCTTTACTTAAAATGTTTCACACATACAGTGTGGATTAGATACACAAGTAAGTTTCAGATGCTTAAATTAACTGCTTCAGCTTGGAGTCTTATAAGCAAAATGTCGTAATTTAAGATGACAGGCTTTTGTGGAAATGAATGTTGGGGGAATTTAGAGGATACCTGAGAGCAGGTGTTAGGGAAAATGGGCAAAATGTTGCTGTTATGATCACATGTTTATATGTTAAACATGTATTCAGCATGAAGAGTCCATATGAAACATGTCCATGTTAAGCATATGGACCCTGTACAGGGTCTAACTCATTTAAAGTAATGAATCTGTGCTCAGTGAAATTGTAAATTACATTCCTTTTCCCTGTGTGCAGGGAGAAGCAAAGCCAAGAAGGCAAAACGTGGGCCTGCAGTGGAGCCACTGCAGGAGGGAGAGGAAGTGATGGACACAACGGGTAAGAAGTGGAAGCTGATGAAGCTGATTAGTCAGAGCACAACAGAGCTCTTCTATGAAGGTGAGACTGCATTCATGATGTAGGAGTTAGTAGTTAGTAATGTTATTAACTCAGACCTTCATTTTACTGATAAATATCCTGAGAAGATCATAAATTATAACCTACGAACAAGGAAGTTGACATTTAGACACAGAAGTTTAGATTCAATTTAATTATTTGAGAAAGCGCAATAAAAATTTACTTTTATAATTTTACACTTTATATTTTTTTAGTTGCTTGTGGGTAACATTTGCAAACATATGCTGATTTAATTATTTACAACATTTGTAGTTTAGCAAAACTTAAACAATTAACCAAAACAATAAAGACTAAATTAAACTAATGATGCTTCTGTTTGGACTAAATAACTGATTTTGAGTAACTCCTGTTTCCTGTAAATTCTGGTTGTTCTCAGAGAGAGATGGCTAAAGTTTAGTTGATCAACCTGTGTTGATCAACAATTTTATTTCATTTAAACATTTTTTTTTCTCATTTTCAGTTTCTAGACCCAATTCCAAGGAATCAGATCACATCCTCAAATTGGTTTGTAACATTTTTTTTTTTAAGTTTGCCATTTATTCATGTAAAATATTGTTGCATTGTCACTGAGGCGCCATTAATACATAAATATAACCGTCTTCTCAGCTTCCTCCCAGTTTTGCTTCTTCAGTTATTTTCATTGCTCTACACTGAACTGATGAATTGCACGTGTCTTTATTTTCAGGGAGCTAAAGATGGACGCATCTTCAATGAGCAGAACTTTCTGCAGAGAGCTGCTAAACCTGCATCTGGTGAGGGTTTATTAGGCTGTCTTTGAAGAGCTGTGCAACCCCAGTTAAAAGATTTTTGGAAGGGAGATTATTTCTCTACAGATTTGTTTCTTGTCCTGCTTGAAGCACTTCTGATGTTACACTATAATCCTTCTGGCATTTGTCTGCAGTGGACAAGTGGATCAAACTAAACAAGATGGATTTTCTGGGGATTCCTCCTTGCATCGGCTTTGGTCTTCATTCTGATAGTTACAGGTGTGCATATTTATTCATTTCATGACAACATTTTACTCGGACTGAGATTTTTCTTTTTTACGTAGGTTTCTTATTTTCCCCGACATTGGACGCTCTCTCCATTCTGTGATTGAAGAAGAAAAGAAGCCACTGCCTGAGAAAGTCGTTCTTCAGCTCGCCTGTAGATTAGTGAGTGTTTTTTCATTGGGTGTAAACCTGCCAGACAATATTCTTTCCATAAGTTCATCTAGATCATTCTTCTCTTCAAACAAACAGCGTTTTTTTTTATCTCTGATGTTTCAGCTGGATGCGCTGCAGTTTATTCACTCAAACGAGTATGTTCATGCTGACATTAATGCAGAGAACATCTACGTCAAATCAGGACAGAGATCACAGGTGGGAAATGCTTTCAAGTACAAATTGAAACTACGGTAGCCATAAGGTTCAAAGTACAACAAAAAAAAAAAAAACAGCACCATTAAGATCAGATAAGCCTTTATTAGTCCCACAGTGGGGAAAACTGTACAATTATGTCTTATATCTTTTAAAAATATTTTCAGTATGTTTCTTAAGATTAAATGTGTTTTTTTTTTTTTTTTTAGGTATACCTGGTAGGATACTGCCATGCCTTCAGGTACTGTCCTGGAGGCCAGCATGTGGAGTACCGTGAAGACAGCAGAACACCACACGAGGGTGCTGTGGAGTTCATCAGCCTGGATTCACACAAGGGAGCAGGTGTGTTTCTTCTTTTAAACACCCACAAGTGTCACTGACTCTAGAGATCACTTTATAAATGTCTCTGTAAACATCAGCTGGTTTGTTTTCATCCAGCTTTCCATCTGGCACACAGATGTTCTGAAACTGATGTAGATTTGATCCTGAAGCTGTTTTAGTTTTTATGTTCTACTGTGTAAAAAAACATTTGCTTTGCACCCTTTGTGATGCTTCCACATATGAGGATTACAATATAAATGTCATTGCTATGTTTTAGCCCCGTCTTGCCGCAGTGACTTGCAGTCTCTGGGTTACTGTATGTTGCACTGGCTCACAGGGAAGCTGCCATGGACTGAACTCACTCAACCAGCTCAGGTCGCCGCCCAGAAACAGAGGTATGAGAGAGACCATCAAGACTGTCATTGACACCTTTTAAACATAAAACTGCTGCATGTCTGTGTAGTGTCAACCCATAATATGATTTTTTTTTTTTACATTTTTTTTTTTTAATTTGTTCATTATTTTAAAATAAAAAAATCTTTCTAAACAAAACAATCAATATAAACCTCAGACACTTGAATGTAAAAGAGGAAAATCTGATGTAATCTGTCCACTCATTCAAATCATGAATTAACCAAACATTCGAGAAAATAGCACTAAAAACAGTTGTAGGCCAACCCCTAACTTACCATATTCATATCACCACAAAGAAATAAATTAACTTTTTTCCACTGTATTTTCTATCATTTCTGTCATTATAAAGACAATCTTTGATTTTGCATCTTTAGTGTCTTTCTACGTGTTACTCCATAAACCAACTCTGTAGACAGTAACACATCTTTTTTACACTTTCGTTCTGAATGTTAGTTTGTAAGACATCTTGCATGGTTTTAAATTTGAACAACTTTGTCTTATTTCAGATCTTTTTTGGGGGGTTATTTATAGATAAACATCTCTTATAAGGATTATACATTACCTTCAAAACCTTGTAATCAACTAGATTATTTGGTTTTAATCATTTTAACTTTGCAGATAAAGGACTTGATTGATATCTATTTCTGCTTCTACTCGTGACTAGCTCTATTTTTTTGTAAAATCAATGCTGGATTAATTTATGTTTTAAATGTGGTTCCTCAAATGTCAGTACAGTATGTCAGACATGGAACAATCAAAAAATTATACAATAAATTTGAGTTTTTTTTCCAGGGAATTGTATACTGTATGACACATTAGAAACAAGTCATCACACACACCCATGTATAAATTCTAACAATTGTTAAAACACAACTGATCATAATCTCTCTCAGATGCGCACACACACATGCACAGCATGCATACACTCACCTTACCACCCACACCCACATCCTATATTTGCACTGTAACCTCCAGCTTATGTCTCTTTAAGTGTATATTAACCAGGAAATAACGCAATGTGACTTCCATAATATATTTTCATAAGACCCAAATACTTAATTTCTCTTATTTTGTTAATTGTAGTACCTTCTATATGCAAAGAAATTTTCACATTTGTACACGTATCAATAAATATCATGAAATGTGATCATACATTTGTGTGATCTATAATATTTTCCAGTTCTTTCTAGGCCACTTTTCATATCCGTTTCATTGCTGCTGCACAATAAAAGAATGAGTCCTCTGCAAACACAATATATTCACAGTTCAAATACATTACCAATATAATTGATAAATAAGTTTAGGACCTAGGATTGACCCTTATAAAACACCATGTTATATTTCATGTGTCTTATTTTATCAAATTTATTTGAACATACTGTTTTTTTTTCAATAACTTGTAATGATATAAAACAAAGATACAATCACTAAAATAGTTTTCATTGCAGGTTCATGGAGGATGTCAGTGGCCTTTTCAGCCATTGCCTTGGGAAAAAGAGAGTTTCCAGTGAGTTTAAATGTGTTTACTGTAACATATAAGAAGTGTTGTGGTTTGCTGTTTGGTAACACGTATGTGTATACGTTGTAGGTGCCTTCCAAACTTACCTGACTGCAGTGATGGCTCTTCAGTACTCGGAGCAGCCTGACTATTCGGGGCTAAAGGCTGGACTCAGTGATGCTTTACAGCAGCTAGGCAGTTTGGTGGAGCTGCCGCTCAATTTGTAGGCAAGCTCTGCTGGTCACATTCTCCTCAGTACACCTGCTGAGCAGCAAGTTCCAGTTGGACACCACTAGAGTTTCATTTGAAGCTATTATATTGAGCAGGTGGTTTTAATGTTGTGGTTCAAAACTTGAAAGTGGTTTGGTTTTTGTGTGCTAAGATGTCTTTCTTATTCCACAAGTCTTTTCTCTGCACTGAATGGATTCTAACTTAAGGTTAGTTTCTACACTTGAACTGTAGAAGCTGCCTCTAAAATCACACCTCAGTTCATTTGTACACCTAAAAACCAAACACTGAGAATTGTCACATCTTTGTCATTCACAGTGGATTTAGTTCTTAATTTTTTAAAATTGAATTCTGGATCTGTTGCTGGTTTTTTACCAATGTGTCTCATGGTGTATAACTTACAAACAGTAGCAGAGATGCAAACGAACCATATAGTCTGTGGTCTTGTGCAGATTATTGAAATAGTTGTCAGGCCTGTACACCATCAAAGCATTACATCCCTGTGACTACTGCAATGATTGGTATGAATTACCTTCTCATTCTCTAGTCTCTAAGCTATAAAGCTTCCTCTTCATGCTGTGAGTACACAGTTTGCTAACATTTGAAGAATCTGCTATCTAGAGTCAGATGGCTTGAGGGCTGAAATAAATTTTAGTAAAGTAAGCAGGAATTTTACCTTTTTTTTTTTTTAAAAAGTAAAATGACATCCTGGGCCAGAAGAGCATCTCAACTTCGGACTGTTTTAACCCCCTTAGTGTGAAAATGTCTGTTAATAGAGTTCCCTTTTCCACAGAAACTGAACCACAAGACAGCCATTTTAAAAAACAGCCTTGTTTTAGTCTGCCGTGTTTTATCCATGATGTTTTAATTACACTGATGGTCTTGTAGTTTAGTTCATACACCAGCTTTTGGTGTGTGTGTCAATAACTGTTAAAGTTCTGTTTCTAATGCAGAGATTGTGGATAAAATGGACACGTTAAATCTCAGCATTCAGGGTTGAGAGTTCAGTCCGCATTTTCTGTTTGTTGTTTGTTTACTTTCAGGTATTTTTTCTGGTCGCTTGTAATTTGATATTTTTTGTGTATGAGGAAAAATGCGTGTTTTTTTTTTATTTTTTATTTTTTAACTTTTGTTAGGTTTACTACTGTTGTCGTATTTCCAATACTAAGATCTGGACTGCCGTGAATAAAAAATTAAGTTTTCCACAGCAGAATCACTCACATTGTATTAATTGATGCTAATTTAACCCATCATTTTAAAATAACTTCACCCTGCATAAAAAGTCTGCACTTGTGACATTTGCCAACACATTCAACACACAGTGATGTTGATTTTAAAGAAATCTTTATAAAGTTTAAACATTTCTGAACATAAACATTTTACCATTTCAGGACATACAATTCTTAATATGAAACAGTAAATATCTCTTATTGTGCACACTCTTTAAGTGATTCAGAAAATAAAACACTATCATCTGCAGGATTTCTCCTGCCATGGCATTTAAAACTTGAACATCTCTGTCACTTGAGGCACTTTCTGAATGACGAGGCTTTTTTTTTTCTTTTCTTTTTTTAAATTTATGTAAAAGCATAATGAAAGACAACAGTGACCCCGTGAGGCAGCTTTCTGACACAGTTACAGAACGAGTGGGTGGCTTCCTCGGAGCGGAGCCTAGCTTACACACTTAAACTGATCAGACATGCTGGCAGCAACACATGCATGTTTAAATATAGATCCACACTGCGGATGGTTTTCTTGTTTGTAAAAAGTGGAACAAAAATGAGCTCTCACATCCTATTCTTTGAGAAATCATATCGACTTCCTACATAATGTGTCCATTCAGCTCAGGCACGGATACAGACTGAAATTAAAATAAACTTAAAAGAAAAGATCCTCTTTGTTTTCAGGGTACATTCCTGGTTTGGAAATAACTTTTTCGACAAACATCACATGCTCATAAAGTCTTTCCTCTGACAATGAAAGAGCTTTGGGCTGTACACTGATTTAACACAGAAATCACAACTGTGGTAGGTTTGTATGACCACGAATACTGTTTCTTTAGAAAACTGAATGCAACTTGGTATGTTTCTCTGTAGACTGAAAAATACATGACTGAAATTAAAAAACAGGTTTAGAATAATTATGCAGAAATAAGGCAGCTTCTATCTGTTCCTTAAATGTTTTTGGACATTGAATTTTCAAACCACAGGAACAGTTCTGTAAACTTAAGCAGTGTCCCATTTTAACCCAGGCAAAATAATGAAGTGTGTATATCAAAAGAATGATTGCCGTTGGAGGGAGGTGTGTGTATGTTTGCATGTTTCAGTCTGGCTAGTGGTGTAGTAACCTCCCCGTTTATCATTCTTGGTAAACAAGGCAAAAATGAGCACAAACTCCACTGTGATGGAAGAGCTTGTTTGTCTGAGAAGTGGAACATCGTCAAGGCCTCCACGTCTGCAGTGTGAGACAGATGGCACCAGTTTGTCAGAGGAACAAATTGATTAGCTGTAGCTCCACTGAGTCATGAGAAGCCAGCAGTGGCCAGTTGGATGGGAGTGGAGGGGCGCTCTGACTGTTCATCTGAGGTTTCCTCTCCTGAAAAGTTAAAATAAATTAAACTTCTGAAGTTTGTTACATACCCCACAAAAAACAAGAACAAAGTTCTTGTTCTTAAGGCTGCAAGAACAAGAACAAAAGCTTGTTTTGGGCCAGTCAATTCATACTCCTTGAGAAGCTTCGTCCACAATGAGGCAGGATTACTGCGGCGGGGATGACAGTTTTTGTTTTTTTAATGTGAAATAAACAACTGACCCAATTGTTTTACATTTGACAAGAAATGTCATCCTCCGCAGGGCGGTTGTGTTTTCATTCTTTCTCAGCACCCCAATCAGCTGTTTATTAAACCTGTGCGGAACGACACCTTTCCGCTTCATGCTTACCCGTGTTAACCACACCCACCTCTAATGTCCAAACAATCACAAAATATTTTTCGGACCCCAACCAGAAGAAAGAAAAAGGCGCAAGGTTGTCACCAATCACAACCGCAAGAAAACGAGAGAAAGGATTTGGTTCTTACAGAGTATGTAGCAGGCATCTGCTATCACAAAAATAACTATGACTTCTTTCCTAAGACACTCCTCTCACCATGCGGTTCGTCTCCCTTTTCCTCGCTGTGCTCGTCTTTCTCGTTGGGAATTTCCACCGGATCCAAATCCAGCACATCATCCACGTTTGACTCCTTTTTAAAAACATTTCAACCAACTTTTAAAAACATAAAAACAAATAAGTAGAAGTAACAAGCTTTGACAGGAGTTAGTTTACCTGTGATTCAGAGAAACGATCTTCATCTGAGTTTCTAAATCCTTCTGGAGCCTCCATGAGAATTTCCAGACCATCTGCCTCCTCTTCATCACTGCAAAAAGAAAATTTATATTGGTAAGGAGACACTCATGTTGGTATTATCTTGATGCCACCTTCATTATCACAACACCTTCACACAGAGTTAGATGTTCAAGCCTCAATGTTTTCATCAATGACGTATGTCTTCGTTTTACATGCATTTCCGCTGATTCAGCAAACCCTGATTTTCAAATCCAAACACCTTAATAACCAATCAAAACTGATCATACATCAATGTCCTATAATTTAATAAAACACCAGTCAGAAAAAGGTTTTACATTAGCTGACAACAATCCTGAGTTAAAGATATTTTTAACATCTATGATGCTTTCCAGTTACAAAAAAGAACTACTGAGGTGTTAAAGTTGTACATTTCACACATTTAGATGTAAATTATATAAGTTGTACATTTCACACATTTAGATGTAAATTATATAAAATTTATACTTCCAAATTATAAAGTCAAGTAATTTAAAAAACTAAGTGAAACCATAGAAAACAGTTTTAAAGCTAAATACTTTGACAACCTTTCGTTGCCTATGCAGATACATAATATGGAGAGAAATATATTACTATTATTCTGTTTATTATATTGGTCAATCACTAGGAGAAATAAACAGCTTCACGTTGCATTTAAAAGTTAGATTTGCTGTTTTTTGCATCACTCAAGCTACAACAGGACAAATCCGATTTTACCTGCACGCAAGAATGAATTTCATTTTAAAGTCATTTAAAAATCTTTATTGATTGGCAAATACTAATAAATTACATGCCGATAATTTCAGAAATGAACTAAATGCCTAATTTATGACATAATTTTGAAAGTAGTTTATCTCTGAATTTTTAACAGCTGTTGCCAAAAATATCAGCTAAATCAGCAGCTAAACATTTATCATCAAGCTCAGAGCTGAAATCTCTGTTTGTTGTGCTGTAAATATTGTTTATAATTACTTCCTCCTGAACTCAAAGCTCTGCAGAAAAGCTGCATATTCCGGTGTTCAGTTTGCATTAATCATAAATTATTACTACGATTATGATATTATAATAGGAGCAACCTGTCTTGGAAATATTTCAAATACAAACTGAACAACAAATATTTCTGTTCTTGTTGCACTGACCTTCCTCCAGAGTACAAGTTATCCATATTCTTCTCCTCTTCCTCTAGTTCTTCTTTTGATTTATTTTGGTCCTCTTTACATTTCCCATCATCATGCTCTTCTTTTTCTCCTTTATCCTCCAGCTGCTGTTCATCTTCCTCATCGAGATCAGAGTAGTTGAGAAAGTCAAAGCTTTCAAGGGCAGTTTCGACTTCCTGAGTGAAACTAGCAGAAGTAGGAAAAGGAGCCTGAGGGGAGAAAGATGCAGGAGTTAAAAAAAAAATAAAAAAGTTAACACACGAGACTTCCCAGAAAAACCTGCTGATTTGTATTTATTTATGTTTTTGCTCACCATTGGAGTGTCTTCTGGTTGTTTTAACTCATGGGCCGACTGATGTGGATGTTTTTGTTCTACCTTGTCTCCCTCTGAAGTTTCAGTGGTGCTGTTCTCTGTTTCTGCTTCAGTCTGTTCAGTATGTGCTGACAAGTCTTCACATGGCTCATCAGTTACCACAGCCTTCTCCACCAATGGCAATGGAGGTACAGACAATTCGTTGGGGCAGGAACAACTCAGCTCTGCTGGAGTTTTTGAGAGTTTCTCTGAGTGGACAGAGTTCCTATCAGTCTTAACACAGTCTGAGGTACTCTCTCCTGAAAGGCTGAGAGAGCTGGAAGTCTGCAGATGGCCGTTTGGCACTTCGTCCGTCTGAGGGAAAACATCACCTCCTTCTGTCTCGTCCTCTTCTTGGTTGGATGAGAGTGATGGTGTGGATGCACTGGACTTGTGTGGCGCAAGAGAGAGCTGAGTCGTCAGAGTGGTTTGCAACATGTTGGAGGCTGTTAACCTCTGAGTGTGATGAGCCAGCGCTGGACTGGAGGAGTCATCTGAAGATTCAGAAGAGTTGGACCAGACTGTCCCATTCTCCATTTCTCCCTGACGCTTCAGAAGGGACTAAAGAGGAAATTAAAAATGACCACAGCTTTATCAAACAGCAGGATGCTATGTAAACATCTTAGCTATTAAATCAAGAAAAACCTAATTCTGTAGATTAATAAATTAATCCAAAGGTCCACCAACAGTGTGTCACAAAATCAGTTTGACATTAAACCAGTGAGTATTTTCAATAGTCTCTTAAAAATACTCATTGTTGATGTTTCACTAAACTTGGGTGAACTATGTGCTGAACAGCCAACATATATGACTTGCCACCAAGTAGTAGTAAAATGGATAAAATTTGAAAAAGCAATATGATAATTAACTCTTATTTTTGGCATTATGTACTTAAATGAAGTGGTAGAGATGGCTCAGACAAGTTTTACAGTGCTTGAAAAATTTAATTATAGTAAATGAAAATGTGGCTCTACTGTTTGGTAGAGCAGGACTTTGAGTTGAACTAGTACAAGATCCTTTGTCATGATATGTATTTTACGAAAAAAAAACTGACTAAACAATAATCAGCTTTTTTAAAGTTGTGACCAATTTATAATGAATCAAATATTCCTTGATTTGAAATAAACTTGAGCTTATTCAGTTTCGTGACAGATCAGAGATGGTGTCAAGTGTCTAACTTTTAATAAATAAATATTTCACAACAGTTGATCTTAGGTCTGCACAATATTTGTAAAACATGCAGTATTAGTGATGACATAACTTGGAATATATGAACAAATATTTCAATATATGGTGTTAATCTAGTGTGTATTAATGAGGGATTCCTTCCACTTCTGCACTTTTCCATGTTGTAGCAGTGCATACACAAAAACAGGATTTCTTCTAACTGGAATGGAGCCCCATTAATACAACTATGCTTGTGCTATTTATTTAAAACTGCAATACTGATTTTGTATATTCCAACAGTCTGATACAAAATTTCTATATATTGTGCAGCCCTAACTGAACTACTGCCAGCTAAACTATAGCTACAGCTACATCCCAACACACCGGCTGTGATGAAATAAATTGTGGTGCAGCATGGCTGAACTCCCAACGTAAGGATGCGATCCTGTCCGTCGTGACACTGGAGAAAAGCTTAACCAGCAAACGGCTCTGCTGGGCCCTGCTAGTAGGCATGCTCTTCGTCGAGGTGAGGGAAAGGAGGGACATATTGGAGGGCTACTCAACCACTATTAAACAGCTACAAGGACCACAGCTGCGTTCATACAAACTGCTGCTGTCACACAGGGCTCTACTGCTCTCATTCATTCTCCTCACATGGGACATCCCACTCCCACAACCACATGTCCTAACACACAACCCTCTGTGAATATCCTGACACATGTCAGTGCTACCGCTACACACAAAGCAGTTGGGGAGCAGCTGAAACAAAACAAGCCAGTGAGATGACAATAATAATAGCCATCAGTAAGATAAATCACAGAATCACAGCTATACATATGAGAGGTAAAAAGTGAACAAAGTACTTTGCAGTACTGATTTATTTAATCCATGATGCCAATCATACACAAGAAGTTTATTACAAAGTGTTTTGATTATTTTTAATGGAAAACACTGAAGATAAATGTGATTTAATGTAACTTACATAGAAAACCTGCTCGCGCATTGATGGCGTGTCAGGAGGGCTCTGATTGGACAGCAGCCTTTTGGAAACTGTACTGGAAGAGGATGTCTGGTCATCCTTATCAAATGGACTAAAAAAGTAAATGAAAGGCAGGACAAAGAGTGAGCTTTTATAATCACAAGTGTGCAAGTTGCTGCAGGTGTACACACCTCCAGGTAACCTCCAAGTTTAGCTTCACTGTCCCCAGGTCGTTGATATCCACGGCGAGCGTCTGAGGGAGCGGGCAGAACAGATCAAGCATTTCACAGGACACACTGCCCACCACCACGTGATTGGCCAGGCTCTTCAGCTCCGTCACCTTGACAACCAAAACAAGCAGACCTCAGAGACGATTCAATAAGAGCGATGATTATCTGAAGCCTTTGACCACAGATGCAGTTTGGAGCAAGTTTCTGGGTGTGCATGATGAGGCTGTGGTTGAAGATGTCTTATCTAAATGCCAAATATTTTCTTGTGCAACCAAAAGCTGACAGAATATCCTGAGATCTGTCAGACACTGTGAGCAACAAAGTTTCACAGGATGATATGTTCTCATCACTGAACACAGAATAAAAATACACTGATCTTGCCTTACAGTGATGCATGTGCTAAAAACTACCTCAAGTGCCCTGCCAAAGCTACTAATTTAATTATTTCTAAAGATTTGCTTCTTCAAATCAAATAAAACTCGCTTTTATCTTTTCTATGTCTGGCAAAGTGATATTGCATATAATGGGATTATCATAAAAACAGAAGAAAAGCTGCAAAACCTTGTAAAAGGCCCAGTTTCCTCGGACTGGTCACTGCCTATTTTTTTTTTTCAGTTTTAATAAGGCTCAGAGAAGCTCTTTACATGCATTATACAAAATATTAATGACTCCATCTATTTTTAAAAGCAATGAATCTCATTTTTACATATTGTTAACTTTTTTGTTTAATGACCTCAAACTTTAATTCAGACATGTTAGAAAGTGTCAGAAGGAACCACAGAGCATGTGACTGTTACTAAATGGCACATATCTTTAGACAGTCAGTTTCTCACAGCAACATATCATAATCGCATGCCAAGTGTGTAGAAGTATTAAACCACAGAGGTAGATAAAATCTGCTAAAAATCCTTCTTCTTTCATTTTTAGGCACATTGAACTGTTGTTGCATTTAATTGTAAGGGTTTAACAGCATTAACTTGAAAAGTGTAGCTGTTGTTACCTATGGAAACAGCTGGAAACAGCTGGAAATATTGATATATGGTCTAACTGAGCTGAAACTTCAGCTGCAGCTTAAATACATTTAAGCAGTTTTTATCAATCATTTGGCGGAAAAATATTATGTATCTAATTATTGTAGATAAAAATACTGAGAAAGTTTAAACAGTACTCTCATTTACTAATTGACATAATCTGTCAGATTCCTTTGACCACTGACCATTTCACTGTCGCTATGTAGACAGTCATTATTACTGTGCCTACGGCCATTCAGATTTTGTTGTGCTGAAAGTGATATGTTAATGTTTCAAACCCAGTTAGACCCCCATTGCTATATGTATGGAAACACGCTGGAGGGAGTGGGGGGGTAAGAAGAAGGAAGCTAAGAATACAAATGAAAGCAGTAAGATTTCTTTTTCTTGCTTCGTGAGGATGTTTCATCTCTGACCCACAACTAAAAGTTTGGAATTGAAGGAGAACTTGAACCTGACGGTGAAACAATGTTTTAGGCGTTTTTATTCCATTTTTGGGAGGAGCTGAAGCCCCCCCAGACTGAAGCAAAGCACCCCCTAAAGTCTACTTTGTTTTTTTCTTTTAGTGTATGCGTTTTTTTTAAATAAAAATAAAAACTATAAAAGTGTAGAAACTATACACTACCTGGTTGAAAAGTAATATTGCAAACACCCCCCCCCCCCCCCCCCCCCCCCCCCCCCCCGAAAAATCTGTTCTATCTTATTCTTTTAATACCCCTATGTTGAATATGGACATCTTCAGGTTTATTCAGTCTAATACCTTCACTTTACCATGCTGGAAAAAAGAATCTGTCTTTAATTTTTCTACATTACTGCTCTTATCCAGCCAGCTTTTTCTCAGCCAATCAACTCATGTCCCTCATAAACAATGTAGTTTCTGATAGGTTTCTTATCAGTTCTCTTTCATACAACCTCCCTACTCCTCTATCTCATCTTCTAGATTCTCCAACTATCAGCCATCTGTTGACTACACCATCAGCTGCATTTAGACCTGCAGGATTCACCAGCTCTGGTCCTTAATGGCCACAGCCCTGCAGTTTTTAGACATGTTTCTGCTTTAGCTCACTTGGTCCAGACTGCCAGCAGAACTAGAGGACAACATGCAGAGGAGATCCATTTTATCTGAACCAGCTGCATTGGCACAAGGAAACATCTAAAACTTGGAGGGCCACAGCCTGAGATCCACTCCTACACAATGATATACCCTCTCTCCTCTGTTCAGCAGAGACTTTCTCATACTGTATGTAGCAGCTCGACTTCCAACATGTCTTTATTATACACACACACTTTTGTTTTGGAAATAATTTAGCTTAAGATGTTATTTCCTTACTAAAACGAAATCCACAATTCTACAATGCATTTCAGTGAGTCCATGTCCCGAACATGAAACATCAGTCATTTTTAAAGGATTTCCAGGAAACTTGAAAAACTGTTAAGAAAACTCACAAACCTACTATTTTTGCCACCAGAGAGGAAGATCTTACAGACTATATGTTGTGGAAGTCTTAAAAAAAAAAAAAAAAAAATCACATTTAAAATGTCTAATTTGCTTTTGTTGGGGATAAAAAAGAACTTAGTTCCATTACCTTGATTGACAGCAGATCTGCAATGAGGGGCAAGAAAATATATTCCTCACTGTCCCATATCTGCTTGCTGCTGACTTCTACACGACCTCGTAGCCTCCAGCGTTGCCGCCCATAGCGCATCAGGACCTAACAGGGCCAAAAGCAGATGAGGACAGCATTCAGAGACAGATACTCAAAGATAGAAAAAAAAGCAGGAGTGTTCTATATGTGGTTGGGTTGGTGTCTAACCTCATACTGGTCACCAGCACACAGTCGTGCAAATCCAGCAAGGCCTTAAACATAAGAGATGGTCAGAAAATGAGAACTGGACTAAAAGCAGAGGGCTGCAAATAGGAAGTCACATAAGTGAGAAGAGTGACTCACCCTTCATCTTGACATGAAATTCTCCCATCTGGCTTTCTAACTCACTCTCAAGAGAGCACATGTGCTGCAGAGAACAAAAAGAAGTGTCAGGTTTAAACAGTGCATCATTTTCCCACACTTGACAGCTCCTAAACTAGTTACTTAATTGTCAATGAACATATGGGTCATCACTCATTTTTAAAACAAAAAACAAAGACATCTATTTCCTATTTAAATGATCTTTAACTGCAATAAATATATTTGAATTTTTGAATGTTGAGTAATTTGGAGATTTACCTGTAATAAAGCATTAATAAAAGAACTTTTTTGGGTAAAATCAAAAATTAAATAAATGAATAGGTTAAATAAATAAAGACAATCTGACCTCAGATCAGTCACATACCTCTGTACATTCCCTGTAACCCTTGTTGGCTTCACTTAGGCTCTCTCGGGCCTCTTTGCTGCCAGTGGTAGAGTTAAACGCTGCCACCATCTTGCTTGCTCCATCACGCAGTCGCCGCTGTATACAATAAGCATCATACAGTTCCTCGACCTGGAAACATTACAAAGGTTTCAATGCAAGAATGTAAAGAAGGATAAAGAAAAAGTTGCAAAAAATAAAATCTGTTTGCTGCTTTCTGACAGACTTTAACAAAAGCAACATTTCAAACACAACACAGACACGAAAACACTTGTGAAGCAAACACAAAGTAACATACTTTCACACTCAAATGAAACTCAGTAACTGAGAAATTTATGTGGAGCTGTGTTTGTTTTCCATTAATGACTTTTGAAATAATATCCATAATCCTTTCAGGTCTATTAGCTGCTTAAATGTTTTAAAGTGCTCACAATCTATTCTCAACCTCCTGTGTTTCTCCATCAGGTGTAAAACCATAACAATGATCTTAAAGACACAAAAATTTTCCAAGAACTGAGGAGAAACTACAAAGTTTGTTGTAATTTTTGTTCATCTTTTCAAATGAAACATTTCAAATAGCTCATTACCTCTTGATTAATTATTTTTACAACAGTAATAGCGAGGCCATTTATAACCTGTCGACTCATTCATGTATTAGGTTATATACACACCTTGCTGAGATGAAACTCCAAGCGACGCATGAACCTCTCTATGGCTTTCACTTGCTACAATAACAAACAAAAAAAAAAGAAAACATTAACTATACAAAAATTTATATAAAGTGTCTGTTGTACTTTGTAATGCTGGTCTTTTCAGGGAATAATACACAAAAACTATGAAGGAAACTCACCTTATCCAATTCATACAAAGAGCCCTGCAAAGAAAAAGAGAATAACAACATTTAGTATCACAAAACATCAAGTCAGTACTAGAATGACTGGCTTGAGTAGTCAAGCTCTCACCAGACGACCATTCCTCTTGTTTTCTCTGATCTGCTGACCCAGACTGTCCAGCTCCAGCTGGTGGACCTGCAGGTACGACCTGACAACAAAACCACAACTTCTTCACTTATTTATTCTACAATGTAATGAGCAGCTGCATGTTTAGTGATATTCCACCAGGCAGTCATCCACTGGAATCAATGCAAACAGAGCCTGAGGTTTGTTTACTCACTGTAAGCCTCTACGCAAGGCGGCGTACACTTCATCCAGCCGCTCGGGCTGGGGGTTTTTAGTTGGTGGCAGCTTGGTGGAGCCTGTGAACATCCTGCTTCCTTAAAAGGCACGTTTCTCTTGGATCAAACAGGACTGAGGAAGACAGTGAGGAAGCTTTATCATCTCTGATATGGCTTTAGTGCTTGTTTCTATTAAAATGGTTATCAAGGAAACAGGACAACAGAGTCAGATAGGGCGTTGCTCACCTGCTGAGTGGGGAGATACTATCACTGCATGCTTGGAGAGTTGTGTGTAGCTCTGTGGCATTAGCAAACTGAAGGACATGTCCTGCAATTACACAAAAAGAAGATATTTAACCCAAAAAATATTCCTCCTCTCATACATTTCTAGGCCTAAAACAACTTCAGTCAGTGATCAGAGATAGCTACATGGGAAAAAAAGAGGATACAGACCACTCTTTCACTTCCTCAGTTTGTTCAAAGTGCTTTGTTGAAAGTCTGACATGCCAAGCAACATGCTAGCAGTAACCACAGTGGCTACCACTGACAACAGAAGGGAGCACGGGCTGCTTATGCTTCCCTTCCCTTTCCTTCCCTGCCTCTCCACCCCCCACCCCACCCCCGCCCCTTCACATCCAGTACAGGAAGTCTCATGGCTGACTCTACACAGGAAATTCTACACTGAAGTTTGGCCTGTGAATATAAAAACCATCCCTCCAGTGAATGCAAGGGTGTAAAAAAAAAAAATAATAAAATAATCGACCCTCTATGTGCAGATCTGAGTGATGCTGCAGTCAGGAGAAACTGCAATAAGAGAGGGTCGCGTCTGAGCTAATAATCCACTCACAACAGAGATTACAGACTTAAACCAAACTAAACCTGTCAAGCAGGAGCCAACTCACAGCTCGTACAGGATGCAGCAACTGGTGGCATCTGCTCTGCATTGTTGGGAAATTTGCTTCATAATACTGTAACAGATGGGAATAACCTGTTGGACTTGCTGAGGTGGAAACATACAGATTATGATTTTACATGATCAAAGATGTATTAAAAACAACACTGCTGATATGACATTAATCTGTACACACCCTAGGTGGGTGTGAGGTGTTTCAGGGGTCTGGTTAAAACCACTAATCTATGCTACACCCTGGGAGGATTAAGTGGAGCTGGTCAAGGTTAAAACAAAGCAAGGAGAAGGTGCCATACCATGAGAGCTTTTATGGATAAAGCACCCCACCACCAACCAGCTTCTGCCAAACATGGAACAGGGTCCAGGGTCCAAAAAGTGCAAAGTCATCACAATAACACACAGCAAAAGAAATGCCCCCATCTCACACACCACACCTCCATAAATAAAAAGCTTGGGTCCATACATGTCCTCAACAAACGTCACTTATATTGACAGTTATAAGAACTAGTCAAATCACCCAGTTTCCTCAATGTTAGATGTGCTTTCACCCCTTTCCTTACATTGAAAGGCATTAGCTGGATTATTCCTTTTCACAGAGCAGCGTGAACAAAGAGTACACTGTTATCAAACACCTCACAAGACTGGAGTTTGTTAAAAAAAAAAAAGAGAGAAAAAAAAGAAAAACTTTAATGTACTCAGTGGATGAACAAACACAGGGTTCAGCTGGTCATTTGAGCCCAAAACATTCTCAGTTTTCAATTTTGTTTATTGTTTCATGATATCATAATGAAAACATCACAGATAAAGACTATATACAAAGAGAAACTTTATAAAAGAATATTCAATTCCTTGTTTACTCCATATGCTATCTCCTTTATAATATGAATAAAAAGAAAATATTCAGATTTGTAACCTACAATACAAGAAATTTTCAATTGAGAATAAATGGCATTTTTTCTTTCTAAATAATCTCAATTACAAATACATTTTAATATGTCTAATATTATTTTCAAGAATTTGGGTCTAAAGGACTCAATTCTTCTAACTCTTTAGATATTGTATTTGACTAACTTATCTATGTATTTGGAAGAAAAATAGGTTTAAAAAATTAAATCAGGAATGTGAAAATGAAAGTAGCAAATGTTTGCTTTTTACTTCACGTCATAAATTTATTAACATATAAATATTTATTTATTTAGACAGAGTTGTAAGGTTTTTTTTCTCTGTTATTCCCATTTGAATTTAAGGAGTATTAAATAGTCATTTCTGCATATCAAACCATTGACAAAAGTGTTCATCCACACTTTGGCTCTGTTTGTTGAGGAAGAGGAGGAGGGAGAGGAGGAGGTGGAGGAGGTGGATAAGGGGGAAGTGGTGTTACAATAAAATGAAGCCTCTATTCCAGATTACTGGATTAGCCTAACCCGGCGGCAGCAGGCCACTCAGGCGGATAAACACCTTCACACTTCACAGCAGTGCTCCTTACTTGCACTAACAAGCAAAGGATGGAGTTCAACCCTCAAACTTGTGAGATGCCGTCGTGCCAGATTTAGTATTCCGTTCATATCCCACCCCAGCAGCTACCAGAGCTCATCACAGGCCACAAAAAGTCCTCTCCCCTCCGTTCTCTCAAGGGTCCGCAGCACCCATTTCACCCGAAAATATGAAACCACCAAATGACAACAAACAAACAAACCTCGCTGGAAAAATAAGGATACGGTCAACCAGAGCCCCCTGCTTCGCAGATATTACTTTAACAACATCACAGCAAAACAACTTCACGTCGGACGGGCTCATGCCCATGAAGAGAAAATTTATCAGCGTTCTTGTTGTGACCTTGGCGACAGAAAAAGACCTGTTTCCTACCTCTGTTTTAATGTCCAACAAGCCCCAGGACATAACCAGGGTCCCATTCCCAACGAGATGCTGAATGCAGTTTGCAGAGGTTTACAGTTATTCTGGGCGCTGTCCTTCTCCTTGATTTCGCAGTTTTTTGTGTCCACAATCAAACTAGTTACAGTCACGCGCAGTAACTTCCGGTCGGCTGGTTTCAATATAAAAGTTAAAAAATTAACACTATTTTACCACTATTTAATTGGTATGAAGTCATAATAATGTAAACATGAATGAAATCAAACATTTGACACAAGCCAAAACCCTTTTTTTTTTTTTTTTTATCATAAAACGAGATTATACAATATTATTTAAACAAATTATGAGATATTACAGACGTCTCCTAAATGTATAACTAGGTAAAATGAGGCAGTTTAAGTACAACACAAATAATGAAAAAAGTAAAGAAATAAAAAGTAGCAGCAATACGGTACAGTAACATGCATTGAAAAAAGGTTAAATATTACAGGTAAGTTTGAACAGATAAGTTTTGAAACAAAATTTAAAGCAAGGGAGGGAGTTGGGGTTATGGAGGTAAGGAGAAAGGGAAATCCAGAGTTTAGGAGCAGAGCAGCTAAAAACCTTCCTATCCAAAGTAATAAGTCAAGGGGAGAACAGTGAAATGGGAAAGGATGCCCCCTTTTTTTTTTTTTTTTTTAAATTTGTCTTGTTGAGCATCTGTGCAAGAAGAATAGGGGTATGGCTGCTGGATTATGCCAAATTTGCTTTGGCTAGCAGAGCTTTATGCATATGTTCATAATTCACAAACAAATGCATACATAAATATATACACCTGCTTAAACAAATTTATGTATGTAACAAGTTTACAAACAGCAAAACATTAGTGTTTATTGCATAAGAGTACTGAGTACGCATGGAGTATGGAGAAAAGGATGACAAGACAACAAATGAAGAATGTTTCAAATAAATGTGCCTCATCCAACTCTCTTGAATTTGTTCAAAGTGATCTTCTTGTAATTTAACACTAAATTACAAAAAATAATTTAATAGGTTATCGATAACCTATTGAATTACCTCATAGGATGGCTTTGCAAATATCCTAAACAATCAATGGCAAAAGCTCTTCATTATCACTTTCATAAAAAAAATTCACAATGTCTTTCCTTGGTCTCAGTTGACCCATTATTGCTGTATTCTCCAACTTTTTCTTTTTAAATGGCACAATTATATCCAATTGAAGTGCTTTCACTTTTTTATATTCCCATTTTGTAGTTGCTTCTATTTAATATTTATTAAATGGCTATTTTGAATAGACACTATATCTTCGCCATCCCCTTTTCAATCAGACATACAGTAATTTCACAGAACTCCCCAAACTGCTTAGATTACAAGTGATTACCCTAATCAATTTCAAATTTTGCATTATATAAATTGTAAAGCATGCAAGCCCCTGTACGTCCAAATTTTAAAAAGTTCTTTTTGCACACCTTATGCCATAAAAGATAAGCACAATAATAATCAACATGAATAAAATGTTTCGGTCAACACTGCCTCTCTGAAATTTTCTTTTATATCCACTGAGCATAGTTGAAGCACCAGTTTTATTTTGAAATTCTGTTTATTAGACCGGAAATGGTGTGGCTGGTAGTTGCTGTGGCAACAAGCATGTGCCTCAGCCTCAGTCACTATTTCCTCCGTTGCTGTCTCTGCTACGCTGGCGACGCCACAGTAACGGGAAAAATAGGCATGATGTTTCTGTGAGAGAAAAGCGAAGAAAAAACAAACAAACAAAAAACAGATTTAGTAGAAAAGATTGATGCTCGAGAGAAGCCCAGTTAAAACGTGTCGGTTCCACTGTTAACTCTATCAGGTGGAGTTGCTCTGTGAGGCCATATGACCTAGATTGATCAATCCGGAGAGGAGGAAACGATCAGGGAAAGCATGAGGCAATTTTGTCTCCAGACTTTTCACAAAACTTTAGAGAGGGGGAAGAAGTTCTGTTGTAAGTATGTAATGTTAAAAATAGCTTATATTTCCCACCTGCCTGCCTGCGGCTGATACCGTTTTTGGGATCGTAGTGTATAGAAGCTGGATAGGGTTAAAAAAAACAAAAACAAACATAAGGCCGGATACAAATTTATGCCTTACTAGTTAATTAAAACCATTACTCTCACACATGCATAAAACACTTATATAGTGTTTTGGCAAACTACTATCCAAAAACTGCATCAGGAGGAGGTTATGAACCAGCATCACTTTCTGCCACCAGGGTAAACAATACCACTGAGCTTACCACTGGATTGTTTTAAAAGTTTATTGAATAAGTTTTAATGTAAGTAGCTTAGAATAAATATCATAGTTAGAAGAATATACTAAAACAATATCATGACAAATATTTTTATTTTCAGTCAATTAAAATATCAAGCTAATAAAACTAAAAAAAAAAAAAAAAAGAGCTAAAAAGAAAAATAGAGCTCTGACGATTTTCCTCCCAGCAAAGAATCTTTAATTCTCCTGAAGCTTTGTTCCCACCCTTCCCTGTGCATGATGTTTGAATTATTTTGTAAATGTACCTTCAGTTTCTTATTCCGTCACACTATATGTTGTTTTTTATTTCAAAAATTAGGGACGCTGCATAGAATGTAAATGAAAAAGCAAACAGCATGCAGAAATGTTCTAATAGAAACATATCAGAAGATGAAAATGAAACATTTAGCCATTTAATGGTAATATAATCTATATTTGAATTTAATGCAGCAACACATCTCACAAAAGTTGGAACAAAAATTAGTTTTGCAAGTATGTAGCACTTCCCTTTCTTTTAACTTCTGGGAATATATATATATATATATATATATATGTGTGTGTGTGTGTGTTTTCCATTGGTGAAAAGTAGGCAATTCTGCTATTGTGATGGATACATTTGTGATTTGGCATTGGCATTGTATTGCTGAAATATGCAACATCTTCCGTAAGAGAAGTCTGCATGGAAGTGCTTGCTACTACTCATAGCCAAGCACTAGTATGGCACCATCAGAGATGTAGGACTAATACCAAGCTGGATTGTTCCTTTCCATATTAATCTTTGCACCCTTGAGTATAACTTTAAGACTTTGATGCATAGGATCATAGAATGGTAGAATGGTTTTTGTATCTGTCTCAGAAAATGTTTTATGTTTGTTTTGGTAATATTTGTATTCAAGTTTAAAAACAAAAGAAGTTGCTGTGTTGCATGGTAAATGGACTTGTACTTCTATAGCGCTTTTCTAGTCATACAGACCACTCAAAGCGCTTTACACTACTTGTCACATTCACCCATTCGCACACACACTCACTCACTCACTCAACACACTCATACCCTGATAGGCACATCAGGGGGGGCAGTTTGGGGTTCAGTGTCTTGCCCTAGGACACTTCGGCATTTCAGGGGAAGCCTGGAATCGATCCCCCAACTTACCAGTTGAAGGACAACTGCTCTTCCTCCTGAGCTACAGCCGCCCAAGTGCATGTGAAGTGCATGTGAATTAGGCATGCATGCTAGTTAAGTGATGAGTGAGTAAACGTGCTTCTGAGAAGAGGAACGACACAAAGAAAGAGGAACACTTTGAACATGGACTAACAGCTCCTAAACGTTGGATTAGAAGGCGCACACGGTGATTGTTATTATTTTATTGTATATTTTGGATTTATTTGTGTTTTTGCTTTATTAATGAAAGTTTTATATTTGTCTTTCTTTAGTTTTTCACGGTGGTTTTGTCGGTTATTGTGTGTGTGACACAATAAATGCCAACTAAAACATCAGTTGATGCGTGGCTTTCTCTGGTCCAAACGAAAATCCTTGGGAGCAGTTACAGTGAAAAACGTGTCCTGTCGGTGCCACGTGTGGTTCTGTCCAGAGAGAATCGTCACCGCAGTTCTTGTGGGGAGAGGCCAGTCATCAAGGGAGCAACTTAACATCACCACAACCACGTGTTGAGGGACTTCAGCCTCTATCTCAGTCGTCATCTGTCTGTCTCCATGTCCACAGTCCAGCGGCAGCTGAATGTTGGAAGAACTGCAGCCTGCATCAGTTCAGTCGAAAACGGACTGCTTCAGTAGTGTTGCTGCAGTGCAAATCAGGTCAGATTGTACCGTCAGGGTTTGGCAGAAGAGAGAAATGTTTTAGGTTTGCTCTGTTAAACTGATATTATTCGGCATTTGAAATAGTGGGTTACATTGGTTAAGTACCCTGTCAATGCTTAATATTTCAAAGATACAGTGAATACTAATACTGCCAATATTACTCTGAAAATGGCTACTGAAACATGTGATCTAGAGGTCATAATTGAGGCTTTAAAGTGTGAGAAAGCTCAGTTAGAAGAGATGTTAGACGGTGACTCAGAAGTCAGACGTTCTGAGAGAGAAAAACATATGACTGAAAAGATGTTTGAGCTTAAGAAAGACAAGTTGATAGACAAAGAGAGAAGTTTTTTGTCAACGTACATGCGCTTTAAGACAGAGGTTCAGCTGACCAGGTCCAAGCTCAAAGTACAATGTTCCAAAGCAGAGCTAGGTGACAGGATTCGTTCAGTTCAACAATGTGAGTCAGATTTAAAACATGACTATGAGGCTATACGCGCATTAACGGCTCCATCGCAAGACATAAGAAGGAAAATGGACAGTTGTACTTCAGTCTCTGCTGAAGTCATCTAACTATTGGAAAGACGTTATGTAGATGTAGAAAAGGAGTTTCATGCAGAAGTTGTAAGAGAATCACTCCAGAAGTTACTACAAAGAGAGGATGCAAAGTCGATCTATGGATCAACAGTATCAAGAGCTGAAAAGAGCCAGCACAGTTCAAGTTATCAAAGCAGTCACATAAGTGCAAAAAGAGCAGAAGCTGCTGCACGTTTAGCTTCAAAAAGGGCTGAAATTAACAGAGAAACAGAAATCTCTGCCCAAAGACAAGAGATTGTGGTCCAACAGGAAAAGTTAAAAATGTTGGAGAATCAAAGAGATCTTGAGGCGATAGAGGCAGAATATAACACATATGTGGAAGAGGAATCAAAGGTGAATGCTGACATAAGAGAAAGTGAAATAAAAGTCACCTTGTCAAGTGAGCCCTTAGTGCAGCTGAACAGTAGCTGGCACCCCCAAGTTCCTTTGAGCTCAGCTCCACCTCCCGTTCCACTTGCAAGAAATGCTCAGATTTCTAAAAATGTTTCAGATCCCCAAACTAGTGACTAGGATAGCAGCAAAAGGTTGTGAGTTTTCCCTGGTAGAAGCACTAAAAGAATCCCTGACAATGACCAGACTTCCAGCTCCGGAGCCATTTGTATTTACTGGAAATACTGATGTTCATAGAGTGGAACACTTGTTTTAAGGCTCTTATTGAGACAAGCTGTGCAGATGCAGCACATAGACTTTTTTATCTGAAAAAATACATAAGTGGCGAAGCCCTTAGTGTGTTAGAAGGAGCATTCTACCGTAGTGACGAGGAAGCCTACACACAGGCTTGGGAGGCCTTGAATAAACGTTACGGCCATCCTTTTGTAGTGCAGAGAGCTTTCAGAGAAAAACTGAGTAGTTGGCCAAAGATTGGGTCAAAAGAGTCACTCAGATTAAGGGAGTTCAGTGATTTCCTTATTTCTTGTAAAAATGCTATTCCCTATGTACAAGGGCTCGGGGTTTTAAATGACTGTGAGGAAAATCAAAAAATACTTCGGAAACTTCCAGACTGGGCAACAACTCGATGGAACAGACATGTAGCCAAAATGTTGGAGGAGGGAAAGGAGTATCCCGGGTTTGCAGAGTTTGCTGAGTTCGTGGCTGAGGAAGCGCGAATAGCTTGCAACCCCATCTCTTCTCTTTTTGCATTAAGGACATTTGACAAACCAGACAAAGAACAAAAGCGTATTAAGGCAAGTGTGCTGGCCACAACAAAGGAAACCAAAAATTCAAAACCCTCCAGCACAGTACAGAGCAACAGATCTAAAACAAACCTCTCTCCAGCTCAGAGCAAAAAACAGATTGAATGTGTTTGCTGTAAGGAAAGTCACTTCATTTACAAATGTGAAAAATTTGCAGCAATGACACTTGAAGAAAAGAAATCATTTGTCACTAAAAACAACATGTGTTTTGGCTGTCTTAGAGTTGGACATATTTCCAAAAACTGTCGTCAACGAGCTAATTGTAATATTTGTAGGAAAGGCCATCCTACTCCACTTCATGAAGATCGCTCACAAGTAAACAAATCCGATATGCCACCATCAGAAGAAAATGCCTCGGCTGTTTCAAACAATGTGACAGTGGACAAGTCATGGTACTTCAATGATCATTCCTGTCTGGCTGTCTTGCACAAAAGGTAACAAAGAGGAAACCTTGGTTTATGCTCTGTTAGACACACAAAGCAGCAATACTTTTATTGACCAAGAAATTTGTGAAAGGATTCAAGCAGTTGCTGAACCTGTGAAGTTAAAACTAACAACAATGACAGACAAAGGCTCATTTGTGTCAAGTCACCGGGTAAATGGGCTTAGAGTTAGAGGGTACCATTCAAAAGAGTACATAGATCTACCAACAACGTACACTCGAGAATACATTCCCCTTGAACAAAACAGTATTCCCACTTGTGACACAGCGAAAGTGTGGCCTCACTTGCACTGTATTGCAAACGAAATGCCTAATCTGTTAGACTGTCCTGCAGCACTTTTAATTGGTTATGATTGTGCAAGAGCTCTAAAACCAAGAAAGGTAATAGCAGGCAATGATTATGATCCCTATGCAGTAAAAACAGATTTAGGTTGGAGTATAGTGGGATCCATTAAGCCATTGTCAAATACTATGGCTGTAATGGGAGCATGCCATCGTATTACAGTAAAAGAGCTGCCATCCATCACCCCCTCTTCTGTCATAAAGGTGTTGGAAAAGGATTTTATGGACACAAATCTTAGAGGGAAATGTATCACAGGAAGATGTTCAGTTTTTGCAGTTCCTGAATGAAAATATTTGTCACAACAAGGAGGGTCATTTAGAAATTCCTTTACCTTTCAGAGAGCATCCACAACTTCCAAACAAACCGCTCGCAACAGCACGCCTGAAGCATTTGAAAGGAAAAATGGAAAGGAATCCAAAAGAGGATTACGTGAGATTTATGAAAGGATTTATGAAAGGCATCTTTGAGGATGGTGATGCAGAAGAAGCAGACAGCACATGCAAGGATGGTAATATATGGTACATACCTCACCACGGGGTGTACCATCCAAGGAAACCAGAGAAAATAAGTCGTGTTTGACTGTGCTGCTAGAAGTGAGAACACTTCTTTAAATGACCACCTTCTCACTGGTCCAGATTTGACTAATACTCTCATAGGAGTTCTTTGCAGGTTCCGCCAACACCAAATAGCCATTATGTGCGATGTAGAAAAAATGTTTCACCGCTTTCATGTCAGTCCCGCAGACCGAGACTTTCTAAGGTTTCTGTGGTGGCAGGATGGGGAAACTGACACTGAGCCCAAAGAATATCGCATGCGGGTACATATTTTTGGAGCAGCATCCTCGCCAGGATGTGCAAACTATGGCCTGAAGTTTCTTGCTCGTGAACATGAAAGGGACTACCCTGAAGCAGCCAGCTTCATTCGCAAAAACTTTTATGTGGATGATGGGCTAATCAGTGTTGATTCAGTTCAAAAGGCAGAACAGCTGGTCAGTCAAGCTCAGGAAATCTGTGTGAAGGGCAAGCTGCGATTGCACAAATTTGTGTGCAACAAAAAGGAGGTCTTGAACGTCTTACCACAATCAGAGCGTGCCTGTAATGGCAAAGATGTAAATCTGAACTACTCTAACATTCCAATGCAAAGTGCTCTAGGAGTTAAATGGGATGTTGTTGTAGGTGAGGGGCTAGTAGGATCCAAAGAGCGGACAGTTTCTGAGTACAGAGAGAGGTTTATTGATTTTCCACAGATTCCTGTGAATTCTTCCAGCGGAGCTTTCAGAGACTGGCGGGCATCAGGAGGAAGGCAGGCAGGGGAGCAAGCGAACGAACAGGCAGGCTGGCTTTCTCTGGCAGGAGGAAGACAGGACAGGTTACAATCAAGGTCAAGCACAAGCAATGTGAGCTGAGGCCGAGAGCTGTTTTACCGCAGGGCAATCAACAATCTGGCGCTGGATAGCAGGCAGAGCTGGTCTTAAATAGGTGGTTCGTTGATTGCTGAGATGTGGATCAGCTGTGCCTCCAGTTGTCAGCTGACCGCGCCCACCAGGAAACAGGAATCACCACAGATGTAGAAACAGATGAGCTTTCATTTAGTGTAGATCTCAAAGAAAAGCCTGCAACTCGGAGAGGGATCCTGGCAACTGTTGCAAGTGTGCATGATCCATTAGGATTTCTCTCTCCCTACATCTTAGTTGGAAAACAAATCCTTCAGGAAATGTGTAAACGGGGTATTGGATGGGATGAACCTGTTCCCCCTGCATTGGAAACTAAATGGAAAGCATGGCTCTCTGATCTGGAAAACCTTCCAAAGATACAAATACAAAGATGCTTCATTCCCGAAAACATTGGTGTAATCCAGAAAATAGAGCTGCATCATTTCTCAGATGCTAGCAGTAGTGGTTATGGGCAGTGTTCATATGTGAGAGTTGTAGCAAAGGACAAGGTACACTGTGCTCTGGTCATGGCAAAGGCCAGAGTAGCGCCCACAAGAGTAGTCACAATACCACGTCTTGAGCTCACTGCAGCAGCGGTTTCTGCAGGAGTAAGCAGTCTCCTCAGAGCAGAGCTAGAGCTGAGGATAGATGAGGAGTTTTTCTGGACAGACTCCCAAGTGGTACTCGGGTATATAAAAAATGAAGCACGCCGCTTTCATATTTTCGTGGCAAACAGAGTGCAGAAAATCAGAGATCTCACAGACCCAAAGCAATGGTTCTACATTGAAACAGACCAAAATCCAGCCGATCATGCATCTAGAGGACTTAAGGTGGCAGAGCTGACAGAATCAAACTGGCTCACTGGACCTGGATTTCTATGGGAGCAAACGCTTGTCATAACACCTCATTCTCCTGAGCTTTTAGTCGGAGACCCTGAAGTGAAAGTTCTAAAAACACAAGCATTGGAAAGAGAAAGTTTTCTGGAAAGGTTCTCTAGATTCTCGGATTGGAATACAACTCTTAACGTTGCTGCAAGGATAAAACGACTCAAGGCAGGAGACAAAATGGGGCCAGTTAGCGTTGAGGAGAGACGAGCAGCGTCTTTTGTACTCATAAAAGCTGCACAAAGAGAAGCCTTTGAACAAGAGTTGAAACAGTTGAGTCAAAACGCCGTCAAACTGCCCAAAACACATAGGTTGTACCAACTTGATCCCATTCTTGAGAATGGCTTACTTAGGGTGGGAGGCAGGTTAAGAAAATCAACTGCCTCATTTGAACTTAGACACCCAGTGATTCTTCCTAAGGAAGGCATTGTCACTCAACTGATTCTTGATTATTGTCACAAGAAAACACAGCATCAGGGCAGAGGCCAAACACTAAATGCACTCAGAGCCAATGGTTATTGGATTGTAGGTGCCAGCAAGGTAGTGGCCAAGCACATTAAGAATTGTGTGACATGTAGAAAGGTGCGAGGGTCAGCAGAAAAGCAACGTATGGCTGACTTACCAGCAGAAAGAGTAGACCCCTCACCCCCTTTCACGTATACCGGACTAGACTGTTTTGGCCCTTTTTTCACCAAACAAGGTAGAAAGGAATGTAAGCGTTATGGTCTTTTATTTACCTGTTTGAGTTCCAGGGCCATTCACATTGAAATGCTGGAGGATCTCTCCACTGACTCGTTCATCAACGGGTTGAGGTGTTTTATTGCCATCAGAGGTGCAGTGAGACAAATTAGATCTGATCGAGGTACCAATTTTGTCGGCGCTAAAAATGAGTTTGAAAAATGTCTTTCAGAACTGGACAAGGAGAGGATTGTTACCTATTTAGCTAAAAACCAATGTGACTTCCAAATGAATGTTCCCGATGCTAGTCACAGAGGTGGTGTTTGGGAACGCCAAATCAGAACTGTTAAAAGTGTTATGAGTTCTGTGCTGGCACTAGCTGCAGGAAAACTTGATGACTCATCTCTAAGAACCATATTTTATGAGACTATGTCAATCGTAAATAACCGTCCACTCACCACTGACACAATCAGTGATCCAATGGGGGTTGAACCTTTAACGCCTAACCATTTGCTCACAATGAAAGAAGCAGTGCCACTTCCACCTCCAGGTAGATTTGTCAGAGAAGATTTATATACCAGAAAGAGATGGCGCAGAGTTCAGTATTTGACAGAGCAGTTCTGGCACAGATGGTGCAGAGTATTTAACAAGCATAAGTCTGAGGCAGCAGTGGCATGCACCCAAAAGGAATGTGCAGGTAGGGGATGTAGTGATAGTCAAGGAAGACAACATTCCCAGAAATGAGTGGAAACTAGCAAAAGTGGTGGAAGCAAATAAGGATGATGACGGTTTAGTGCGACATGTTAAGATACAAATGGGACAGAGAGGTTCTGGAAAAGGGTGTGAACGCTTGAAGCAAGTGTCTTTTCTTGAGCGACCAGTACAGAAATTAGTGGTACTGGTGCAACATGAGTAAAATGCTTCAATGAAGATCAACAGTCTGAGGTTGATTATAATGTTTAGTTTGGAAAATTACAAGATTTATTTGATGTGTCAATACAAACCTTTTGTAATTTTGGTGGCAGTGTATCTGTCTCAGAAAATGTTTTATGTTTGTTTTGGTAATATTTGTATTCAAGTTTAAAAACAAAAGAAGTTGCTGTGTTGCGCCACTGACCTCTTGTGGTAGAATGAGGGATTACGTGCATGTGAAGTGCATGTGAATTAGGTATGCATGCTAGTTAAGTGATGAGTGAGTAAACGTGCTTCGGAGAAGAGGAACGACACAAAGAAAGAGGAACACTTTGAACATGGACTAACAGCTCCTAAACGTTGGATTAGAAGGCGCACACGGTGATTGTTATTATTTTATTGTATATTTTGGATTTATTTGTGTTTTTGCTTTATTAATGAAAGTTTTATATTTGTCTTTCTTTAGTTTTTCACGGTGGTTTTGTCGGTTATTGTGTGTGTGACACAATAAATGCCAACTAAAACATCAGTTGATGCGTGGCTTTCTCTGGTCCAAACGAAAATCCTTGGGAGCAGTTACAGTTTTCCTCTCACACAATTTTGAATGAGCTCTGATCCAGTGAAAAAGGTGTTCACTGATGTGCTGAAGACCCTTATCCTAATCATTGATCTAACTAACCTTTTGACTTTTTTTCAAGTAAAATGTAAATCAATAAAAAGTAGACTACACTAAATTAAGTTTAGCAAGTAAAGCATTAGCTCTTTCAAAGATTTTGGATATAAAAAAAACACTAAACAAAAGATTGTCAGTAATTCACATCCACACTTAAAGCTGGACTCCAAAAACGCAATTTCTTGCTTCCTATTTTGGGCCTGGAAATTCTAGGATCCTCAAATAAATCCTTAGTCTGTAAAGCTACAAATTCTTTTGTTGGTGGGAACTATGAGAGCTTTTATCTGAAACTGACTAGTGGTGTTTAGGGTTTCATAAATTATTGCAATTGTGTTCATGTGTTGATAGGATTTGGATTTTAGAAGTTCAGTTTCTGAGAGAACAGAGGTTTTTAAAAAAAAACCCCTAAATTTTATTACCAGGATTAACTGTTGGCACGAGAGAAAAGTCTAATATTAAACTATCCAAAATCCATACATGAGATGGGAAATATGCTTTGCCTTTTCTTTATTTCAGGTCAGGAAAGACTTCTACTGCCAGACCCACAGGATAATGACAATGTACAGTTCAGCACCAAGTAGAAAACATCTTTATCATTTAAATAGTTGGATATGCATACTTTTTCAAAACTGCATATAAATTTAAAATAGATTGCTATTTATTATATCATTTAAGAATTTCCCAGTCCATGTCATTTGACCAGTATCGTCTGAAAAACAATATTTGAAACTTGGTGCCTGGCAATTTGAAGGTGTCAATTTTTAAGAACTACTTCATGATTCCAGTATTTAACAAAAATAAATAAATTATATATATATATATATATATATATATATATATATATATAGCTAATTATTTTAGAGCTACTGGGAAAATGTTAGTATAACACCAGCAGGCATTTGTAATCAGCCTCAACATGCATTACTCATGATGCAAATCACATGCAAGTTGATCATGTTAATATTTTTCAATTCACTTCTTGTTGGGTGTAAATTTGAAGTTTTACATGAACACAGTCAAGGCAATTTTATCCTATATGATGTTTACTCTTCTGCATAAACTTTGATTTTAACAGCAATCTTATTTTAGATTTTATTTTAATCTCATTTAACACTAAATGAAAGCTGGTATGTTTTAATCCTGAACATGTGGGCAAGTGTACAAAAAAAAACCTGATGTGTTCTTTTATATACATGAAAAAAAGATACCAAAGATCAGGCTTTCAATTTAATAAAATATATTTGCAAGCAAAATACACTGACATTTGCCAATTTTAATAAACCATGAGCCAGGAAAATCTTCTACTGTAACTGCACCAGTAACGTAGCTGAGCCAAACCAGTCTCCTTAAAATCCATGATCAATCATTTTAGCTTCAAAAATCTAAAACATATGACTATTTTTTCTTAATTGGTTGTACAGTCACATCTGTTCTCATCTGCCACACAGTTGATAAAAGGTCATTCAAACTGCTACGTAGCATTGTAAATGGTAAAAAAGAAAAACATCAATCCAAAGTGGAATGGCTACATGTGGGAACAATTTCTTTTTCTCCTCTGTGCTTATCTGTGACAATGTTTAGTACATATACATTTTTTCTACAGGTGTTACAGTAGCAGGAAAGGAGCGGGAGATAAGCCATCTATTAAGCTTTTAAAAACTAGAATCACCAAAATAAGAAAAAAAAAAAAGATTTCCTAACCACAAAGAACAAAATCTTTAAAAAGATACATCTCGTATATATATTTATATCTTAATTTGAAGTGGCTGTGATTAATGACAGTATCATTTACCTGAAAGTTGCTTCTTTATTAATACAATATTCTGTTTCAATTTGAACTTTAATTGTATTATACTTGTATTTGTAAAACCATTTGTGCAAGTAGGAAGAGTCCCTCAATAAAAAATGGTCTTAAAGCATTATCTGCATGACTGGTGAGAGGTGCAGTGCTAACAACTCTAACTTTACCCGCTGGTACAGATATACAAAAAAAAAAAAAAGCATACAAAAAAGGCCTTAGAAGAAAACAGTAGTAGATATTTTGTGGAAAATTCAGTAAAAAAGGAACAATAGCTGATATCCTTTGACTGCAGGGCATATTGTTTTCCAACTATTTTCTTACTTCGCTGAATATCAGAAATAGCAAAACTGGGGGAAATATACTGCTACAAATGACAGCCACTTCAAACTGTACTGAAATGCCTTTTTGGGTTTGGTAAATCCTAGAAGTACAAAAAAACCCCCAAAAAAACAAAAAACAAACAAACCTCAATACAGTGATTTAAAAAGTAAAATCTTAAATTATGAACAGGGGTGTCTGTTTCTGTGCCGGATGGAAGTATTTGTTATCTGAAATGCCAAGAAATAAAATAAAGATTTGATCAAGGGTCTAGGTGTTTTACAGGTGTCACCCTCATGCCCATCATCGGTCCATCATACTGAGGATCATCTCGGGGGTCAGGTCTCCATTAGGAGGGGCCTCAGACAGCTGCACTTCCTGAGCTGCTCCTTCCTGGGGCAGCTCCTCCATCTGAATCGTTGATTTCACACCGCCAACGACCACCTCCTCTGTAGCATCATTGCCGTCATCTTGGTCAGCTCCAACTTCCTTCTTCACAATGATGTCATCTACTTCTCCGGTGACCTCGTCCTCCACACGGATGATGGCGGCAGCTGAAAAGAATTTTAGGTAAAACTGATACTGATTGTAGCTACACGGCTTTCACCCATCCCGTGTGTCGGTTCTGAACATTTAGCCAAAGACTTTCTATGTGACTGTCAACCTGATCAATGAGTTAAACTTACTGTCAGGTTTATTCTTGGGGGGTCGTCCACGTTTCCTCTTGACAGGGGGCTCTATTGGGGCAGGGATAGGAACGACTGGTGCAGCTTGTTCCACTTCAATGTCATCGAGTATTTCTTCTTCTTCTTCTTCATCTGCCTCTTCCAGTTCGTCCTCTACATAAGAGAGAGACAACATGGGTTTCAGTTTGAAATGAATAGTTTTTGCTCAACTGTACACACATTTCATGGACAGCTTTGTGTCAAAGCCTTTCCTAAATAACAGAAATTATTTCAGATAGACCACAAAGACCTGTTTTTTTTTTGGCAGTTTTAAACTCAGATCAGCTGGTGGCAACTTTGCATGTTTCAGTCTCTATAAGCAGCTAGGGGGTTGTTGCTATAAGAGGACCAAGGTTGTAGTGAGCATTTTTGGTTGTGCGAAGGGGCCTATGAATATTAAGAGTGAACGACACCCGCTTTCACGACCGTCTCCAATAACACCAGATAAAGTAGCTATATTTGTCTCTAGTTGCTTTTTAAAAATGAAGTCTATGTCTGAAAACTTGCTAAATGTAGCCAAAGTAAATAAGGTTTCCAAACCTCCATGCGAGATGTCAATGTGGACATTTATTCATTCATAATCATCCTGTCCATTTAAGTGTTGTGTTCCCACCAATACTTAACTGAAGCCAATGCATACCTTTCACTATACAGGAAGCCACTTTAACACTTCCCCCTTCACCCAAAATCTCTGACTTTATTGTAATGTTACAGCATGTACACAATTCACCATGGCATCACTTATTTAAAATACCTGTGTTGTCATCATCGTCATCATCATCATCATCTCTCCTGGTCTGCATTTTCCTCTTTCGGCCACGGCGGTCTTTCTTGGGAACGGGAGTTCCATTTTCATCTCCAGGAACTTCGCCCATGCAGTTTTCAGCATGACGCAGCATGGTGTTCTGCCGAGAATACATTCAATTGTTAAACCTCAGTGACATAATGTTAAAAAATGTACAACAGATCTCAGGCTTCCCTACCCTGCGCGTGAAGGTCTTGCTACATTTGCTGCAGACGAAGGCAGTGGGAACAAAGTTGGGGTCATGGTAGCGCTTGAAGTGCATGTCCAGAAGCTGCTTTTGCCGGAAAGTTTTATCACACTGGCTGCAGGCAAACGGCTTCTCTCCTGTGTGTGTACGCTTGTGCATTATCATGTGGCGCTCCTGCAGAAACAAAGTAAAAAAATATTTCAAAGTCGTTAAACAGTAAAATACAAAAACAAAACAAACAAAAAAACAAAACAAAACAGTAGATATCAGAAATGTTCAGTGCAACACAAACCTGTCGGCAGCAGTAATCACATTGGTCACACTTGAACCGTTTCTCATTTTTGTGAGTCTTCTGATGTTGGATGAGAGCATAGCGCTCATGAAACACAGCATCACAGCAACGACATTTCTTTCCTGTCTCAATAAATGAGTGCTGCTTCCGCAAGTGAACACCTGGATGAGAACAAACATACCAAATGTTGAACAGCTTTGCTTGGGGGGGGGTTGTTACTGATAGGCAGTTTAAAACTGGCTTGGTCAGACTTACCAAGGTCACTCTTGCGTGCAATGACAGTGTCACAGTGTGGGCAGTGGAACTTGGCGACATTCTCTGTGTGTTTCTGCAGGATGTGCATCTTCATGGTGCCACTCTGTGTGAAACGGGCATGGCATATATAGCACTCATAAGGCTTCTCACCTGCAACATAAAGGAAGGCATTTTATGAGAAGGATTCTCTCCTTAAAATGAAGATAAGCAAGAGTCTGAGCATTTTACCTGAATGTGTTCTCATGTGTCTTTTCAGTTTGTATGTGTCTCTGCTGGCGTAGCTGCACAGGCTGCACTGGAAAGGTCTCTCCCCTGTGTGAGAGCGGATGTGCCTTTTCAACTTGCTCACCTGGCAAGAGAAATACTTCAAAATAAGAACTTTTTCCACAGTATATTAATTAGGATTACACATGAAATTAGTGGAACAGCAAAAGTGAGTACTAACTTACCTCCACACTGGAATAATCACACATGGAACATTTGAATGGTTTCTCATGTGTGTGTTTGTAGCGACGATGACGGACCAACTCGCCACTGGTCACAAAAGCCATGTCACAATCTGTGCATTTGTGTGGACGAGTGCCTTAAAAAAAAAAAGTCATTAAAAAAAAAAAAGCAGACTATAACATGTGGTATTATCACAGATTTTCAAAAAGGCATATTTGAATGAGGCAAATAACCGCATAATAATTTTGATCAAATACAATAAACACAAGGCATTAGGGTTGGGTGATGTGTAACAAAATAATTTATTATTTTAAGATTTTCTGTATTGATGGATCTTGGTCATGATATCATTTGTTAATGATGTCACTTAAATCAAAAGTATAGTGATAATGACCACAAGAACACCATGTGGAAATATGAAACTGCTGTAGTGATCCATTTGCTTAGTTTTAAATGTTATCCAAAATAGGCTAGTAGCCACAAATAGATGAAGTTTGCAATGAAAGAACAGACTCGTACACAAAGTTTGCCCATTGTATCTGTATGTAATCTTCTTTACTGTATCAAAACAACTTCCATATAGCTGATGTTTTGGGACGTTTTCAGTTTATGAATGAAACAATTTGGAAAGATGAATTCAGTTTCAGTCCTGCTTTCAGGATTTCGTTCAACTACACTAATTCTTGCCTACATTTCTGCTCCAATTCCCTCCCCATTCAGCATTAAGGTGTTATTGCTCACGTGCATTAGCAACAACTAATTGACTGGAATGTACCGAGAAATACACAGCTGCCTCTCTAGATGTCATAAAATGTTGCACCCTAATTATATAGTTCATCACAAATTTGATGGAAACAAACTTTTTAAAATTTTATAAAAATCCCCCAGAC
The DNA here is from genome assembly GCF_933228915.1 of Telmatherina bonti. NCBI lineage: Eukaryota > Metazoa > Chordata > Actinopteri > Atheriniformes > Telmatherinidae > Telmatherina > Telmatherina bonti. Next base: position 23,840,151 of record NC_136619.1, on the reverse strand, counting down.
CTATAAAGAATAAATCGAAAATGTAACTCGCCTAACAGTCAAGCTATGACAGGATACTTGGATTCTTCAGATTATCAGTTTCATCCAATAAAAACAAATTTATTAAAAAGGTACTCAACTGTTTTCATAGTCAGCATTCCTGACTATTCTGATTTACCTGTGTGTGTATTGAGGTGATTTCGCAGCAGTGTGACTGTTCTGAAGGCTCTTCCGCACAAATGACATTTATGTGGTCTCTCATCTGTATGGCTCTTCATGTGTCGGTCCAGATTAGAGCGTCTTGGACAAGTGTAGCTGCAGAGCTCACACTGGAAAGTTTTCTTCACACCTTGACACAAATAAGACCCATTCGGCTCAAATTAAAGCGCTGTATATTAAAGGCATTACAAATTAATAAAGTTAAAGATTTGAATCCAACCTTTTTTCTTTATCTTTGTGGGCTTTGGAGGCTTCATGTTGCCAACAACCTTCTCTGCATTCACCTCCGACAGCAGTCCCTCCTGCTGCTCTTCCTCAAAGTCATACACAGAAACATCCATGTCACGATCACCCTCTGCATAGCGCAGACGGCTTTTCTTTCCCTTCTTCGCTTTACGGACTGCAGTAATGGGCTGGTAGTCTGGATCCTTGGACCATTCTGGATCATCTTGCTGGGGTACAGAAGATTCCACTTCTCCTGTCTCTTCCTCCTCCTCTTCTTCCTCTTCCTCTTCACATCTAGTCCCTTGAAGCTCTTCATGAGCAGCCTGGAGCTCTTCCTGCTCTACAGTCTCCACTTCCCCATTGGCACCCACTTTTACAACCTAAGAAACACATAAAAAGTTTCACTATTGTAGTGCTTCAACAAGAAAAGCGGAAGATTTTTACTTAAAGTACAGAGAAACACAATGTAATGTCTTACCTGGAAGCCCTCAGGCAAAGGAAGGGTGTGACAGATAACTGGTTCTGCATCCTTGTTGGCTGCTGACCCCTCGACATAAGAGGCCTGGAGCCCCACTACAGTTGCTGTTGGCACCTGAACCAGCTGAAGTTGACCAAGACCTAATGCTGCACCTGCCTGCTCCTCCATATTTACCACCTACAAAGAGCAAAGCAACCTTACAATCATATCAAATGACAAAACATTTCCAATTACTGAAAAGACATAATCATCTTTAGGTTTTCACAAACCTGGAGTGTGATGATCTGACCCTCATCTCCACCAGTTACAGTAACCGTCCCGCCTCCCTCCAACACTTCTGTCTTCATTTGCAGCAAAGTTGGATCAAGGGCATCCATCACCATCATCTCCATATTACCAGCCACTTCACCTTGTGCCCCCTGTATCAAAGCCTCACCACCGTCTGGCAGGACCTTTCCATCTGAGGACAGAGCAGCTTGAGCAGTCTCCATGGAAACAACTTTGCCCTCCATGGCAATGGGCTAACCGATACTCTAAACAGAATAAAGGTGGAATTGTAAGAAATGCTTCATGGATGATAATCAGTTTTGCAAATAATCCAGAAAACATGTTTATAAAATCTTATAAAAACTTTCAAGTATAAAACATTAAGATTAATACACACCAGCCAAACGTTATGACTTCCTATCTTATAATTAAAACTGACTTTAAATAAATTCATGCATGTTTAGATAATATGATAAAAAAACAAACTGAAAAAAAAAAAACCCAAACATCCATCCACACACCAACAACATATTGTGCCTCAGTAATAGTTTGTCTTGTGGGCAGGTTTTCCCAGTTACAAATAATGAATTCGCTATATACACACACACATTTTATATATATATATATATATATATACATAAATACACATATATATATATATATATATATATATATACACACACATACATGCACATATATATATATATATATACATAAATACACATATATACGTGTATATACACACACACACACACACACACACACACACACACACACACACACAGAGAGAGAGAGAGAGAGAGAGAAATAGATAAGGTTTTTGTCACATTGATGACTTTCTAGATTTATCATTTAATATACTGACGTTGTTTCTCACTGTTCATAAACTGTCAACCTACAAGTCAAGCAAGATGGATTAATAAGTCCATATCCAAGTAGTTTAGTAATGTGGATGTTTTTGCTAGTTGCAATGATAGAAACCCAGGTAACACTGACTTATTAATTACATGTGAACCTATAAACTGGGTCACTGTGTCTCCACGCAGCAAGCATGAACTTGGCGCAATAAAGCCGTGTTGAATATAATGGAGGACAAACTGACTTCTAGTTTGACTGTGCAACCTCTGACAAAGCCTGGAATAAGAGTCAAATATTTTTAAAGTACATAGACTAAGCTTAAAACGTTTAATAAACGTATAAACCATGTTAATATCAATTGTCAGACTGTAGTAACCAGGAGGCAGACGTTTTAAAAGAGTTCACGTCTTCCTATGTTGAAGAGACATTGATGGGTTAGCCTGTTTGCCAATCAGTCGATCACTGTGCTTCACTGGTTTGTCCATTTAAAGCATCCGTCTTATGTCTTGTCTGTCACTGGACAGGACGGTATTCTAACAATGATGCCCTGGAAATCAAAACAAGAACAAGAAAAAGTACTTTTAACATGTCTCATGTTAGTTAAGTCGCGAAGCGCGAGTACGTCTGAAAACAGGAAACAAAGGACATGATAAGATGGACGTCAGGCCTGTACAAACTTAAAACAAAAATATCGATTATTATACCCAACCCAGCGAAAACACAACATCGTATGGCCCTAAATCACAAAAATGCTCTACTGAGACCAGGGCTTACACTTTATAGATTAATTTAGTGTATTTTGGATAACGATAGAGGGAGACAAACACCCCCCGCCAGCCGCCTGGTCGGTAAGCCCTACCGTGACACCTAGAGGCCGTCGACGGCTCCTACAAAAACCTCCCCTCTTTTGGCAGCTAAGTAATGGTCTTGCTTACTCCGTGTCGCTTCTTTTCTCTATTATATGGCTTTGGAAGCTTAGCGCCTTCAGTTGCTCCAATCAGTCCTGCAAAGGACGGTCGTATAAGCCCTGCACCGAGCTAATAATTTCCTCCCGCTTTGGAGGAGTAGGCCTAACACAAAATGGCGGCCCATTTGAGCTAACGCGGCTGCGCACACACAGCACACAGGGCAGAAAAGGGGCGTGGTCAACCGGTTGCTGTAGGTGATGGGCGCCAGATTTGAATTCTCGCGCGGGCGTTGCAAATAGCAACAGAATGGCGAATAACAGAACAGACTATCGATATGATTTCTTCAAATCAATGCAGATACCCCCCGTAAAACTTTTAACAATCAATAAATAGTCAGAGATAACAAAAATATAATATATGGTGGTGGTGGTTTGGGGCGGGGAGCGCTGCAAGCCATAAAGTCTGCCACAAGAGGGCAGTGCTTTGACTGGTCCTCAATGGCACACATAGAAGTCGTGATATTAACCACCCTCATATTGTAAATGGAAGATGATCTAAAAATGATTAATGTGATCACATCAAACCAGTGGAAGAAAAAAGCTAGGTTCGGTTTCTATCAGCTTAAATAACTAAATTCAGTATTACAGCATTTCTTCAAGCTGATGATTAAACATTGTTTTATGTTGCACTTCAGCAAACTGAGGATTAAAGATAACATTGAAACCAAAACTGCACACTGGTGACATTCAGTAAAGCTTTGAGTCGTGATCATTCATTACTAGATATAAATGACATGCCGTTTTTAAGATACGTACCAAAAATGAAGGTACTCAACATTGTGTAATAGACCTAGTGTCTACATGTGACTTATAGACATAGACTGTGCTTATAGACATAGACAATCTGACTTATTAAGTAAGCTAATATGTTTCAGGAAAAAATTTTTAAAGCACCATTATATTCTTGAATTTGACTGATAGAAAAGGTTTTTTTTCTTTTTTTGTCTGGATTAAATCAGATTTAGCATATGTTTTAAAAAGACACAGTCAGCTTTAAAAGTGTCACAGTCAGAGCAACATTTTGTTGCTAAGTTGAGGAAGATTATTAACCATTTACTTATTAACCATTTACTTCCTTGAAGATGCTGTTTCATTGTTTGGTGTGCTCTTTACAACTTTGGGTTCTTTTAGTGCAGTTTATTCCGTTTGTAAACACAGACAATATCTAATTAACACTAAATACACCTTTAAGTTTCAGAAAACATAATCACCTGACCCTAAAACTTGCCTCTATAAAAGCAGCAGGCTCTTGATACCAATGCACCTTAACACTGAAAATCCTAATTTGTTTGATGATCAAATATTCATCCAGGCAATACAGTTACCATGAAATTAACAACATATATTCTCAAGGGAGCCAGTCTTATAATCAAAATAAGCAAAAGCTGGTGCTTGTGGGTGTGTGTCATATGTGTTATGGCTTCTGAACAAGTCATACATCTCATTATAAAGCATCAGAACAATCTACGTAGGACCACTTAGGAGTTTCCTTGGGTGAGAAATGTTTTTAAATTAATGAGAATAGACTGTAGTGTATTTGTGCACATTTTTTAGGGATATAAGAAAATGCCAGGCCAGCATGTCAATTACAGCATCTTTTCCGCATATGAAATAAATTATTAATTTGTTACATAAGTAGTAGAACATTTTGTCCATTCAGGTATTTCCTGCAGAGTGTGTTAGTTGATCTGCACTTGATGTAGGCTAAGATGTATGGATGAAGTGTGGCCTCTGGATACCTGTCTGCGTGGCTTTTCTTATTTTATCACCATCTTTTTTGCTCTGGTTTTTCTCTTGGAGTGGGATGGGGAGGGGAGGTTCTGTTGTCAGATATGTCAGTCTAGTCAGCTTGGCCCCTCCCACTTCTGTTGAGGCATTACATACTGCTGGTGCTCGTGCTCTTAGCAACGGTGCCTCAGCAACAGAGCCACGGCAACAGAGCTCCACGGCAACAGCGTGCCGTGTCTCCCCAATGGAGCTGCCATTGGGCGGACCAGCTCTCAGGCATTACACCCAGAGCAGACCAAGACCTCACCGACAAAAACTGAACTATCGTCCCAACAGACTGCAGGTACTGTGCAGGAAGATGAGAGAGGTTTGGTTAAAAAATGGAGTGTGAGGGAGAGGTGGTGTGTGTGAGGAGAGAAAATGGATGGGAGGGAGAGAAGAGAGATGTAATAGGGTACAGAGGGGAGAGGCAGGGGGAAGGGATGGATGGAAGGGGAGTGCTGTAAAAGATGCCTGGTTCCTGCTTGAAGGAGGTATTCCTTTTGTACAGGTCTATCTTTTTGAAGAAGAATGCACTCCGTTTTCTGTCTGAGTGAGCATGGTGACTTTAAATGCAAGCGGGTGGTAGTTTGGTCTGAATGCCTTTTCTTTTCTTTTTTTTTTTTTTGGCTCCCTCTGGAAAGCGGCGAAACAGCTAATGTTTTATTCTTTCATATGTCTCAGAATGTAGAGTGTGTGGTTTTCCAGTGAGATGATCACGACGTTGTCACACAGCTGTTCGGTTAAAGACATGCAGTCACTCCCTTGGAGACAAAATTCAAGCAATTCCCACAACAAGATATCATATAACAGTGACTTCAACTAAATCTGTGTCAACCTCTTAACTGTCATTGTGACTTGGAGGCGCAGATCTTGATATGATCAATGTAATGCAACTCTATATTGCTGCAATTTTGATATTAAATTACGATCATTGGTAAAATGAGTTGTCATGCTCTTCTGCATGTAAAATGCAGTGACCTCCCCTCACACATACACAACACACACACCTTTTATACGTTACTGAGCAACTGACTCTCGTGAGGGGCTGGGTTTGTAGCATAAATGGATGAGAGAATCAAACCAAAAAACACCTATAGAGGCAGGAGGCACATTACTGCCAGTGTGTGGGTTTTTAGAGGGGATTGTTACATAAAGTTACATATGATGCAAGTTTTTTTTGTCATTGTTTTCTATGTATGTGTGTGGTAATTAGGACACAATAATTGAGAGTGAAAATGAAGTCCTTGAGCTCATGGGGAGAGTGGATGAAGGAGTTGAGGAGTTCTTTACAAAGAGGGTACTCCCTACTGATACACAGTGAGTATCACAGCTGACAAAGAGCACTCATCATACTTAATAGATTTAGACTCAAGAAGAGGAACGAGATTTGACATATATGATTCCCTGTATAGGAACAAGCAAGATGAGGAATCTATTACGGTACACGAGGTGGCTCCTGCTAGCTCCACTCCTTGTCCACCACCGACAAAAACACTCAGGAGGAAGCTTGGAGATTTCTTTACACTCAAAAAGAGGAGAGGTTTGAAATCAGAGATGAGTCAGGAGGGGCGTCCCAAAAAGGCCTCCATCGCTGATCTCATTCGTCCTCTCAGGGAGGCCGCCAGGTCTGAGAAAGATAAGGACAAGGACCGAGGGAAGGATCATGACAAGGAAAATGAAAAAGAGAAAGGAAAAGAGCATCTCAGTTCTGTTACAGGAGAGTCAGCTGCTCAGGAGACACCTGTTACTGGTGAAGCACCTCTGAGGGGTGAGGTGGTGCCTCCCCGTCGAGCTCTAAGAGAGGGGAAATCTCAGTCTCTTATTCTACTGTCTGGATCAGCAGCAGCAGGGACTACCAATGTTAGAAACACTGCAAAAGTGAGTGTCACTACAGTTCAAATATTGTATTCCTTTATATTAGTAAATACATCCTACAAAAAAGTATTAATTCTGTTCTGTGATTTCAGAAACCATTTGAAGGCCAACATAGTTTTGAGCAGAAACTCCATCTCATGCTTCAGCGCATTGGAGTTTCTAAATCTCAACCAGAGACACAGGTGTGTGAATGTGTGTGTGTGTCTCAGTCCTGTATTGTGAAAGTAATAAAAAAGTGTATAAAAGTGTTTCTGTGTCTTGTAGAATCAAGAGGGAGAGATGAAAAAGGCAGAGTCTGAAGGTATGTTCCCTGATCTATGTAATGTGTAATATAATTAAACTACCCTCTGCTCCAGCTTAGTGCTCATAAAGCTGGATTAATCTTTGAAGTTTAAGGATTTGTACAACAAAGAAAGACTTGTTGATGTGGATCACCATTAAAAAGATTAAATGTCTCAGTCACTGAGCTGATAAGACCAGTGGGCGAATTTGGCTGTTTATATTTATAAAAGTCTCACAGTTAGGGCTCAATTCCTGTGTTAAAATAGGATGTAATCTTTATGCTTCAGGTACCATCATTGACAGTAAGCCTGAGCCACCTCCTACTTTCTCAAAACCTCGAACAATGTCTGCGTCATCAGGTAAAACACACTTCGGTTTTTTTTTCCATTCCCACATATATAACCTACAATCTGTTAAAACACCAGCACATTTATTTTTTTAACATTTCTTTTAGACACACGGCATCAAATTCGAGCAAGTGTGTCCGCACACGAGGCAGATGGGAAGCCTGCTTTGCTTCCAAAGCCAGTAATCAAACCAGGTCCACCGCCTACAACCTCTGGCCGCAACACACCTGAGAACGAGCTAGCCCAGATACAAGAAGCAGAAACAAACACGCCTACTAAAGCCAGTACAGACGCAGCTCCACCAGCACCTGCTGTTCCTTCTACTCCTTCTGCTCCTACACCAGCTTCTACAACCACTACTTCTGTATCGACAATCTCAAACTCAGCCCCAAAGTCAGCAAGTGTTACAGTTTCTCCTGCAAGTACTGTAACTCCTTCGGACACAGATATATGCACTGACTCAGTTAACTCTACTGCAGCAGCTACAATACCCTTATGCAGTACAGGGCCTGATAGCAAAGCCTCTATCCCTGATACCAGTGCTCCTACCACTGAACCTTCCACTTCTACCATTCCAACACTTACAAGCACCAGTACATCAACAGTGACCACTGACACTGGCACAATTCCTTCCACCTCCTCAGAATCCATCACCCCAAGCCTCTCTGTCACCTCTGCCACAGACACAGTAACTACAACTTCCATTACCACCCCAAAAACTGTTTCAGCTCCCAGCAACCAAAGCTCAGTTTCTACAACATCAACAGATCTGTCAACCAAGTCAGCTTTGGCAGAGCCAAATGGAGCTCTCTCAGTTGATGCTACTGCAGCTGCTGGAGATGGTGCAGATATTTCTGTCACCACTGCAGCTTCATCACCCTCAACCAGCACATCACACATGCCATCAGGCTTGTCTACTACCATTGGTTTAGTTTCTGAAGCAGGTGACAAATCCACTTCAGTTTCTTCCAGTTGCTCTGTAACATTAGTTTCTTCGGTCCCTAAAACTACATGTCCTCCTTTTCATTCTAGTGACACAATTACAGCTGCAGTTTCACATGACGTTCCCATTACTACACCCTCCACCACCTCCTCTGTTGCCCCTCCTCCCACCACCGTTACCCCTTCCGTCCCAGATGAAACCATCACCCCAACACCCAGTGACTCCATTAATTCTGTTGCTGCACCCACTGCTAGTCACTCAGCCATCCTTGGCCCAGATGACACCTCCAGTCCCTGCACTTCTTCCAGTGAAACAAACCCAACAGACACCACTTCTACTGCCACATGTTTAAATAGAGCAGATACCACCTCCACAAATAGTTCAGCATACACAACTAGTTCAGACCTACCACTCTCTAGCAACGTCAGCATCATCCTCACACCACCTGTCTCTAGCCTGCCCCATAATGATGATTCAAGTGCCCCTTCTCAACATTTGACAAGTTCAGCACCCTCTGATGATAGTCCAGTGAAAGATAACGACATCTCAATGGTGGAAAAAACAGAAAACCCCCCTGAGAAAGGCATAGGTAAGTTTTAGGCTCTGTAAATATGCAAAATAAGCTTCCAGTGTAATATGTTAGTAGTTATTTGTATTTTTGTCTCCCACCAGTAGACAAGGAGCTCAAGATGGTTCAAAACAGCAAGTCAGAGGAGTTTGATGAGAAGAAGAAAGCTGATGATACTGGAGAGAAGAGCAAAAGTGACAATGACAAACCGATGCTTGATAACAGAGATGTGACAAATGAAGAAGAGCAAGTTGAAAGTGTGAAAGCTGAAGAAGACTCTCAGGCTGAACCTGCATCTGGTAAAGCGAGTGATGGGAACAGATATAAGGCAGTCACAAAGGCTCAGAAGCAAGAAGAATCTATGTCAGTGAGTGATAAGTGATTGAGATCTGAATATGTTGCTGAATATGGGACCAACTACTGTGACGAGCAGAGGAGAACACAGTAATGGGAATGGACAGGGGTGGGGGAGGGGTGGGGTGATCCATGGCACTTCCTATAAGGACCACCACATTACAGCAGCACACCACAAAGAGTGGGCCACAGGACCAAAGAACTGAGATCCCCTGGGTGTGATGTAATCAACAAATCCAGCAGTGTCTTTGTCTTTCTTTTTTTTTTAAACTTATGTTTGAGATTTTTGCATTGCACGTATGATTATGTACCATATGAAAAGTACTGTGGTAAAAAAAAAACAAAAAAAACATGTTTACAATATATGAATAAGATACATAGTTATGACTATTAAATGGATTATTCAATTGAATGACTCATTCCCTCAGCCTTTTTAAGTGTGAATGTTTTTATTTATTTAATAATTTATTAATTAATTTATTTATTTATTCATTATAAAGAATGTGTACAAGAAACAAGGAACACATCCTGGGGAAGGTGATGAGATGTTAATGAAAGCCCTGAAAACTTTAAAACTGCATTTGAACAGAATTTATTTTCAGGGTTTAAACTGTAAGAACATGTTAATTAAAATAATTTAAGTTAATTAAATTAATTAAGTTAAATAATCTATTTAATTAATTAATACGTTAATTATAATGAATTAAGTCCCTAATTAATGTGTTTATATAAGCATTCTTCATTTAGCTGTGCCTCAGTAGAGTGAAAACAAGAAACAATTGAACAAGTGTGTTATCACTGATACAACGCTTCCAGATTCAATAATAAAAACATGGTTGTTAAAAATCACTTATCAAACACAGTTATGGCAGCATTCCAGCCATAAAAATAAGATATGATTTCTGTATTTCATTAATTTAAGATTAAGTTATTTCACACTATACTAATGAGATATCTAGATACAAAAAGAAATATATTTATTTACTCATGCTGCTCAAGAACAACACCCAGATCTGATCTGAAAGCATAAAACAGTTTTCTAAACATGGCAGAGTATTGTTCACTTAACCTTGACTTTGAGTACAGAAAAGAAAGAAAAATAAACATGACTCAAATTCAGTTGTTGTGTAATCCAAATCAAAGAGTCTCTATTATCTGACTGGCATAGGGTTGGAATATATTTTGTTGCCTTCATTCAGTTATCTACAGACTTCAATAAAATAAAAAAAAAAAAGTTACTGCGGATATCTGACATTTCACCAAGACAGAAGGAAAGGAGGACACAAAAGTATATAAAAAAGTACACAATCCGTTACACAATTTTTACACAAGTTTTTTCTTAAAAATTTGTTTCCACATCCTACCTGCTCATCTTGCTCATATGTCCATGTACCAGTAAGGAACAAAAATGTATACACATAAAAAGGCCCAATGATGCTGATAGTTAGACTCTGGTCATTAAACAAGTTGTCTTCTGCAAGAAAGAAATGAACACAGAGAGTTATGTCACAAAAGAATTATTCTGTCTCTGTATTATAAAGATGATTCACATTTAACTAACTAAACCTAACCCTACAAACACAAATAAAGCTAAATTAGGGGATTTTCTCAGAGCCTGAGCTCTATACCGCAGCCAAAGGCTCTGCTATGGGAAAAGAAAGAAAGAAAAAAAAAACAACCATCAACTTCTTTTTGAGATAGTTAGTTGTATTAGTTGTATGTTGGTAAAACATACTATGCAACACATCTGACTTATTTTTCCTGTTTTTAAACCGAATATACTGTCATAACAACACTGGAAGTTGAATTCTACTCATTATGTTTGCTGTTCACCATCCAGACCAATAGGCGTCGCTCGTGGAAATCTCCAACTCAAAATCGCGTTGCTCCCCGGAAGGGGAAGAAGAGGGGAGACCACGGTAGCGATTGTAAAGTGGAGTACCTTCTCTGTGTCTTTTGTTGTTTGGAAAATCCAACTAAGTAGCAACCCGCTATATCCAACTGTGCACGGGAAGCAGGATTTATTTGCTTTGGTAAAAATGTCTGTCGTGCCTCCCAGTCGCTCGGCTACCGGCTGGCCGCGCCGCGGTGGAGACCAGTTTGCGAGCAAATACATCAGCGGGCCCGCTAAACCTCTCACGCTGGAGAGGACCATCAACCTGTGAGTTCCTCCGAGCAAATCATCAACGTGAAGATAGCCTTACGGTTTACAGTTTGGTTATTTAATTTAAATGAAGATTAGTACAAAAGAAATAAAGCGATGATCAAGTAACTACATCTGGTTGCTGTATAGTTATTTTGTTTTGTTTCCAGCCAGAAAAACGCCTAAGAATCAACACCTTGACTCGATGGTGTCTGGGTTTGAAACCAACTTTAGAACAAGTGGTAGAATATTTATTGTATTGTTTCTTGGTATACTAATGTAATTGGTAAGTATGCTGAAAAGACAACAGCTTCCACTGATAATTAAATGTGAACTTGATTATATTTATTTATTTAATTGTTATAATTTTTCTGATGATGTGGGATAAAGTAATTGAAATAATATTGCAATTGACTCAAGCCAGTAAAATGTTGGGACACACTTTTACTTCCCAATTCACTGTCTTCTTAAATTCCTAGTTGCCACTTTGAGCTTAAATAAAGCTATTAATATGTCCATATCATTAAGCTATGGTCATATATCACTAAAAAACAATACATCAGCCAATAAAGTCTTGTATTTTGATCATTGACTGATTTTGATAATTGTTTAAATAATCTGTTTATATCGTAATAGTTTATTTTTCAGGCATTTTTAAATCTGAACATTTACTCCTTTCCCCCTCAATTTAATATGATTAAAGTTGTTTGACTTTCAGCTTTGTGCAGTTTTCATGATCAAAAATAACTTTTGTGACGTAGCATAATTGTAATTGTGTTGTATTATAACATTACATTATGTTATTCTATACACTGTCAGTGATGACTTTATATTGCTTTAAATGGCATTTCTTACAACTAAGTCACATTTAATGGCTTCTTTTTTTGGGCTTTAGATATCCACTCACTAACTACACATTTGGCACCAAGGAGCCTCTGTATGAGAAGGACAGCTCTGTGGCTGCCAGGTTCCAGCGAATGCGGGAAGAGTTTGACAAGATGGGCATGCGGAGGACGGTGGAAGGCGTTCTCATTGTTCATGAACACAGGCTGCCTCATGTGTTACTGCTGCAGCTGGGGACAACTTTTTTCAAACTGTGAGCGGCTAATGTTGATTGTTTCCTGTGTGAATCAGTTGAAGTAGTTTTTTGCAGCACTTTGCAAATGTTGTTTTTAAAGTGCGTTATAAATAAAGTAGCAGTTTCACAGCTGCCTGACAGTTTGTATCTCTCCTGCAGGCCTGGTGGAGAGTTAAGTCCCGGAGAAGATGAGGTGGAGGGCCTGAAACGCTTGATGACTGAGGTATTTACAACAGGTCTCTTCAAATGGCAGCCTGCGGGCCACATGCGGCCTAGAACCAACTTCTATGTGGCCCAGCTTATGTAAAAGATATTAATCAAGAACCTTCAGTCATTCCTTCCTTGATTAAGAAGCCTACTATCCTACAAGAATGCAACATTTGGTTGCCTAGCAACATTAACCCCAGCTTGTGTTGTGTTTTGAAGTTGTAAGAGTAGCGCTAGCAAGCATGTCGCTCTCTGTCCCAAAACGCAAAATTGACAACAAAAACCGCAGATTTAACCCCGCTTGGACTGAAAGGTATTTGTTTATTTTTCTGTCACATTGGTGCGCCAAACCGATGTGTTTAATATGCAATGACTATGTGGCGGTGTGTAAAGATTATAATGTGAGGAGGCACCAGATCAAGAAGTGTAGTTTGATATGGTTTTTTTATGTTACAAGGTAGGAGAAAAATAGGCTCTGACTGGAATTTTCATTATTTTGTTTTGTGCATTTGCCCTTGTCATGTGGGACTTAATTTAAAACAAAAAATTAATAAACCACTTATTTTTCAAAATGTTTGTATTTATTTCTACTGATTTGTTTTCCCTTACTTTAATTACTTGCTCTGATCATTTTTTTTATTTGGAAATCTGGCCCACCTGAATATCTAATTGAGTAGCCCTGCTTTACAGCACAGTCTGAGCTTTGTGTCTGTGTGGATTTATATAAGTTGTAATAACTTTTTATTGTATGTTAGATCCTTGGACGGCAGGATGGGGTGAAGCAGGATTGGGTAATTGATGACTGTATCGGCAACTGGTGGCGCCCCAACTTTGAGCCTCCACAGGTAGGTACACTCAGATAATGGAACGATAAAATATTTTTAAAATGATATATATAAACTACTATAACCAAATTTATTGTCTTTTCTGAAAATAATGCAGTATTGCTGTTTTCAAAAAGTTTTAGAAAACATTACTGGTATCTGGTTGTTCACAATCGAACATTTTTCTAATTTTGAAACTCCTGACTCAATCTTTATTTGTTCTTTATTTTTTTTTTTGGCAGTACCCATATGTTCCAGCTCACATTACCAAACCTAAGGAGCATAAAAAACTGTTCCTGGTTCAGTTGCAGGAAAAGGGTTGGTGCATCATTTAATTTCAATTACTTAATATTTAATAGATGTAAAATGGTAGATAAAAGTATTTTTTTGACATGGACACCATTTGCTTTTAAGTCTATGGTTGATGTTTCTTCAGCGCTGTTTGCCGTTCCCAAGAACTATAAACTGGTGGCTGCACCGTTGTTTGAACTTTATGATAACGCTCCTGGATATGGACCCATTATTTCCAGTCTACCGCAGCTGTTGAGCAGGTAAGGCTGACTCATGTGTTCTTGTTATTGGGTGCAAGTTATTTTCCTCTCTAGTCTCTTTGTCTGCTAACATCTGGAAAGAGGAATTTCTGCTTAAGATTAAGTTTCTTTTGTCATACAGATGGATATGTGACATTTAACCTGTTTGTTGATTGATTCATGTAAAATGCCCTGCTCTGTCACAAGATTTCCCTCTCTCAACAATTTTCGTTCTCCTATATTATGTGTCCTGTTTTATGGTGCTCCAAATGTTTTCAGTGCTTGGAAAGTCTGGTCTGCAATTTGCCAGACTGTTAAGTGGAATCTCTTATTGCAAAACCATTATAATTTACAACGTGCAAAACATGATTTGACATAATTTGGTTTAAACAAGCAGAGTTTGCCCTGAAAAGGGTAACATTGGGATGTCTGCAAAATGGTAATTTTTTTTTGGGAGGACATTAGACTGTGCATGTTACTTATTCCATATGCGCTAAGGTAAACACCATACAATTACAGATGATTGACTTTTAAAATGTGATCTAATAACATCTGGATGTTTCTTCTCTGCTTAAACCTGGAGAATGCAGCATCTTATTTTTGGTTATTTTTCATCATTGAAAAAGAGGAAGAAAACCATTTTCCCCTAATAATTGTGTTTGGGCGACTCAAATTTTGGATAATGCCTCCATTTGTTTTCACAGGTTCAACTTCATCTACAACTAACTTAAGTGAACGTAAGGAGGGTTGGCTGTCTCTGTGAGCACAGCCAGAAACGTGGTGAAAAAAAAACTTCCACCTCTGGATCAACTTTTACATTAACAAAAAACCCCTTGTCATGTCATAAATGTTTAAAGGTGTACAGGGGTGTGGATATTGTTGTCCAAAAAAATGAAAATGTCAAGACTGGGTCTTTTTTTCTTTTTCTTTTTTTTTTTTTAAACTATGAAAAACTGCAACTTTTTGTAGTATGCAGGTGTGTATCCCTGTGTGATGAGAATCTGATTTTATGTTCACCTAAAGGATACCAGTGTTTGATTAAACAAAGTACAACATTGTGTTTCCTCTTGTTTTAAGATGTAACAATACTGTCCTTTTTTTTTTAAATAAAGTCATCTTTTGAGTATGTTTTTATAAAGTTCAAAGTGCTTGTGAGTAATTATAAAAAAAAAAAAACTACACACACACTCACATATATAATATATATAATTATAGTGTTATAAGTTAGTGAAACAAATTTTAATTTGTTGTATGCAGAAAGTTGTTTTGATTGATTTGTCTTGCTGAAAAACTGAAGTTCTTCATACAATATAGACATTTGCATCTTCATTCAAGCCTACATTCAGGCTTTTCAGTCAGTGATTAAAAAAGTGGATGGTCCTCTCCAACACAAAGGTTTTAAGGACGTCTTACATTTGACTTTGACACAATATATTTTTGTTGTGCAAAACGGTGAAACCATCAAATCATAAGGTTTAGTACAATGTATAATTATAAATAATGAAGTTTGCCCAGGCAAATATCAGGCCTTGTTTGAAATAAACTGGGTTTTTTTTTTGCAGTATCATGAGCATTAGGGGTGGGAAAATCAAATATTGGGATTTTTTGCTTTATAATTTTAAAATGAATTTTTTTTTTTTTTGTTAAAATTATTTTTTCCAATGAACAAAAATAATCCATTATAAATTTTTTTCTTTTTTTTGTGTTTTTATTGATCTTTTTACTTGTCTTCCTGGGCATCATAGCAGCAGAATAATGGTCTGGCTACTGTGTCTTTTCCTTATTGAAATCAAGAAAAAAGACTAGCAAAAAAAGTTGTGTACATTTATATTTTGTTTTTAATCTACAAAAATCAGCAACATCGAAGAATTGTGAGAATCACAATTTAAATTGAATTGGCACTCAAAAAATCTGAATCAAATCGAATTGGGACAAAAGCATATCACAGTCCTACTAAGCATCCATTTAATTCTTGGTGCATTCACATGGGAAAACTCGTGCACCCACTAGTTATAAAGTTATACGTGCATGCATTATTCAGTAATATTACAGCATGGTGCAGGGGTCACCAACTCGGGTCCTTGAGAGCTACCATCCTGCAGGTTTTAGTGTTTTCCCACTGCAATACACGTGACCCAAATCAACAACTCATTAACAGGCAGGGGCAGAAGATGACAGGTTGTTGGTGAACCTTTTCATTTGACTCAGATATGTTGTATCAGGGAACACTTTCAGGACAGTAGCTCTTCTTGACCAGAGTTAATGACCCCTGGTGCTACAGGCTGTGGGTGTAATAGTTAATCCAAATAAGAAAATAATTAGTTGTTCATTCCAACAGGCACATTAGGTTTGTCATTTACATGTTTTGTTTTTTGTCACAAAAAAAAACCCTGAAAAACATTGAAGATACATAGTTATGAGTATGATTACTGCCAGCAATTGTAATTATCCCTGTTTGAACATAGATAGGACAGTCCCATACAATGAAAAATACAGATATTCTAATTTTATAATGCGCAAATGACTCATGTTTCACTAAATCTCACCTATAAAAGTTAAGCAAGCATTAAAAACATGTAGTGATATACACCTTTTATTTTAGTGTGGTTCAATTTAATTCAATGTTATCTGAAAGTAATCCAAATGAAAGATGTAAATCGTAATAACATGAAATTTGTAAAAGTAAATACATATCTATGATGATATAGGAAAAGCATTACAATATTCCTTAAGGATGGCAGGAAAAAAAATATCTCACCTTTTTCCTGACAGTCTGCACTCAGGGCAAATTGTGTTCCTTATTCAGCGTCATTACCCCGCGACTGACCGGCCGCTGGATTCATGCCGCACGCGCGTCAGCAAAATATAAGCCATTGGTACTTGATAGTAGTTTGTGGCACACTTTTCTTTTTTCTTGTCTTTTCCTTCCACATCGGATAGTTCGTGTTATGGCCTCCAAACGAGCACAGGATGAGTCTGACAAAACTGAGAAGCGGAAGAAGAAGAAGATCTTCGAGGAGAAAGCAGAGCTTTCTGCAGGTATTGAGGACGAGCAGGCGAGGAGATCCATGAAGGAGGCATGGAGCCGCAGGACCCACTATAGCCACGGTTTGTGAAGGAAACCTGCCAGTGGAGTGTCTGTCTCCGTGAACCCCAGTCTAGAAAGTCGTTTTAAGATTTATCCACTTTAAACGTACAAATATAATTTTACTTACAGCTCAAACAATCGCTGTTCGAGTTTTTATTTATTTAAATAACGTTGTCTTAATAAATTAGTTCTTCTTAAAGCTGTCGCACATGACTTATTTTGATTATAGTCAAAATGATTGTTGGACAAACTCAACCAATACTTTTATAGCTTTATATAACATTACACGATGGAGAAATGTGTCTGTTTATTAACTAAACATGCTGCAACTTTTTACACTTTAATAAACATAGTTTAGCATCTAACTTAGTTTCAAAGTTCAATTTTATGGCTTTTTGTGTCTAATAGTTTGAAAAGAATATAAGCAAAGAAATTCTTGATAAAAACTACCAAAAATAAATATGAAGAATTGAAGTAATCAAGTAGTAAAGCAGTCGTGCTTTATTAATATGTCATTAACATGTGTCCACCTCTTTTCTTTGTAGACTTCTAAAATGATTGGTAGTACCAATTTCATCCAGAAGTCACACAGTAACTATAAATAAATCCAGCGGTGTAGAATTAATGGTTCAGATGATCTTCAGCTGCACAGTGTGGTTGTTGCTAAGACTGTGGGCTCACAGCAAGAAGGTTGCTGGTTCAAGCCTTGGCTGGAGGAAGGGCCAAATGTGATTGGTCGTACCTAAATAAATACATACATATATACATACACAAATACCGTTGCAGTCAAAATTATTCAATCAACACTGCAAATTAGGTTTATGGCAAGATGATACATAATCACATGATTATATTTAATAGTTTACAACACCACCAAGCAAGCTGCCCAATGAGGACCAAGAACTCTCCGAACAGGTTACATTTCTGGAAAGTAGTGATTAGGGCAAATTTGTAAAATAATATAGCAAACTCTGAATATACTTTAAGCTCCATCAGTGTTTTCTTTACCATTATATTGGGTGAGAGGGTGCCCCTGCCGCTGAACGCAAAATCCCAAAAAGGTCAAGTTAACTTTATTTTCTCATTTTTATATAATATATCATTTATTTTTAATTTTTATATAATATAATATGAATGCACAAGATAACTGCTTTGGACAAGTAGTTATGGACGAGGCAAAAATTGTATACAAAAAAGCCTTACGTACGGCAAGAACAGCTTATTATTCATCATTGATAGAGGAAAACAAAAACAACCCTCGGTTTCTTTTCAGCACTGTAGCTAGGCTTACTAAGAGACGAAGCGCTGTGGAGCCATGTATTCCTTTCTCACTTAGCTGTGATGATTTCATGTATTTTTTCAGGAATAAAATTGACACTATTAGAGATCAAATTCACAATACTCTTCCTTCTACCTATAATGTTGAGCCTGTTGTGGTCTCCGAAGCATCCTTAGAACCAGGATCTGACTTGTGTCTAAATAGTTTCTGTCCTGTCCAACCCTCTGAATTAACTAAAATAATAGCTTCATCTAAACCATCCACCTGTATCTTAGACCCTCTCCCAACGAGCCTCTTTAAGGACATTTTCCCTTTAATTAATACATCACTACTAAATCTTATCAATATGTCTTTAGTGACAGGATATGTACCACAATCATTTAAAACTGCTGTAATCAAGCCTTTACTTAAAAAGCAATCTCTGGATCCAGAGGTGATAGCAAATTATAGACCTATATCTAACCTCCCGTTTATGTCCAAAATTCTGGAGAAAATAGTTTCCGCTCAGCAGAAATAATTTATGCGAGGAGTTTCAGTCAGGATTTAGAGCTCATCATAGTACTGAGACAGCATTGGTGAAAGTTACTAATGACCTTCTTATGGCCTCAGACAAAGGACTTGTGTCCGTACTTATCTTGCTTGATCTTAGTGCTGCATTTGATACAGTCGATCATAACATTCTGTTACAAAGACTAGAACAGGTGATTGGAATTACAGGTACAGCGTTAAGCTGGTTTAAATCATATTTATCTGATAGACTTCAGTTCGTTCATGTAAATGACAAGTCCTCCTCCCAAACTACAGTAAGTCATGGAGTTCCTCAAGGTTCTGTACTTGGACCAATACTCTTCACGCTATATATGCTCCCTTTAGGCAAAATTATTAGACAGCATGGAATAAACTTTCATTGTTATGCAGATGATACTCAACTATACTTGTCCTTTAAACCAGATGAAACAAATCAGCCCAATAGGCTACAAAATTGTCTCATAGACATAAAGACTTGGATGTCTAGAAATTTTCTCCTCTTAAACTCAGATAAGACTGAAGTAATTCTCGTTGGATCTGAAAAACTCAGCTAAATTTTCCGGTTTTGTAATGAACCTGGATGGCATTACTTTAGCTTCCAGTGCTACAGTGAGAAACCTTGGAGTAATATTTGACCCTGACCTGTCCTTTGGCCCACATATTAAGCAGGTTGCTAAAACAGCCTTCTTTCATTTACGTAATATAGCCAAAATTAGGGACATTCTGTCTCAGAGTGATGCAGAAAAACTGGTTCACGCTTTTGTTACTTCGAGACTAGATTACTGTAACTCTCTATTACTGGGCTGTCCTAAATATGCCCTGAAAAGCCTTCAGCTGATCCAGAATTCTGCAGCCAGAGTCCTGACCAGAACCAGCATGAGAGATCATATTTCTCCAGTTTTAGCCTCTCTTCATTGGCTGCCTGTTGAATCTAGAATATAATTTAAAATCCTTCTCCTTACATATAAAGCCCTCCACAACCAGGCACCACTATATATCAAAGACCTCATTGTTCCTTATATACCAAGTAGAGTACTTCGTTCGCAGACTGCAGGCTTACTTGTGGTTCCTAGAGTCTCAAAGAGCCGAGCAGGAGGCAGAGCCTTTGGTTATCAGGCCCCTCTCTTATGGAATAAGCTCCCAGTTAGTGTTAGGGAAGCAGACACCCTCCCCACCTTTAAGACTAGGCTGAAGACTTATCTTTTTGATAAGTCCTATAGCTAGGGATGGTTAGCATCCCTTAGTTATGCTGCTATAGGTTTAGACTGCTGAGGGACATTTCCTGATACACTGAGCTTCTTTCTTTTTCTCTTTATCTCTTTCTTTAAACCCCCCCCCCCCCCATAACAGTGTTGCATCATAAACATGTATGTCTCCTGTCTCAGCAGGTCTCCCTGGCCGGGAGTAGCAGTTCCTGTTGTCTGTTGTCTTTCTGTCCTCTTCCCCCCCACACAGCAGAGGCAGATGGCTGCCTGTCCTGAGCCGGGTTCTGCCGGAGGTTTCCTTCCTGTTAAAAGGGAGTTTTTTCCTTCCCACTGTTGCCAGTGTGCTTGCTCAGGATGGGAGATTGAGTTGGACTCAACTCAATCTGTTGGTTTCCTTATATAGGCTGTTATGAATTGGCCTTCATTATGTTTTCCCCTCTGTCTGTAAAGCGTCTTGAGATGGCATTGCCGTGATTTGACGCTATATAAATAAAGTTGAATTGAATTGAATTGAAATGGCATCACTTAAGAAATATAGAGGCAATGGTAACCTTGAAGGAGCTGCTCAGCTTTGCTTTAGTGAATGGAGTGTCTTTCCATTAGACCATTTTGAACTGTACATTCTGTAAAAGCAAGACTTTGAAGGAGGTTTTGCCAGAAAAAAAAAAGTAAAAAAAAAAAAACAAGACAGCATGTTCAAAATTGAACAAATGTTTTATGATAGACTCCCCAGAAGGTTGGAAAAAAGGCATTCTAGTCACATGAGAGTAAGACTGAACTTTTTGACCATAAAGAAAAATGCATGTGAAAAAGTATGACCTTGCATCATCTGTTTACCCACATTACCCAGCAAAACACGGTGACAGAATTCTTATTTTTTAACAACTTTTAATTTTATTAGCAGGCCTTGGGAAAGTGATCAGGAATAAAGAAAATAAAATCCACTAAAGCAATAAGGGAAATTTTTTTGAGGACAACCTGAGGCAGGGATGTAGGTTCAGCTTTTAGCAGGACAGAGCCCAGTGGTGAATATGATTTGTAATCTTCGGTATGATTGAATGTTGCTGCATAACATAAACCTTCCAGCTTAAAGGGGATGAGGCAATTTTGTATGTAGAAATGGACAATTTCCTAGTTGTCAGATCTGTCAAATTAATAGAAAATTTGCTGTTGTTTGTGCAGATTGGAGCTCCACATACTTACCTCTGGGAATTGTTCTTCTTTTTTTTTTTTAAAAAAAAAAAAAATTTATTTCTTCATTTTATATTAGTTAGTTTTTGTTTTATTTACAATTGAAAACATTTGGTGCCTTTTCATCTGGAGGTATGTTGTTTTGACCAGTTAATGCAAACACACAAACGTCTAGATCAACAAAATGTGAAAATGTTGAAAAAATGAAAATATTTTCAAGGCTCTGTGCACTTTTGAAAGCAACTAGCATTACTTTTAGATGTTTTTGAGTGAAAAATAAATCGAACAAGAGATGTCTTGTGCGTGTTAAGGTGCATGTTGGGTTAACCAGTAAATTGTAGCTTCAGTTTGCCAATCCAGGGAGTAACCATCTCTGTGATGACTACACATGGCTCCAAGCCTCACTGTAAATCTGAAATGTTTTGGATTTATAAAATGAAAGTTATTAATGATTTGATAGTGCTGAAGTTTTAAACTACAGAAACTCCAGTTCGGGGTATTTGTTGATGTAAAAGCCTGATGGCAGTTTCTTCAAACCGTTTGACCTTATCTGTTGCTTATGTGTGTAATTTTTATACAGGAAATTTCGAGTTGGACTGCCACCCTTTTCCTCACTGTATCATCAGGAACTTCCTCAGAAGTGAAGCCTTTGTTGAAAACCTTCAGAGAGAGCTAATGGAACTCAGCTTCCACGAGAAGTCAAATGATCTGTACAAATTTAAACAGGTGCAGAAACTTATCCCTCACACCAAATTATTTTATATAGTTTCTGTTTTAATCTCTTTGTTTTGTTGTTCCTCAACAGTCAGATGACCTGAAGAAGAGACAGGAGCCACATATTGCAGGATTGAGGTAACAGACTGTGTGCCTTGTATGATATGTGTGAGTAGCTGTAAAACAGAACGTGATGAGCAACATGTGGAATAAAAGTGTTTCCAGGTGATGAAGCTCATTATGTCAGGTTGTAAATAAGCTGCAGGACTTGCTAAAAGCAGATGCCCTATTTTTATGCGCATACATGCATAATTATTGTCTCACTCAAAAGCAAAAGCTGAGCCACCAACGTGATATTTAATGGCCTGTTAATCTCTGATGCTCCACTACCTGAATCACAGTTTGTATCTAATACTAGACACACAAACCTACTTTAACTGTAATCAATATTTCCTACCTTGCTGAGGGACCTATTTTTCCTCTTAAGCCATTTCAAGTCATAGAAGGAGGTATGTTAATGACAGTGGCTTTAAGGTTGGCTACCCCCAGGGTCCTGTTATTGTGCCTGGAGGTTTAGTGACAAGACTTTGCAACAGTTAATTAAACACAGCCACCACTGATGTTTCCATTTACGCTTGTATCTCACCTACGTGTGATGTATCAGTATCTGCTTCAAAACTGGTCTGTTCTAAAGTAATTTTGCTTTTGCAGGTAACTTTGTAAATGTATTTTATTAGAATATTAGCTTGCACAGTTTGTTGTCATTCATGTAGCACTTTGGCTTGTTTTATGCTTAAATGTGTCGTTAATTCAGAAATTAATTTATATGTTTATTATGCAACCAATAATTAAAACCAATATTGTATTGAACTATATTTTCTGATGTGAAGGGACAGAGTATTAGAAGCGCCTTTAAAAAGGATGTACATTGTGACCATTACGTCGGCGTGTAAAACTACAGCCTCTGACAGATAAATGAGTAACACTACTCACATCAGTGTTCTCGTGGGAAAACCTGTATTAATGTGGATGTTATTTTGATTCGTTCTAACTACCTCAGACCAATCCCCACGTATAACAACATCACTCCCCTACAGTAACGGATTCCCAAAGCAGGGCCGTAGTGGTTCCCTCTGAACCATCTGAACAATGGCTCAAACCAAATGATGCCAAATGGTCTGTAGCTAATACCCTGCTTCCAGATATTTCAGGACTCCTTTAGATGCTCCTCATCCACGCTTGAGTTTTTTTTTTTCCTGCCAAGGGAGGGCCCAATTAATATTAAGTAGGTGATAAATGATTGTTGATCGGTGTTGGTGTTTACCTGAACCTTCTACGCTTCATAAAAAACACTTGCAAGGTGGAGCTGTTGAACTGTATGCTGGTAAATAGTGGAAGCGTGTAACGTTTCTAGCAAAATTTCCCTTTGAAACATGTTTCATCTTTTGCCCACTAATGTTTCAAGAAAACTATGAGGGTTTTATTTTACTCTTATCCACCACTGATATGTGTGTGGTAATGGCAGGGGAATGGAATGGCACATTAATTATTCATCATGACATTAGTCAATAGAATTTTTGGGTTTATTGGTGAAGTCCACCAGGTGGAGCCAGAGGTTACCCCTGCCTCATAAGTAGTCTACCTGCTTCATCAGATGTTGATGAGCAAAAGTAAATGTTTTGTTCCTAGCGTTTGTTTCTAGAAACATGTTACAGTGTTGTTGCTTGTCTTGTGTGTGTGTGTGTGTGTGTTTTATATTCTGCTCAAGGTGATTTATGTCATTGCACAAAGCTGTTTTCTTTTCTCAGTAGTTGTGTACTTCTGAGAGGGCATTACATCATGTAAATCAAGGCAGAATCCAAATTGATACCAGTGAGATATAAATAACAGTGAGAGTTGTTTTTATTCCTGTTAAAAGAAATGTGTAAAACTCTGCACTGACCGACAACATGCTGTTTTTTCATTGTTGTTCTGAATAGCTGTTATTACAGCAGAAAGACTTTAAATCCTCTGGTTGTTGTAGATGGTTATAAACAGTCTGATCCAGATTTTTATCTGATTTCAACTTGTTGAATTTGAAATGAAGCTGTCAGTGTTGACGTTAAAAGAAATAACTTGAACTGACCTTCCAGACATTGCAGTCATGTTCCACAGTCACTTTTTTTTGTTGTCATTTCATGATAAATTAAAGACATTAAAGGTCTGCTATTAAGTTCAAATGTTGAATATGTACATAGTAGATATTCATGGAAACTGTGTTTCAGTGGGGTGTTAAGGCAAGTAAAGTAGGCTATTATTTGATTAAAAATTAAAGACACTGTAGGAAACTTCCGGAATAATGCAACATTGAGCTCAGCAACGCCAAATGGAGGACCATGGAGAAAAAGCCATGATGGCAGATTTCTTGTCAACAAAAGTCTCCCAACATGGTGCTAATTCAATAGGACTAAAAGAGTTAAATGTCTCACAGTCAATGAATTGAGAAGCATCTTCATGTGTGTGAATAGACAGTTAGACCTGAGATTTAAAGCGCTGGTGACACTGTGGAGTGGACATGTATGGCTGTAAGTATACCTGGGTCACTGATATTTGGAGATGATGTGATGGCTGACAGAAGTAGCAGGATTAATTGTGAGATGTGTTGAGGTGTACATAAGACTGACAATTTGTCAAATGTTCCAGCCCTCATAGGGTGGCAATTCACCATATAGGTAATAAAACATTTTGTCTCTTATGGACCTGACTTTAAATGTTGTGTGTGCAGTAATACTTGAAAAAAGCATCCCTGGAGATTAAATACTGCAATTAAATATACAATAACGGCCCCCCTTTGTTAACATCTATTATTCATGTTGCAACAAATGTCACAGTGAGCCTCTAGACAGTTGAATGGTGTCTGTGTGGGGAGGTTTAGCAGATTTATTATTTCATGTGATGTGTAATGTTACTGGTAGTACAGTACAATTAGTTCTCAGTTTTCATCTTTTTGTTCTTCTTAAGGGCAGCGCTGTTTGGGCGTTTTCGTCAGTGGCTTGGTGAAGTCTTGGCAGTTGAGCTTGAATCTACAGTAGATATTTCTTGTGCTAAATATGAATACACAGGTGAGATTGACTTACAAACTTAGAAATGGGAAGAAATGTGCATTTTAGGCTACCAATTGTTTCTTTTAATGTATTGTAGATGTTCTTTTGTGTCATGATGATGAATTGGAAGGACGGCGTGTTGCTTTCATCCTTTATCTTGTGCCTCCATGGCAGAGCAGTGATGGGGGAACCCTCGACCTTTACACAACAGACGGTGAGTATCCCATCTAGTGTGTGTCTCTGTGTGTGTATCAACTTTTAAACAGCAGCTGTATTGTTTAATCTCTTCAGGTAATTTCCAGCCACAGGGTATAGTGAAGTCACTTGTACCCTCTTGGAACACACTCATCCTTTTTGAGGTTTCACCTGTATCTTTTCACCAGGTGAGAGTAAATGTGTTGGTTATTACCTTTGGTTATGCCAAAAAAGTATTTTATTGTAAATCTAAAGTATTTGCAATGACTTTTCCAGGTGTCTGAGGTTTTATCACAGGACAAGTGTCGTCTGTCTTTGAGCGGCTGGTTTCACGGACCCTCTCTGGAACGACCTCCTCGTCACATAGAGCCTCCCATCCCTAGGAGTCCACACTTACCAAGAGATGTAAGTTTGAAATACAAGTGGCCGCTTTGTTTTAAGAAATTGATTATATCTTTTGAATTTTGCTGTAGCCTATAATCAATTAGATTAACTTGGGAAGCAGGGTGAAAAAGGCTAGTCGTTTTTTTGTATGAAGGTAAAACTATGTATAAAATACAACACCTCCCAAGATTTTTGATGTTATGTTGTTTGTTTAGTCTACCCCCCCCCCCCCCCCCCCCCCCCCCCCCCAAAAAAAAAAGTCATTTTTCAATGTTTGCACGTGCTAAGGCATCAACCAATCCTCTTAACAGACAGCATTTATTACTTGTGTTCTTGACAGGAGACAGTGCTGCTTGAGTGGATCAATCCCCTGTACTTGGATATTTCTTATCAAGAGAGGATCCAGACAGAGTTTGAAGACAGCTCTGAAATTCAACTGAAAGATTTTCTTAAGGTTATTTCTTATTTGTGTTTTTCTCTAAATTAGCACCCATTTGCTAGGGAATAATTGTGTTTGTCTTTAGGAGGAGAAGTTCAGGGATGTGAATGAAGCACTGCAACAGGCTCAGATTCAATGGAAGAAGAGAGGTCCACCCAATAAGAGGTGGGTAATGTGTGACAGATCATCTGACATGTAAATACTATAGTTTGTGCTGTATTAAAGACTGGTTTTTCTTATGTGTGTGATTTCAGGTGTTATGAGGTGGCCTGTCTGGACACGCTGCCTCAGTGTGTGAGTGAGTGTTGGGAGCTGCTTCATTCAGAAGCGTTCTTTCTGCTCCTGTCCAACTTCACTGGCCTTTGCTTGCATTACCTGTGTCCTGCTGATGATGAAGAGAAGGAGCAGCAAGAAAAAGGAGAAGCAGCAGGATCTTCAACTGAATCATCAGCAAGTACAAGCATAGAAAAAGGTACATCCAAGTGTTGGCTGTTAATTGTTTTGTGTGTGTTTGTATTTTCTACCTTTGGGTGCTCATTTGCTTTAACCTTTGTATTCTTTAGAGCCAAGTACACCTGTGTGTTGTGGAGAAGTCCGTCGATGGTCCCATGGCAGCTACACTTTGTTGCACGATGGAGAGGCAGCACGGGCCGAGTACGCTCTAGACCTATTGCTGCCTTTTGGCTGCACAGGTAAGATCACAGAAGCACACTATTGTGGCAAGTGAGTGAAAAATAAATATAATGTTTGGAAAAAAATATAACTTTCTTCCACAGACTGGCAGCCAGAGTTTGGGGGCTTCACATGTTATGTTGCTAATGAGGAGGATGAGGAGGTGAGGATTACTAATATCAGTGAACAGTAATGTGTGTATGCTGGCAAAACTGAAGTGGATGTCTTCATTGATTTGTTTCTGCTTTTTTCACAGCTTCTGACGGTGTATCCAGAGGATAATTCCCTTGCCCTTGTCTACAGAGACAAAGAAACCCTTAAATTTGCCAAACATGTCAACCACAAAAGCTCCTCTGCAGACAGTCCTACCTGCAGAAAGTTTTATGATTTTTCCTTTGTCTACTTTGAATAAATATTTATAAGTTTAAATATATTGAATTTCTTGGCATATCTATAGAATCGCTTTTATATGGTATTTGCAGTGGCATATGAGGAAATTTTGTAATTTTTTAACTTTTGCAGCTAATTTTAGAAAAAAAAAGTTTTGTTTTCCTGAAAAGACATTTTGATGCTTGGCCTCCCGGTAAACAAAAGACCAAATAGGTTGCCTTTGTGTTAGTTTTGAAATTGAAGCAAACAGATATAAATCCAAAGAACCAGTGCCATCTGATCAAATCTCTGGACATAATAGATGGCTTAAGTTTATCGCCTTTTTTTTTTTTCTTCTCACAGAAGACCTGGGTTTGATTCTGGCCTGAGGTCTGTTCCTGCTACTCATGCTATCAACTCTCCTCTACATTGTAAATAAAATCCCCTAAAGCCCATAAAATCTTTAAAAAATAAATGCATCCCTTTGTGCATATATTCATTTTGAGCAAATTTGGAAATTAGGTTAAGTCAGAACTGTTATTACTCAAGCAATTGACAGTACTATTCAAGACAGAAAGATGACTCAAAAGGTTTACCAGGCCTGTGAGCTGGGGGCCACATGTCCAGTCTTGGGACAACCCCAATTCCAATGAAGTTGGGTCATTGTGTAAATGTAAATAACAATACAAGGATTTGCTAATCTTTCTTGACCTATATTCAACAGACTATACCACAAATAGAGGATGTTTAATGTTCAGTGTAAGAAAGTCTGTTATTCTGCAAATATTCACTCATTTTAAATTTGCCTCCAACATGTTCCAAAAAAGCTGACATAGGGACATGTTTACCACTGTGTTACATCACCTTTCATTATAAGAACTCACAATAAGCATTTGGGACTAGAGGACACTGCTGATGTTTTGTTGGTGGTTGACAACAGGGATCCCCATTGTCCTACTTTGCACTTCATAATGTGTCACACATTTTCTTTTTTTCTTAATTTTTATTTGACGAAAAAACAAGACAAACTATGTAACATTGAAAATATGTTTTAAAATGAGTGCTTGTTCCTCTGTGTGTAGCAAATGAAAAGCAGTGATAACCGAAATACTAAAGATAACATTCTATACCTCATAATGCCCAGGCTAACAGTAGTAATATTAGTGATTACATACTGGTAATAAAAATAGATGACAATGTGATTATTAATAAAGTCTATGAACTATGCATGATCATTTTTTGTCAAATGTCAAATCACAAAACTTGTGTGTGTATGTATGTATATGTGTGTGTTATATATTTTTTCCCCCTCTTGGGGGCTGGGGGGCACACACATCTATAGATCACAGAATTGAATTTTTAGCTAATAAGAGTCCAGATGGACCTTTTCCTCTTTGGCCCAGAGAAAATTACATCCATAATTTTCAAAAACAATTAAAAAATGTGGACTTGTCAGATAACAGTGCACTTTTCCACTTTGCCTTACTTCATCTGAGATGAGTTAAGGTTAAGGCTCAGAGAAGCTGGTGGCATTTCTGAGTGTTGTTGGTACTTTGCATGGTAGAATTTGAACTTGTCGATGTTGTGACTGTGTTAACTGACAATATTTTTCTGAAATGTTCATGTGCCTATGGGATATCTTTTACATAATGATGTTTTTTAATGCAGTGCTGCATGAGAAATTAAAGGTCACAGGCATTCAATGTTGGTTTTTGGCTGCTTATATGCAAAGATTTCTCCAGATTCTCTGAATCTTTTAATGACTGTAAATGATTAAATCCCAGAATTCCTTGCAATTCTGTTGATAAACATTGTTTTTCAATATCTTGTCTTTGTAAGGTATTCAATTGAATATAAGTTTTAAAAAAAAAGATTTTTTAAAAGAAATTATTGTATTTTATTATTTGTTTTACACAGCATTCCAACGTCATTGAAGCTGCATCAGTTTCAAATCAGAACCATATTGGCTGTGACAAAAAAATCTCAAGAGACTAAGAATGACTAATTATCAAGAAACTAGGTTATAATGGGTACATAACCACACATAAATTTAAGAATGACCACACATTTTAAAAAAAAAAAAAAAGGGGGGGGGGAAGAGATTCAACATGACCATAAAGTGATGGAAAATAAACCCACAGAGTTGTACAGAGCCTCCAAATTATTGTCAACCACAAAAATATCTGAAACGTATCCATGTTTTAGTCTGGATTTTTTTTAAACTATGGAAGTGTATAGCAGGTGTGGGGCCCAATCCCGAACCCAGGAATCTGTGCTTCAGCTGCTAAATGAGTGGAAATAAGTGCATTCATGTTTTTCATTTTACCAATAAAGGTATAAACGTGTTTGTCTGTAAATAATGTAATTAAAAAAAAACAACAAAAAACTATTGAAATGAAAAAGATGAACATGTAGTGACTGGGTTTGCTGAACATTTCAAGGAGGAAACCTATAAAACTGACCACTGGTTGTATTACCATGATACCATAGGCCTGGTCACTTGACCAAACTGACGCCTTCCACTTTCTGATCTCGTGTTTTATTGTTTTACTCAGGTCGATTTAAGCTCCGATGCTAATTATTACACTTGTGTCGCGAGACGTTTGGAGCAAATATTAAGTGCAAAGGTTAGTATTGAACGGTTTGGCCTAAATATGAAAAGTACGCGTTTAAGGGAGAAACAGAGAGAAAAAAATACTTCCTGTCCGGATGGTTTTTACCCCAGGCAGCGTGCCTGTTTTAACCAATTGGAGAGAGTTTTGATTGATACTTAGCCAATGGGAGGCCAGGAAGTTATTTCTGTGTCAGTGGTTGTGATTCCTTAGAAGGAAGCGTCACCGAACAAAAAAGAAAAGTTTTTAAGGTAAGTTATCACGAGCTTTAACAAAATTAGATCTCACAACAAGCCCAAAGGTTAGTTAGAAGCTATGTGTGTTTGCTTCCTTGCGTTTAAGGTGCTGAGTAAACCTTTGAACGATTGCCACTATTTTACGGCAGTTATATCTACTGTACGTAAAGTAGCACGAGCTATGAAACTCACACAAAACGGCATAAACAAAGTCAACACAGACTGAAATGCTCCGTTTATGTTTTTGGTTGGCAAAATCAAGCTAACACTAATGTTGAATTATTGCCAAAAGTTGCATCCTGTGACAAAAAATTGGTTACTGTTTAAAACTGATGAACACTAAGAGTGCAGGTTAGTTGGGTTTGTGGTATTTTTATGAGCTAGAGCAGTTGTCCCCAACTCCGGTCTACTAGCCTTCAGGTTTCAGTGTTTCCCCGCTGCAACACACCTGACTAAAATCAATGACCCATTAACAGGCTGGCACAGAAGTTGACAACAAGTTGCTGGATAAGTTTTCATTGAAATCAGGTGTGTTGTAACAGGGAAACCCTAAAACCTGCAGAATTGTGAGGACCGGGGTTGGTGACCACTGGACTAGAGATATGCATAATTGCCACAATGTTTAATAGGGCTCATGAAAGAGAAAATGCTGTCTTGTGGAAAACTAAGTACACCCCTTTTCAGTTTTGAGGCTTCCCACAGCCTTACTATATATTTAAAAATAGCTAAATATAACCTTGGATGAACAACATATTATGTGTAAAATGTGCAGGGTAAATCTTGCCTTCAATGGCAGTGCCACAGAGATATTTGAGCGCCTTAAAAGGAAACATATTATGGTTGATTCATTTTTTGATACAGAGACACTTGTTGTCTCGGTAAGATCTTTGGCTAGTTAGCTGCTAATATTATCGTCAATGCTAAAATAAAAATATTTTGTGAGGAATTTATTTTTGGTTTCATTTGGTTTTTCTATCATTTTAATTGTCTATATTATGAGATAGCACATGACACTTAAAGATAACACTTCAAGCTGGAATCTAATAATGGCCATGGAAGAGCAGCTGCATACTAGTGTGATAAGCTACAATTTACATAGGATCTCATTAGTCAGTAAAATAATTGGTGAGTAGTTGATCATCAAAATAATCGTTTGTGGCAGCCCTAGTTACACCTGTGAAACCTGATGTTTAGTTGCCAGCCCCCACTCCTGGGGGCTTTAGGGTGGAAGAGACCATGTGCAGGAGGATTTTCATTGATCTGTCAACACAGGTAACGCTTCCTAATGACCTAACTGAAGTCAAAATAAGTGCAATTCAATTGAATCAATAACAAATTCTGAATTACAGCTTCTAAACCTTTTGGGTATTTTTTTATGATAGCAAACATCACATTTATTGCAAAGTAAATGGAAAATGCCAGGCGTAATGTCAGCATTATTGCATAAATAGTTAATTTATTGGGAACTTTTATGCCATTTGGTCTATTTTTCTGGTATGGTTTACTTATCTGCACATACAAGGCAGATTTGCATGAAATTAAATTTCAGCATATTGTAGATTAGTTTGTGACATTTATTTTTCTAACATAAAGTAAAAGAGAAGGGAAGAAATACAAGTTCACTCGATAAAACAACAAACTATAGAAACATTGTGATCAAAATTTTGAGACATTTCTTTTAAATTATGTTAAAAAATCCATAGGCTGAAATAACTTTTCAAGACCCACCCCATAGCTATTTTTATGTTTCTATATTAAAAGGGTGTACTTGTAAATTAACATTCAATGTGTTGTTCATGTATATTAAATATGGAACTAATTAAATAACTACCTGCTCCCACACAGTAACAGGCAATTCATAGTGTTTGTTGTTCTTCCAACAAAAAACAAGAACAAAGGACAGTACAAATATGACATCTTCAGTAATTAATTTCTAAATAGCTTATTAAACTTTAGTTCATTTTTTAATTTTTTTTTCCTTTTCATTGCTTAAGTTATTCCATAAATCAACTCCATGGATTGTAACTCCATGAAGCTTTGTTTGTTCTTGCTGGTTGTTTTTAAACAAACATAATCCTGGCAGACTATATTTACTGAAATAAGCTTTGGACACTGTAGTGCCTTCTGATGATTTACATTAGACATGAATTTTATGTCTTAATGTTAACTAGATCTTTGAAATTAAGTTCTTTGAATTTAATGAAAAGTTACAAAAGGTTGGTAGTCTAAAATCAGCATTATATCCAGTTCTTT
Organism: Telmatherina bonti; assembly: GCF_933228915.1. Taxonomy (NCBI): domain Eukaryota; kingdom Metazoa; phylum Chordata; class Actinopteri; order Atheriniformes; family Telmatherinidae; genus Telmatherina; species Telmatherina bonti. The sequence goes on along the minus strand of NC_136619.1, from coordinate 23,807,989 downwards.
TAGTTTAGGTTTTTTTTAATTTTTTTTTTTTTTTTTTATGACATCTGTGTTAATTTTGTGTTTTGCTCAAATTCCTATACAGTAAATCATGTCTGGGAGTAAGAAGGAGCAGTACAATGTGATTAGTGAAGCTTGGTTGACAAGGTTTTTTGCTCCATCTAATACTGCAATTTGATTTAGAAACCTTTACTTTCTGTTACAGCCCAGCTCAAAAGGCTGCAACCAAGAAGGGAGGCAGGCACAAAAGTGGGTGTTTTACAAAGAAAACTTTATTAAAGAAACATAATCAAAATAGGAACTTAACCAAAACACAACCACTGCAATCTAAACCAAAGTAAACCAGTGCCACGCCTGCACAAACCCAGGGTGATCTCCCAGTTCAAGCCTGGGAGACACTGAGCTCTGACTGGCTGGAGCTTTTAACAGGTGGCAGAGCACACCGGGCCCAGGTGTGGCTCATGCCACTGATTAGGACAGCACCTGCAAATGCTTAACAGAGGGATAAACAGTTAAACAAAGTGAATATAATGGTGGGGCCGTCACACTTCATAAAATTTATATATATTTTCCAGTTTAGTTTGCTGCCCTTTATTACCCTCCAAAATGTTATTTTAACTTATTGTTGTTTAACTTATTCTTTCTATATCAATATTATTTATTCAGATTCAAGGGCATAGGACAGATGTTTGTCATTGCATCATCATTACCATTTGAACAACATTTTTTATGGCACTCAGCAATATATAGTGAACTAATGCACACTGTAATTTATCCAGATTTCAGAATAACATTGGCTTGTTAATGATCAGATTTAGCATTCAACAATGCAACTCACTCACTCCTGGTAAAATTATTCTTCTTTTATCCTTTTTCCTTTCCCCAGCCATTCCTTTTTCCTCTAGATTTGATAGTTGTTAGTAAGAAAAATAACAAAAAACACAACCATGTTTTTTTGGTCAGTATAAACAGAAGTGATTAATGTATTTTTTTTTTTACATCCTTGTGATTGTGTTTCAGGACAGATTTTAAAAAGAAAGCCCACTCTTCACACAACTGCAGGTCTATTATCTATTTATGTGAGATGTAGACCTGATTTCAGGACTGCAGGACATGAAGTCAATATCGTGTCATCTTTACTGTTTTGTGACGTGTTTACTTCTCACAGAAGTCCAAGCATCTTACTTTACTTTGATGACAATGAATATAACTTGTTTGCATTGTCTGAACACATAGCTGGTTTTAGAGAGTCAAGATACTTTGCTCATTAAAAAAATATTAACATATTTTACAGCAGTCTCTGTGACATTAGATGCTTTAGTAGGCAAATGTAGGTGGTATGTCAGAGATTGCTCTGTTCTCTCTGAGCTTCAGTGGTGTGTTTACCTTTACTTTCATGGAAAAAATGGCTGCTTCAAAAATTGCATTAATTACCATAAACAATGGACTTCATAGCTCATGTGAAGCAGTTGTCATTGTTACAGGGAGTTTCTTTAGCACAGATACAGTCTTTGGCAGCTTAATGAACAAGCATAGTTATTTTTTATGCCAACAAACACTGCGCTCTTTGTAGTATCTGGCTGGTAGAAACAGACTCTATCTTCCTGCAGTGATGGCAGTGCAGTCTCTAGGGTCTCTGCACACCTCTGTGTACAATGAGAGAGAAAAACTGATTAGACAATGCCCTGCAGATGCTTTCATTACCCTTACCCGTGCCTGAAACCCCCCCCCCCCCCCCCCCCCCCCCACACACACACACACACACACACACACAGCTGAATAGAAACCACACCCTACCACCACAGTGGGGCATCTATGTATATGCTACTGTAAAATGTAAAATACACCTGCTTTAGGCACGGCAAATTTATTTGTATAGCACTTTTTACGTACAAGAAAATTGAAGTGCTTTACATGAAACATTAAAAGCATTACAGATGGTGTAACAAAAATAGAAAATTGACAATAAAATAATAAATAATATTAAAATAATTAGAAGCAACATTAATTAAAAGTTACTTTGCAGATTTCATGCATATTCGCATGAGAAAGGAAATGTTTTTAGCCTGGATGTAAAAGTGTGTATGTTCGGAAACTCCACTGGCAGTTTGTTTCACTTGTTTGCAGCATGACAGCAAAATGCTGCTCCTCCATGTTTAGTCAGGACTCTGGTCTGGACTAGTTGACCTGAGTCTTTGTATTGAAGAGCTCTGCTTGGTTTATATTCTCTGAACATATTACAGATGTATCCTAGTCCTTAACTGTTCTGGGATTTGTAAACAATCAGCAGGGTTTTTAAATCTATCCTGTGACTGGCTGGAAGCCAGTGTAAAGATTTTGAAACTGGTGTGATGTGTTCAGACCTCTTAGTCCTAGTTAAATCTCTAGCAGCAGCATTCTGGATGAGTTGCAGATGTTTAATGTTCTTTTTAGGAAGTCCTGTTAAAAGACCATTACAGTAATCCAGTCTACTGGAGATTGATGCATGTTTCTCCTGGTCTTTCCGGGAGACTAAACTTTTAATTCTGTTCATGTTTCTGAGTTGGTATAAAGCCGTCTTCCACTCGGTCAGAATCATAGCTGTCGATTGTAATGAAATAACTCCAGCCTTGTAAATAGGACCTGAACCAGTTAGGAACCACTCCAGAGAGTCCAACCCAGTTTTCCAGCCTGTGCAACCAGCAGCACCAGGACTGATACTGATACTGATACTTGACCAGAATCCGTACTCAACCTAATGTCATTTAAGACATTGACCAGAGCTGTTTCAGTGGTGTGATGAGGTCAAAAGCCTGACTGGAATTTCTCAAGATTTCCACTTTCATTTAAAAAAGTCATTAAGCTGTTGAAACACAACTTTCTCAGTTATCTTGAATATAAAATATACGTTAGAGACAGGTCTATAGTTGTTCATTACAGAGGCATTTAGAGTCCTTTTCTTTAGGAGTGGCTTAATAGCAGCTATCTTCAATAAGCAGGAAGTCACTCTATAGAGGTAAAAACTTCTTCACATTGTATTGTTTTACTTACTTTCAATAAGAGTGTATGTTGTTGTAGTCTATAATAATAATAATAATAACATAAATGCAAATAATATAATATATTCAAATATTATTATTGTTATTGTTATTGTTGTTGTTGTTATTGTGGAAATAAGTTATACTGTGATTAGCAGTTAATTTTATTCTAAGAAAAAACATTTTTCTAATGTAAATTTTTGTTGCTCTGAAAGAGTACAACAACATACACTCATACTGAAAGTAAAGTAAAAGAGTACGATTCGTGTAAAGCAGTTTTTACCTCTGTACAAAGTGATGTCCTGCTTATCAAAGAAAAGAACTCTTGATTTATTATTATCATTATTATTATTTTTATTATATGACTGGGGAAAAATAAAATTTCTTTCTATATTTCTGTCTCCTTCCTTCCTTCCTTCTCATGCTTCTATAAAGCCCAGCTCTGTATAGTCTATAACTAATAGCGGTCTTTTCCTGTCCACCTAATATAATTATTTCTCTTCTCGCCTCTCTGTTGGTTTTGGTAGACAGCACTCTCTCTGCAGGTTTGTTTGTGCCATGATTCTTCCTGAGAGTGTAAATGATTAGTATTTATACCCAATTAGCGGATAACAAATCGATGTTAGACAACATCAGAAATTCATAAATAAATGCTACTTTGTCCATAACTGGTTTGGAAAGCTCCTTGGTCTTGGTGGTATTTGCTGATGGGGCCTCTTGATATGAGATGTTGTGGACCCTGGGGCCTGTCAGAACAGGTCTGGTCTTTCTAAACTGATGCTTAGATTACACACAGCAGGTGGTTTTTATATATTATAGAAAATTTTATGACTCTTGAAAGTATTTTGTAGCACCATATAATTACCAGATTTTATGTTGGAGATTCATAAAGGGGGTGAAGGAGTCGATTACCAAACCATGCACAATTCTTGCTTTTTCAGTTTTAAATATTTTTAAAATGTCACTTATTGTTATTTTACTTCTTCATTTCACTCCACCATTTTAGACTTTTTTTTTTTTTTTTTTTTTTTTTAACATTTTTTCCATTACATAATCCCCCACCCAAAAAAAACATGTAAATGACAATTTGTACACAGAAGATATGCCAATGTGTTGACTACTTCTGCAAGCCTCCATAAGAAAGCAATGCAGCCTACCTTTGCCACTGTACTGCTCTCAAAGTCCTGCCAGTTTTTCCACAATCAGGTCCATATGCATTTCACGCTTGAGCTGTGGTTTCCTAAGTTTCCTGATACAGGCTTTCGTGTTGTTAGCCTCATCAGTTGCACTTCTCTGTCATGAGGGATTGTTTCGCTGCAGATAGGTTTAAGCTTCATGAGCCTTTGGAAACTGCCTAAGACCCTAGAGAACTCTTGTCGTTCGTTCTTACTCTCCTCTACAAAAATAGCAGGTAACAGCCAAACAGGGATCCACAATAACCAAGGTCAACATGTCCACATTGAGGCTCACAGCTGTTGTCTTCAGTATATTTAACTTTTTGACTTTGTATTTTAAGCCTGATATTGCTGAACTTTACAGAACGGCAGTCTTTGTAGAACAGATAAACACAACACACCTTGCTTGATGGCAGAACAGAAACAGGTTCCAGGTTTTTTCTGTTTTCTTTTTCTTTTCTACGCCATAAACTCTCCGTCCTCCACTTTGTTTAATTGGTGTTTGTCCTTCACCATCATATTTGCTGAAGTGTCACCCAGCTCTCATTTCCTTGTTGTAAATATAAACAGAAATCTAAGCATAGCTCCCTGTGTAGGCTGTTAAGCTATGAGAAACTTTACATAGTAATAGGAAATAAGCTTATTTATTATTTAAAGTAACAAAACTGGTTTTGTTTGGGGTTGTATTATTAGTTTATATTGTAAGTCATTTTATTATATTAGATTTTGATTTTTTAATTATACCATATTTTACATCACTATGAAATGTTGTTTCTTATGGTTTTAAAGCACACCATGGTTGCTTTTTGGGTCAGTGACATTCACTGGGGAAAACAATCTATTGGAAAATTTCTGCTGGTGAATCGTTATGACCATTTTCTTACATTTAGTAAATTAATGTAATCAAATTGCATCCAGCTTACATCAAATAGGTTCTAAGTAATGGTACTCTTATTTATTACATTTAATGGAAAACATGTTTCTAATTTTAAGCCGTTAAAAATAATGGTGCACATCTGCAGCTACAGAATAAGTCATAACAGAGAACAGTATAAAACAAACCTCACAAAAGCTTAGCTTACAAACATGAAGAAGTGTGTACCCTCATAAATCAAATATTTGGTTTGCCAACATTAGATAGTTGTCCATGGAATACTAGAGGCAACCTTTTGGCAGCAAAAGATAAGTGATACATTTTAAGCTAGTGGAGATCATGTAATCCTTGTACATCTGGTGAACTAATCTCACAGTATACTTCCAGAGTGCAAGTAAACAGGATAACATATAATTATATACTGGCTAAGTTGTGGGCATTCTAGTAGACGTAGTTGCCAAGCTTACTGTGTATTAGTAAAATATGAGGAAATGCATTAAAATCCTACTCAGAGGATGCTCTTTCCATGCAGGGTGCATGGAGACGGCACCAAGAAATAGCCAGCAAGCTTCAATGGTTCATTCAGGGTACAGAGTGAGAGGCTGGACTGGGGGGAGGGAAAGACGGAGATTAAACATTTTTATGTAATAGTGGTTTTTAAAGGAGGCAGGGGTAAAAAGAAAAAAAGAAAAAAGGTAGGGGGGATGAGGTCGACTGAGTTCACATTATTTGAATGATTTCTTGGAGAGCAGTGAGAGTTATGCCAAGTCGGATTATATGACTATTTTTATCAACTCGGATTAAGTTGATTATAGGAATAAACTCATGAGGTATTTATATTATCAGCTTGAGGTACAGTCAAAACAAACACAATCAGAAATGACCTAAAACTGTGTATTTTTTCTTTTTTGTTGCAAGATAACTGATCTGTTCACGTTTCATGAAATAATAATACATGATAATTTATAGAAGCAAATGTGGTCAAATAGCCGGTTTTGTTGATCATTATAACAAATCCAGAGCCATTCAATTTATTTGTGAAAACAAGCTGATTACATCAGCATTTATGATATGACCAACTTACTGTTCAGCATCCCTCAAAAGTCTTCTGAAGTTTTTATTATACATTAAACATTATGCAATCGAAACATCAACATCAATATGAGATGCTGCTGCTGAAGTTCAGGGTATTAGACTTACATTGATCCGATGGGGGCGACCTACAATCGTAATAATAATGTTGAAACACCATGACACAGTTTTATCCCATTAAGCAAAGATCTGGAGAACATCTTAAGTCAGCTGAACTTCTCTTGCTGTCTTGACATCCTGCTCACAGCCATTTTTGTCCAGCTATGAGGTCTTTACACTGGCTGCCTGTCTGTCAGAAGACCAACTTTACGGTTCTGTTGATGGTCTGTGAAGCTGTAAATGGTTTAGAACCAAAATACATCACTGGCCTCTTGACCCAGTAAAACCCTACCAGATGCCTGAGGTCCTTTGGATCTGGTCTTTTATCAGTTGCCAAAGTCAGAACGAGACACTGAGAAACTGCATTCAGCTTTTATGCTTTGCATGTCCTAAACAAACTCCCAGAAAGCCTCAGATCAGCTGAAACACTTGGTGCGTTTAAAGCTGGGGTAGGTAATGTTGGAGAGCTCACAAGATTTGAAAGTGGCACCCTGTCTTGGCTCCTCCTCCTCTGGTTTTTCTCTTTGCATGGTCCAAGGCTTTTGACTTACTAGGAAGTTATGTTTTTACCACCGTTTATCTGTTTGTGTTCAAGATAACTTAAAAAGTTATGGACAGATTTTGATTAAATTTTTTGGAGTTGTTCAAAATATGAAAAAGAAGAACTGATTTAATCTTGGTGGTGATCTGGATCACCATTTGGATCCAGGAACTTCTTAAAGACCTTGGCGGAGGTTTGTGCTCTCCGAGTGCTTTTCTAGTTTGCATCTTTTTCCACCAACTACTTTATCTTTCATGACTGTTTAGCGGGGGGAGGAAAATAAACTGAGCCGGGTTGGGAAATCCTTCCTGCATTTTCTCAGCCATGAAGAAGCTTACGAAATATCAGAAATGAACAACTTCAATTCTGCCCAAACATTGTGATTGGTCTGAGTTTTTACAGATTTACAGTAAACTGAGTGGTCTAACTTTATTTCTTATTGTTTATGATTACAAAATATATAGACTACTCTCAGGGCAAAGAACCACTTCACCCAGAGTAAAAATAAAAATGTCTCTGAGCAAGATTACCTACCCCAGCTTTAAATCCAGGTTAAAGATTTTCCTGTTCTCTGCTGAATTTGAATAGTTTTTATCTTAAAGTACAAATCTGCACTATTTCTTATAAAGCTTAAATTTATGTTTACTTGATCATGTTTTTAAGTGTTTTAATGTCTCTGTAAAGCACTTTGAGAGCTGCTAATGGCATGAACTTGCCTTAACTAATGTTTTTTGCTAATAAGCTTTTGTAATAGAAAGTAAAATGTTTTAGACCAGTCAGCGTCAGGGGAAAAAAAGAAAAGAAAAAAAAGAGTATAAACACATTGCAGACATAAATATCCGTGTTAACTTTTCTGCAACTTGAATTTGATTTAAAAGAAGTTCTTTGGCTTATCTTATTTAAGTTGTTAGTTTTGCTGTATTTATGAAAATAATTGTACTTTGTTCAGAGGATGGCGGACAAAATTGTGGATGGAGGGCCATGGATGGGCTGTGCAGTCATGTTTCTGCAGTCACTTTATCCTGGGGTGGACCTGCTGTCTCTTTACAAAGATGAACAAGGAAAGTTTATTGTTTTCAAAGTTGTCAAGCTGACACTTTCAGGTAAACACCTCAGTTTGGATCTGTTCTATGGATTGATAGGAGTGCCACAAAAAACAATAAATCTACAGAGAGCTGTCATCATTTGTGTGGGGCTGGACTTCTCAGCGGGGACAACAAACCCCACCCCAAAGCAGATGATTGACAGCTTGGATGCAAGAAAATAAATGGGGGAAAAAAATAAAGAAAAGACTTATGAAATATTGTAAAAATAATGAAGAAAAGAATATGAACTCTATTAGGATGATAATAGAGAAAATAAGTGAATATACAAAAAAATGAGCAAGAAATGAATGAAAGGGGGAAAAAAAACAGTTATTTGAAAATACGCAAATAAAAAAGTTTAAAAATACTTGTATTTCTCTTATTTATATGTCTAAATGTTTCCTAATTTATTTCCATATTCTTTTCCAGATTTGTTCTTTTTTGTGGCACTCCTAGCTTGCCTAGGTGTAAAATAATAATAAAAAAAAATCTTTCCCAGAATGTCACATTAGTAAATCAGTGTTTTTTCCTGATCAGACTCTGCAGGAGGTCTGGTCGGCTACGAGATCCTGAAGTTCCATGATGCTGAGCCATTCCTGGGGGTGGAGGTGAAGTTTGTGCATCTTGCAGCATGCCAGCAGTTCCTGGAAAGCTATCGCTCTGGAGCAGTGCGTCAGTTGCTCTCTCAACACGCATGTCGGCTTCTTGCACTGCCTCAAGAGTTTATAGTGGAAACCAAGCTCAAGGCCAGCGCACACATCCTGGATCTGTGTCTGGACAAGCTGGACGTCTGCCTACAGCACATCAACCTTTCACAGGTATGCTGAGTATCTGTGTTTGGTCAGTGGTCACTTTAGATGGAGAAACAGTATTTTAAGTCTTTACATTGTTGGGTGTTTGCCTGATAATCTGGTTTAGGATTAGATTTGAGGTTTTTAGCTGAGATTATGTTATTGTATCTTCTGATGGATGCGATCTTATAGGGACACAAGTTACTCTATGTTCAATTCAAATTCTATTGTATATTAAGTATTTTGATTTCTTCTGAGCTAGCAGCAAAGAGAGTATGCTAATAAGTGTAAAAATTTTTTTAAAGAGCTAGGGAGAGTTTTTGTATCATTTGCGTGTAAATTGTTGGTTTGGCAGTAATGTTTTATTGGTGTGGCACATATCAGGACAAGGAATAAATAAATGAGCTGTGTGATTGATTTCATGGTAAAAAGATTTTATTCTTTTTGTTGAAATAGTTTTAAATGCTTTTTGTTGTTTTGCTTCAGCCGGAGCGCCTACGTGATGAGGAGATTGATCATCTGGAGCAGCAGCTGCAGAGTCAGGCTTTGGGTTCTTCCCCACAGCCCCCCACCATCACACAGGAAGAGTCTGCTATTCCCAGCAACTGCTTCAAGTTTCAGAACAGAGTGTTTGGTGAGCAGAAACATATTTACTATGTGTTTTTATCAGTCTTTGTGTTGCCCCCATCCTACCAAAACTAAGAAAACAAGCCACAGCTAATTGAGTTTTATTTGTGCATCTATTTTAGTTGCACTGTTTTGTTTCCTTATTTAGAAACCAGAGTGGCACATGGTTCAGTGACAAATGAAGATGAAGTGCTATTACTGATGTGTACTAAAATAAATTTTGCTACATAGATAAAACTGGATTAATCTGAAATCACATATCTTTGTGATTTATTCTAAGAAGCCAATGGAGAAGAAACTGAACTAGTTATCTAAAATGTCTGCCATTTGCTGCATTGCCATGCAGTTGTGTTGCTACCGTTGGTTTCTTGTTGAAAGTGTCACCATACAAAGCTCTAAGAACAACTTTTAAAAATTCAGCAAAGTGTCAGATTTATGTTGTCGTACTCATAACATGCATGTGTTTGGAAATATCTTCTGTTAGAGTCCCTGACAGCTTATGAGTTTATCGTTGTTTTCCGCCCACTCTAACCCAGCCTTTTATAAAGTGATGGCTACCAGTCTATGGGTGGAGATTAGTGGAATCTGGTAATTTAGTTTGCATATTTTGGATTGATTTCATATTAAGTGACCAAAAATTTAAATAGGAAAGTATGAATGACATGTCATGGTTTTAAAATTTGAAAGATTAAACAAAACAGGGCTTTCCAGCTGACATAAAAAAAACAGATATGGACTTTTTTCTCCTGTAAGTTGTTACAGGAGAAAAAGTTTACAGATTTTATTAGACAAAAGGAAAATATTTATTTTAAATTTCTGAACATAAAACTGCATGTTAGTGTTTATTATAGACAATATTGTTGAGTGTGTAATCGTGAAAATGTGCAATGTTAAAGCTGTACTAATCAGTATTTTAATATTAACAATAAATGTGATAAATTTGGGGGTGGAGGGGCGTCCGAGCCCCGAGCTGCACAGGGCTTTTTTAGCATCCATTGGCTTAGCGTTTTGGTTTTGTTTCCTGCCCTACTATTACTGTTTTAGTTCATTTTCTGATGTGAGTTATTTGTAGTCACTCATCATGTCCATGAAACATTACTTGCTGAACACCTGACAGACACTAGTTTTTAAAGAAAGAGAGAAATGTGCTGTAGTTGTCAAAAATTAGTCTTAGGCTACAACAGGTAAAGAGAGTGAATCTTTAGCTCTTAATAATTGTTAATGTTTCTCCCTGAGGGCACAGCCACACATAATGTCTTAGTTGAAACTAACAGTGTGGATTACATAACAATCTAATGTGGTACAGGGTATTTTCAAAACTGCCCAGTGACCTCTGTAATAGTTAAATGTCTAAATAATAACATGCTAACATGCAATGGGTTTGTATCTTTTTTTTTTTTTAAATGTGTGTCAAGCTAGTGTTTTTGTCTTTGAAAGCAAAACAAAAAGACTGGTAAAGATATTTGTTGCTATTTACAGTTGTAAGGTAGTCTGGAAAATGTTTGATATTTACACATGCACATCTGTTTATATAGCAGTTTATGTAATCTCACTTAAGTACAGTTTATATGAATGTTTTTTACCTCTGTGCTTTATCCATTGGCCCTCTAGAAGACCGAATGCTGACAGCGGCAGATGTTCAGAGCTTTTCTAACGGAGTGGGGCGTCAGTGGAAGCATGTAGGGAGGGCCCTGGGGAAGAGCTGCCGTGCTCTGAAGGGCCCAGCCATAGATAACCTGGCCTATGAGTACGAGAGAGAAGGGCTGTATGAGCAAGCCTATCAGCTGCTCAACCGCTTCATCCAGGCGGAGGGGAGGGCAGCCAAGCTGAGCAGACTGGTCAAAGCTCTGGAGGACAGCAAACTCACCAGTCTGGCTGAAAATATCCTGGATGTACAGCCCAGAGAGTAACTATGCAGAAGTCATGAAAACTGAGGGGATGCATCCCCAGTGCGAGAGGAATGGGGTTGCTGTTCCTGCCGGATGATTTTATAAACAATTTGGTTGTTCTTGATTGATGTCTGTTCCTCGTATTTGAAATCATTCCTTTATGTGAGCTTGTTAGTGCATGTTTCACGCAGGTTATGTGAACACATGCTGACATCTGTGAGATTTGGATTATTCATATTAGAATTTGTTTATCAGATATTGGTATTATTGATAGTTTCCT